>NC_056731.1:1881764587-1882382087 GCF_019279795.1 Protopterus annectens | reverse complement strand
CTTACACAGACATTCCTACACATATTTTTTATGTAGCACAGTGTGAGAAACGGGTTGACACAACAGTACTATTCTGATATCAGATGTTACTGAATGCTACATGCCAGGCCATACTATACTACAGTAAACACTACCAGTCCAGGATTTACATCTTTATTGGCAGGCACAGTTTTCTTATCTAACAGACCTGTGGAGGGAATGTTTGTTAACACTACCTGAATGTTTCTACACATATTCCCAGATTCAAAGTTAATATTATCCACATACCTCTCAATCTCTTAATGCACACACACTGGACAAAGCTTGACAACATGGGGGTACAGACAGAGACATGTTTTGAATAGTGCTGTCATACACTTGGGAGAGTTGCATGAGTGGCAGGATTTGTTTTAATATACATTTTCTGAAGGTTCTGAGGTCTAAAAATCAAATGTATGTCATTATTTCATGACTACAATTCAGAGATCATCCCACTGATTTGCCAGGGGGACAGAGGAACAGGCAGAAAATATGAGCCAATTATCTGGACATTCTGAAAAATCTGTACAGCTGAGAGGTATGATTATGCATACAACTGACTACCACTCCCAGGATTCAAACCATGGGTGTGCCTGCTAAAAATACAACAATTTAAGTCACAGAAGAGTGTGCTATTTGGATATTGCTGTCTATCTCTTCAGTATTTTCTGTCTAAGCCTCCCTTGGTTGTACAATCTGATCTTGTACATACGGCAGTCTTATACAGACATTCCTAGACATTTTTTCTTATGTAGCAAAACTGCGGTGGTGGTGCTGCGGTAGCGTTGTCGCCTCACAGTAAGATGCTGTTCGGTTTGATTCTCAGCTAGAGCGTCTTCTGCGTGGAGACATGTGTGAATGGGCGTACCTTCGATGAAGGTTGTGCATCAGGGCTGGCAACTCGGCATGCAAAAATCTACTGCCAATCATTAGCGGACCGGAGTTCTGCTGTGGCGACCCCTAACCGGGAAAAGCCGAAAGACACAACAAAAAAGTGTGGGTAACAGTGGTTAATACATTACTATTCAGAGAATGCAACAATAAATGCCAGACAATACCAGAGTAAACACAACCAGTCCAGGATTTAGAGCTTTACTGCCAGGCAGTTACAGTTTTATTTAAATATGACATATATGGGACTATTACTGTCATATTGTCTGGTTTACTCAGTCCAACCCATACAACAATTTTTATACTATCAGATGACTTTCCACTACTTTATATTTACTTAGTATGACTACTACAAGCAGGATTGTTACTTACCAGCCTTGCGACGCAGCCTTTGCAGTCTGCTTGCATGGGCTTCCTGATTAACAGCCCTCTCAGCTGCAACTGTAAAGGAAATAGAGACATATTTAGGCATACATATACACACTGGACTTTAGTAAACAGTAATGGTATGACTACTTACACACTGCTGGAACATCGCCCCTCTGCCTTGGTTCTTGGACCCACTCGTCCAAGACCTCCCTCTTTCTCCACTTCAAGTCGGCATAGTCATGCCTAACCTACTCACCAGTTCGAGGGATACCAGTGGTATTGGTGCGGTCACGGGCGAGATGGTCCCAGGCTTCCACTTTATACTAGGAGCCCTGGCAATAGCCCTGTGGGAGTCTTTTGTCATGTTTTTTTACCAGGAGTCCTACCATGACCTTGGACTCCTGTATACCACAGCACTGTACCCGGAAGCGCAATCTCACTCCAACTCCAGCCATCCTGCCTACAGTGGGAAGCTGCAACCAGTTATGAGCTGTATTCCCACCTGTGGGGTTTAAATATGGCCGATTTCCCACCCTTTGCCGTGATTGGACGGTTTTGAATATGCTGAGCTGAGCTAAGCTATGGGCAAACCTGCTTAGCTAAGGTTGGCATTGATTAAAAGGACAGGTTCAGCACTGCTTACCAATGGGCAAATCCACTTAGCTGGGCTACTCATTGCTTAGCAGTCATATTTACACAATACTTATACCTTGTAAGCAGAGCTGTGCAATGCTTAGCATTGCTTATTTTTCATTTTATAGACTATCTGCTGTATGGAATTGATTCATCATTCATTACATATTATAAATTTGTTTAGCTGACATCCCCCAATGTGCCTTCATTACATTTATTCATGTGTGACTATCCTGTATGGGGCATTTCTGTTTATATGGGGATTTCACAACTTTATTAAGCTGATACCTCACATCTGGACCTAATGCAGTACTCCGGTTAAGAAATATATGTTATTTAGTAGGTGATACTAAAAAAAGTTTTTTATGTACTGCTTTCACATGTAAAATGTGAATTGGTTACAGTGGGGATCAAACCAGGAATGGCTGCTCACAAAGCATACGCTCTAACCACTACACTATTGCAATACTGCTTATGTTGGATGTCTCTTGCTATTTAACTTTTTGTGCTGTTTAAGCTGGACTCAGCGTAGCCATGCAACAGGCACAATGGCGCAGCTACACAAACTTTATCGCATTTATAAAAAAAAAAAAGTTTTGTTGTGTTATTTTATCTATACCCTTCAGAATATCCCTGCTAATGCTAAACCTGTTATTTTATCAGCTTTCTGATTTGTGGGACAATTGTCTCTTTTGTTTTTTTCCACATTACTTACTCTGATGGGTTGGAAGGTGTGCGCTATGTGCTTATGCTGCCAGTGTTATCCTAATAACTTTTGGATTGGTAGCATACCTCTTAGGGCAAAATATCTGGACAAAGCCTACAATGATGGGGGGACAAATAGGGGCAGATTTTAAATATTGCTTTTACAAACTTAAAAAGTTGATAGAATAATAGGTTTTACATTAGCATGAATTTTCTGACGGATGTGTGGAGTCTTAAACTGAAATGTTTTGTCATTATTTAATTACTTCAATCCTCAGCTATTTACCAGACAGGTACACAGTTTAGGGGGAACACACCAAAAATATGAGGCAAACATCTGGGCATTCTGTGAAAATCTGTACAGTTGAGAGGTATGCTTGGTAGGGACGATTGTCCCTTATGCCTTTGACCACTGCTTTTTGTTTTCCTGATGGGTTGGAGGTGTTACGAGCGTTCTCTCTCATTTTTAATTGCTGAAAGGCAATTCTGGAGTGTAGGGGCATCTGTATTGTGAACGCTCTGCTCTCAGACACACCCTCTGCACTCGTACACAGGTCCATGTATGTTTAACAGCAAAGGCAGCGTGCCTTCATGAATATGCAAGGTGCGCTGCCGTGCTGTATGGGAACGGTCACTACCGTCCAGGAATAACTTATTTCTGCACGGCTGCTTGCTGAATCCTGGGGACTGTGTTTACTGTGACTTATAAAATTCACTTTAAGACATAGTACCTAAAGAATACTACCACCATAAAATAATTTGTGCTGAAGAGTTTGCCATTTATACTTCTTTCATAACCCTTATGGTTCCAGAGATATGAACATTTGTTTGAAATGTGAGGATATCATTTGATTCTTTCAAAAGGCTTAGGCTCCGCCCTTTGGAAGTTACAGCAAGGACTTTTAGAGCTCCACTGGAGTGAATGAGTTAAATGGCTCTCTGCTCTCCTCCTCTCTTCATCAAAATGGGAGTTCCCTAAGGCTCTGTCTTAGGCCTCCTCCTTTTTCAACATATTTACCAACTCCACACATCCTCCCCTCAGTCCTCCCTCATACAGTATGCAGACAATTCTACTATCATCTCAATTGCTGACAACCTCTCTGACCTGCTAACCCTTAAGCAAACATCTTTTAACCTCACTGAAACCTGGCTTACTAACCACTAGCTGATACTAAACCCTAAAAAGACAAAACTTCTTCTCTTCCTCCCTAAATTTCTTCACCATTATGAATCCAGATTTATTTACCATTTCCTCCCAAAGCAACACTACTATAATCCCTGATACCCACACCAAGCTCCATGGAGCAATAATAGACGATCAACTTAAATTTGACCACCATGTGCTCAATAGTATCAAGAAAACCCATCAAATGCTTGGCCTATTGTACAGAAATAAAATGTTTGTCACATCCAACTCTCGGATCTCACTCGCCCAAGCCTACCTTCTTCCCAATCTCTTCTACAGCTCCCAGATACTAACAAACCTTCAGACCTCACTACTTTCAAAACTTGAAATCACCTTCAACAAAGTTGCTAGATTTGCTGCCAAACTCCCTTACAGATCACACCACTGTCAGGCTCTCCAGACACGCAATTGTCTACAGTTTCCAAACCATCTCTTATTTACCCAACTACTTGTCATCCATACTATTCTAAATAAGCCCTCTTCCTGTCCTAGTATCTCCTCACTTGTCTCTCTTTCTACAAGCCCTCTTGCTCTCTCAGAAGCTCTGACCAACACCTCTTAAAGATCCACAAGCCTAAACAATCTGCTGGACAGAATCTCTACAGCTACTGATCTGCTCTTTCCTGGAACAAGCTTCTCCTGACTATGAGAAATATAATCCACACGCCTGAATTCAAGAAAACTCTCAAATTATACCTCAACAGCACCTGTTCTTGCTACAGCAATTATCCTACCTAAACTCCTCCTGCTCTCCTTCATTAACCACCTCATCTCCTCCCTCCCAACTACTAACAATAACTTTAAGTTGCATTTGATTACATAGAATTCAACCTACAACAACCCTAGGTCTCTTTGTGTCTAGTGCAGTTTATCTTAACTCTAATTATACAAAAATCTGCTTATTATTGTCAATGACTATACTTCTGGTACTGGTAATCCATCCTTTGAACTCTCTGTACTTAACTGCAGTTTATCTTTACTTTACTGTTACTGATCAATTGCTTAATATTGTCCGATACTGTACTACATGTGGTATTTGTACATCATCCTCAGAACACATTGCTAATCTTAGTGTGTGACTCTCTATAAATTTCCTAGTTTGTTTTATTGTATACTAAATCATGTATCTATCTTACTGTATAATGATTTTTGCTTATTTTTACTGTGGAGCTTTTCTCCCTGGGCCTCTGCTGAAAAAGGGCTTCTTCTCATTCAGACTATCCTGGTCAACAAATGTCAAATAAATAAATAAATAATCAAGCAAAAGTCTCTCCCTTTTATTGGTGGATATAGGCCACTTTCTATGACCTCAATTTTTTTCTACCTGCCATCTTAACTACCCCTTCTCCCTCTTCTCCTGTAAGATATCAACATGCTTGACTTCCACTGTGTCCAGTTTGCTATTCTTGGTGTACACAGTCAAGCTTGCCTGTCTTACCGATTCAACAATAGCCTGCACTTTTTGATAACCGAACCTTCTAGTCCCCTGAATGAATAACCATGTCACCCAGGTGCAAAGCAGCATATTTCAAATGAGCTTTCAAGACTTTGTCCCTCAGTCTCTGAAAGGTAGCTTGGGCTCCATATAGGCCAGATGGTATCAGTGTGTAGTGAAAATGGTCATCATAATTACAAAGGGTGTTTTTTTTTCTTTGGCAGAGGGAGTATATATTATCTACCAACAACGTTTTGTCAAGTCTAGTGTTACATATTTGGCTATTCCTGGCTTCACACCCATCGCATAAGTTATGGGCATGGGATAGCCATCAAAATTTGAAATGTTATTTGATGCCTTAAAGTCTTTACAGAATCTGATAGTTCCCTCAGGTGTATGGACTATCACTACTGGGCTGCTCTAGTCACTCTGTTACTCCTCTATCATAACAGAATGTGATGCTTCCATCAGGTTTAGAGACCAGCACTGCTGGGCTGCTCTAGTCACTCTGTTACTCCTCTATCATAATAGAATGTGATGCTTCCATCAGGTTTAGAGACCAGCACTGCTGGGCTGCTCTAGTCACTCTGTTACTCGTCTATCATAATAGAATGTGATGCTTCTATCGGGTTTAGAGACCAACACTACTGGGCTGCTCCAGTCACTCTGTTACTCTTCAGTCATTACAGAATTTACTTTTGGACCTTTGACAATTCCTCTAGCTATACCTCAGGTAGATATTTTCTGGTCTCCCCTTTATAAACCTCAGCTTGCAAGCAAGCCACAGATTATACAGTTGTGTAAGAACTTACCATAAAAGTGTACGTCCTCCTGATCACTGGTGCAGTATCCCTAACAAGAGGGATATCCTGGTAAAGGTAGCTGTACATCCGATTTGCATAGCAAAGCCTAGCCCTTTCCAGGCTTTGTACCTCTGACATATAACCTAAGCCTGAGGATGTAAGGTACACAAGGGATGTATGCTAAAACCTCAGAACTTACTTGCTCCAGGAGAATAAAAGTAGCAGAAGTTGAGGCAACTATATATATATATATATATATATATATATATATATATATATATGGGTTATGTATATGGGTTACATACAGATGCTCGACTGCATCTTTCACTGAATCCCAAATTGGTGAGCATACTTGTGCGAAAGTGCTGCACTTTCTCGTAGTATGCTTGTTGTTCTGGTCATACTACGGTGCGGTATGGGAAAATTCCCTTTTCCCCGCTATAGTGTGACCTTGGGGTGAGAATATTAAAGTAGGGGGTGTGGGGGATGCAGGGGGGCTTGCCCCCCTGCATTCAAGTAGATTTTGTGTTTTTTTAACATACTTTAACAAAATCGCTTTTTCGACGAAAGCGCTTTCGTTAAAGTGTGTTAGTTGATAATGGATTCGGGCTTTTGAACTTTCGATCAAAAGTCCTAGATCCATATATATATATATATATATATATATATATATATATATATATATATATATATATATATATATACACATGTCCAACTGAAAAAAAAAAGAAAAAAATACCCTTCTGCCAGAGTAGAAAGAAAAGGGGGAAGGAGGGAGGGATGGCGCATTGCAACAGTGATCAGTAGGACCTCAATGTTATGGTATGTTCTTACAAGTTTGTACTAGTTCCTTCCAAGATCCATGTGGCAGTGTTCCTTACAAGAGGGAGAGTACTAAAGTTACTGTACAAAACAGGTAGGGGAAGAAGGCAATGAAGACTAATCCAACGTGCCCTGGAGAACTGGCCTGGCAATTCCTACTCTGGCCTTATACAACACATCGGTTTTGTAAAGTTTAGTAAAAGTGTGACCAGAAGACGATTACTTCAAGAATGGTCTTGGAATGTAAGCCCTTGGTAATGGCTCTAGAAGAGGCAACTGTCCTTGGTAGAGTGAGCTCTAACAGAAACTGGGAGTGGCTTCCCATAATAAGAATAACAAAAAGAAATAGCTTTAGGCATCTAGGAGGAAACAGTTTGCTTGGAAACTGGCAAGCTTAGTTTCTCGTCATGAAAAGAAATAAGTTACTCAGACTGCCTAGTATCTTTAGTTTTGTCAAGGTAAAATCTGAGCTTTCTGTGCAGATCCAAAGAATGAAGAATCCTCTCACCCCTATTCAGTGAGGGAGGAACAAATGTTTGGAAGATTAACAGACTGGTTCAAAAACAAGTCACTGACTACCTTAGGCATAAAGGAAAGAGTACTTCAAAAAGAAAGCCTGTCCTTGTGAAAAAACAAGAACGGAAGAACTGTCATAAGAACCAGAAGTTCCGAGACACTCTTGGCAGACATCAGTGCCACCAGCACAAGAGTTTTCCAAGTGAAAAAATTCAGGGAAGAACTAACTGCAGGTTCAAAAAGTAGTTGAGATAACTTTTCAAGCATAAAATAGAGGTCCCAAGAAGGAGGAATAAGCTTTCTGGGAGGCCTAAAGTGAAGGATGCCTTTTAGAAACTGTCTGATCTCGAACGTAGACGAAAGAGGTGGATTTAAATGCATGCATACAGAAACGTATGACAAAAGGGCTTTAATAAAAGAATAATCCAAACCAGAGTTGAACTACTCACACTGGAAAGAACACAAAGCATGTCCACAGGAAAGGGGTCCTAAATCCTTTTTCTTGTACCATAAAATAAAATCTTTTCCATTTACAAAACATAAGGTTTCTTTGTATTCAGTTTTCTAGCCTTTGTAAAAACTGGAGCACATCCTCAAAAATGATGCTTAAAAGGAATTAAAACCCTATCACCCAAAGTGTCAACTGCAGGATGAGAAGATAAGGGTGAATGAAAGTCTTTGTTCTGTGTGAGGAAATCCATCCTGTGAAGTAACGTCTGATGACTGCCTTTGTCCAGGAGAAAAATAAGGGTAAACCAATGCTGTTTGGCCTTAAAGGGAGTCACCCACAAGATTTTTGGCCTGTCCAACAGAATCTTGCATAGGACATCTGGCAGAAGAGGAAGATGGGGAAATGCATAAACATACAACAACGGAAAGGGATATCCTGCAGGAGGTTTCAGTGGCAAACAAACTTTATTAAAATAACAAACAATTCAAACTAAAACATAATCTAAAAGAACCAGGTATGTGCTTTCATGCTTTGCTTTTTTCTTGGATGAAATGCATAAAGAAACATCCCTGTCCAAGAGAAGGACATGGCCTCACTTTCCATGCCAATGGGCTTGGTACCTTGGAACAGAACTGACTGAATTGCCTGTTGTGGGAAGATGTAAACAGATCTATTTCAAGAATACTCCACTGATGAATAATGTCCAAGAAGACCTCCCTGTGTAACACCCACTCATGATGATGTGATTGGATTTGTTCAAAGTGTCTGCCAAATGTTTTTTTCCAAGGGAATATAAACTGTCTGAAGAATTAAATGGTGTTGGACAGCAAAATCTCAAGCAAGCAGGGCAAGATGGGAAAAATTATAGGACTTTGTCCCTCCCTTTTAGCTGACACATCACATAAATCTGGTGTTGTCTGTGCAGACTATGAAGGAAATGGAGACCACAGGTAATGCAGGGAATGAAAATCCAGACATAAACCCTCATCCCTTTGATAATGATATTGATATGATCTATCATCTCTCTAGGACACAAAAATCTCTTGAACCCTGTTACTGTTGGAACAAGCCCCACAGCTTGGTTTTAAGCACTGGTGAACAGCTCCTGAGAGAGGAGACGAAGCAGAAACAAAACAGTCACAGATGGACAGAAATCTGACTGATCCACCACAGAAATTTCTTCTGTCCTGCCTTAGGCAAGGAAAGACAGGAATCTAGAAATCTAAGGGATGGCAGTGTAGGAGCCAAAGTCCCTTGAAGTACCACTTTAGGTTCCTCATATACAGCCGGCATATGGAATCATAGGAATAATGGGATGCCATGAACCCCAGGGCTCTTAGAATAATCCTAGAAGAGGTCATTTGTAACAGAAGAAGGTTCTGAAATAATTCTGCGAGAGGCAGAACCTTGGCCATGTGAAAGAAAGTAGTCATAGTAACGGTGTGAATTCTGCAGGCCAAGAAAATCTGACATTAAGAGGGAAACCAAATTGACTTCTTTAGGTTTACAGTGAACCCAAGACTGTGAAGGAGACCCATAATGAACGCTAAGTTCTTCATAAGCAGACAAGAAGAAGCCTGAATCAAAAGGTCATCCTTATAAGGAAATACCTGCATGCGATGGAGTGTTCAATTATGCTATAACAGGAGCTAGGCACTTGGTAAATACTCTTGGTGCCATAGAAGGACCAAAGGGTAAAGCAGGGAGTTGATAATGACAGGAAGAGGCAGATAATCACAACTTCCTGATAAGAGGATGAAATACCCCCACGGTATCATGAAAAACTCATCAGCTAAATGTAAAGCCATCACGCCACAAGATGGGTTGCAACTGGCTAAGTGTGAGACAGAACCACAGTCAGAGTTTGTTGCTATGTCAGGACTCAAAGCCTGTCACAGTGGTGTGGTGTCCCACAGCAGTCAGTCCCTGCCACTCTTGTTTGGCTAGATCAGGGCCGTCATCTCCATCCTGTACTCATCCTCATCAGACACCATCCCACCACAATGTATCTACATTGCCATTCCAGAATGTATCTGACCCGACACCTGCAGCACCAAAAAAAACCCCCAAAAAGGATAAAAAAAAGGAAAAAGGGTCTCAAAATATGTCTTATGCTGCCCGACAGAGCTTCGCCCAGCTCTATTCAGTCGCCACTGCCTGCTCAGAGCCTGACATGACCAACAAAGCCTCCATTGATGAACCACATGATCACATGACCTCAAAAAATCTAGATCACCCACCATGGTAAGGGCAGGCAGAGACTTAAACCTTGACACGGTTATTAATAGAGGGACAGGAGGGACAGATCATCACCAGAGACTGCTGTGGAACAAAAACAAAAAAACATGTGGCAGAGAGCACACCACTGGCTGTTCAGAAGAGATCTTGACCAATGGATGGGAGATCGCAATATACCCCAGGGATTACCCTCAGTGCCACTGCTGCTCACTAGAGGCACAGCAAAATAATGGGCATAGCATCCTTCAACTAAGGGGTGCAAAAAGCCAAAAAAAAAACTCTGGCTTATAATGCCCCCTTGGGGGCATAGCCTAGTATGAACCTATGAACCTATGAATAGGAATGTGGAGACAGGCATCCTTCAGATTCAGATATACTAGAAAATCTTGGGAAGAAGCAGTGGAAACAGAGACGAAAGAGTTAACATCCTGGAATCTCAAAATTGGATTCCAGAAGAAAGGTGTTGAGAAAGAAAAGATCAAAGATAGGCTTCCACAGGAGGCCCTGGAGAATGGTCCGAGCAAAACATGATCAAGACCAACAGAAGGACTCAATCTTACAGTGCTTTGTAAAAGTATGTCTAGGGACCAAGTAGCAATTTCTAGAATACTTTGAGAATCTAACTCTTTCCAGAAAGCCACAGATGAAACCAAGGCCCTGGCAGAGTGAGCCTTGACCCTATCTGTAACAGATTTATCATGGTGAATATAATAAAAGGTAATAACCTTAAACAACTATTTGGAAATAGTCTGTTTTGACACTGGTTGTCCCTTCTTACCTTCACAAGAAATGAACAATTGATTCAAAGATCTGAAAGATTTACTTCTGTCAAAAGAGTACTGAAGTTGTCTGTGGACATCCAAAGGCATGGTGTATCTTCCTTCATTTAAGTTCAGGAAAGAAAACAGGTAGATGGATAGTTTGGCTTAAAGTAAACTCAGATACCACTTTAGGCATTAAAGGATTAGTTCTCAAAGAAACCCTCTTCCTATGGAAAATGAGGTTGGGTTGAGTCACCATAAGAGCTTGCAACTCAGATACCCTTTTTGTAAAGGTCAGAGCAATCAGTAAAACTGTTTCCATGTTAAGAACCTCAAGTTAGCCAGATTAGCTTTTCTAATACAAAATTAAGGTCCCAAGGAGGGGCCACTGGTTTACTT
Organism: Protopterus annectens; assembly: GCF_019279795.1. Classification (NCBI taxonomy): domain Eukaryota; kingdom Metazoa; phylum Chordata; order Ceratodontiformes; family Protopteridae; genus Protopterus; species Protopterus annectens. The sequence goes on along the minus strand of NC_056731.1, from coordinate 1,882,370,860 downwards.
GGAAGCCTCTTATGCAAAACCCCTTTCAAGAACATTTTGTCATTAGACTGCCTTGAAAGAGGAAGATCCATGGACAGACATGGTGAAATGGCCAATAAATGAACCTTAATAGAGGAATAAGAAAGGCTATAGAATAATAACTTACACAAATACTGTAAAATTGGAGAACAACTAGCCCTGAATGGGTTCTGGTTATGTTGTTGCCATCAACTGTAAGACATTTTCAATTTCCTAATCTGATTTTCTAGTAGCACGCTTTTTGCCTCCATTAGTACCTGCTGCTCATCCACAGAAAACCAGGTGCATAAAAGGAATCAAGACCCTATCATCAAGGCAGTCAACTGAAGATGATTGATATCGGGTGTGTCAAACACCCCTGTTCTTGTATGAGTAGATCCACTCTTTGAGAAAGCTTGTGCCAATTGCCCCCCTAGCCATTTCCAAAAGAAGGATGAAGTGCAGTCTTGGGGGAGTCCTTCCAAATCTTCACAAGTACCCTGGACATTACTAGAAAGGGTGGAAAGGCATACAGGAGCATTCCTGTCTAAAGAAAATGCATCTGTCTTCCAGGCCTTCTTGCATGGAGTCCTGGAACAGAATTTTGCCAGTTGATTGTTCAGAGAGTAGGTAAAAAGGCTACTTTACCAGAGACGGATCAAATCTTGGAAGACCCCCTAATCTAGTTTCCATTCATGAGGGTCTGCCCTTGCCCTGCTCAGTTTGTCTGCCACACAGTTTTGCTCTAACAGAACAAAGGATGCCTGTAGAGTGAGACTGTGCTAAAGGGGGTACATCTGTAACTACTTGAAGACGTCATGGGGACCAAATATGGTTCAGAGTTGAGTACCTTGATCAGGGCAAGCATCTCCTTGATATTTATGTGCATGCATCTACCCTTGGTGTTCCACACCTCCTGCACTTTTATACCTCCAGAAATTGGTCTCCAAGCAAAGTTGGATGTGTCTGTGGTGAATAACTACTATGGAGCCCAGCTGTAGAAAGGGAGACCTGGATTTAAGGATACTGGTTGTTTCCACCAAAACATTTGTCTTCTAACAAACCCCAGTACTTGGATCTGAAAAGATAAAGGGTGTTAATGCTAGGACCAAAGAGACTTCAAATACCAATGTATCTTCCTCAAGTGGAGTCTTGCCAGGGATATCATTTGAAGCATAGATGTCATGAGACCCAAAATTTTCAGGCATTCCCTCGCAGTGACTGAAGTCTGAGTGCAAAATCTTACAAATAGATCTAGATGAAAATCTATTTTTCCTTTGCAAGTAAAGGTCTTTGAACTGAGATGTCTAGTTGACATCTCAGGAAAACAAGTCTGTGTGAAGGAGTTAAGAAAGACTTTTGAATGTTCTATTGGAATCCCAGTTTGTGCAAGAGATCTCTCACTCAAGACAGAAAGAGAGTGCTGACGTTTTGAAAAAGACTCTGCAAAGATAAGCAAATTGTATAAATATGGAAAATTGTGGATATATTGTAGCCTGCAATGAGTTATAATTGAAGCCAGACACTTTGTGAAATCTCTTGGTGCAGTGCATAGTCCAAAGGCTAAGACAGAGAACTGATAATATGATCCAGGCACACAAGGCCTTAAGAAACGTCTGAAGTCTGGATGAATAGAGACATGATAAGCATTTTTTAAGTCGAGTGTTACAAGGAAACTTGAAAGTGGAAGAAGAGATAACTGGTTGTGAAGTGACATCATTATGAATTTGGGCAATATGAGAAACAGGTTTAGGAAAAAAAGGATCCAGACTGATCTCCAGGCAGTTTCTTTTTCTATTTTTTTGGCACTAAGAACATCCTTGAATAAAACCTTTTCTCCACCTGGGAAGGAGAAACTGGTTCTATCACTCCTTAGACAGCATATGAAGTATAGGAGGAAACAAAAGCGTCTGATCTGAGGATGAGGAATGACCCCCCCCCCGGAAAGGCGGAAATTCCTCCCACTGCCATCTGTAATCCTGAAGAATGATTTACACAACCCATTTGTCTGAAGCAATCTGTTACTAAAGAGAAAATGGAAATTCAGACTTTCTGGAAGAAAAAGAGAGACTGGGTGGGAGTGTGTCATACGGTCTTTTGAAAAGTCACTACGACTTGTTGGACTTTGCTAGGTTTTGGGAGGTTTGACACTTCTTTTTGGAACCCGTTGCCACTTCTTAAACGTGTGTTTACCTGAATTCTGTTGAGACTTTTTGCCAAACATTGGATGTGCAGAAAGAAAATCCCTTGAACAATTTGGAAAAGGGGGCTGTAAAATCTTACAGATTCTCTGTATCAGTTAGCTCCTTTCATCACTTTTTCATGACCTCTGTAGCAGAAAAGCCAAACACGAAATCTCTAAGGTAGTTTTTTTTTTTTTTTTCATCATCTGGGAGATTCTAAGAATGCAGCCAAGCAAACCTCCTTAAAACAGTACCTGTGGCCATGGTCCTGGAAGAAGTATTAAGAGAATCATACACACACTGCAAACAACGAGTAGTGATCACTGCAACAGAAGAATCTAAGTTGTTTAAAGCATTATTTCTTCACAAGAAGAAACTGTAGCTAAAACACTCCTATTTTAACAATATGTCAGAACAAACTTTTTTAACATATGAGCCTATTTAAAATTCTGAAAAATCAAAGTTGCAGAAGTATACACTCCCCCCATACCTATCAATAAATTTTGCCATCCTTATTAGAAAGAACAGAATTGGAACTAAGGTTTGGGAAAAGTGTATAAACATTTAAAATCCTGAGGAACTTTATACATCTGCCTTACACTTCCAGCAATGGTCTGAAAGAAACAGAAACTCTCACAGGAAGAATCAGAAAAGTACAGTTATGTACCTACCATAAATGCAGATGTTCAAGTGTATTCACTGTTACAGTCATAACATTTGGGTTATCCTGCTGGCAGGCTACCCACAGTCGGCCTGAATTCCAAAGTCCTGGTCCTGCGTCGGTTGCTGTAGCCTCTTCCCTGACGTCAGTGCGCCAGGGGTATATAAGATGCAGCCAATGCCATTTTCTTCAGTTTTTCTTGCCCCAGATGTCAGGTGCCCCCAAGAAGGTAGGCAATACATATTGCTTATAAAAACATACAGTAAAATAAAAACAATGCCTTCATCTACAAGCAAATACACCACATAGGTTGTATAGGATAGAAAAGTATAGATAAGTCCCAGCAAAGACAGGGGGATGGGGAGGTGGGTAACCTGGACTGCAACAGTGAATATACCAGAACATCTACATTTATGGTAGGTACACAAATGTAATATGTTCGTGTTTTACTGTTGCAGTCATTACACTTGGGTTGAATCCCAAAGCTGAGGTAGGGCGGCTGGGTTTAAATAGGATTAGGAGTGGCTATGAGACCCTGCAGAACTGCAGTGGCAAAGCCTGCTCTGGATTTACAGTAAAGAGGTAAGTGATAATGCTTGGTAAAAGTGTGCACTGAACTCCAAGTTGCAGCCTACAAAATTTCCTTGGTTGGTACTCCTCTGAAAAAGGCTGCTGAAGTGGCTGCTGCTCTGGTAGAATGTGGCCTAATATTCTTAGGCACTGACTTGCCATGCTGTGCATAGCAGAAATGAATGCAGTGTCCTATCCATTTTGAAATAGTCTGCTTTGAGATAGCCTTTCCGTGTGAGCCTGCAGCATATGCTACAAACAGATGCTCAGTTTTTCTGAAAGCTTTTGTTTTGTCCAAGTAGAAGCATAGCTGCCTGTGTATGTCCAAAGAGTGCTGAAGTCTCTCCCCTTTATTCTGGGGATTTGGATAAAATGTTGGCAAATGAATGGTCTGGTTAAGAGCCACACTGGATACTACCTTTGGCATAAATGTTGGGTTTGTCTTTCGAGAAACCCTGTACGGATGAAAAATGATAAAAGGTTCCACTGCCAGTAATGCTTGTAACTCTGAGACTCTTCTTGCTGAAGTTATCGCTAGGAGCAGAGCAGTTTTCCATTATAAGAATTTTATATCAATTGGCTGGCTCAAAAGGAGACAGTGTGAGCTTTTCCAAGACAAAGTTGAGGTCCCATGTAGGTATCGGTGCTCTCCTTGGGGGTCTTATGTTTTTTGCCCCTCTGAGGTACTGTCTTAGCAGTGGATGTGAGAAAATAGGAGGTTCTGTATTGTAATGAGCTGAAATGGCAGAGGAATGGATCTTAATTGATGAGAAGGATAGGCCTTTGTCCAGCATCTCAGTTATGTATTGTAAAAAACTGAGGAATATTTGGAACAAGTGGTTCAGTCCTTGTGCCTGGTTACAAGCACAGAATCTCTTCCATTTTTCTGCATAAGATTTCCAGGTGCTGGGCCTCCTGGCTTCCAAAATGACACCCATAACAGCTTTAGAGAGAGGTGTGTTCTGAGTGGCTATATTATTTGCCATGCAGCCAGATTTAAGGTTCTGAGTTGGCTGTGCATGATCTGATTGTTTTGTTGAGTCAGAAGATGAGGAATTTGAGGTAAAGTCCAGGCTGGGCCTTGAGACAAGTTCTTTAGGATTGGGTTACATTGCTAGTGTGGCCAGTCTGGGGCAATCAGAATCATTTTTGGCTTCTCTTGTCTGACTTTTAGGAGTACCTTGGGAAGGAGAGGCAGTGGTGGAAAGGCATAAACTGTTAGGGTCTTCCAGCTGAATGACAGAGCATCCACTTTCCATGCTTGTGAGTGATAAGTCCTTGTGCAGAATCTCTGTAGTTGGCAGTTGTGAGGGGAGGCAAAAAGATCTATGTCTGGGCATCCCCATTTCCTTGTTATCATGCTGAAGACCTGTGGATCTAGTTTCCACTTGTGAGGGTCCATGAGGTTTCTGCTTAGTTCGTCTGCCAGAGTATTTTTCTTTCCTGGCAGGAATTGTGCCTGCAGATGTACTTGATAGGTCAGTGCTGTGTTCCACAAAGTCATGGCTTGCCTGCAGAGGGGGTAGGAATGTGTGCCCCCTTGCTTGTTTATGTACCACATAACTGTAGTATTGTCCGTCTTTAGTAATAGTTGTTCTGGCTGTAGTACATCCTTGAAGGCTGTCAGGGCATTCTGTACAGCTAGCATCTCTTTTTGATTGATATGAAGATGCATTTGGTCCGCAGGCCATGTGCCCTGAATACATTTTCCTGCCTTGTGTGCCCCCCAGGCATAATCCGAAGCATCTGTTGTTAGTGTCTATCTGGCTGTGGGTAAAGTGAAAGGCTGCCCCTTGTTGTGGTGACAGGCCAGTGCCCACCATCGAAACTCCTGTTGCAGGCAGGGAATAAGAGTTATTATTATTTCCAGGCTGTGGCAATGTTGAGTCCAAACATTTTTAGATACCATTGTAGCTTCGTCATATGCAGTCTTGCATATGGAATTAGCAGGATGCAGGATGCCATGAAGCCCAAAGCCTGCAGAATTTTTCTTGCAGGAAGCTGGGTCTTTGTTGTCATCATTTGAAAGTAATGAGGCAGTTGCCTTTGCTTGTCTGACGTGAGATAAGCCATCTGGGCAGTTGTATTTAAGCTTGCACCCACGAATATTATCTCTTGAGAGGGCACTAGTTTTGATTTCTTTTCATTTACTGTGCACCCTAGGCAAATTAGTAATCTTTTTACAAATGCCAGATATTTTAGTAGAATGTCCTTGGTCTCTGCTTGAATAAGGGAGTCGTCCAAGTAGGGATATATTTGAATTCCTTTTTGTCTGCAAAATGCAATTACTGGTGCCAGGCATTTTGTGAAGACCGTGGGCGCAGTAGATAAGCCAAAGGGCAGTGCAGAGAATTGGTAATACATTGAGCCAGCTATGAATCTGAGGTATCTTCTGCAAGATTGTCTGATTGGGACATGCAGGTATGCCTCTTTGAGGTCCAAAGTAACTAGCCAAGCCTTCTTGCCCAGTATGGGTAGAAGTTGCTGCAGTGTCAACATTTTGAATTTTGGAACATCCAGGAAAGTATTTGGAACAGACAGGTCCAGTATTGGCCTCCAGGCTTTGTCCTTTCTGGGTACCAAGAAAAGTCTTGAGTAAAATCCTTGCCCCTGTTCTTGCTGTGGTACTTTTTGAATAGCCCTCATGTCCATGAGAGCAGAAATTTGTTTTTGTGCCTCTGCCCATTGATTTTGTGGCAGGTCTGGCATACCTTTTGACCTTGGAAGGGTGTGAAAGTGGAACCTGTAACCCTGAGAAACAATATTCAGTACCCATTTGTTCTGGGTGATCATGTGCCAATTTTTTGAGAAAAGTGCTAGTTTTCCCCCTAAGGGTGCTGCCAAAAGGTAAGTGCTTGGCATTCATAGAGGCAAGTCATTGGGACTGTTTCCTATAAGGTTGTGATTTGTCTTCTCCGCCTTTGGGGGCTAAAGCACCCCATTGTTTAGGTCTGTATGAGCCTTGGGGCTGAGATCTGCCTCTTGGGCATCTGTATCTGCTTCTTTGTGGCCTGTCTGACACTGGAAAGGACCAATTTTTAGAAGGCCAGTTCCTGTTAAATCTAGGTGGCTGAACCTGTAAGAAATCCTTTACTGTCTGCATTGATTTTGCTTTATCGTCCATTTTCTTTAACACCTCTTCTGCCTTAACACCAAACAAAGCATCATGCTGCAATGGAGCATCCAATAATTTTGCTTTAACATGATCAGGTAAACTCTGTTCTTTTAACCAAGCATGCCTTCGAATGACAGAACCTGTAACTGTGGCTCTGCAAGATGCCTCTAATGAATCAAAACCACATTGCAATGTATACTTTCCCACTTGTTCAGCTGCATGCAATAAATCCCGCATTTCCTTGTTCTCAGGACATTCAGAGCTTGTAAACATTTTCTGTTTTAGCAAAGACATTAGGTATTGTTGATATTTAAGCATGTGAAATTGGCAGTTTAAAGCCCTTACAGCTAAAGTAGCAGAGGTGTAAGCTTTTTTCCCCCATCTGTCCAGCGCTCTAGAATCCCTATCAGAGGGAACAGGGTTTTTTGCAGTGGAAGCCTTGACCCCTTTGGGACCCTGAGAAATAGTTTCTGGATCAGCAGCAGGGTTTGTATAAAGAAATTTATGAGAATCTGGAACCCTGTAGTACCTATCTGGCTTAACTGGTGCAGGGGGTAAAGAATCAGGATACAAACTGGATTCAGAAAATACATCATCAGCAATATCTAGTACAGGGGGAATAGCAAGAGGCCTGTGCTAAGGCAATAAAAGAAAGTATCTGAGCCTTTTCTTGGATTCTGAATAATCCTGGCTCTCCCAATGGAAATGTTCCCTCATGGTGTGCAGGGTTTCCCCAAAAGAGTAGTCCTCAGAAGGAGAGGCTGAAGGGATAGATTCTTCAGCATCAGAGTCCACATAGGGAGGAAGAGAATATCCCTGTTCTGAAAAGGAATCAGAAGAAATGGAAACCTGGTCAGAGGAGTCATAGTCAGTGTCTTGCCTAGGCCTTTTATCAGGAAGGGGATGGGACCCCCTGATCAAAGTAATTAGGTCCTCGGCCATTTTGAGCATCTGTTTCTTTGGCATGGATGACTGTTCAGGAGAATGCTGTACTTGTTTCTTTGTCTTTAAAGGTGTTTTAGACTTTGCCTTGGCTGCTGAAGAAGTCTTGATAGTAAGCTGTGTAGGTCTGAAAACACCCTCAGAAGCCGATGCCTGCTCAGCGGCTCCGGACCCATCTGAGGGAATTGTTTCCGTAGGCCCAATATCTTGAGTTTCCAGAGGCCTAGCTGTCTCCACGTGGGAGTTGGAGGCGGCCTGTGGCTCTGAGGTAGCGGGTGTCAGGGGCTGCGAAAGCACCTCACTGAAAACCGGCGAACTGGCGACTGGCCTAGAAGAGGCTTCGATGTTGGTTTTGGACCTCGGATGCCTGTCTTTTTCTTTGTCCTTGCGCTTTTTATGGACTCCGGTCGTCGGTTGTTCTGACGGCATTATATAGTTAAATCTTCGGCCAAAGTAATGAAAATCAAAATCAAACTGACGCTTAACAGTGCGTTGGTTGAATCTAGCACAAAACCGACAACTAGCAATGTCGTGGTCAGGGCCTAGGCAAGGAATACAGTAAGAATGAAAATCCTTATGAGGTATTTGCTTCCCACAAGAAATACAATTGTTAACTTTTACTGACATCGGACTGGAGCAAGAAAAAGTTTCCCCAATGGGGTACTTAGCTTTATTGAAGACTTCGGATCTGAAATTCAAATTCGAAAATCTCAGGAGTCGGCCGACCGGCACTTGCAAACTGCTTTTGCTTCGGGCACTGTGCAGCAAGAAAGACTGAAGAAAATGGCGTTGGCTGCATCTTATATATCCCTGGCGCACTGATGTCAGGGAAGAGGCGACAGCAACAGATGCCAGACCAGGACTTTGGAATTCAGGCCGACTGCGGGTAGCCTGCCAGCAGGATAACCCAAGTGTAATGACTGCAACAGTGAAACACGATGAACATCAGAGTTCTCCTCCAAGTCTGAATTAGAGATCTGAGGACAACGTCCTGAATCCATCCCTGCATCTTCCTGTTCAGATTTTGAATCTTGAATCCTTTCAGGAAAAGAGGCATCTCGACTACTCTACAAGGAGGATCAACAGCCTGAATCAAACCCTGAGCCAGTCCTAGTAAACTAGGCCTATACAAAGACATTTGAGGGAGTAGATACATGTTTGACTTTCTGTTTCATTTTGACAAGAAAAATTAGGCGAACCATTTTACTAATGGCAGCAGCTGGTTCCTCAGGGATGAGCACAGCGTTCCGACAGAACAGGGAAACATTCCCTGTTCCCTTTCCCGGGACTGACAACAGGGTCTCTCCCTTGCCCACCAAGGGGCCTCCAACAGCTGCAGAAGATGGGGCTAACCCCAGTCCATAGTGGCTGTAGGTACTATACCAGAGGGATTTGGGATAAAATATCAGTGGTCTGACATACAACAAATAGCCACATCAGAAATACCCACCTGTGGCTAAGGCAAATTGCTAGCCTACTGTGCTGGCAAAGGCTGTTTGCTTAACTTATTCTTTTTGTGGTGGAAGAAGGATGAACCATGGGATTAATAATTTGTTCTGTGGTCAAGCTGAAAATGGTGGCAACTTCCAGGGGAAGACAAGCATCAAATGCCAGTAAAACTACCAATCCAGGCAAGTTACTTTTTTGACAGAAAAAAAACAAAGTAAAAAGTGCTTTCAAAACACTATGGCAGTCCCACAATAGAAAATCAAACAATTTCTCCAGAGAACATGTTATTAGTTAGTTTACACCAGGTTAAAACTGACAGAAAAAACGAGTGCTCCATTTAAAAGTAGTTTACAGTCTCAAGACAGTGCATTAAAACACAACACTCCTAGCTTTAAAATAAATTTTCTGAAAAGGAAAGTAACAAAACATCAGTAAATGTAAGAAAATGGAAGTTTTTCCCCAAAGGGAACTGATTCACCCAGCAAAAGAAAGCAGAAGCTGACAGTTGATCCTCAAAAGTCTCAGAGGAACATCCACTTTGGTGGCAGGCTCATCGGTTAAGGTGTTTTGCCTACAAACACAAGGTGCAGGGTTTGAGTCTCACAAGGGATAATTGGCTAGGCTTAAAATGGCTCACAAGGGCAGTTAGCTTAGTATTATTCTATGAATCTATGAATCTATGAAGAGCGCACTTGTCTTTTGGTCAGCTCAGCTTGAGCCGCTTGACAGTTTAGGGGCATGGAAGGTGCCCTGAAGCTTTGAAAGCTGGTCTGCTGTTATATCCTTGGCAGAATATAACCCATGTAGCTAATGCTACTACAGCAGTGATAAAAATGAACATCATCAAAAGTACCTAAGAAAGCTTCCAGAACTAGAGGAATAGCAGAAGACTCGGGAGTCTCCATCTGAAGCAAAGCATAATATCGTTGCTGAACATCAGACATTTTAGAACTCTCCCACTGGAAGTATTGTATCACTTTGGCAATAGTGTCCCCAAACAAAAGTTCCTCTATTTGGGATTCAGGGACAGAGAATCATCTTTCACAGAAGCCATAAATAAAAGAGAATGAATCTGGGAACAATAAGTGAGACATTTTTAATCTGAATCCAGGTTCTCATCTTCCAAAGAAGATTCCTTATGTCTTTAACGAAGTAGAGGAAGATGGGGTTACAACAATAGAAGGTACAAGAAAAGTCTGACAGCTTTGAAGTGATACTGAGTAAAGTCCTGCCATTCCTTTTTCAGGGTCTCTAGCCACAGGAGAAACATTTATTTATGGTTTTTATTTTATTTATTTATTTATTTAACATTTGTTGACCGGGAAAGTCCGACTAGGTTCCACAGATCCTGTTTTCAGTGGAGGCCCGGGGAGAAATGCTCCAGAAGCATGTCTTTAGAATGTGGGAGGAAACCGGAGTACCCGGAGGAAATCCACGCGAAAACATTCTTGTTTTTTCACTTCTTAGTGGGGACAACGGCCTGTACAAATCTCAGTGGGTCAGAGCCCTGATATAACTTTGATAAGGGACCTGAGTACTTCCTTGTGAACTCGGCCATGAAGAATCCCCCAGACCTTCAGAAAAAAATAGTCTTGGTTCCCCCCTTCTTGACTGCAATGGGCAGCAGCGGTTCGGCCCCAGCTGATGTGCAGGTGGGGTGCTGCATACCAGCCCCTGACAGGGTCATGATATACTGCTACCCTTGTCAGGAAGGGTACCTTTCTATTTCTTTTCATGGTATCGATGCATTAATGCAACACATTTTCCCCATCCTTTTCTTGCCTGGTTGTCAAATCTTGTACTTCACTGCATTTGTTCTTTCAATCACCTTAAATGGCCCTTGGCATTTGACCAGAAATTTACTTTCTGTGGAGGGCACCAGCACTAATTCCTGATCCCCTGATCTAAAGTTTCTGCATTAGGAGTTCTAATTATAAAGTTACTGATACATTTCTTAGGTTCTCAGCATGTGCTGTTTAGCATGCGCATAACCAGCACTAATATATTCTACAAGCTAATGCAGGGATCAAATTTGCTTTTCAATGTCATCTTCTCTTGTTCCCAAACTTTCTTAGTAATATAGAAAAGCTCGGTCAGAAGCAGGCCATATAAGAGCTCAAATAGGTAAATCCATATGAAGCATGTGACACCTCTCTTAAAGCAAACAATAAGGTAACAACTGATGTCAGTCTTCCCTTCTATGCCAATAACTTACCTTAACATGGACTTCGTAGTTTTGCTGAACACTTCCAATAGTCCATCACACTGTGGAAATAAGACTGATGCCTTCAACTGTTTTACTTTAAAGCAGTGACACAATATGGTCTGCCTCAGGCAGCCCTTTGGTCAGCCGGATTCCAAGTCAAAGTCTCCGGCCGCGTCGGCGCCTCCGCCCTCCCGACGCCAGAACGGCTGGGGATAAAGGCATCAGCCGATGCCATCTTAATGGAAATAAAAAAAAGACATGCACAATACACAAAACAGATATAACAGATACACCAGCAAACAAATCCCAGGGGGGGGGACAAGGAGGGAGGAAAGAAAAACCAGAGAGGTAAAACCCAGCTTGCATCTAGGGGACATGGATATTCAAACTACAGGGGTGGTAGGTATACATAACAAAACTGTCATATGGCTGAATGCAACATCATGGGGCTGGGTAGGTACCAAAAGCTGGGGGTGTGGGGGGACAGAGACGGTGTAGCTAGGGAGTTAGGAGGCTCGCTGGGCCTGCCAAAGGCAGCCTGTGGTGTTGAGTGAGTATAATGGCAGGTTGTGTTGTATATGTGTATGATCCATGTTCATGTCGCAGCTTAGAATTTCTTTCTGTAGCTCCTCTTAGAAAAGCTGTGGATATGGGTAGCTGCCTGGTGTGTGGTCTAATATTATGGAGTACACAACTTTCCATGGAAGGAGTAAGAGAATGATGCAGTGTCCAATCCATTTTGAGATAGTTTGTTTTGTGACTGCTCTTTCCTGTCAGCACAGCAGCATAGCACTAAACAGCTGGTCAGACTTCCTGGAAGACTTTGTTCTGTCCAAGTAGTAGCGTAGTGTGTTGTAGAATGTCTTGCAGTGCAACAGCTTCTCCCTTTGTTTTGAGGGTTAGAAAAAATTTAGTAGAGGTTGATTTTCTGGTTTAGAGACACTCTGGATGAATCAAGAGGTATGAAGGAAGATTGGTGAAACTCTGTCCTGATCTGAAATGAAAGAAAGGGAGGAATTGCCATGAGCCAGCTGTATCTAGAGTCTTCTTTGAGGTGACTCTGCCAAGGAAAAAACCTTTTCAAGAGAAGAAATATTTGAAGAAAAGATGCTGCTGGTTCAAGGGGAGGAAGTTAATTTTCCAAGATGTAATTGAGGTCCCATGCAGGAATTGGTTGTTTTTTGGGAGGTTTGATCTTATATTATTCCCAAACTGTCTTCTGCCTTAGCAAAAACACACACACAGGTGGATCAGCAGTGCTGAGCTGAGATAGAGCGTGGATCTTGATGGAAGAGTATGAGAGGCCAATTTGGCCTAGCTTTTTCTGGTGTGGAAGGTCCGTGCCTCTGTAAAAATTTCCTGAACTGTTTGGAGAGGAGTCATGGGTCCCCTTGTAATTGTGCTGAGTCGATACCAGTGTTGCCTTGGCCAGTCTGGAGCTATCAGGATTCCCCTTGGTTGATCTGCCTTGATCTTTTGTTTGTTTATGTACCACATGACAGTGGTGTTGTCTGTCCTTATTAGCAGATGGCCTTGCTGAAGAGATTTTCCAAAGGGCAGGCATGGTATGAGTGGTATTATGTCAGTCTGTTGCTGTGTGGTGAGAGAGACAAGCTTTTTTAGGTACCATTGCAGTTTTCATGGGCCTGCAGTTTTTCCCTTTATGTCAGGGGGGTTAGTTTTGCTAGGATTTTGAAGTAATTTGTTAAATGCGCAATGGACTGACATAATCCAAGTGTTTTATCACAATGCTGAGAATTGATAGTGCTCTGTTCCTGCAAGAAATCTGAGGTATCTTCTGCAACTGAAGTCCAGAGTAACCAGCCAAGACCCTTGCCCAGCATGGGAAGAAGTTGCTGTAACGTCAGCATCTTGAATTTTGGCACCATGAGAAAAGTAAAGGAACAAGGAACAGTCTTGAGTAAATTGCTTTTATTTGTAACAGCTTTGAGACTTCTGAGTGCCTCAAGTGGAACCTGTAACCTCTGTCTATTATGTCCAGAATCCATTTGTCCTTTGTTATAATGTGCCAGTTTTTGAGAATGAACTTGTCTGAGTCTGGAAAGGACCAATTCTTTGAAGGCCAATTCCTGCTGAATCTGGGTGGCTGAACCTGGAGGAAATCCTTTACTGTCTGTACTGATTTTACCTTCTCCTCAATATACTTCAACACATCCTGAGCATTAGCACCAAAAAGCTTCTGTTTATCCAGAGGTGCATCCAGGAGCTTTACTTTAACATGATCCGGCAGTGGCTGCTCTTTCAACCAAGCATGTCTACGGATAACAGCCCCTGTCATAGCTGCCCTACATGAAGCCTCCAATGCATCATAACCACACTGAAGAAAATGGTTGCTAACCTGCTGAGAATTATGAACCGAATCCTGCAATGCCTTTCTATGTATAGGCTCAGGAGAGGCTAGCTTTTTCTGCAAATCATCCACTAAATAATCCTGGTACTGAAACATATGAAAAAGGCAGTTAAGTGACCTCATGGCAAGGGTGGTAGAGGTATAAACTTTTTTACCCCACCTCTCCAGTGACCTTGCTTCCCTGTCAGCTGGTAGTGGATTTTTGGCTGAGGAGGAAGCTACTCCTTTGGGTCCCTGTGAAATAGTTTCTAGATCCACAAAGTGGGCCTTAAAGAGATGCTTGTGAGTGTCAGGGACCCTGTAATATCTGTCTGGCTTGACAGGAGCAGGAGGGAGAGAGTCAGGGGAAGCACTGGAGTCTGAGAATACATCATCCAGGACATCCAAAACTGGAGGGATAGCCAAAGGTCTGTGCTGGGGTAGCCCTAGAATCAGAAAATTCCTGACCCTGCCACTTAAAATGTTCCCTCATGGAGTGAAGGACTTCACCGAACGAAAAATCCTCCGGAGGAGAGGCAGAGGGAATTGATTCCTCAACATCAGATTCCTCATAGGCCTGGAAGGATTCTTCTTGGATATCTGACTGCTCTGAATCCCCAGAGGCTTCATCTGAAGAGAGGTTGTCTGCCTGCTCAGTTCTAGGCCTTTTTTCTGCAGGTGGCTGAGAACCTCTGTCTGGGTGGGGCTGGGACCCCCTGATAAGAGAGATTAGATCTGCAGCAAGAGACATGAACTGTTTATCAGAAGAAGGGGCCTGTGAGGTAGGTTTAGGATGGGCCTTGGCCTGGCTTGTGCAAAGGCCTTGATGGACATGGATACAGGAGGCCTAGCTGCCCCACGTGCAGGAGTGACCTTGTCCACAGGAATGGTGTCAGGTAGATCGAGAACTTTGGTTTCTGGAGGGAAATCAACAACCGGCACCGGTGTAGCCTCCGAGACCGGCGCGGTTAACGCTGCTGTGTTGCCGACTGGAGAGATTGAATAATCGCGCAAGGGGACCAGCACTCGCGAGGGCTTAAGGCGAGAATCGGTTTTGGTAGTTTGTGCTGTCGGTTGTTCAAAAAAAGCAAGCACAGGCAGCACAGGCCAATGGAAGTCTTTATGAGGTATTTGTTTACCACAAGACAAACAATTATTAACTTTCTCAATTTGTTCTGACATCGGCTGAGGCAAGAAAAACTTAGCTTTTAGATGACTAACTGAAAACACAGGAGCTGACCGACCGAACTGCTTCTGCTTCAGGCACCGCGGCAAGAAAGACTGAAGAAGATGGCGCCGCTGATGCCTTTATACCCCAGTCGCTCTGACGGGGGAGGAGGGCGCACATCAGCGAACGCGGACCCAGACTTTGGAATCTGGCCGACCGAAGGGCTGCCTGAGGCAGGACAACCCATATGTCAGGACTGCAGTTGCATTCTTGAAGGACATCTAATGTAATACTCTTGATGTAAACGGAGGTTTTGGTCAGAAAATATCTATGTAGGAATAACTGCTCTGGAAAATAGCAGTACCGGTTCTTTGGCAACTGCCTTGGCATTAGCTTTGTATAATGGCACTGCTTCTGAAAACTTTGTAGTCCAATCCAGTGTTACTAGTATGAACTGAAACTCATTACCAGATTGTATTAGTGGCCCCACAATGCCCACAGCAATACATGCAAATAATACCTCTATAATAGACATTGGGAAGGACTGACTTTTAAATCCAAGTTGGGGTGCAGTTTTCTGGCATTCCAGACAGGAAGCACATAACACTTTTCTCTCTTTTGTGATGTCTGGCTAGTAAATTCTGGGTAGCATTTTTGCCTTGGTTTTGTCCATCCCACGGTGACTTCCTAACACATGACTATGAGCTAGCTCTATTATTAGTATTCTATAATATTTTGGTGCTAGCAAATGCTGTAGAATTTCTTTCTCATCCTTAGTCACGCAACATAAAACACCATATGTCAGCTCAAAACAGAGATGAGAAGTAATGGCAGCATCCTATATTCACTGTCCTTCCCTACAACCTTGGTAATATTCTCTCTTGTCCTGCTTAAAATATCACCTTCTCATTGTGTCTTTCATAATTTGGGTTGCTTTAATTGTATGTCTATTAAATCAGGGTCACTTTATTTGAATATTTGTTTTCGGAGGGGGTATAGTTACTCCCCCACAAAATGCTGGCAATGCACCTTCTTCTAGGTCTTCCCCTACATGGGGCAGTCCAGGCATAGGATCATAGGGTCATAGGAGGTTACTAGGCTAATGGCCTTACAGCCATTCATGCCCTAGTTATCAATGCCCATGGGTCTGGTATATGCCTGTGCCTTAGGGCATTTACAAACTGCACATGTCCATAAGGGCCACTGGTGACAAGACAAGGTTGAATTTGTAATTATCCATCTATTGGTCATAATCGCATTTGAACAGGCTTAGGAAAGAGCTCTGTTTCACATGAATGGGGAGTCTGTCCCATTAAAGGGGTACTCTCTCAGACAAATACCTGTCCCTCCAGCATTTTTGTTTATGTCAGAGGTGAGCTTTAGATCCTTAGATAGGGTAATTCTACTGCTGTTTGTTTTGCCAATGTGTAGCAGATCAATCAGAGATGGATCAAAGAATGCCTAGGCAAGGATCACTCCTTAGTGGTCTGTGGGAGACCGAGTACAGGGATGGGGCTTTGAGGTGGTCCACATAGGAAGAACATGGAAAGCACCAAAAGTACTAAGAAATGTATTAATATGACCCAAAAGTACTAAGAAATGTATTAATATGACATGAAAAATATTGTGCCAAGAGGTGGAGACTGAGAGGCATCCCCCCTACACCAAACATGAGTAGACCAGACAGTTTTAATTATTTTCTCAGGAAACAAGGGATGCAAAGAAGCAGAAGGTTGATGGGAATAGTTCCCTGGACCTCACATGAGAAGATCAGCAGTTTTTCAGTAATTTCTTCTGGTTTTCATGAACATACTTTTTTCCATTTATCACACATAGTTGAGGTACAGCTTGGTGTGACTATTTTAGTGGTTTAAACAGGCATTTCTCCCTTTTTCCCCATTTTATTGCTAGTGATTGAGAAGGTCATCAGCTACTTAAAAATGATTTTTTGTCCACTTTCCACCAGTAACATGCCAATGGTTCATAGCTAAATATGCTGTTTTAGGCATACCTAC
The DNA here is from genome assembly GCF_019279795.1 of Protopterus annectens. Taxonomy (NCBI): domain Eukaryota; kingdom Metazoa; phylum Chordata; order Ceratodontiformes; family Protopteridae; genus Protopterus; species Protopterus annectens. Next base: position 1,882,354,204 of record NC_056731.1, on the reverse strand, counting down.
TGTATTAATCTTACTGTCCCTGGCATGTGGTCATCAAGCAGACTACTCTCCCTCCCAAATATCAGTTAGATCAGGAGCCCCCCCACAAAGCTGCACGAACTTCAGGGGAAGGTACTACACTTCAATATAACCCAAAGACAAATCATGGAGAAGGACTTTAAATAAAGCTCATCTCATTAAAAATGGAGGCACTTGCTAAGTATAATCTTCTGATAACACTTTTGCTCTCAGGGACACATACATACACATATACATGCACATGCTGGTGCACATGCTCACACACACACACACACACACACACACACACACACACACACACACAGACGGAAGTAAATATATACAATTCAAAACACACTAAAGATGAGAGAAGCTTAACTTTAAGATCTTAAAGCTCTCTAAATTACACATTGTAAGAAACTTGTGTGTGGAAGATTTTCAATTCATATATATCTAGTTAATCACTGTATATTAATCAGATCAGATGATGGTAGTAGAAGTAACGAACTTAAACTCGTACTAAGTAAAAAAAAAATAATAAAAAAATATATAATTTGAAATATTGTACAGAATTACTAAGTATTTGAAAGTAATCCAAGCAGGGTAGGTAGTCTGTTTCCAGTCGAAAATCCTTTATTAATTACACAGACAAGCGATCATTGTAAAACAAAAATAACAGAGTAATAGTTTCCCTACAAGCTTTCTAACTATATATCTATACTTTTTATCACAGAGGGGAGTGATTTATTGTGCTGTAAGAAATAGTGTTATTGGTATACATGTTAAATTCACATCCCTTCCCCCATCAGTGTGACATTGAGCTGGTAATGCCCTGCTTAGTAGCTGTCATAATAATATAACCCTTATGTACTTTAAATACAACTAATAATGATGTGGTACCTCTTATTTAACCAGAATTAGTTTGTGATTTTATCCAAGACAATATACTACATGGCTGGAAATATATACACCTTAGACCATTTGGCAATTTGACACATATATAAATATATACATTTACACTTTGCATGCAAAAAATCCATTGTAAAATTAATATTCTATTTCCATAACCTGTTAACAAAGATCGCTTTCATCCTTCCAGACTTCTTCAGGTCTGTGTACAAAAACCCTAAAACCTACCTACAAAAATATTATTGTATAATTAGTTAGTATTGTTATTATACATCATTTTGAGTAAAGTGGAAAGAACACGAAAAAGAAAAAAATGTATGATGATGGAAACAAAATATATACTTAAATTAAAACTGGTTTAACATGGTATTTAAAACCAACTGGAAGAATAAAATAAAATAAAATTAGTCATGTAAACAATGTGGCAATTTTCTAAGTTCCAGTACACTTTTAAGTGAACAGTAGTAGTTTAGTCTAGGCTTCCTATAAGAGTTCAGCTTTAATTGCCACGTGAGTTCATAGGTAGGTACTAGGCTATCGGCCCAAGGGCCTACATAAGCCTAGCCAACAAGGTTCCCTGGCTTCCAGCATATTAGTAATGTCTACTTCAAGATCAACCATATCTTTGTAATTCAGTATTTGGAACTTAAAACCTGTGTGTCTTTTATGAAGAGCAAGGTGTTTGCCTAATGCATTATTTTTACATCTAGAGCGGATTTCTGCCAGATGACATGAAATCCTATGTTTAAGTTTATTTACAGTCTTGCCCACATAAAATGCACCACGTTCACTGCACTATTCCCTGTAAATTACTTTTGTAGTGTTACACCCCCACCCTGCACTGGTCTTAATGATTTTCTTTAAATAAGGGCAATAGAAACTATCACCTTGCTGTATAAATATACAAAATGTACAATTAGCTTCACATCTTTTAGTGTTTTTTTCATATAGTCTAGGTTTAAAATTCAACAAAACTTCTAATGTTCTTGGCCTTCCTGTAAACAAAGACTGCCTATCCTGCTTGGGTTACTTTCAAATACTTAGTAATTCTGTACAATATTTCAAATTATATATTTTTTTATTATTTTTTTTTTTACTTGGGACGAGTTTTAGTTCACTACTTCTGCTACCATTACCTGAACTGATTAATATAAGGGTGATGTGCGGAGCTGTAGTAACTACACAGGGATTAAATTGATCAGTCACAGCATGAAGTTATGGGAAAGAGTAGTGGAAGCTAGGTTAAGAAGGGAGGTGATGATTAGTGATCAGCAGTATGGTTTCATGACAGGAAAGAGCACTACAGATGCGATGTTTGCTCTGAGAGTGTTAATGGAGAAGTACAGAGAAGGTCAGAAGGAGTTGCATTGTGTCTTTGTTGACTTAGAGAAAGCATATGACAGGGTGCCTAGAGAGGAGTTGTGGTATTGTATGAGGAAGTCAGGAGTGTCAGAGAAGTATGTAAAAGTGGTACAGGATATGTACGATTGTAGTGTGACAGCGGTGAGGTCTGTGGTGGGAGTGACGGATGCATTTAAGGTGGAGGTGGGATTACATCAAGGATCAGCTCTGAGCCCTTTCTTATTTGCAATGGTGATGGACAGGTTGACAGACGAGATCAGACAGAGTCCCCATGGGCAATGATGTTTTCAGATGACATTGTTATCTATAGTGAGAGTAGGGAACAAGTGGAGGAGACCCTGGAGAGGTGCAGATATGCTCTAGAGAGAAGAGGAATGAAGGCCAGAAGGACTAAGACAGAATATATGTGTGTGAATGAGAGGGAGGATAGAGGAATGGTGAGGATGCAGGGAGTAGAGGTGGTGAAGGTGGATGAGTTTAAATACTTGAGATCAACAGTTCAGAGTAATGGTGAGTGTGGAAGAGAGGTGAAGAAGAGAGTACAGGCAGGATGGAATGGGTGGAGGAGAGTGTCAGGCGTGATTTGTGACAGACTAGTACCAGTAAGAGTGAAAGGAAAGGTCTACAAGAGGGTAGTGATACCAGCTATGTTATATGGGTTGGAGACAGTGACACTGACAAAAAGGCACTAGTCAGAGCTGGACGTGGCAGAGTTAAAGATGTTAATATTTACACTGGGTGTGACGTGGGTGGACAGGATTAGGAATAAGGGTCATCCCAGGTTGGAAGGTTTGGACATAAAGCCAGAGTAGCAAGATTGCGTTGGTTTGGACATGTGCTGAGGAGGGATGCAGAGTATATTGGGAAAAAGAAGCTAAGGATGAAGCTACCACGTAACAGGAAAAGAGGAAGGCCTAAGATAAGGTTTATGCATGTGGTGAGAGAAGACATGCAGGTGGTTGGTGTGACAGAGCATGATGCAGAGGACAGGAAGAAATGGAAACAGTCGATCCGCTGTGGCGATCCCCAATGGGAGCAGCCGAAAGAAGAAGAAGATTGACTAGATATATATGGATTGAAAATCTTCCACACACAGAAGTTTCTTACACTGTTTTGTTTTTGGACCCACTATACTTGTTTAGTGGGTTGTATGAGTCTTCGGGGATACCATGGAGATTACTTGTAAATTATACATTGCAAACACTGAAAACTAATGTATATAAAAAAAAAACTTCTCTCCCTACCACAAATACATCTATTTTTCACTTTCCAGCACTCTGAGGGGAAAAAAGTTAAAGGCACACAAAAAACACAGAGTTAAAAACAATCTGTCCCAGTAGTAAAGCAACAATGGTACATCGCCTCATTAGCCTGACAAGTCTGATATGTAAGGCTATGGAGCACATAATCATGGACCTAATTAACAAGGATATAGGGAATCTCTAACCTCTACATCCCATGCAGTTTGGTTTTGTGAAAGGTAGATCATGCCTCCTCAACCTGGTTGACTTCTTTGAGTCAGTTACCAGAGCTGTGGATGAGGGCAAGGTAGTACATACAGCCTACCTCGATCTGGCCATTTGATACCATTCCCCACTCAGGAATTATTGATAAACTCACAAAACTAGGCATCAACCCCTATATCACTAGGTGGGTTGCAAACTGGCTCGCACATAGAACCCACAGTGTGAAGTAGTGGACGTGAAGTCAGACTGCCGACCAGTCATGAGTGAAGCCCACAGGGATCGGTCCTGGGTCCTTTCCTGTTTGACATCTACTTCTCTGAAGTTCAAGCCAACATGGAGGGACTCTGGCTGACTAAGTTCGCAGACGACTGCAAGCTGGGAGCCATTATTAACTCCCCAAGTGATGTAGACATCCTACAGAAAGGCCTTACTGAGACCAATGACTGGTGTAGAAACCATGGCCTTAAGCTTAATGCAAAAAAATGCGTCGCCTTCCCCTTTGGGAAAAACTCAGTTCCCACTAACTACCACATGGGAGCCCACTGAACACTGAAAGTGCTATAAGAGATCTGAGGACACGGGTTGACAGTAACCTCTCCTTTGACCACCATATTGTCACTGTGGTCAGAACGTCCTTCTGTGTGGCACAGCTCATGACCAAGGGTTTTGCATCCAGGAAGAAAGAGGTCATCATCTCCCTCTACTCTTCTCTCATTAGGCCAGTCATCGAGTATAATGCCCCATTTGGCATGTACCTCACTAGACACATGCAACAGCTGGAAAGGCCACAAAAGTACCTCACGAAGAGGATCCTTGGCCTTAAACACATGTCCTACATGGACAGACTCAAAAAACTCCAGCTTTTCTCTGTCTCATGTCATCTACTAAGAGGTGATCGCTGCTTGACTTACAAAGCTATGTCTGACCCAGCTCTGCTAGAAATGCTGCATCTAAAGAAATCCAAATCCCTCCGCATCACACACTCCAGAGACCTAAACTTCATTACCAGAATCAAAAGAACATGCTGGAGGAACAGGTTCATAACCCAGAGCCTGCCCATGCTCTGGAATAGGCTTCCCATACATGTCAAGCAGGGCACCTCACTTGCTCTCTTCAAGAGAGATCTTGATGAGTGGATGGGAAATAGAAAGTTTACCCAGAGGATCACTCCAGTGCCTCTACTTGATAGAGGCACTGGGAACTAACATCGGGCAGCATGATGCCAGGGCACTTCTATGGGCTAGGCTTGTAAAGGCTCCAGGGCCATTAGCCTAGTACACACCCATGAACCCATCAACTACTCAGAAACAGCTCCTTGTGGTCCTGCAGGGTGGTCCTAGCAGCAGAGAACTGAGAAAAGTGACTACTTTCCTTATTTAAGTATTTTTTGCTGTTTTTTTACCTGAAATACTTTCTCTTGCTTACTTTGAACAAGCTTAAACTGTTTTTTTAGCTGTTTGTTGCATTATATATTATCTGCACTTAAAGTTTCATTTAGTCGAAAATTGGTCAAAAGTTGTTGTTTGTTTGTTAAATTTAACTGTTGAGGCTGCCCACTAAAGTGTGCTAGCCTGTGAAACTGATTTATTACTGTTTCCTGCATTTCTGTGTGCTTTCTATCTCAAAACAAAAAAAAATAAAAAAAATCCTTGTTTTCCCACCTCTCCTCGACTAGTTTAGACCAGTATACAGGCTTTGCTGTATTCTGGGCTGTGGTGTAGTTCCTGTGTTGTCCACTGCCTTACTTGGATAGAAGAAAGTTTCTCTGCTCACCAGTGGGAGTGGGGAGCCTTGAGCAGCCTATCTGTCCCTGAAGGAGTGACCTCAGCACAAGAGCTTGTAGTAATTATTTGTTTTGGACCATTTCTAGCTCTTTTGAAGTTCCCTGTTTAAAATCCGCATTTGCGTGGCTTTGCGCGATTGTGCGCATAGCGCAGTGCCAGTTAAACAAGGTTAAACGTTTTCTGGCTCCGCCAAGTCTGCTCTTCAAATTTTCCCTTAAGAAAGCTCTACTCTTATAATAATCAGTCTACTCGCTTTATTATAAGCCTAGCACTTGTTCTCAAAACCTCTCTTCTAAGTAAGCACTCTCTAACTAAAGTAAGCACTACATCCACCTACCACCCCTGTGAGTACCCACTTCCCTTAAAGGCACAGCACTCCCTTATAATATTCTAGCATGTTGAGTGGTAGATTACTAGCATCCTCTCCAGTTCAGCTGGTGAATCTGGGAATCTTGAGACAATGCTACAATTGTCTCATGTACACAGACAACCCTCTCCTCCTCCCAACAAACACAAATACATGTGAGAGATGCAACTATATAGCCAAACTGGAGGCTGAACTCTATCAACTCAGGACTGGCAAGACCAGACAGGAGGAGAAGGTAACCACATACACAGCAAACCCAGTCCCACATAGACCTACCACAACTGCAAACCAAACACATAATAACACAAAGACATACTCGGAGGCTCTAACAAAAAACTTACCAAAACAACAGAGGCCCCCAAATCAGACACCCAAACATCCACCACCTCAAAACATAACACATACAACACATACTTCAATAAATCAGTGTGTCAAACAATCACAGCCCTTAAGGCCAAACACTATGCCTGATACACTAGTAATAGGTGACTCTATAGTCAGACACAGTGACGTTCCGCTTATCAGGCTGAACAATGAGAGGGTAACGGTGAGCTGCCTATCGGGCATGCTGGCATGAATGACCCGAGACGTACCTCCCTGGACTACATGTAAAGAGACATAGAGGAGCTCTCCGATTATGTAGCTCAGGCTGGTATGACCCTGACCCTGAGCAGCATCTTGCCCTCACCAAGAATGATGCCACAATACAAAGACAAGATGATCAGCTTTAATAATTGGCTCAAATACTGGTGTCATTCTAGGGGGATGCAATGTCTTTCTGCTTGGGATGACATGCTGGACAAGCCATGCTGCTTCGTAAGGGACGGCTTGCATCTGTCACCACTGGGCTTCCGGATATTGGCTAAGGCTTTTACCACCACCATAGTGCCTTTTTTAGGCAAGGCTCAAAAGACAAACCCACCTCCTTAGAAAACAAAAATGGAAAAAAATTAAGGGTAATGCTGCTCAATGCCAGAAGTCTAAATCTCAAGATGCAGGCTCTCAAAGCACTCCTCAGTATGGAGAACATCGATGTCTGTGCAGTAACTGAAACCTGGTTCAAGGCTCCTGAGAGCACCTCAGCGCTACCAGGCTATACCTCGTATCATGCTTTTCGGCCCCAAAACTTGGGCCAAACCAAAAAGGGAGGGGGAGTGTCCATATTCATCAAGGACACCCACACCTCCAGGTTAGTGGCAACACATAAAGCATCAGAGACCATCCAGGTGCAACTAACCATAGGCAAAACTGCTATACAACTGGTAGCATGTTACAGACCACCCTCCCAATCTCAGGAACCCCATTCAGCCTTCCTGAAGACATTGGAGGATATGAATGTCTCACCAAACACCATCATATTGGGAGACTTCAACTACCCTAACATAGACTGGGTGCATTATTCTAGCCCAAACACCCTAGCCCAAAGGTTCCTGGAATTCATAAATTCAAATGCAATGGAACAGCTAGTCACCTCTCCCACAAGGGGAGATAATATACTGGACCTGATCATCACAAACATGGGGAAAAAGTGCTCCACACAGGAAGTATACCCCTCACTAGTGAGATCTGACCACAAACTAATCACCCTTGATATACATATCCCACCTCCACCCCCAACACAAAACACTACAGTGAAAAACTTCATAGGTTCATAGGTTTATACTAGGCTATCTGCCCTAAGGCATTTATAAGCCTAGCCCAAAGTTCTGTAGCTTACGCCACCCCTTATATGAAAAAATACTGTACCCATTAGTTTGTTGTGCCTCTGTCCAGCAGTGACACAGAGATGATTCCCGGGGTAAACCTACGATCTCCCATCCACAGGTCAAGATTTCTCTTGAACAGAGCCAGCGAGGTGCTCTGCCTCACATGGACCGGGATTTTATTCCACAGCATAGGGAGTCTGTGAGTGATAAATCTATCCCTCCAGCATGTCCTATTTATATCCGTGCTAAGGTTTAAGTCGCTTGCTCTAGTGGTTTTGGTGGATTTGGATTTTTGAGGTGGAGCATGTCCATTAATTCCAGGTTGGACATGGCCTTGTATGTCAGGCACATGTCACCTCTGAGCAGGCGGTATGCGACTGAATAGAGCTGGAGTTTCTTCAATCTGGCAGCATATGGCAGATTTTGGAGTCCCTTTATCCTTTTGGTGAGGAACTTTTGGGGTCTCTCCAATTGCTGCAGATGTCGGGTGAGATACATCCCGAATGGGGCATTGTACTCGATCATTGGTCTGATAAGTGAAGAGTACAGGGAACAATGACCTCACTAGATCTGGATGTGAATCCCTTCATGATCAGGTGGGCAATGTAGAAGGTCTTTCTAACCACTTTAGCAACGTGAGTGTCAAAAGAAAGGCCACTGTCAACCTGGATCCCCAGGTCCCTGATAACCTCTTCTGTGCTTAGTGGATTGCCACCTATATGGTAGCTTGGGGTTACCTTGTTTCTCCCGAAGGGTATGACTACACATTTACTGGCATTTAACTTCAGGCCATGGCTCTGGCACCAGCTATCTGTTTCCGTGAGTCCCTTCTGAAGGATATCCGTGTCCGATGCACTTTCCACTATGGCGCCCAGTTTGCAGTCATCTGCAAACTTTGTCAGCCAAAGTCCTCCCATGTTGGCCTGTACTTCTGAGAAGTAGATGCCGAACAATAGGGGCCAAGGACCGAGCCCTGTGGGACACCACTTGTGACCGGCTTGGAGTCTGACATAGCGCCAGCAACTCTAACCCTGTGGGTTCTGTCCTTAAGCCAGTTTGCAACCCATCTTGTGACATATGGGTTTACATTTAAGCTGGTAAGTTTTTCTACAATACCCGAGTGGGGTATTGTGTCGAAAGCCTTGCAAGGTCAAGGTAGGCTGTATGGACTGCCTTTCCCTCATCAATGGCCTTGGTGACTGTTTGAAGAAGTCGACCAAGTTCAAAAGGCATGATCTGCCCTTGAAGCCAAACTGGGTCGGGTCCAATGTCTGCAAGTCCCCTATATCTTTGTTTATGAGCTCCATTATGATCCTCTCCATAGCTTTGCAGACTAGACTTGTTAAGCTTATGGGGCGGTAATTACCAGGGTCCGTAGAGGCACCGCCTTTGTGGAGTGGGACCACAGTTGCCGTACGCCACTCCTTGGGCACGTATCCTGTGGTAAGGCTGAGATTAAACAGCTGCCTTATGTGCGGGTTTAATTCCTCATTTAGCTCATGTAGCACACAGCCGGGGACACCATCCGGTCCCATTGATGCTGTGTTTTTAGCTTTAGAGAGAGCAGCTTGCACCTGCGCATTTGAGATGTCTGGGAGGCTACACTCTGCTGGGATAGTTATCTCTCCTTTAGGGGGGGAGAGGGGGGGTGAAGTTTGCACTGAATCTGTCTGCCAGTATGTTGGCAATGTCTGTGGGTTCAGTGATTTTTGTATCATTTTGGACTAATTCTGAGCATATCTGGGAGTTTCCACCCAGGTTCCTAACATAGCTGAAAAAGGCCTTATGATTGTCCTTTGAATCCATGGCAATTTTTCTCTCAAAATTGGCCTTAGTTGATTTTATGAGTGCTCGTATTTTTTTACTAATAATGATCAGGGGTGACTTCCCTTTTATGGATTTTGTTCTATCATGTAATAGCTTTCTCCTCTTACTGTAAAGTTTGTTAATGGCTGGGATCCACCAGACTGGACGTTTGCCCTTTGTGGAAAGAGTCTTGGTTTTATTTGGGATTGCCTGATCCATGCAGTCCTGGAGGTGTTCATAGAAGGCATTTGTAAGGGCTTCCGCAGCTTGGGTTGTGGTTTCCACTGGCTCAGGGGCCTTGAAGGATACCACACCAGTCTTGAGTAGTGTGAAGTTTGCTTTAGAGAAGTTCTTCACTGTGGTCTTTTTTGTTTGGGGTGAGGGCGGGATGTGGATTTCCAGTGAGATTAGTTTATGATCAGATCTCACCAATGAGGGATATACTTCCGGTGTGGAGCATTTTGTCCCCATGTTTGTGATAATGAGATCTAGTATATTTTCTCCTCTTGTGGGAACAGTGACTAGCTGTTCCATGGCATTTGAATTTATGAACTCCAGGAACCGTTGGGCTAGAAAGTTAGGGCTTGAGTAATGTTCCCAGTCTATATTCGGGTAGACTTCTTAAAACTGAGATGGTATCCTTTAAGCCCACTGGGCCAGTGGAAACCACATCCCACAATGCAGAATCCTTCACAAATGCTTTCTACGGACATCTCCAAGAATGCATGGATCATGCAATCCCAAATAAAACCAAGACCCTCTCCACCAAGGGCAGGCATCCTGTCTGGTGGACCCCAGCCATAAACAAATTGTATAGTAAAAGAAGGAAGCTACTGCATGACAGAGCAAAATCCCATAAAGAGACGGCATCTCTGATCAGCACTAGTAGAAAGCTACGTTCTCTCATAAAAACATCCAAGGCCAACTTTGAGAGAAAAATCGCTACGGACACTAAACTTAACCACAAGGCCTTCTTCTGCTATGTTAGAAACCTGGGCGGAAACCCTCAGATATGTTCAGAGTTAGTTCACAATGACAAAAAATACACTGAACCCACAGATATTGCCAACATTCTGGCAGACAGGTTCAGTGCAAATTTCTCCCCTCCCTCACCCCCAAAAGAAGAAATACTTATCCCAGCTGAATGTAACCTCCCTGTCATCTCAGATGTCCAGGTGAGAACCGCCCTCAGCAAAGCTAAAAACAGAGCATCAATGGGACCTGACAGTATCCCGGGTTGCGTGCTACGTGAACTCCAAGAGGAGCTAAACCCGCACATAAAAATGCTATTTAACCTTAGCCTTACTACAGGATATGTACCTGAACACTGGCATACAGCAACAGTAATCCCACTCCACAAAGAAGGCACATCTACAGACCCTGGTAACTACCGCCCTATAAGCTTAACCAGCCTGGTCTGCAAAGCTATGGAAAGAATCATTATGGAACTCATAAACAGAGACATTGGGGACTTACAGACACTTGATCCCACCCAGTTTGGCTTTGTAAAGGGCAGATCCTGCCCTTTGAACCTGGTTGACTTTTTCAAAACAGTCACTAGAGCCATTGACGAGGGCAAAGCAGTCCATACAGCCTACCTGGACTTGGCTAAAGCTTTCGACACAATACCCCACTCAGGCATTACAGACAAGCTCAACAGCTTAAATGTAAATCCATATGTCACAAGATGGGTTGCAAACTGGCTAAAGGATAGAACCTATAAAGTCAAAATCGCTGGAGCCATGTCAGACTCAAAGCCAGTCACAAGTGGTGTCCCACAGGGCTCTGTCCTGGGACCCCTCTTGTTCGGCATTTATTTCTCAGATGTGAAAGCAAACATGGGAGGGTTGTGGCTGACAAAGTTCGCAGATGACTGCAAACTAGGCGCCATAGTCGATACACCAGCTGACACATACATCCTACAGAAAGGCCTCACTGAAACGGACAACTGGTGCCGGAGTCATGGCCTTAAACTAAATGCCAAATACTGTATAGTCATCCCCTTTGGGAAAAACAAAGTACCCACAAATTATCATATAGACAGTAACCCACTGAGTACGGAAAAAGTAATCAGAGACCTGGGGACCCAAGTCGATAGTGACCTCTCATTTGACACCCACATTGCCAAAGTGGTTAGAAAGACTTTCTACCTTGCCCACCTTATCATGAAGGGATTCGCATCCAGATCAAAGGAGGTCATTGTACCCCTATACTCCTCCCTTATCAGGTCCATGATTGAATACAATGCCCCATTTGGTATGTACCTCACCCGGCACTTGCAACAGCTAGAGAGACCCCAAAAGTACCTCACCAAGAGGATCAAGGGTCTCCAACATATGTCATATGCTGCCAGACTAAAGAAACTCCAGCTCTATTCAGCAGCATACCGCCTACTCAGAGGTGATCTGTGCCTGACGTACAAGGCCATGTCCAATCAGGAATTGATGGACATGCTCCACCTCAAAAAATCCAAATCCATCAGAACCACGAGAGCTAAAGATTTAAACCTCAGCACAAATATGAATAGGACATGCTGGAGGGACAGATTCATAACTCAGAGGCTTTCCATACTCTGGAACAGAATCCCAGTTCATGTAAGGCAGAGCCCCTCACTAACTCACTTCAAGAGAAATCTTGACGAGTGGATGGGAGACCGTAGGTTTACCCCAGGGGTCATCTCTGTGTCACTACTAGACAGAGGCACAGTAAACTAATTCTATTATGTAAGGGGGTCTTCACTGTGTCACTACTAGACAGAGGCACAGTATTCTAAATCTATTCTGTACACTTTTGTACCATTACATGGGGTGGCGAAAGCCACATCACTATGGCTAGGCTTATAAATGCCCCAGGGCAGATAGCCTAGTACTAAACTATGAAACCAAGTGTTTGAACAGATGCAGTGCATGTATGGCCAAGCTCAGAATGCATTGTAAGTTGCATGCCTACTTAACAAGAACATTGGGAAACTGGGCATTCCAATTCCTTAAGCCCTGCAGCCTACGATGAAAGCCACAACTCTGAAAGGCAAAATTCCTTCAACAAAAACAGCAGTGAAATTTTTAGCGTTAGTTCCAAAAATGTTATTTAAAATGTCACAAATTGAATATGTTTTTATTTCGCCTACCAAAAAAAAAAAAAATCAGACGAGTAGTTCTGAAAAGGGAAGTTGACTAAAGTAAAAAATATTACATATGGAATATATTATGTACTAGATCCAGGAAGACAGTCAAACAAGACATAAGAGACTATTCTGACCGTTTAAAAGACAACTAAACCTATGAGTGCAGGTGTGATAGAAAAGGTACTATAAACCTTGACTAAGCAGTGGACAGACAGACACAAAAAAGAATTAGATATCAGTATAGCTCTAGCCACAAACCTTTATATTAACTCTAACATGCCAAGTACCATTTACAGTGCTAGACATGCTTATATACCAGTATCACTTTGTAGTGCAACAGTTTTAAAATACATTTACAGTTTCTTAATAACAAACGACAGATACAGATATATAGCTGTTGGATTAAATCCTTTATAAACGTTTTTGCCACAGATCCTGCGTTACAACAACACCTTATTGGGCCCTCCATATACAGTTCGCTAAGCAATGTCATGGCTTCACAAAGCTTTTGGACTCATTTTCTGAAACCAATTTGAGTGCTAATAGGAAGTACAAAATAAAGTGCACATTTATAGTTATGATATAAGCAGCATTTGAAGAACCAGTGTCTGTGCTGAAAATTATTTAAAATGCTTTCTGTACCTGATACAATGAACAAACTGTTTTTAACAAAGACAGAACATGAGAACAATATTCTGTCATGAACTTGAGCAAAACACATGCTCCTAGAAACGTAACAGTTATTTAGGGATAAAGCAAACTGAACTTTTCTGTTAGGCAGAACACAAATACGTCCAGGCTGAAGTCAGCACCGTATGTTCTTGTTAGATAAACAGTATTAAGAAGACATTGGGTTTGCCTCATCTGATTGTGCAAGGACAAACAGTGAAAGAAGTCATTATGAAGTCCAGCTTTGTATCCAGAAGTTGCATTAGCCACATTGAAGTAAGATCAGTTAAGTAAGAACAAAGCTGTTTCTTTCTTTAGTGTGTAAATGAACCTGCACAACTCTTGCTGGAATTCAAGGGCATTCACTAACGTCTCCTTTTTGGTTTATAGAATTATCAAGGCACTTAACTATCCTTGTTGCTGAATGGTCCAATGATTTCACATGCCCATTCCTAAATGACCTTTTCCTACTAGAAGAACCTTCACAAACTAAGATCACTTACTTAAAAATGAAATCTGTCCTTCTGTCTTCCTGTTGTGCAAATTTATCAGTAACTCTCTGGTTGAAATTACGGATGTCACGTACCATATCCTTTTCAACAGACAGCATTGCTAAGGCATTCAGTTTGTCTTGCCCTGCTGCTGAATGCAGGAAATGTCGGATTTGTTTAAGTTTGGGAAAACATCTCCCTTCTTCTGCATTTGCCATAGGAGTAGTGATGACAATTAACAAGAGAGCGAAAGTCTCAGAAAATGCATCAGTCAAGCAATTGTCAATCAAAAAGCTCAGAATGTGAAATACACCACTTCGGTTTTTGAGGTTTTTGCACCTGTAAAGAATCTTTAACTCTGCAGAAAGCTTTTCTCTCACAAGGAAAGGGTATGCATTTATGCATCGATTTAATACATCTTCAGGAAAACTGTCTACATAAGCAGGAAATTTTTTTTCAGAAAATAAAAGTGATGCCTCCAGATGGCATAAATGTTGAAACTGTGTCCTTGTTTCACAGATTATTAAGTCACACACTTCTTTCACTGAAGATGGCAAATTTTGCTGAAACATCTGAGACTTGTGCACATTCTGATTACATTCAGTGTTAACAGAATGAGACTGGAGAAACTGTTCGGTGAGTTTATTGATATTTGCTTTTGTGGATTCAACTGAATTAATAAATTTTTCAATGGCTTGCTGTACCTTAGCTGTATCTGCAATGCGTGACTGTAGTTGTCTATGAAGAATACTGATGTGTGGCATAAGCGAATGGAAAACAGTAAGCCAGTACAGAAATTCATCATCCTCAAGAGCAAGCCGAAGCATAGATGCCTCTGCTACTGTCACTGAACTAGAAGTATTTAAAATTCGTAAGTACTGAAAACATTCCAGTAGTGAGTCCATGTTCTTATACACAACATTTATTATATCGCTATTAAAATTCAGATCCATGCCTGATGATCTAGGCATGCGTTTTGCAACTATCCTTTTCAGTATGTTTTGCCGTTCAACAGACTGAGAGAAAAATGTAAGAATTCCACAGAGGTTTGAAAAAAAGATTCTTGCCGAAGTATTCTGAGATGCAGCCCTTTCGATAAGTAAGTATAAGCGGTGTGCATAGCAGTGAACATTATATGCATATTTAAACTGCTTTCTTACAATGGCTTGGACATCACTTAGTACTCCATTCAAAGAAACACCACTATAACTCTGAGAAATCAGTTTCTCTGGCTTGTTTTCGACAACAGTGTTCAACTGTTCACATATGGTATCGGCAATATTCTTTGCCGTCTGCCTCTTTGGTGTAAAAAGTCCCCAGAATCGTTCCTGTAAATGACCATCCAAAACATACCTAAACACTATGACTATTTGCCACTCACCCACTATGCGAGTCGTTTCTTCAATAATCACGGCTACAAACTCGGCTCTGCCGATCTCATTCTTTATTTGCTCTTTACAGATCTCCAGCATGCAGTCAAGAAGCTCCCCTTGAATCATTTTTATTTTACCATCAAAAACTGTTGCGCTCTCCATGTGCAAGTTTACTGCCAAGTCAAATTCACAAGCAAAGTCAAGTAAACCACGAAAAACACCAAGATTCCAGGACTCTTCTGACTTACCGTCATGACTTGTAACCGATTCTCCAGACGCACACAATTTTATACAGTCAATAACATGCGAAAGTACTTGTTGATTCACCGCCACATTCTTATTATGTTTTTCATTTAATGAAATTTGGTATGCACTGTTCACCTGAGACTGTAAGCTCTCTTGGCCCAGCACCGCAAGATTCACTACATTGTTTAAGTGCTCCAATGAGGCTTCATGCTTCTTAATCTTGGCAGCCATTCGTTTCAAGTCATTTACTCCCATTGATGTCCAAGAACCTTCTCCACCGAACAAAATGCAAGGGAAACAAAATAAAGAATTGGCAACCTCGCAGCCACAAATCCATTTGTGCCTCTTGTAAACATTTGCATTGAATGTGCGAGTGTAAGTTTTATCTCTACTTTTTCCTTCACGGCTCAATTTTAGTTCTGGTGTTGGCCTTCCTTTCTTCTTGATTTGCAGTTTTTCATCTAAAGTTAGTTTATCAAATTTTATAGACTGAAGATATTTAACAGTAACACGGAGATCCGTCACTGTCTGGTGAAATGAATCTAAAATAAAAACAGACCAAAGTTATAATTAAATGCAGAGGAAGGGCTCAGCGCTATTATGCTAAGCTTTTATTGCAAACAGTAAATATCATTTAATGTGGACATGTTTATATAGACGTTAGCTGTCTTTTACTGCAAAAGGTAAATATTTAAGTAACTTAAAAAAAGATTTCATACTTTGTAAGACATGGCTTTAGCCAGCACATACCTCTCAACCTCTTAGCAAAAGAGATCTGGACAAAGCCAAAAATAATGGGGGACAAAGGCCAAAACTAGTGATAGGCTTTAAATATTGCTGTTGTAAACTTGGAAAGTTAATAGAATAAAAGGTTTTGTGTTGGCATGCATTTTTCTGAAGGATATGAAGTCTAAAACCCAATCTTGGTCATTATTTAGTGAGTTCCATTCTCAATGATTTGCCAGAAAACCACAGATTTTATGAGGAATGGAGAAATAATATCAAGCAAAAACCTGGACAGGTGACAGCTATGAGCCAGCAATACCTTGTTTATGGATGTTAGGGATGTGTTGATTGTTTATTTATTCACTCTTTTGATGACCAGGCAGAAGACAATAATTTAAAGCCACCAATTTCATATTTAACTGAAGCCTTAGCAGAATAAGGTATAGTAAGGTCGTAAAAGAAAAATAAACATAAAATGGAGCAAGAGATTATGTGGATGCAGTACAAATTAAGATCAAATCAATTTCTCATACAGTTGGATATCAGAAATAACATCACCAAAAAAATGGACCTGACAAGGGAGCTCATCTCACATCGGTCAGACAGAAGGGTCTGTCTGTTGTAACAGTTTTAAGCTGTGATAAAGGCAGAACAACCTGATGACCATGGGTCACTTAGACTTGCATCTGAGTTTAGGATACTGGAGGTGGTAACTAATAAGGAAAATGCATAGCTATGACTTATGGAGTTCTTAATGCTCGCTTACAGGAAGTCAGGGTTTGCACAGGAAGAGGCAAGGAAGCTGCCAAAAGTAAACATTAAAGAGTGCAGGAAGAAAGAATGGTTGTGTAACATCTTACCATAATCTTAAATGTCCTTGTCTTCTATGTTGCAGTATTCCTAACATATGGGGTATCCTCTGCTCCAAGCAATTCAACGTCCAGCTAGCATACAACAGCTTTTAGCTACTGCGAGTACATGGGATGTCACATGTATGGCTTGTTGAATGTCAGCCATAAAAGGACATCTGCACCTACAATCCTCAGAACTGAAATGCCCCAGAAGGAACACTAGAGTAGGGAAAAAGAAAAATAATCTGCCATCCAAGGAAAGAACAAGGTATAGGAGTGAAGGAGGTAGGGATAGAATACTTTAACATAGAAGAGAAGGACAGCTAAGGTTATGGTAAGATTTTGCACAACTATTCTATGTCTCTCTATTTTAATGTTGCAGTTTTCTTAACATATGAGAGAGTACCAAAGATTAGGAGGAAACCTGGGAACAGAGGAATGTTCTAACAAAGCCATGAGGAATGTCTCTAGCAAATCCAGCCCTGGATTTAGAAATACTATCCAGCTTGTAATGCTTGATGAAAGTATGAACAGAAGACCAAGTGGCAGCCTCCAAAATGGTGTTACTATCCACTAACCAAACCTTTAAAGAATAAACCAGAGGAAGCCAGAGACCTAGTGGAGTAATTCTTTACAGGAACCAGGAGACTCTTGCCATGAAACACATAACAAGACAAAATAGTCGTAGAAATACAAAATACAAAATATTCTGCTTGAAAACAGGCAAACCCAGATCCCTAGGATGAAATGTAGCAAAAAGCTGATCAGATTCCCTGATAGCCTTAGTTTTATCCAAATAAAACCTGGGTTGTCTATGCACATCCAATCTGTGTAAGAACCTCTCACTGGAGGATTGTGGAGAAGGTAAGAAAGTGGGCAACTGATTAAGAGGCAACTCATTAACCACCTTGGGCATAAAAGGATGAGTACACAAAGAGATCGTATCCTTATGAAAAAACAAGAAAAGGTAGAGAAGCCATCAAAGTTTGAATCTCAGAAACCCTCCTAGCAGAGGTTAAAGCTAGTAAAACAACTGCTTTCCAGTTACAAAACTTTAAAGAAACTGAAGCTGGAGGTTCAAAAAGGGGCTACAGTTAGCTTCTCTAAGACATAATTCAAATCTCAACGAAGAGGAATTGGTTTCCTGGGATGATTAATGTGACGGACGCCTTTGAGAAAAAGTTTTACTTCCCATCTAAACGCTAAATGAGTCAATGTCAGACAAGCAGAAATGGCTGACAAGTGAACTTTCACTAAGGAATATGCCAAACCACTCAAGTAACTCGCACAAGTAGGAAAGAACAACAGGAATATCCAGAGAAAGTGGATCCAGATTATGTGAAAGACACCAGGTAGAAAATTTCTTCCATTTAGAAATGTAAAATCTTATAGAATTGGGTTTTCTGGCCTCCTGCAATACCCTTAAGCACGTCCTCAGAAAAAAAGGTGTCTGAAGGGAATCAAAAATTTATAACCTACAGAGTTAGTTGTAAAGCTGACAGATGTGGATGAAGCAGGGCCCTTGTCTTATGTGAGAAGGTCCACTCTCTGAGGTAACTTGTGATGACTGCCCTTGGCTAAATGCAGAAGAAGAGGGAACCAATGCTGTCTTGGCCAAAAGGGACTCAACAACAATTTTGGTTTGTCCTGCTGAATCTTGAGCAGAATTCTTTGAATGAGAGTAAAGGGAGGAAATGCATAAAGAAACATCCCCTTCCATGAGAAAGGTAGGACATTCACCTTCCAAACCAGAGGATCCGGGACTTTGGCACAAAAAAGAGGAATTTGTCTGTTCAGAAGGGATGTAAAAATATCCACTAAAGGAGTACCACATCAATGGACCTAGTCCAGAAACACATCTCTGTGAAGCATCCATTCATGGGATTGAGTCATGGACCTGTTTAGAGTGTCTGCCACAAAATTTTGAGTGGATGAAATGTAAACCACTTGAAGAGTCACCTTGTACTGAACCGCCAAGTTCCATGCCATTAGCGCCAACCTGCAAAGAAGATACGACTTTGCCCCTCCCCTGCTTGTTTATATGCCAGAGGATGGTGGTGTTGTCCATAAAAACTTTCAGAGGTCCTGGATGAAACAGAGAATGGAAACCCATAGAGCCAGAATGGGTGCCCTCATTTCCTTGATATTGATATGCTCCTCCCTTTGAGAAGGAGACCAGATACCAAAGGTTGCCCCCCAACCAACATCTGAGGGACATAAGAAATAAAAAAATGGAGAGCCCTTTAGCCTTACATTTTTGTGAATTTCACAATGGCAGTAGTGAGAGTTTAAAAGGCACCATTTTACAACAGGTAGCTAAAATGGAACCTGATGAATTAGTTGTGGGTAGATTACTTTTAAAGAAAGAAACTACTTTTATTTTAAAATATGACACTTTAGTACCTAGAGGCTTGAATACAGAATGTAATTGGAAGAATGTTATTTAGCTTTTAGGTGCATATCAATTTTATTGATTAATTGTTTAATTATGTAATTGAATGATTTTTGTGACTATATAAAGTGTGTTTTAGTATTGTTAGTTTACTCCTTGAAGGCTTACTGTGGCAGGCTAGAGAGAGAGACAAGAAAATAAAGCTGCTTTTGGATCCTGTGCTGACTCCTGTTGTTTTGCTGTGCTGCTTTGCTGTGTTCAACGTTGTTGCTGCTGTTTTCATGGCCAGTGATCCTGCATTAAATATTCCTAGGATTTTTAGAGAAGAAAACCCTGGTTCTTCTCAAAGGACTTTAGATGGTTTTTTCAACACTAATTCAGAACGTAATTATGATCGTCCTGAAAGGACTGCAGCTACTGAGAATGTAGTGGATATTCCAACATGGGAGCGCTTCCTTGCAGAAACTAGGAGCAAACGCTCGAACAATCCATTTGCGAATATTGGTAAGTGCTCCTTGGATTTCACTACTGAAGTTAAAGCTATTGTTTCTAAACTTACGAATTTAATGCATAAAGAAACAGCAACATATTATAATGTGAACAGTTTATCTAGATATCTTGAATTAGATATCATTCCCAGAGGCCTTAGAGCTATTAAATTCCCATCTGAATCATTTAATGCTTCATGTCAAATAGACAAATCTTTTCAAACTAGATGGGAGTGTGCTGCACACCAATGCTCGAGGGAATGGATAAAAATTCAAATAGAAAGAGACAATGTTAAACTTGTCAATTTAAAGAAAGATATTGATGCAGTATGCAATAACTTGGTTACTGTGTTAGATCGCAATAGACTGGATGCCTGTTTTAGAGATATTCAAGATAAAGTTCATATTTTAAAAAAGAAGATAATTGATCAAAAGTTGCAGAAACTGCAAAGGGACTTGAGAGACTTTGATAAAGGCAATGTGTATCTTTTTCGTAATAATCAACATACCCGCCTTGTGGCTCAACCATCTAATCAGAATCCAGATAACAGAGAGAGACTTGCCAGTACCTCTAGCGTTAATACACCCAATCAAACTTCAGACAGATGTCTCACTGATGTAGAGACCAATGAATTTCCAGGTCTGCCGTCTCCAGCGAATCGCCAGTTTTTTCCAGATCATTTTCGGAACCCAGGTTACGTACAATCACGCAAAAGAGGGTTTAGCGAACAGGAATACTACAGAAATGGGCCTCAGCGCCCTTGGAGAGACAATAAAAGAACCAGATGGCATTGAACTTTTAACAAATAATGTGGTTAACCTATCTGGTTTTGATATCTCTGAACATTTTTTATCAGTTCTAAACTGTGGTCTTAAATTTGTACCGACGGTGCTTCCGAAATTGTATGAATGTAAAATTGAGCTGTATAGTTTTATTAGGAAGCTTCATATGTGGTACTATTTTAATGTTTTAGTGCCCAAGAATGACATTGTGCATGGTTCGAGTTCTGATTATTCTATTTCAGACTCAGATGAGTCTTTTGTTTCATATGATAGTGAAGTTTATGAACAGAGGTATATTGATACCTCGGGTGTTAAGGTGAACAGCACCTTTATGCCTCCGTTTAGTCATGAAGGCATTAAGAAACTACACGCGATGTTAGAATTTGAATTAGAATATTATTTAAATCATTTTGATAAGAATGAAGTTGAATACAATTTATCTAAATTAGAATGGCTGGAACTGAAGAATTTTTCACAACAGACAGAACTAGTTATAAAGCCATCTGACAAGGGCAACAAAATAATAATTATGCATAATAGTCAATATTTTAAAATGTGTTGGGATTTATTGAGTGACTCAACAGTTTATAGTATAGTTCATCAGGATGCCATTGAACAAGCTAAAGTTAAATATATTAATTTAATTCACAAAGGTCTTCGTCTAGGATTTTGGTTAGACAAAGATGTGAAAGGGAAATTTAGTTTAAGGGATACTGGACCAGCATATTTTTATTGCCTCCCTAAAATACACAAAGACCCAGAAAATCCACCAGGCAGACCGATTGTGTCCGCCAGGAAATATTTTTTGCACAATTTAGGTGTAGTGTTGCATAATGTTGCTAAAGGAAGCAGTTTGTCTTCCTTCTTATATTAGAGACTCTTTTGACTTTTTGGACAAAATAAAGTCAATTACGTGGAATAAAAATATGTTTTGGGTCACGTTAGATGTTAAGAGTCTTTATACAAACATTCAACATAAATACGGCCTAGAGGCGTTGTATAAGACTATGGGAGATAAGCCATTAACTCATTATGTGCTTGATTTGACACAATTTTGTTTAGAAAACAATTATTTTTGTTTTGACAATTTGATTTTTCAACAGAAGCAGGGAACAGCAATGGGTGCTCCCTTTGCACCTATGTATGCAAATATTTTCATGGGTCTGGTAGAAAGGGAATGTATCTATAATAATGAATTTGTACAAAAATATGTTATATTGTATTACAGATTTATTGATGACTTAATATTTTTATGTGAAGGAGGTAAGAATTATGTACAAAACTTTGTCCAAGAGATTCAACAAAATAGATTTAATATTTGTTTTGATGGGTTACAGTGTGGAAACACAGTTAACTTTTTAGATGTAAATGTACAGGGTATTGATGGTCTACCCATCTTAACCAGCTTACTTAGAAAGTTTGGAGAGCGCCAAATGATTTTTTGAAAGCTGATAGTTGCCATCCCCTTCATGTTATTAATGCTTTACCATATGGGGAATTCTTAAGAATTTCACGTTTATGTAATACTAATGAGATATTCTTTAAGGAGGTTCATGAAACTAAAAAGATGTTTTTGAGAAGAAATTATGATAAAAAGTTAGTTGAAAGTGATATTGATAGAATTATTAAACTTAGATTTGATAGATTTAATAAACAAAAAAGTAGAGATATTTTTAT
Source organism: Protopterus annectens (assembly GCF_019279795.1). Classification (NCBI taxonomy): domain Eukaryota; kingdom Metazoa; phylum Chordata; order Ceratodontiformes; family Protopteridae; genus Protopterus; species Protopterus annectens. Next base: position 1,882,331,987 of record NC_056731.1, on the reverse strand, counting down.
ATCTAATAAAACTATTAATTGTGTAGATAATTTATTTATAGTATCTAAGTATAATATTTGTAGTAATATGATCAAGTCCAATATATTAAATTTTGGGACTTTTTAGATAACTTTGATGAATTAAAGAATTTAAAGACAAAAAAAATATTTTTTTCTTATACAAAAGGCAAAAGCATTAAAGATTTTGTTGTATGGACTAGGTTTTCTAAATTGATTGTGAAAATACCCATCCAGTTAACTATTTTGAGTACCTTTCCATGTGGAAAATGTCAAGCTTGTTCATATACATATAGAACTTTCTTTAAAATTAATAACAAAAATTTTGATTTAGAGTGCTCATACAACTGTAGAACTAATAGGGTAATCTACTCCCTCAAATGTGGTTGTAATAAATTTTACATCGGTCAAACGAAAAGAATGTTTAAGGTTAGACTTCTAGAACATCTGTGGGACATAAGAAATAAAAAAATGGAGAGCCCTTTAGCCTTACATTTTTGTGAATTTCACAATGGCAGTAGTGAGAGTTTAAAAGGTACTATCTTACAACAGGTAGCTAAAATGGAACCTGATGAATTAGTTGTGGGTAGATTACTTTTAAAGAAAGAAACTACTTTTATTTTAAAATATGACACTTTAGTACCTAGAGGCTTGAATACAGAATGTAATTGGAAGAATGTTATTTAGCTTGTAGGTGCATATCAATTTTATTGATTAATTGTTTAATTATGTAATTGAATGATTTTTGTGACTATATAAAGTGTGTTTTAGTATTGTTAGTTTACTCCTTGAAGGCTTACTGTGGCCGAGGCGCTAGAGAGAGAGACAAGAAAATAAAGCTGCTTTTGGATCCTGTGCTGACTCATGTTGTTTTGCTGCCCCCCAACCTGTGTCTGACACATCTGTGAACAACTCTTGAGTTGGATGAGGCTGATGTAGAAGAAGGCCTGGATTTAGAGAAAATTGCTGATTCCATCAAAGAAGCTCCGATTTCAGGCATGAGACTAGAAGTAGTAGAAACTCCAGATGATGAGCACGCTGCATCCAAACTGATTTTAGGTACCACTGAAACTTCCTTGTGTGAAGTTTTGCCAGGGGCATCATAAGTATTGTGGATGCCATAAACCCCAGTAGTCTTAGAAACTCCCTGGCAGAGATGGATGAAACAGTAGACTGCAAAGAAGGAAGTGAAGGACAGAATCTTTTCCAGTGGAAGGAAATCCATCATGAGATCTGTTCTTAGCCGGCACCCTAGGAAAATCTGATCCTGGGAAGAGGAAAGAAAGTATTTTTTGAAATGTATTGTGAATCCCAAGCTCTGCAGGAGAGAGATGTCAAACTGCAGATTTTGAACTAACTGTTCTGGAAGAGGAGCCAGAAAAGAGAGATAATCCAGCTATGCATATACCTGAACACCTTTGATCCTGCAATAAACAATCACAGGGGCCAAACACTTTGTGAATATCCTTGGGACAGTAGAATGACCAAAGGGCAAGGCACAGAATTGAAAGTACAAGTAAGCCACAGAGAAATGTAAACATTTCCTGTAAAGAGGATGGATAAGTATGTGAAGGTAGGTATCCCTGATGTCCGGAGAGGACATGTATGCCTGAGGAGGAATTAAAGGAAACAAAAGTCTGTAAAGACAGCAAACAAAAAGTTGGAACTTTTAGAAAGTGTTTAAATGGGAAGGATCCAGAATCGGCCTCCAAGGACTGTCCTTTCTGGGTACAAGAAACATTCTTGAGTAAACCCCTCTTCCCCTTTGGTCTAGAGGAACATGCTGAATTGTACCTTGACTTATTAATTCTTTTACTATCTGTGGAAAGAAGTCCAACTGGTTTGGAGAAGTTTGAGGAATGCCCCTGAAAGGAGGAAGGTTTTTCCAAGTCATGAAATATCCATGTTGGATAACAGAGAGAACCCAGGAATCCTGAGTTATACTTGCCCAAGATAGAAGAGAGAGGGATAGATAAAGAGAAAGAGGATTAAGATTTGGAAGTGGTTGGTAGTCACGCACTACCTGGCCTATCTGGAAAAGGCTGCTTAGAAGTGGGACCTGAAAGTGAAGTCTTAGGATGAGGAGGACTTCTAACAGTTTTCTTAATTCTGGAAGAAGAAGACAGACACGTCTGTCTTCTAACAAAGGAGGTCTTAGAAGGAACATTTCTGTGGAATTTAGGGACAGGTGACACAAAAATGTTTCAAGTCCTGAAGTTCCTTTCTGTTTTCTTGTAAGGACTTAAATAAATCTGCAGCTGCAGTACCAAACAGAGCACTGTTATCCAGACGAGCATCCATCAGTTCTGCTTTGATGTCATCTGGCAGCGGATGAAGCCTCAAACCAAGAATAAAAGGACACAGCTAGATGCAGCTGCTTGAGATGATGCTTCTGCTGCACCATATATACATTTCATGAAGGGACGAGCCACTTGAGAAAAGGGATATAACCTGATTTTTAATGTCAGAATCTGGAAGCTCTGAAAGAGCTTGAGTAGCCTGAGAAACAGCAGCCAAGGAATACCTAGACATGTCTAGCTGATAGTTTATGGCTTGCAAAGCTAAAGTGGCGGAAGTGTAAACCTTCTTCCCAGGTATTTCCATTATTTTGCTCTCCTTATCCAAAGGAAGAAGCTCAGAAGATGGTAAGACCTCGAGGATTTGTCAGAGGCAATGGATACCACAGCTGGATCAATCAGCTGAAGGACATTTATAAATGAAGCTGCAATTAGCAGGTACCTTATACAATTTGTCAGGCCTTTTAGGAGCAGGATCCTGTGAATCTGGGGCCTTAGAAGCAGAATAGAAAGCATCCAAAAATGCTGGCAATTCAGATGGCACAGCAAAAGGAGAAAGAGAAGGAGATTCCATTCGTAAAAGGTCATAAAACCTTTTTTTGCACCTCAGAATCTTCCACTGGAGAATCTACACCATTGGATTCTTCCTCAGAGGAAGCATATTCTAAAGGAGATGTAATTTGATTTGAGTATACCAAGGACTCCTCATCAGATGAAGACTCATCCTCAGAGAACTCCTGTTCCCTAACCATCCTAACAGGGGAAGAAATAAAAGAGGGAACAGAAACAGCAGTAGAAGGCTTAAGAGCCATTAAAGCCTTAATCAATCCCTGTGAAGTATCCCAGTCATACTGAGGCAATTTAGGGGCTGGAAGATGTTTTACTTTCTGTTTTGTCATAATATGCACCGCTGCTTGATGACAAGTAGAAGGACCTGATGTAGGCCTGCGTTCAATGGCTGACACCAGGACCTCTTCCCTAACTACAGTCTGAGGTATGTCTCTGGACCCTTCCAACACAGCAAGCAGTGGTTCCCCTTGTCCTTCCGAAATGGACATCTGCACTGCCTCTGAGGATGTGCCTAGGTTGGATTCTTTAATGGTCTCTGAAGTGGTACCTGCTGAAGAACAAGACCCAACCTCCAAACATAGTTCTGGGACTTAACTAACCTCAAGGAATATAGGTTCATAGGTAGGTACTAGGATACTGGCCCAAGGGCCTAAGTAAGCCTAGCCAACAAGGTTCCCTGGCTTACACCACCCAAGAAAGGTATGTCAATGGAAAGAGGCGCAGCAGAATAGGACTCAGGCATATGCTTACTGACCTTTCTCTTCAAAGTCGGCTTGGCCAAAGGATCCACAGAACCCTCCATAATGTCCTTAGCAAGTCTTTTCAAACATTGGTTCTCAAAGTAGAGGCTTAAAGCTGAAAGACAGCTTCACAAGGTCTTTGGGACAAAAGCTTGACAAATAGCACAGAACACTGGTCGTGACTTGGGCCTGGACAAAATAGATAAAGATCATGCCTGTCTTTATGTGGAATTTGCATTCCACACCTACACTTGATCTTCCTGGAAGACATGAACTAAACAAAAAGGTAAAAGCGATAAAAAAATTAAAACCCCCAATGGGCACTTATCTGAAAGCCGGAAGCAGCAAATTGAAACAGGCAGCAGAGGAATATACCAGTCAAGCATACCGAATGATGGAAGAGAAGTTCTGAGGATTGTACATGCTGAAGTCCTTTTATGGCAGACGTTCAACAAGCTATACATATGATGTTCCACGTACTTGTAGTAGCTAAAAGTTGTTGTGTGCTGGCCGGATGTTGGGCCGCTTGAGAAGGAGGATACCCTATATGTTAAGAATACTGTAACATTAGAATAGAAGGACGTCCTCCTGAATGAATGGATCTACTTCTAATAATCAAAAGATCACTTACCCAAAACTGAATTTACCGAAACAGCAACACCAAATTGCTAATTTACTAAACAAACATACTTTAACAAGGAACGTATGCCCTTGGCCAGCATGGGGAAATCTGCCCTTTTCTCCACTGTACTGCAATCCCGGAATTGGTATATTTAGTTGGGGGGTGTGGGGTACGTAGTCTCCCACATTGGGGTGTGTGGGGTGCAAAGCCCCCCCACCTGGGTGGGTTTGACATACTGTGGTGTGTTTCTTTGTTCAATGTTGATCAAGTGCATACTTTCCCATTAAAAATTCGGCAGTGTGATCGTTCAGTAAATTAACAGTTCAGTATTGTCATCTGAGTAAATTCAGTTTCAGGTAAGTGGTCCTTTGATTATCAGAAATAGACCCTGTACATCTCTACATGGCATTCTGCAGAAGTCTCACGAATATATATCTTTCTGTCAGAGGTAATCACAATTACCCGTTCACCACAATTAATATAGGGCTATAAGGTGTGTGACAGCCATGCCCTGGCCCAGCAATCAAGGAGCCTCAGTCCTCACCTCTAACACCAGTGAGGGGTGTCCATATAGGGAAAAGATAATAAATACACACACAGTAAAGTACAATTTCCTTTAAGAGCACACAGAGATCACAGTCAGTCTGGGGCTGGTTTCTCCATTTCTCTCTAAGTCCCCAATGAGACTCCCCACTGACACAGCTATAGGGTCCAGATCTCAACCTAGTGGGCAAACTAAAACCTCCAGCACCCTCTCTGTCCAACCAGTGCTTCGTGTCCCTGCCCAAGTAGCTGGCACACACACACTTTGAGATAAGAGTTTATACAACTACAAGGACACTCCTGGGGAAGGCTGGCACAGATTCTCCAGCTGTGCCTCCCTTTACCCAGACTACACGGTAGAAATCACTGCCACCACCCAGCTAATAATTATCAGCTACTCAAAGGCCCTTATGAAAGGGTGTCCAATTATTACTGTGCAATATTATCAAAATGGTAAGTGCAACCAAACAGTCACGACTTATTTGGAGTGACTTGGTACAGTATCACTATATACATGCAATTTACTTTTGAGCTTAAATTATCTTACCACTACACAACAGCGGCCGTCAAATGACAGAATTATCCCCAAAATTCCATCTGGCTAGGCTGGCAGCCTTCACCTATCTTCACAAGGTGTTTTTCTGAGAGCCATTCTTTTTTTCTGGAATTAAAAAGTACTCATATCCTGGTTCATGATGTAATTTGTGTGCCAAATGAATGAATGGGAAATGTTCAGATGTGTCTTTAGCATTTAACAAAAATAACATACAGCACAGTACAGTAAACACTATGAATTCCAGGAAAGTAAGACAACTATGTTAAAATACTGAAAAATTACCAAAAATCATTGCATTGGTCTTCTATGGGATGATTGCAAACTGAGTGTCAATTCAAGATGATATTTTATTAGACGGATAATACACATGTGAGAACTCTAAGTACAAATGATTTCTTGACAGTATCAAGTAAGAATGAACCCTTTATAAAGATGAGTGTTTGAAACAGTCCCGAGGTATACCAACACAGACAGTGGTTTGGGTTCAGAATGTATTCTGTAGATGAAAACAAAAAAATTCTTGATATTACTCAGATTATAACTCCCCTTACAAAGCCAGGAAATTATGCCAAATGGTGTTTTTTCAGGTCTAATGGCTATAACAGTCCAATATAAAGATCCTGCATTGTCTGCCATGTATTTTTTCTTGGTAAAGAGAAGAAAAGATGACCACAGAAGGTGGAATCAGGTATCTGAAGCAGAGCACTTGTACAATAATCCAGACTGAAATTGCCCAACAAAATCACCTTCCTCTCACGCTGCCCTGCTGAGACACGGTCAGTGTGAGCACTGAGGCTACAATCCAGAAGAACAAAGCTGTTTGAGGGCACATTTTCCACCAAAAGGGAATGCCAAACCCTGTCTGTGTTCCTAGGGAAGAAACCTTATATGAAGAACACTGCTAAGGTGGTTTTCTAGAAATAATCACAGCTCTCACACTCTAACACCTATCACAAACCATGGGGTAATTTCATAAAGTATAACATGAGACAAGAATAGGGTTGATGGAATAGGGCAAGAAGAAACAAGTCATACAAGAAGATGCAAAGCGTCAGTCTCACGGCATGCAGTAGGGTCAGCTGTACACCTTCAATGAAAACCAGAATGAGAAGAAAACTGTGGGTTCTACATGGGTGGAAGTACCAGCCCAGAACATGCAACAGTGTACCAATGTGCGTACTGACCAAGCAGATGCCTTGCCTGCTAAAGTCTGTACCTGGATTCTAGGAAATATAAACAAGGTAAGTGCAGGGCCCTGCAATAGGCTAAAACATGGACAGGACTGACAGAAAAAAAAACTGAAGCCACCATTCATATAGTACATCTCCCAGATGATCAGAGATGTGAATGTCCATCACCAGTAACAAGGTATAGGAAGAACCTTGGCAGAAGATGAAGGCTCTTTGGGAGACTGGGAACAGGAGCCACAGTTGCTGTAAAGAGGGGACATAATAAGATAAAAAGGTGTCAATGGTTCAGCAGGCTATGTGCACACTTTTGATGCTGGAAATATGTGAAGCTTGTGGGTTCTGTGCAAACGTCAGATACTTGTGTTTATATTCTAATCCTGACCCTGCATTGCAGCAGAAAGAGATGCTAACTTTCTGAGAATCAACCCTCCAGAATGGATAATTAAAACAATGTTCCACTTGACTGCTCTGGTGGTATATAAAATACCCTATGGCACTAGCCGTCAATTGGGGAATAAGTGAAAAAAATATAAACACAGAGAAGAATACTCTACATTTTATCATAATTTCCACACATATTCCATGCCCACAAAATAACTACATGGTAAACAACAACTCCTAAAGATGCATTTTCTTTATTCTACATTCTCAGCTTAACCTTAATTTAACTTAAGGTTCCTTATAGCATTTGTAGTCTTCTAAAACCGCATTTGTTTTTTCCATTATCCTCCTGAAACAATGCAAATGATAACCTAGTTATCCAAACAACTTTTTCTACAATAACAGATACTAACCTCCACATAGCTTACATAAATATATGTATACACATACATGCACACACACATTATATATATACATATAGACACCCACACCCACATAATCTCCCATCTTTTATACCACATAAGCCATGTACCTCACAATATATTTAACTCTTAAGCTTTTATAACCTTGTTGCTTGCATGCAGAGATAAAGCTCTGACTAAGGCCCAGAAGATGAGAGTTCAATTAATCACGTGGAAGCTTGATATAGAGGCAGAGAGGATTGGCATTCCCATCCTGTGGGGGAGGACTCACACTCTGACACACCTCTACCATTGATCCTTGGTAGAGGTTAGAAGCGGTGCCTTCAAGAAGGGTGAGGCTTTGGCTTAGTCACATATGGAGATAAGGACAATCCCTGAGCCCATTCCATGCAATCCCTTTGGGCAGCATCAATGCATATGGGACAGGGCTAGGCCTAAAGCAAGAAAATCACCCTTGCTAGCAGTATGACTCTGCCCAAGGAAGCACTGATCTCATCAGCTACAAACATGGGTCAGAGTTAGTCAAGTGGCAGAAAAGATGTTTGGAAAACCTGGGGGATGAGGAGTGATCCACGAAGCACCTGATGGTCAGCTGCAGAGAGGGGGGAAAAAACACTGAAGCTGTTTTATCTTTATCATATACATCCTTAGTAAAACAACATTCCAAGTAAGTTAAGAAATTCCCCTGACTTCACACATCCATTCCATAGCAAATTGACAACCTAGTTTATTTTCCTTTTCTTCCACCTATGTCCATTCTGTCTACCTTTGTTCACTAAACACTCTTACCTCCATCATCATTAGTAAATTCTACTCCTTTTGTCCTTGGTTCTAGTTGTATAATCCATGTTCTTTGCAGCATGACCTATCTGACCAAGACTATTCTATTAAACAGGTTAAAAACAGACTGCAGCTGTCCTAAACTTAACATCTTTTACTAAAACAGAGGATTACGATCAGCTCTTTGAACATACCCAAATTATTATCTATTTGAGACCAGAGTATCAAGAAATTCACCCAGCAGCTGAATGAAGAGACTTGGTCATAATTCTCTGCAATGGATGAAGCTTTATGTGTCCCATGTACTACCAGTTAAAGAAAACAAATGTGGCAGCACAAAGTTTTTTCCAACTTGGAAAGCAATCAAACACTTAGCACAGCCATGCAGACGACTAGAAGTTAAGTGTTGTGCTGATAAACAAACAGCTTTAAAAGCAGTCAGACACTTCACTCTACCACATTTTGTATGTGCATTTTTGTGTGAGCAAGAAAGAGTGACAGTTGTGTCTAACAGCTTTTAAAGCTGTTTTAGCTGCTTGTTGCTGTTTTGTGTTGATTAACAATGGCCACTGTTATGCTGTACTGTGAGATTAGAGCTTAACAAAACTTTAATCATCTTTCTTACATCTAAAATGTGCTCAACAAAGTTGTCTTTTTTTCCCAAATTCAAACAGTAATCTCTATGTGCTACCTAAAACTTTACATGAACTACATTTAAACTACTTCTCCAGTACACCACAGAAACAGTTCACCACCAGTTTTCATTATTATTATATTATTACTTTTAAATTATAATTATGTGCTTGCCAGAATACTGGTCACTGAGTACTCATGTCCTTCCACTTCAGCATGTGGGACTGGTCATGACCAGTCAGCCTTGGTCAGCAATCAGATTTTCTTACTCTCAGCTAGAGCTCCTCTTCCGACTTCCATAATGCACTGTTCCTCCTTCAAAGCTCGAAATAAGAGTTTGTCCTAAGTAGTTAAAGATCAGTCCCTAAAGATATGGATCCAGTAAGCACTGTACATGGAAGGAATAGGCCCCTCTGAATTTCTGTGAGATCAGCCATAAGAAAATGATGGCAATCTGGAAGGGGGAAGAAAGGATTTTTTTTATGTGGACATAAGATAATTATGGACTACATGAAAAGAGACATAGAGGAGCTCTCAGATTATGTAGCCCAGGCCGGTATGACCCTGACCCTGAGCAGTATCCTACCCTCACCAAGAATGATGCCACAATACAGAGACAAAATGATCAGCTATATTGGCAAGGCTCTTGCCACCCCATAGTGCCTTTTGGCTCAAATGATAAAGTTTATGCTGTGACTGAAACCTGGTTCAAGGCTCCTGAGAGCACCCCAGCACTATATTCATAAAGGATATACCACCTCCAGGTTAGTGTGGCAATGACGAAGCATCGGAGACCATCCAGGTGCAATTAACCATAGGTAAACACAATCATATTGGGTGACTTCAACTTCCCAAACATAGACTGGGAACATTAAAGCCCCAAGCATTGGAGAGATCAGACCATAAATTAAACATACTGGCAGACAGGTTCAGTGAAATATCTATCCCCAGAGTCTAGGCCTCCCAAACATCTCAGATGCCCAGGTGTGAGAGCTGCTCTAAAGCAAAAACACAGCATCAATGGGACGTCTGCAAAGCTATGGAGAGGATCATAATGGAACTCATAAATAAAGACATTGGGGACCTACAGACACTGGATCCAAACAGTCACTAAGGCCATTGAGTAAGAGAGAGGGTAGGCAGTTCACACAGCCTACCTTGACCTAGCAGTTCACAAAGCTGACAAAATTTTGCAGATGACTGCAACTGGGCACCATAATTGACACTCCATCAGACACAGACATCCTCCAGAGAGGTCTCATAGAAATGGATAACTGGTGCCAGAGCCACGGCCTTAAGCTAAATGCCAAAAGAAGGTTATGGACCGGACCTGGGGACCCAAGTGACCAACTCCTCCTTTACACACATTGCCAAAGTGGTTAGAAGACCTTTTCTACATTGCCCACTGATCATGAAAGGATTCACATCAGATCAGGAGAGGTCATTGTACCCCCTGTACTCTTCACTTATCAGACCAATGATTAGGTCTGTGCCCCTGACATACAAGGCCATGTCCAACCCGAATTAATGGACATGCTCAGTCCATGTGAGGCAGAGCCCCTCACTGACTCTCTGTGTCACTGCTGGACAGAGGCACAGCAAACTAATGGGTATAGTATTCTCATCCTTAAATGCCATAGGGCAGATAGCCTAGTATGAACCTATGAACCTATGAACCTATAAGATCCAACATTATAACTGGATAACTATTATATATTAGATTATCCAATCTATCCACTTTAACACGTGAATCAGAGTTCCAAGCTAAATATTTGGGTGGCATCATGACATGATACCACAAAGTATGGTAGCCCCAATGAACTTAAGCTATAGATCAACTCCAGTTTACAATGTCTTGTGAAAGTATACAGTTAAGCGCCTACTATAGCAGCACATATATCATTCACAGATGAGCTTCTGAAAAATGTGGGATGAAGTTGCCATAAACTTGGTAGAATGTGCTTTGGTTTGAAAAAAAAAATAGTTCTGTTGGCTAAATCATGCTTAAAGGAAATACAGTTAGAAAACAATCTGTACACATGACTTTGAATAACTTCTGGTCCATTCCTCTGGGTGCAAAAGAAGCAAATAGCTGATCGTGATTTTTTTAGTTGAAAAGAATTTCAAAATTTCCTTCATGGCCTGTGGTATGAAAGATGTGCAATTTCCGAGCCTTTGATATTGACTAATGCATAAATCCCCTCTTGTATAGGCTCAAAATAATAATCTTTATTGTAGAACTTGTTAACAGTAGCAAAAAAGCGATTAATGTGATGATGTGAGGTATTGCCAGCTATGCCAGTAGAAGTAGGGTAGTGGATGTGTAACATATGCCAGCATAGCTAGCTGGAGTTTTGTAAAGAATTATATGTCATTTGTATATCTAACTGATTTGTACAGGTGCTTGTGTTGAAAATGTATTTGTAAAAGCTGCTTGTGTTAAAAATGTACCAACAGTGGGTCCTGCTGGACAGAAAAGAAATGCAATATGTACCTGCTGAAATTAATATACTGTAACAGAGGATACTGGAAGAGAAGAGGTTAATCTCAGTCCAGCTAACTTTGAAAAATAGCCTGAAATTAAATTACCTCGCTTAGGCCATAACAATTTTACAATTCTGATTCCAGCCAGAGACAAAAAGTCTTTGAAAACCAGGACTAGGAATCCTACTGCATTGTCCTTAGGAGTGAACTAATTGTTACCTTGGAAGGGTGGAAGTTTCTGAAATGTTTTTATAGCTTCCAGATTCTATAATCATCTGAGCAAAGCTCTGTGTGTGTTTTGTGTGTGTGTGTGTGTGTGTGTGTGTGTGTGTGTGTGTGTGTGTGTGTGTGTGTGTGTGTGTGTGTGTGTGTGTGTGTGTGTGTGTGTATTATGACACATACATGCTAGATTCTGGTTTAGTAGTAAAGGGGGTAGTGTGGGAACCAGAAGTCAGATGGCCATATGTGTGTGATGTCACTCTGTAATCCAGTACTGAAATGATGGTTTAGTACTAGATAAGACAGAAGTCTCAGAGCAGTCTGTTTTGAAACTGACAAAGAAGGATCACTTGCCCACTTCATTTTGCCTTGCTTTAGTATGTAAACTAGGGAATAGTAATTCTTTAGATCAGTCAGGCAAATATAGTGAGATTAGTCAAGTACTGTTTTTCTGTATCTGTGTGAATCTATCTGTGTTATTTTTAATATTTTCTGTGACAAACTCTGGTGTGTACTGTAGATATTTATTATTTTCCTGTTTTTTATTATTTATTCTTATTATTTATTATTAAATATATTTAAACTTTTCACTGTGGCTGGTCTTTTAGAGAATGTTTTAACCTTTGAGAGTACTTACTTTTATTTGGTGACACTGTGGCCACTCGTGAAAGCTTTCCTGCATTGGTCAAACACTAACATTTTTATTTTTTAGTGCTTCACCTTGTTTTTTTCCCCCAAACACCTTTATTGAGTTTGTGACATAGGCAAATTTACATTCATATAAAAGTAATCACACTATAATTAACATAAACATTTCACTTCACATATATTGCTATATCATTACATAAATGATTTAATTCCTGACTTTTTTAAACAAGAAACATCTTTATTAAACCATCACTCATAGGCAATCAGACATTTATACAAATGAAAATAAACCACACAGACAAAATCCTAGTTGCAAGCATTTTACATCACAAACCACACAGACACACTCCCAGTTGCAAACATTATATATCACTTATAATTTACACAATCGTTTTCATTCAAACATTACATTGCTCATTTAAGTCCTGCTGCCTTTTAAACCTCATTCCTCCCTTGCATATATTGTTTCCACAATTTCTATTTTTTCCTATGTAGTTTGCTCCTACCCTTTTTTTAAAGATCTCAATTCCAGTTCTGTCTCTGTTACTATATTCACTACTTCTAGTACAGTCAGTTTAGACTTTGATTTCCATTTTCTAGTAATTGCTTTTTTGGCAGCCACCATTATTAGACACAGCAAGGCTTTACCATGGCCAGGCAATTCCGATTCTGTATCATAGCTCAGAAAGATCATCTCCCTTGTCAGACCAATCTGTCCACCCAGCATCTCTGACAGTACATCACACAGGGAACCCTTAAAGTCCGCCAATTCACTGCACTACCAAAAAATATGTTCCAAATTACCTCTTTCTTCCCCGTCATACCTCCAACATTTGCTGTCCATCTGAGGAATAATTCCCTGGAGTCTACTTGGGGTACAAAAATATCTATGCAAATATTTTCTGGCAAAAATTCTAAATCTTCTAGATTTTGCTGCATATTTGGGAGACATACATATATCCTCCCATTGTTTCTTTGTGAATTGCTTATCCACCCTCTCTTCCCAATCCTTTCTAATCTCCTCTGATTGATTCTTATAATTATCATGCAATATTTAAATGCTCTACTAATTACTCCTTTTTAATGGCAGCTTCTGTTCAAGATTCTAAAAAATGTCTACCTGTGGTGGTCTTTTGTTTACGACCCTCTTATTTCTTTTTCTTTGCCTGTACTCTGATATCAATCCTTGATAGGGAAGGCAATCTCTAACCTGCAGTCCACATAAATTCTTGGCCTCTTCCCATTCTATTATATTTCCCTCTCTAGTTATTTGCTCCCAATACCTTGGTTCCTTTGCCAGTTTTCTCCAAGGAATTCCAGCCCCCTCCTGCCACGTGTCTATATCCCTAATTGCAGTCATCCCTATTGGCAGAATTTCCTTTCTCCATTCCTGTGTTAGCTTAGTTCTTAGAATACGTTCTGCTACTTTATGGATATAATATTCTGTATGACTGTTATTCTCCTTAAATGCCTGCATCCAAAATTTCAGTCTCTCCTTGTTTCTTGATCTTCCCCCCCGTATCATCACCCCTTTCCACTCTGAAATACAGTTTTCTGCTTGTGCTATGTATAGGAGTCTTAACTGTGTAGCTCAGAAATACCCATTCAAATTGGGTAAATCCAGTCCATCCTGTTCTACTGGAAGACTCAGCTTATTCCACTTGACTCCTGCTGTCTTCTCCTCCCAGATAAACTCATTCGGCAAACACTACCATTTGTATAACATTAATTTTACTCAGTATAATTGGGTACCTTGTAAGAGCCTTAGAGTAGCTGGCTTTGGAGGGTTCTGGTGGCAGTATCTATCTTACAGTCTGGGCAGAGGGGCCATAGCTGGTAAATCTGTGCCAGTCTTTCCCCATGTGTGTGTGTGTGTGTGAAAATCAAATCCCAAAGAGTGTGTGTGTCAGCTACTTGGAGCAGGGACACAGATCACTGGTTTCACAGACAGGGTGGTGGAGAACTTGGCCTGGAACACTTGGCTAAGGACTCAACTCTACAGGTGTGGCCAGTGTGGAGTCTTATTTGGGGTCTGGTGAGAGAGAGAAATCGAGCCCCAGGAAGGGAGTGTGTTCCCTGTGTGTTCTTAAGAGAAATCGTGCTTGGTGCAGACAGCTGCATCTGGAAATGTGTATCTATTTCTGTTGCAGGTAAATGTCTCTCATCGGTGTCAGTGGTGAGGATCGAGTCTCCTTGATCACTGGTCCAGAGGAAGTATGTCACAATTACATTAAACTGTGGAACAAAACAGCACATAATTTCAACATATTTGTCAGTTTAGCCACTGTACTATGTCACAGAGAAATAGCAATTATTCAGTAAGAAAGCTTTGTGAAGATTCTGAAGTTATTGGGTTATAAAATTAGTTAAACATATCATTAGTAGACAAAGCAAAGTATGTACTTAAAAAAAGGAAAATGCGCAACCTTTTTTCCCTTTATTATATGTTATTGTAAATATTGTTTATACTGTTATTTTCTTCACTGTTTTACTATTGCTTATTGAAAACAACAATTTTGTTGAAGAAAATAGCTGATCATATTTTCTGTGTTGCTTTGTTCACTGTAAATAAAACCTTAATTGCCCATGCTCAAGACAATGAATGATGTATTCGCCTGTACTGGAGTACTCAGTAATAAGCATGGGGAGACATACAGTCTGAATGATGTTCACGTCTGCGACTCTGCTATGCATAAAGGAAGGATTCGTTCAAAGAGACAGACACTATCTTAGTGGAAGACTAAATGCGAGGGAGGGGTTATGTACAGAAAACTGCTTACAATTCAGAGAGATTCTTTTAATGCTGGTGTAACAATCATGAAAAAGTTGATTTTCCAAAAGAGGTATTTTGGTTCAGCTGACATGGCTGGTTCAAAAGGGGACAAGTCAGCTTCTCTAAACTAAATTAAGATGCAAAGGTTGAAGGCAGTCCTCAAAGGCATAGCTGGTTCAACCATCGGCCTTGTGCCAGTCCCATAGACCTATGCCCCGCCCCTTCAGCAGCTCCTAAAGTGAAGAGCAAAAAAAAAAAAATCTGCAATTTGGTGGCTGGAGTTCATGAAATGCAAGTGCCAACTAGTGCACCAGGTCCTTTTTCAGTATCCCATCTCCACCTTTCCTCAGATGACGGGCAATTAAAAAAAAAAAGATCCACAGATTGACTCTATCAGGTCCTATTTCTGCACACTGATTCCAACCTACCCTCCTCATGTTTTAAAAGAAACAAATCTTTTTTGTTTTTCTTAAACTGTACAAAAATGTTTGCTACAAATATAGCAAGAAGCTGCTACAGTTTATACCCTGCATGGAGTGCTACAGCACTCAGGTTAAAAAAAAAACATCAGTTCCCTTGAACTCAACAATGAAGAGAGTATTTTTTTCAGACTTCTCACCCAGAGGGCATTTCCTTCAGTGGCGCTTTAAATGCTGCATTCATTAAGCTTAAATGGAGGTCACAGGAAATTAGAAAATTGAGAAGGAGGTCTCTGAATGTGGTGAGCATGGAGGAATCCAAGCTGCTAATGGTGCCACCCCTTCTTTCTGTGTTTGAGGATGGTGTTGAGTCAGCACCCTAAAAACCCATTTCCCTGTAGTCAGCAAAGAAAAGTCAGACAAGTATTACAGGGTGTAAAATGAGGTTACAAAACTGTATGGGATTCTAGTTTCTTTCTCCGTGGGTAGACTCCTCAGAGCCTGTTAGGGGATGATAAATTGATTCACATCTGACCATGCTTCTCACTGATAAGAAGAGCAAAATATTTGGATCAGTCTGGTAAAAAAAAAAAAAAAAGTCTATGCGTGAACATTTTTGGATTTAGGGTATAAACCTTTAGGTGTATTGTCATAAAGTATCAAGGAGAAATCCCCAAACTGATAGAGGATTTGGTAGAAGATATTCTGGATGAGAATATGAAGGGTAATGGGAGTAAAATCAATGCTGACCACTTTAAGGCTGAGCATAAAATGCAGCTATGATCCGGCAGATGTGTACAGCAGAGCAACAGTAGACATGCTGAGATTCATTTGCAAGCTAAGCTTCAGCTATGAAGGACAATCCTATATATGATTAGACAAGGCCATGCTGCATGGGACTAGCCACAGCTAGGTAGCCTCGACAAGCAGTCAGATTTCTTCCTTGCAGCTTGAGGTCCTCCCCTGACTTCTATAATTCACAAGTCCATCAGCACTCCAGATCTTTGCAACCTTAAGAATCAGACAATATCTTCACTTGCTTACGTTAATGTGACGGGTGAGATTTCTTATTTACTTGGTAATATTAGGCATGGTTTATGTCAGATTGTTTTATATAATAGCTTACTATAGTTACAGATTTGGTTTCATTTGTTTGTTTGAAATCATATTGTATTTATTTTGCTTTTGTTTTCCAGGCTTGTCTGACTGGGTTTTGTCAGAAACCCCTTTTCAACAGAGGCCTAGAAAGAAAAGCTCCAATCTATTACAAATATTTCTAAACAGACATTCAGTAATGTACACAAACAGGCATTTTAACAATAACCCACGACTGGCTGTGGGTATGACAGGATTAACTCATGCATGGTGTGGTTTGATCACGAGGCTAAAGCTAAGTGTCCAATCAGTGCGCATGTTCTGGAATACTTAAAGACGTTTTATTTTATAATTAAGCAATAATCCACAAGTGTGCATGGGTATATCAGGATTTACCCATGGTTGGTGTGGTTTGTTCATAAGGCTAAGAGCGATTAAACAAAGTCACCCATGAGTCAATCTTGATATACCCACAAACAGGAGTGTATTATTGCTATTATCAGTGCAGTGCAGGAGATGCAACTGAGAAAAGAGGATCTGTGTTAATGGTCGTTTTTCTTTTTTCTTTTGTTACTGCTGAGATTTTTCAGGGGACAGTGCAGAAATACAAGAAAAAGCAGGTATGTTTCTGATTCCATAGTTTTGTAGAACATACCTGATTTTTCTCATATTTTGATCTGTCCTGTAAGCATATCTCAATAGAAAGGACTGACCACTCAGTGGTACTTCAGCTGCTGGACTTTTTTCTGTTGGTATATACTGTTTACAATGGGAACACTGATTGGGTTGTCCAGTCAGTGTACTTGTTTTTGAAGAGCAGTGAGACTTTATTGTGTAGTAAGTAATGTACATTAACAATTACACATTCATTTGCTAATGAGATTACATTCATGTGAAATAAAGGCAAATTATTACAGTATAAAAAATAGTTATGCATTAGTAGGCGATGACCACGGAGTATTTGGAGAGGTGTATTAGTGGTTTTGTCAGACAGATAATGGATTGTGTGATTAGTGCTTTGGAATTCAAAGAAATGAGAAATAGAAGTGAGGGAAGGAAGTAGGTAGGTTAGAAAATGTTAATGTTGTAGTTAAGAGATAGGGTATAAAAACAGGTTCCTAGATAATTTTATATATATATATATATATATATATATATATATATATATATATATATATATATATATATGTATATATATAGAGCTATTGTAAAGATATATTAGAAGTACAGAGGTGGAGACTGAGCAGGTTTACAAAACGGTATATATTGCTGGGAGATACTAGTAAATCAATTTCAGTATTAGTGTATATAGATTGTGAGGTCTAGGATTCTGAATGAAGAGAAATGGTTTGGTGATGTGACAATCTGAAGATAACAGTAACATTTATCCTGGGGATATACAGGAGCAAATCCATTGATCTGATAGGTGAAGTTTTACTTGTGTTTTAAATGAGTATGCATTCTGAATGGATTTCAGTGGTTGTCAGATGTGGTCCCATAGTTTTGCTACACTATTTGAACACAGAGAGTTGCCTGCAGTATTAGAGGATTTGGTTTCAGCAATTGGTGATTTTTCTCTAGAGCATAAAACTCTACTGAAGTACTGTTGTATTAAGTTAAGGGTTAGGCAATTTCCTGGCTGATAGAGAAGTTTGTGTGTTGTAGTAAGCTGAGAAAGGAAAGAGATAGGTGATGTGGTAGTTCTAACCAGTTTAATTCTCAGAGGGCTAGGCAGTGGTGTGCAGATTTGACTTATTTATTATAACATGTCTCAAGTTTGGGCAGCTGGGAGAGTTTAAGTTCAGTGAAGATTGGGACAGCATAGAGGAGAGATGGCAGTAAGAAAGAAGAGGCTATACATCTGGCTACATCAGTGACGTAGGTTTATATTCATCATTCCTACTCCTGATTAGGTAGGTGGGTCTAACTGTTAGCTTTTCATTACTCTTTCTACGTTAGAACTATTTTTGGACAGCACATTTTTATGTTTCTTACTTGTGATAGAATGTTATTTTTTATGAATAGTTAAGACCAAGCGTAGTGCCTGGTGTTCACTTTCTTAGGCAGAGGTTTGGGTATTGGTGATTTCAGTCATTGACAAGACCTCTGGTTTCTAAAAGTGTGGCTCTTGCAGCCCCAAAATTCTGCCCTAAGACACCCACAGGCTCTGTGTGGAGTACCTGGGGCCAGCGCATCTTACGAGTCTTGCAATTTATTCAAGTCCTTTGGTGTCACATTCGCAACAATAGTAGAGACAAGCTCATTCTGAAAGGAGTATTTTCTTCACATGAATCCAAATGGCTCAAGAAAGATGAACAAATTAAAACTGAAAGAGAAAGGTTGATCTAACTCTAGAGAGCAGAGCTTTATCCCATAAGAGCTCAAGGGTGAATGTTCCACAAGTTTAATTGGCCCACCCTCCTTCTTACCCTCAAGTGGATTCCTTCCCAATTTTCCCCTTTGATGTTACCCAGCCAGAGGTTTCCCTGTTTCAAACTCCTTCTCTGAGAAACGAAGCGGGAAGCTTTTCTTTGGAAAAGACCCTGCTAGATTCCTTTAATACCATCATTCCTTGTCACTTTCAGTGCGGCAGTCTAGCTAAGACCCTGCTAGGTTCCTGTAGTGTCATCATTCCGTGTCACTTTCAGTGAGGCAGTCTAGCTAAGACCCTGCTAGGTTCCTGTAGTGTCATCATTCCTTGTCACTTTTAGTGAGGCAGTCTAGCTTAGACCCTGCTGGGTTCCTTTAATGTCACCATTCCATGTCACCTTCAATGAGACAGTTTAGCTGGTCTGCAGGAGCCCCTCCATGTCATTTCACTGGGAATGCACGATGCAGGCCTTTATCAAACCACAGACTGATATGGGTGTCCTCCCATCCCCTTTTGTTTCTGCAGTACACAGGTAAGATCCGGTTGCATTCATGTATCAGGCTCCTTCCCTGGGCCCTGATTTGGTTCCTGGAGTATCTGAGCTGACTGCCCTCCCTATGAGTTCTGCATCACTGTCAATATGATCGGAGCTTTCTAACTCCCTTGCTTAGACCCTCTCTGCCCCATTCACTTGATTCCAAGAGAGCTTAGTCTCTGAGATTGTCATTAAGGGCTTAGTGTCAGTATCATCCTTAACCTATAGGGACAGTTTTCCGTACTTGAGACCTCAATGTTTGATTTATCCATGCTGAAGGCAGACTTCAGGGAGACTCTAACCTTTGGGCTGTCATTGATCTGTATCACAACCTCATCGCCAACATCTTCAGCACTGCTGGATTTGGTGCCAGCTTTCAAACACTTGTTGAAGTTAAACAGGTTACCCAGAAAGTTAGCCAGAGCAGAAGCACTCTTAATTTTGATTCCACCCCAAGACGCCCAGCAATTTGAGATTTGAGTACCAGTCATGAACCCCGAAGAAAGATGCTATGCCTGCTCAGAATTTGTGATTTTGTGGAAAGCTTGAAGGCATAGTTCTCCAATGAACTTCATTGTCTATGCCATACTCTATCATGGATGAAATTTGGGAGAAGTATGCTATGTCCTTCCCTTCAATATCTGACTCAAAACATGTTTGTTGATACAAATTCTCTTCTCTTCGGCAGGACTAGACTAAAGGCAGAGGGCTACAAAGACTGAGGGCTAATCCTTTATCAGGTCTTCACATACTCTTTTAGGTCTGAAAAAATCTTTCAAATAGATCTTTGGGCTATTCTTGATCAGGACTGGCAGAATATCCAATGATTCAATCAACCCTGGAGGATAGGGTAATATTCTTGAAGGAAGGATTGTCCTTCACAGGCACTTAGAAACTGGAGCAAATGCAGGCTTTCCAGAGCCCCCCTTAGAGCTCTGTAAAACAGCAGCATCCAAGGTTTGGATCCTCTGAAGAGGCGAAAGGATTATAATTGAAAAAGAAGTGGAGAAGGAGGAATCGTGAGGCAAAAGTCCTCTTTAGAACAGACAGGAGCATACATCTGGAGGACTGAGAGGGTCTCTGAGACCTCACATTCATTCCCCACTGACTCCTTTAACAGTAACTAGAAAAATGAAGTTGCTTCTGGAAATATTTGTATGCTGCAACCCAGCTATAGAAGGCTCACCTGAAGGATCTCTATTCTATATCAAAGCCTCAAGTTTATTTGACTCTGATAGGTTCTGAGATATCAGGCTCTACTAGTAGGCATCATTTTCTTGAAGCTTACACAGTACTCACTGGAGGAAGCCTGGTGTTCTTACCCTAAGCAAAAAGGCATCACATATAAAAATCTTTTTGCGGAATTTGCTTTTCACTTGGGCACTCCTGAATGCTTTTCAGAGATGTCACAGACCTAGGGAAAAGTCTAAAAAGTCACTTGTCAAAAGGAACAATCATATTTTATATCAGCAGCAATACTTGCAAAAGGCAATATCCACAATTACTATCAATACGAGAGACACTTAAAGTTATCAAACTTGAATACTTAATGATTCTCTGAATGTCACCAGGAAAGGCATACTGAAAAGGGAACTGATGACTAATCACTTCTCTGTGCCACAAAGAACAAACTGCTGGTGTGATTTTTTCCTCCTTATAAACTGAATTGCAGCTTGACATCAGACATGGAGCAGCAACGCTCATGGAGGAAGTTTGGAAAAGTTATGGAAGTCTGATCAGAGGGTTGGATTCCCCACCTTCAGCAAATCTCTTTAAATATGGAAAAATGTAGCTGCAGTGAGTCAAATGATGAACATCTTTTCCTTTTTAACTGCATATTTTCTTAAGTCACTGCATTCAGCTGTGTACACACACATCTGATATGTATTTACCTATTATAATCGACTACTTTTATATATCAAAATAATACTTTTTCGGAGGCAAAAAGCAAATATTTTAGACAAAAGGGAAATCCCTGCGTTACGCCGGAATAGTGAAGCATTTATTTTTAGAAAGCAGCTAGTTCAGTGGTTAGGGAGCCTGCACACACGTTTACTACTAGAATCTACGAATGTGTCTCCTTGGTAGGATTTCATTACAGTAACTGTACCCCAAACTCATGCACATGGGTGAATGATGGGATATATGTAAGTTAGGGTAACAATTTCCTCTTCAAGAGGGGCTCCGCTACATTGCCACATGACATTTAAGTTAATGTACTCAGATAACTTGTTCAGAGAGAAATCCATGGCAGTGAGCCCTCCCCAACCCATTTCCCACCCAGGTATAAATCAGCACTGATGTACAGTATACAGTATCTGATCCAACAGCCCTGAAAGCCAGCAGTTGTTCAGAGAATGCAAATAAAAAGGACCAACTTCTGGTTGGGTGACTCCAAGCAGACAGAAAGAGAGAGAGACTGAATTAAAATTCTCTACAGTTAGAGGAATTTTCTGATCCACTTGAAGCAGCCAACCTTACCTCTTCCCAAGTAAATACTGTTGTTTGTTAAGAGACAAAATTATATTAAAATGTCTGGTAGGGGGGGTTTAAATGGTTCCACCTCAAGAGATTGAAGGCCATTCTCCTGAATGAAAACTGACCGATCTCAAATGATTGAGCTGTGCTTACCACAAAGAAAAATTAAAAATTTCTAGTTTTGCAGGTGGGAGGGCAACCTTCCATGCAACCCTCAAATAAAAGACTTTGTCATCCAAACCCCCCTTTTTAAATATGCTAATTCCATGGTTATACTATCATAGAGAAAGAGAAAATATCCTAACAGAGCAAAGTATTTGCATGAACTACTGTCTCAAACTTCCACTGCATTAATTAACAGCAAACGGTTTGGGGAAAACAATCAGGAAATGGAATCTGAGAGTTAGTGATCAATAAATACGATAATCACTCATATGGAAGCTCATGTCAACCCCCCTCCGTGCCTTCACTATCCAGGCTTAAATAAATCTGCATTTACAAAAGATGGGCTTTCTACTGACTGCAAAACACAGGGACTTCTGTTTCTGTGTCTCTCATCAAACCATAAATGTCAAAGCTTCACATCTTTTAACTAACTAAAGCTCTGCACCTGCCTGCCCTGGTGGTCCGAGGGGTAAACCCCTGACCATGATCCAGATGACATGAGTTTGATTATTGTCTTGGATGCCTGAGAACTTGACAGCACAAGATGGGCGTAATCCATCCTGGGGAAAGGCTGGGGGCTAATGGATGGGAAACTGGAAATTCGCCCTGGGTCTGATTCCCATGTCTCTGATAGACAGAGGCAGGCAGTAACCCTGCTCAAATTAGCATAGCCCCTAACATAACCCATAGAACATTTCGAACTAACTTATCCCCTCCTTAGAAATGTCCATGATACATGGGGACACAAGTGGGTTGGGTTGGGTTGTGCGGTTAGGCTTATAAAGGCCCTGGTTGTCATTAGCCTTGTATATACCTGTGAAACTATGAGGGTGATCTTTAGGCAGAAGCATGCACTTAGATCGGGAAGACATTGTGGACCTCAGATGTGATGCAGATGGTAAGTTACCCCCACTCAGGGGCAGGCCCTTACTTTCAAGAGGCCAACACACACAAACAGCAAAGACCTACTTAACAGCTTCCACTCTCACACTAGGTGAAACTCCCAGTGCTGGGGATTGAATTGGCCACATTTCCCAAGGGGTTGACAGTTATCAGCACAGGGGCAAAAAACATACAAAAAATATCTCTGCACCTCTTTTCTTCTTTAAGTTTATTTAAATACTCTTTTTCCATGGAAATGCTGAAATGGGTAAACAACTGCACGCAGTTTTTTTTTTACATTTCCCTTACCAGCTGTTCCAAGCAAATCTGACAGCATTTCATCTTTTACTAATGCTCCGCCTTATCCCAGGTACCAGGATTTATTTTATTTGGAAAGGGTGCTTTCCCTTCTTATTGCTGATCGCTTTATTTAGTGTCTGGGATCCCGCTGGTCATTAATTTCCCTCCAGTTGCTACTCTGAAAAATATATCAATAGCGAGTCTTACAGCAAATCCATAACGACTGTATACCAGATTCCCTGCACAATTCCTGCACCACAAGAGGAGGGAAATGCAACTGCAGGTCATTTTTTATGTTATTTAACATTTTGTTTACCAGGAAAGTCCAACTTTGACCGAAGCCAATTTTCAGCAGAGGCGTGGGGAGAAACACTCCAGACGCATGTCTTTGTAATGTGGGAGGAAAACGGAACACCCGGAGGAAATCTACACAAATGCAGTGAGGACATGCAGACTCCAAACAGAAGGCACCGCAACCAAGAATCGAACCAGAGAACCTCTTGCTGTGAGGTGACAATGCAACTGCTGCACCACTGCACTGTCCAGTGATCACTTTATGTAATATGAGGCGCTATCATCATATTACTAACTTCAAGGTCCAAAAAAACAGATTATGTTCACCAAGGAATGTCTGACCACACTTAGGTCTTCAGAGAAGAGCAGTTCTATCCTAATAACACCAGCCTGCAAAAACAATCAGCTCAGGCAGTTTACAAGACACTGCTTCTGCTTTCTGGATTCTCAAAGTCACTAATGGTCTTTCTCACACATGGCAATGTACAAGCTTGCATCTAGTGCAGTTTACTTTATGTTCTGCACTGACATCAACATTACTAGGGTGTGACTGGTTGATATTGGAGGTGTGTCTACTTCATTCATGGTTTTAAATGGCTTTTATAAGTACTCTAGTCACAATTCTGATGAAGTCTTATGTGTACAGACGAAAGTGCTAAACTGTGGACGTTTTTATTTTTGTTTCTGACATTAAACATATTCTACAATTAGTTTCGAGTTTGGTGGTCGAATTGCTAGAAGTTTTGCTGTTTTTACACACAGACACACACACACACATATATATATATATATATATATATATATATATATATATATATATATATATATATATATATATATATATATATATATATATATATATATATATATATATATATATATATACATAATATTAGAGACCAGATGGCTTAGTGGTTAAGGTCTTCGCCTCCAATGCACAAGGTACAAGGTTCGATCCTGACCTCCGACTAATGCCTGTTTGGAGTTTGCATGTTCTCTCTGTGTCTCCATGGGGTTTCTCCCATGTCCGAAAAACATGCTGAGTATTTCCATCTCAAACTCACCAATGAATGGAACTGTGGGCAGCAGCACAGACTCTACATGGTGCCCAATGGGGGAAAGAGTTGTAAAAAGACCAACCGCTTTGGGCATCTATTGTGGTGCGCAGTATCCTCAAGATAGGAGAACACGGATCACAAACTGTGTGCCGTGGCAGGGCTAGCCACTCGACGGATAAAATATGGCTCTAGGTGATTCGGTCATGTTGACTGTTGCCAAAAAAAATGGGCATGGGTAGTTACCAGTGATAAGTGAGTTGAGGACCCGGCCTACTCTCTGACCCACGACAGGGACCCATTCTAACGGTGGGAGGGGTATATGTGTTCCTATTGGCCAGTGTGTGCCCGCCATAAAAAAGCCCAGCAGCCCTGGGTCAACAGGCTACTGGCTGGCCGGTGTCTAGTTGCCCAGCCTGGGTTACCTGGGATAGATCTGTTGAGTGAAAGCTGGACATAAAACCAACCAACCTGCCAAACATGAACTGAGAATTGCTACTCTTAATGTAGGTTCACTGACAGGACGCAGCTTAGAAGTGGACGACATGATGACATGTAGGAGGCTGGACATCCTATGTATCCAAGAGACGAGATGGAAGGGCAGTGCAACAAAGCCACTTGGCTTGGGATCCAGACTCTACTACTCAGGTGGTGGACAGGCTAGAAATGGTGTAGGAATTGTGGTGAGACAGAGGCTTCAGAAGTCAGTGAGGGATATCATCAGAATTAATGACAGACACATGGCAATCAGACTCCAGTGTAATGATAGGACAGTATTCATAATCTCAGCCTATGCCCCACAGCAGGGTTGTGATAGTGAGGGACAGCAGTTGCAGGACCTACTAGATAAAGCAGGACAACATGAATTGGTGTTGATAATGGGTGACTTAAATGCACATATCGGGACAGACAGAACAGGATATGAAGACTGCCTGGCAATAGGAATAAAAAAGGAGAAGATATTCTAGACTTCTGTCTGGCAAATGGCTTGATAGTAGCCAACACATGGTTCAGAAAGAGAGACAGTCACAAGATCACATACAAGAGTAGCCAACATGCAACTCAGGTAGACTTCCTCCTAGTAAGGAAAAGGCACTGGGATAGAATCCATGATTGCAAAGTCATCCCCAGTGAAACAGTCGGTTCACAGCATAAACCAGTAGTTGCCACAATCAGCTGCAAGCAGTGGTCAGAGAAGGCTCTAAGGTCAACAGAGACCAGGCTGAAGACCTGGAAGTTGACTGGAGAGAAAGTACAGCAGTTCAAGGAATTACTCAGGGCTCTAGCACCCCAAGAAGAGGAGGAAATAGGTGAAATTGAAGAAGAGTGGCAGCGCCTAAAAACAGCATGTGTTAGGACTACAGAAAAGATATGTGGCCGAGCCAGGTATGGAAATAAGGTACATAAGGAAAGATGGTGGTGGAATGCAGAAGTGCAGGAAGTAATCAAAAGAAAGAAGGAGTGTAGGAAGAAGTGGGAGATTGAAAAGACTGACCAAGCTAGGAAGGACTACTGGTTGGCTAACAAAGAAAATAAGAAAGAAGTTGCAATAGCAAAGAACAGGGCATCAGAGGCACTCTATCAGCTTCGGGAAAGTGACTCCGTAAGGGGCACAAAGAAACTATACCAGGTTGCAAGGCAAAGACAGAAAGATAAAGAAGATAGTCAGACACCCTTCATAAGGAATTCCAGCAACAACCTGCTTACCAGCCCACAGGACATCAAAGGCAGATGGAAGGAGTATTTCCAGCAGCTTCTGAATGAAGAAAACCCCACAGAAGCGGTACTGCCCCAGAAACAGCCTACAATGAGCCCAGCTTAAAAGAAGTAAGAGCAGCACTAAGGAAAATGAAGTCAGGCAAAGCAGCAGGCCCAGATGCGGTCACAGCAGATATGATAAAGATGCTGGGTGAGCTAGGGGAGAAATGGCTCCTGAGGGTACTAATTGCAGTGTGGAGAGAAAGGCATATCCCAGATGACTGGAGAATAAGCATACTCATGCCAGTGTACAAGAACAAAGGGGACATCCACAACTGTGGATAGTACAGAGGCATTAAACTCCTATCACATTGCATGAAAGTTCTGGAGAGGGTGATTGATAAAAGAATACGCAGAGTAGTAGAATGTAAGATGGGATATGAACAGTTCGGATTCAGAACAGGATGCAGCACAACTGACCTGATGTTTGCATTGAGACAGATACTTGAGAAGAAACTAGAGAAGAGGAGAGAGTCAAACTGGGCTTTCCTAGACTTGGAGAAAGCATATGACAAGGTCCCAAGAAAGCTGATCTGGGCAGTACTGCGGTGGTTTGAAGTCCCAGAAACATTGGTAGAATTAGTACAGGCTATGTACAAGGACCCAATGACTCAAGTACGAACAGTGTTTGGCCTCACTGAGCGGTTCCCAGTGGGAGTGGGTGTACACCAGGGTTCAGCTCTGAGCCCACTGCTGTTCATACTGGTAATGGACTACATCAGCAAGCAGGTTGGAGGGGTCAGAGCAACAAAGTTGCTGTATGCAGACGATGTGGCAGTACAGGCAGACTCTGATCTAGAACTTCAGCAAAGTATAGGAGAATGGAATGCAAGTCTGAAGGCACATGGGATGAAACTAAGCACAGATAAGACAGTGGTAATGGCAGCAGATTGGGGAAATCAGAAGAACCTGATAATAGAGATAGATGGGAAGATAGTGGAACAGGTAAACAGCTTCAAGTATCTGGGAGGGGTGGTTGAGGAGAAGGGTAGTCTGAATGAAGAAGTCAAAGCTAGAATCAGAGGGGCTGCAGCCAACTGGCATAGAGTATCAGGTGTAGTCTATGACAGAAGAATGCCAAAGAAGCTGAAAAGTAAGGTGTACAAGACAGTGATGTGACCAGTACTACTGTATGGTACAGAAACCTGGGCAGTAAAGGCAGAACAGTTGAAGAAGCTAGAGATGATGGAAATGAAGTGCCTGAGAAAGGTGGTAGGATGCAGACTGCGGGACAGGCGAAGAAATGAGGACATAAGAGCAGAAGCCAAAGTAGCTCCAATTGCAGAAAAGATCAAAGAGAACAGATTACGATGGTATGGGCACATGTGTAGAAAAGCTGAAGACAATGTGGTGAGGGAGATTTGGGACAGACAGAAAGAAGGTAAGAGGAGGCGAGGGCGTCCAGCAAAGAGGTGGATGGATTGTGTGAAAGAAGATCTGCGACAGTCAGGCATGAGTGTTGAAGAAGGCAGGAGAGTGGCACTGAACCGAGAGTTGGCGACAGTTAATACGATACCCCAAACCCATGTAAATGGGAAAAAGGGGGATGATGATGATGATATAAAATATAAAATAATATATTTATTACATCTGTACTAGTGTTTTATTTGATGTTATTTAACTCTTTGTAGCTTTTCTCTCTGGCCTTCTGCTGAAAATAGATATTTATTACCCAGTCAGACTTTCCGGATAAACAAATGTCAATACATAACACAAACACATACATATACATAAACAATATATATAAACACATACACGTATATATAGGTGTACTGAAATTAAATGAAACACCCAAATATTGATGTTTACGGAGCTGACAACAAAACATGGACTTTGCAAACATTAACATGGTACTAAACATGCACTGAACAACAACCTCAGCACATGCAAACTTTCAAATAAAAAATACAATAAAACTTTGTATTTTTGTAGGGGGCAAGCCCCTTCCATCATGCTCCTATGTTACACATTCCTTTCTATTTATATATACTTATTCCGAGATTATACATTCTCAGGGAAAAGGCATATTTCCCTACCAGAGAATATGCGATCTCGCAACCTGTCGACCATCTATGTAGTCGATCACATTTTGTTGGCTTAACAGATATTGACTAACGTTAGAGTCACTGAATTTCAGTGGACCGATATGAGACTCCTGAATTTGGTCAGCACTTGGTCCACATGTGCGGATGGTCAACTGGTGTGCCAGATCGATAATCCCCAGGTGGGAGAATATCCCATTTCCCTGGGGACCGTGTGATCTCGGAGTTAGTATATATAATTAGCAAGAAGTGTGAGGGACTAATCCCCCACATGAGAAGCAGGGGGGGTTTGCCACACTGCAAAAAAAAAAATGTCATTTAATTTATTTATGTGGTAAAGATTTTCCTTGCACATGTGCAGTTGACTGTTGACAGTTTTGTTGACCTTTTGTGTATGATGTTCTTGGCACTGACATGTTGTGTCAATGAAAGTAAGCAATCCGATATATATTTACAGGTTCAAAATAAATCAACCTACATTCTGTCCAGAGTCTAATATTTTTGATTTTTTTTTATTGTTACAGAAGATCACTTGTCTGTGACGAATAAAGGCTTGCTGGTTTAGAATACTACCTGAATTTCATTATTTTTGGAATTTATTGTGACCAAGCTCAACAATGAAGTTTTAAGACTATTATTTTGTTTTTTTTTTTTTTTCCTCAACACTTGTGGTGAGCTGCAACTAGATATATTACTGTGCTTGTTCACTTTTTACATTTTTATAAAAATATATGATTGAAAAGTGGACTAATGAAATAAAGTGAAAAAGAAAACTAAAGTACTTGCTTTTTGCAGTGAAGCAAGCTTCACCACACTCCCACACCCACTGCTAACTTACATAAACCAACTCCAGGACTGCACAATTCTGGAAAAACGGGAAGAATTCCCCATCTCTGGTATTCAGCGATCTCTCAAAAATATTGATGTTCCATTCACTCATTTCATTCAATAACTTTAGTTTGGGCAAAATACATTTGGAAAACCCCAAGCAGAAGAGAATCTTTCCTCGGGTAAACAGCAAATATTGGTGGTATGATGGGGAAGAAAGAGGCAATTGGGAGTATATATTTTGGGAGGGTAATGAGTTGCCAGATTTTAAATATTTCCTACAGAGTACTCTGGCAGAAATATTGGGTGAGTAAATGACTGTAACACACACACACACACACACACACATACACACACACCCACACACACACACACCCACACACACACACACACCCACACACACACACACACACACACACACCCACACACACACACACACACACACACACACACACACACACACACACACACACACACACACACACACACACACACCCACACACACACACACACACACACACACACACACACACACACACACACACACACACACACACACACACACACACACACACACACACACACACACACACACACACACACACACACACACACACACACACACACACACACACACACACACACACACACCCACACACACACACACACACACACACACACCCACACACACACACACACACACACACACACACACACACACACACTCATTTCCAGTTTCCCGTGATGTGACAGAACTAGCTCATCCTCAGCAGACATGGCTGTGGCAGGACAGGGTCAGCTGTGACACCATAAATATTAAACATTTTATGTTTACATACACATACATGTATTATATTATATGCTCACTATGGGTCCTGAAGCCTTGAGTGAATGTATGTTTGTTCAAATAATGCTGCAGCAGTAATTTTAATTACTGAACGTTCTAATGAGGGAATGTTCATAGGTGTGGATGGGAGTTTTGTATAAACAGATACGTTTGTTCATATGACGTGTATATATGTGTGTGTGTGTGTGTGTGTATGTATAAAGGTGTGGGAGTTTATGCACATATGTGAACAAATGTATGTGGATTAGGGTAATGGTTACGTAAGGGGATAGATTTAGTGTGGAGACAGGGTTAGAGTTAGTAATGAATGCTAAACCTAACCCTATACTTTATTTTAAAATAAATAAATAAACTTTCTGCAACACTACTACCACTGACACAACTTTGGACTAGTGTTATGAAGGGGTTGTGTGCAAAAAATTCAAAAGGAAATTGTTTTCCTTTTGGCATCTTCTGTAACTTTCATGTTAAGGGTTTTTGGTGACATGACTCTTCAATTCTGCATTCTGTTTTGAGTTGGCCTTTTTACGCAGCATTTAATAGTTTGATCATTATAAGCTAAGCCATGCAATCCAGCCCAGTCCCTGAGTACCTTGGATGGCTATTATGATGGGGTTTGCTAGTAAGGAGGTAGTTAAAGGTTATGTGGGGGGTATGTTAATTGGGCATTAATGTACTTACTCTCGACCTCTGTCCATCAGAGACATGGGGAGACCAAACTGGAGGGGTGAATCTGCAATTTCCCATCTTATGAAGTAACACGAAAGGGGGGAAGGTTTCATAGCCTGCACCCTTTAGATACAGAACTGAAGCAGTAACTCACTACACTAACTAACCTGTTTTTATACCAGTTACATCATTGTTTATATCACTAGACTGATCCACACTACGATTACATCATCATTTACATCACTAGTCTGATCCACACTACAATTACATCATTGTTTATATCACTGTTCTGATCCACACTACAATTACATTGTTTATATCACCAGTCTGATCCACACTACAATTACATCATCATTTACATCACTAGTCTGATCCACACTACAATTACATCGTTTACATCACTAGTCTGATCCACACTACAATTACATCATCGTTTATATCACTAGTCTGATCCACACTACAATTACATTGTTTATATCACTACTCTGATCCACACTATAATTACATCATCATTTATATCACTAGCCTGATCCACACTACAATTACATCATCGTTTGTATCACTAGCCTGATCCACACTATGTTAAACATCATTAACTTGAATGTTAAACATCATTAACTTGAGCTACAGGCCATCAACATAAGGATCTTGAGTAATCCATCAAAATCCCAAAACAGCTAAAAATACAAAAAAAGTGTTTTTCAAGGGGGTAACCCCCTCCTGCACCATCCACACCCCTGCTACCTATGTGTACTAACTCCATGATGAGATATGGAAAAATTCCCGTAGACCCTGTCACTGACAATCTCATCAAAAAGCAGAAAGTTGTTTATATTTTTGCGTCAATATTTTTCCAGCTGACACTGGGTGTATTTAATCATAAGTACTACATGTACACACACACACATGCACGCACACGCACGCGCACACACACACACACACACACACACACACACACACACACACACACACACACACACACACACACACACACACACACACGCACACACACACACGCACACACACACACACACACACATATATACTTTATGTAAAAGTATCTGCTAACTCAACAACATTGAGAGACCCTTGTACACAACCATGGACGTTCATACACCTAATCCTATATTACCAGTCTGAGGTAGAAAAGGATTAAGTGCACATTAACATGACATCTTGCTTGCTCCCTAGAGTTTTC
Organism: Protopterus annectens; assembly: GCF_019279795.1. Classification (NCBI taxonomy): domain Eukaryota; kingdom Metazoa; phylum Chordata; order Ceratodontiformes; family Protopteridae; genus Protopterus; species Protopterus annectens. The sequence continues at coordinate 1,882,300,196 of NC_056731.1, read as the reverse complement.
CCTGCCACTAGACGTGAACAAAAATTGTGCTGTGACCTGGCCCCAAGCCCATCTATGAACTTGTCTGTCCTGAAAAAAATCCATGATGTCTGCGGTGGCACCAGCAGACACATAAAGGAATTGCAATTACTGCAGCAATTACAAAATAGTATTCATTCACTGTATTTACAAACTGTTTTATTCAGTCATAGCACCCAAGTTTGACTCAGTGTTGATGCACTCTGCAAAATTAAGCACATCACACCAGTGCCCTGTGCTCAGTTCTTTCTCTTAAACAAATATCATTGGTCAGGAGCACCATGCCTGATATTCTTTGTTCTGTTGCATGCTGTTTGTCTGACCATTTTGTGTATCAATGCTTAACAACTTAAAGGGAAAAAAAGGTGTAGCACACCAGTCCAATGTGTTTGCAGAGCCTGGTTCAATCTGCTGCAAAAAAAATTGCCCATTAATGTAAGCATCTCATGTCCGATACATAGAAAAGACAAAGAAGCAAGGTCTCTCCCAAAGTCAAAGAAGGAAGGTCAGTGGGGGGATAACAAACTGAATTAATGACTTTGGTGAGTATGGGCAGTTCTAAAAACTTTGTGCACCAGTCTACTCACCGATTTCCAGCTAAAGAAAGAATCTGGGCAGGAAAGTAAGTTAAGACCATGCAATGCATACCTCTCTGCAGTCCCTGATTTTACAGAATATCCCTTATTTTGTCTTATATTTCTGAACTGCCTCTCCTAATGGTAAATTACTGAGACTTGCAGTTAGCCAATAATGTGGGGCACTAGAGTTCAAGCTTCTTTTTCATCAGGAAGTACATGCTGATACAAATCCTGTTGTTCTAGTAAAATTTTAACTCACCCTGGAATACATCGTCTTTTCTGTATGCTTCCATTTAATACCGTAGCTCTTTTTTGCAGGGGGGGGGGTTCTTAACTAAGTACCTTACAATTTAATATTAGACAGCATAAGGAAGGGTACTGGAGATATTAATCATTGTTTGTTCACTTGTTCGTATTTCCATATTCACATTTATATTTTAACTGAAAGAGCTCCTTGGTATTAAAAGGCATGGTGTGAAATGTAATGTAAGAAGACAGAAAAACATAAGGTCACGGACTATATACAATATACTAATGCTATGGATATTGCTAGCTGTCTGCTAATAAATATGAATATATGCAATTTTCCACATGTACATTAATATTTCAAAAATCAAGCGAAAATCTATTGCGAGGCATCAGGTAAAACCTTAGATGACACTGAAGGAAACCGTTTTCAATATTTGCACTGTACGTTGCAAATCGTGAGATATTCAGTGTTGTTTATATTGTTAATTTTATTTTATTATTTATTTTACATTTGTTTACCGGAAAGTCTAACTGGAACGAGGTCCATTTACAGGGGAGGCATGTAATTGGAGGAGAGCAGGAAAGCATTTATGTGATACAAGGACAGAGCCAGGACTGCAAGAGGTGTGATTTAAGTGACATTTTGAAAAGTGAGATAGATGGTGCTGAGGATAGATTTTGGGGGAAGTTATTCCATTCCCTAGCGATGGTGTGAGAAAAAAGAGCTTTCCCTGCAGAATTGTCGGCTTTGGATATGCAGAGCAGGGTTTTGTACAAATAAGCATCCTTTTCAAACTTCTTCAGCTGTCTCAATAAACAAGCACTCAGAATAGGATTTCTTGCAGCCACGTGGAAGCCCAAGTCTGGCTGAACAAAAGTATTCTAATATTGTATGTCTAGGTTGTACAGTTTCCAAGATATGAAAAAAGATGTTTGCAAAACATTACAGAAAATATTATTTTGGATTTGTGTGCATTATAAAATATTACAGAAATGACATAAAGGCTGAATGAACTGTTACCACTAAAGACGTTGTAATTAATAACATTGCTGCTTATACCTTTTAAATAACATTTACTGCTCACAAGACAATTTAAGCTTCTTTCGCTTACGCTTCTTAAATTGATTTTTCATAAAGTGGTCTGGAATGTAAGGATGTGTTTAGGTTGCTAGAGGTGTGGCACATGTTAACTGAATTAATTAAATTATAGTAATATTTAAAAATCTCCTTGATTTTATGCCTTCATCCTCCATTACTTTTGGCTTTGCCTCTAATTCTTGAAGAAAGACGTTGATAGCTATGTAAGTACACTCAAGTTTAGTTTTGGTGTCTGTTATTATTGCTACTAATTTTGTGACTTACTGATTTTTCAAACACTGCACTTTAACATGATTGTGTAGAATGTGCAGGTCTACATTACAACCACGAAAATCAGTTCAGCGAACGGCTTTTAGATCGAAAACGCCATTCGTCTAACTCACTCTTCTAGAGGGGTGCACCCTCCCCACGCCCCATGCTAATTCTATGTATCAACTTTTCAGACTTGTTGGCTGTTGGTGAAGCACCCACCAAGAGGAGAAAACGCTGAGAAGAAAGGAGCCACTTTTGAGATTTTAAGTATTTTTCTTCAGATTATTTGCTAAGTTTTTCTGCACCGCCGCCTATTTTGAGCATTTTCTGGCTTGTTAAACTTGATTTCTGCATTAGTAGCTGTATTTAGAGCACAACCTAGAGCTGTTTACTGAATTTCCTGTTTGCACTTATTTTTAAAATCGTTTTTTTCTCAAAACTTGCATTTTTATCTGTCTTTGGCCTAGCACTCTTGTGTGGGGTCATTTACTGCACTGTTATAACTTGTTGATACTTGTGAACCTCTGCTATCTCTGGGTAAAAAAAAAAAACAAAAAATCTTGCTTTTTTCCCACTTTTCTGAGATTTAAAAAAGTTCAGTTACAGGCTTGCTATTCTGAACTCTTTGTAAGTTTCTTGGAGGCCATTTTTTGCTTAGGCTAAAGGGAAGTCTTTCTGTTCATCAGTGGCAGTGATAAACATTGAGCAGCCTGCCTGCCCCTGTGGGAGTGGTTACTGACTTGAAAATGTAGTTTTATTGGCCATTTTGGGTCAATTCCTAACTCCTTGATCTTCCTCTCTTAAATCCCTCTTTTGCACGGTTTTGCGCGTTTCTGTGCATAGCGCAACAATGGGCAGCGCCCAATTGGGTTTAAACTATTCCTGGCTCCACAAAGTCTGCTCTTCACTTTTTCCCTTAGAACTGCTCTATCTCTCAATTTAAACACCATATTCTCATTCTAAGGCCCTTCACTGGTCCAAATAAGTAATCTTACAAGTTAGCACTATTAAACCATAAGCACTACTTACTCTTATACTCTCTACGATTACCCTGTCCTCTATTGGTCCATCTTAATTCAGTTTCCCTATATTACTCTAGCATGTCCAAAGGTCAGTCAATGGTTTCCTCTCCAGTCCAGCTGGTGAATCTAGGAATTTTGAGGTAATGTTACAACTGTCTCATGTACACGGACAACCCTCTCCTCCTCCAAACAGGTTCAAATATATGTGAGAGATGCAACCATATAGCCAAACTGGAGGCTGAGCTCTCTCATCTCAAAACTGGTTAAACCAGTCAGGAGGAGAAGGTAACCTCACACAACACAATTCCAGTATCGCATAGTCCCACCACATCAGCGAACCAAACACATAAATACACAAAAACATGCCCAGAGGCTCTAAATAAAAATCTACGTAAGCAACAGAGACCTCCAAAGCAGAAATCCAAGCAAACGCTACCCCAAAATAAAAAACACGCACAACACATATCCCACAAAGTCAGTGTGCCAAGCAGCCACAGCCCTTAAGGCTGAATAACACACCTGATACTCTTGTAATAGGTGACTATTGTCAGACACACTGACGTCCCGCTCACCAGGCTGAATAAAGAGAAGGTCACAGTGAGCTGCCTGTCGGGCGCTAGGATCCACCACATAACGCAAGCACTCAGGTCACTCCAAAGCAAATACAAATATGACTCAGTCATTGTACATGCTGGTGTGAATGACCTGAGACGTACCTCCCTGGACTACATGAAAAGAGACATAGAGGAGCTCTCTGATCATGTAGCCCAGGCCGGTATGACCCTGACCTTGAGCAGCCTCTTACCCTCACCCAGAATGATGCCACAGTACAAAGACAAAATGATCGATTTTAACAATCGGCGTCATTCTAAGGGGATCCAGTGTCTGTCAGCCTGGGATGACATGCTCGACAAGCCACGTTGCTTCGCTAGGGATGGCTTGCACCTGTCACCACTGGGCTTTCGGATACTGGCAAAGGCTCTTGCCACCCCCATAGTGCCTTTTTTAGGCAAGGCTCAAAAGTCAAACCCACCTCCATAGACAGCACAAGAAATAAGAAACTAAGGGTAAACGCCAGCAGTCTTAACCTCAAGATGCACGCACTCGAAGCTCTCCTCAGTATGAAGAACATCGATATCTGTGCAGTGACAGAAACCTGGTTCAAGGCTCCATAGAGCACCCCAGCACTACCAGGTTATACCTCATATCATGCTTTTCGGCCCCAAAACCTGGACCGAACCACAAAAGGAGGGGGAGTTTCCATATTTATCAAGGATATCCACACCTCCAGGTTAATGGCATTGCACGAAGTATCGGAGACCATCCATGTGCAACTAACAGTGGGCAAGACTGCTTTTCAGTTTATAGCATCCTACAGACCACCCTCTCAAAGTCAGGAATCCCATTTGGCTTTCCTGAAGACATTGGAGAACATGAAGATCTCTCCGAACACCATTATATTGGGCGACTTCAACTACCCAAACATAGACTGGGAGCACTACTCAAGCCCCAGCACCTTAACCCAAAGGTTCCTGGAAATTATAAACTCAAATGCTATGGAACAACTAGTCACCACTCCTACAAGAGGGGATAACATACTAGACCTGATCATTACCAACATGGGGACTCTATGCTCCACATCTGAAGTATATCCCTCATTGGTAAGATCAGACCATAAATTAATTTCACTGGATGTCCACATCCCGACCCCACCCCCAGCCCAGAAAACCACAGTGAAAAACTTCTCAAAAGGGAACTTCTCACTTCTCAAAACCGAAGTTGAATCCTTCAAGGCTCCAGGGCCAGTGGAAACTATGGCCCAAACTGCAGAATCCTATATAAACGCATTCTACGGACATCTCCAGGAATGCATGGATCATGCTATCCCAAACAAAACCAAAACCCAAACATCCAAAAGCAGGTGTCCAGTCTGGTGGATCCCAGCCATAAATAAACTGTACAACAGAAGGAGGAAGATACTACATGATAGATCAAAATCCCTAATAGGGAAGGCATCTCTGATCAGTACTAGCAAAAAATTACGATCTCTCATAAAATCCTCCAAGGCCAGCTTCGAGAGAAAAATTGCTCAGGACACTAAAGACAATCATAAGGCTTTTTTCAGTTATGTTAGGAACCTGGGAAGCAACTCCCAGACTTGTTCTGAGTTGATTCTAAATGACAAAAAATACACTGAACCCACAGACATCGCCAATATCCTGGCAGACAGGTTCAGTGCAAACTTCTCCACCCCCCCCCCGCCAAAAAAAAGAGCAAGTATCTATCCCGGCAGAGGGCTGCCTCCCAAATATTTCTGATGCTTAGGTGAAGGCTGCCCTCTCCAAAGCAAAAAACACTGCTTCCATGGGACCAGATGGCATCCCGGGTTGAGTCTTACATGAACTCCAAGAAGAACTAATCCCTCAAATAAAATAGCTGTACAATTTCAGCCTCACTACAGGATATGTGCCCACAGAATGGCGTACAGCAACAGTGGTCCCACTCCACAAAGGTGGAGCCTCTACGGACCCTGGAAACTATTGCCTCATAAGCCTGACTAGCTTAGACTGCAAGGCTATGGAGAGGATCATCATGGAGCTTATAAACAAAGACATTGGGGACCTACAGACACTAGATCCTACCCAGTTTGGCTTCATCAAGGGCAGATCCTGCCTTTTGAACCTGGTTGACTTCTTTGAAACGGTCACCAAAGCCATAGATGAAGGGAAGGTAGTCCACACAGCTTATCTGGACCTATCAAAAGCATTTGACACAATACCCCACTCGGGCATCATAGATAAGCTATCCAGCTTAAATATAAACCCCTATGTCACAAGATGGGTCGCAAACTGGCTCAAAGACAGAACCCACAGAGTGAGAGTTGCTGGAGCCATGTCAGACTCGAAACCGGTCACAAGTGGCGTCCCACAAGGTTCTGTCCTGGGACCGCTCTTGTTCGGTATATACTTTTCCGAGGTACAGGCCAACGTGGGAGGACTATGGATCACCAAGTTCGCAGACGACTGCAAACTACACGCCATAATCAACTCTCCAGCTGACACAAACATCCTTCAAAAAGGTCTCACAGAGATGGATAACTGGTGCCAGAGCCATGGTCTAAAGCTAAATGCCAAAAAGTGTATAGTCATACCCTTTGGCAAAAACAATGTGCCCACAAATTACCACATAGGCAGTAACCCATTAAGTACAGAGAAAGAAATTAGGGATCTAGGGACCCAAGTTGATAGCAATCTCTCCTTTGACAACCACATTGCCAAAGTGGTTAGAAAGACCTTTTACATAGCCCACCTCATCATGAAAGGATTCACCTCTAGATCAAGAGAGGTAATCGTGCCCCTTTATTCATCCCTCATCAGGCCCATCATAGAATACAATGCCCCTTTTGGGATGTACCTTACCCGACACCTGCAGCAATTAGAAAGACCCCAAAAGTACCTCACCAAGAGGATCAAGGGACTCAAACAGATGCCATATGCTGCTCGGTTAAAACAACTCCAGCTCTACTCAGTTGCATATCGCCTACTTCGAGGCGATCTATGCCTGACATATAAAGCTATGTCCAATCCAGAATTAATGGACATGCTCCACCTCAGTAAATCTAAATCCCTTAGAGCCACATGCTCGAGGGACTTGAACCTCAGCACTGAAATAAATAGAACTTGCTGGAGGGACAAATTCATAACCTAGGGGCTCCCTTCACTCTGGCATAGAATTCCAATTCATGTTAGGCAGAGCACCTCACTGAATCTCTTCAAGAAGAATCTTGATGAGTGGATGGGGGATCGTAGGTTTGTCCCGGGGATTACTTCCGTGTCACTATTAGACAGAGGCACAGCAAACTAAACCTTAAAAAGGGCACAGTATACTCAAATCAAGGAGTGGCGTAAGCCAAACAAAATCGGGCTAGGCTTATAATTGCCCCAGGGCAGATAGCCTAGTATGAACCTATGAACTCCGAGATCGGACTACAGTGAGGAAAGGGCAAATTTTCTGATCTTTACTGTATTCACTCACTCATCTCACTATAACAGTTCGCTGAACGGCATTTGCGATGTAAAATGCCATTTGCTGAACTGACTCTTTGAACATAGTTTCATAGTTTAGTACTAGACTATCTTCCCTGGGGCATTTGCAAGCCTAGCCCTAGAGATGTGGCTTTCGCCACCCCATGTAGTGGTACTAAGGTGTATAGAATAAATTTAGAATACTGTGCCTTTGTCTAGTAGTGACATATTGAAGACCCCTTACTTATTAAAATTAGTTTACTGTGCCTCTGTCAAGCAGCGACACAGGGGTGACCCCCGGGGTAAACCTATGATCTCCCATCCACTTGTCAAGATTTCTCTTGAAGAGAGTCAGTGAGGGGCTCTGCCTAACATAGACTGGGATTTTGTTCCACAGTATGGGAAGCCTCTGAGTTATGAATCTGTCCCTCTAGCATGTTCTATTCATGTTTGTACTGAGGTTTAAATCTTTGGCTCTCGTGGTTCTTATGGATTTGGATTTTTTGAGGTGGAGCATGTCCATCAATTCCTGGTTGGACATGGCCTTGTACGTCAGGCACAGATCACCTCTGAGCAGGCAGTATGCTACTGAATAGAGCTGGAGTTTCTTTAGCCTGGCAGCATATGACATATGTTGGAGACCCTTGATCCTCTTGGTGAGGTACTTCTGGGGTCTCTCCAGCTGTGTGCCAGGTGAGGTACATACCAAATGGGGCATTGTACTCAATCATGGGCCTGATAAGGGAGGCGTACAGGGGCACAATGACCTCCATTGATTTGGAAGTGAACCCCTTCATGATAAGGTGGGCAAGGTAGAAAGTCTTTCTAACCACTTTGGCAATGTGGGTGTCAAATGAGAGGTCACTATCAACTTGGGTCCCCAGGTCTCTGATTACTTTTTCGGTACTCAGTGGGTTACTGTCTATGTGATAATTTGTGGGTACTTTGTTTTTCCCAAAGGGGATGACTATACATTTCTTGGCATTCATTTTAAGGCCATGATTCCGGCACCAGTTGTCAGTTTCGGTGAGGCCTTTCTGTAGGATGTATGTGTCAGCTGGTGTATCGACTATGGCGCCTAGTTTGCAGTCATCTGCGAACTTTGTCAGCCACAACCCTCCCATGTTTGCTTTCACATCTGAGAAGTAAATGTCGAACAAGAGGGGTCCCAGGACAGAGCCCTGTGGGACACCACTTGTGACTGGCTTTGAGTCTGACATGGTTCCTGCAATCTTGACTTTATGGGTTCTGTTCTTTAGCCAGTTTGCAACCCATCTTGTGACATATGGATTTACATTTAAGCTTTTTAGCTTATCTATGATCCCCGAGTGGGGTATTGTGTCGAAGGCTTTAGCCAAGTTCAGGTAGGCTGTATGGACTGCCTTGCCCTCATCAATGGCTCTAGTGACTGTTTCGAAAAAGTCAACCAGGTTCAAAAGGCAGGATCTGCCCTCTACAAAGCCGAACTGGGTGGGATCAAGTGTCTGTAGGTCCCCAATGTCGTTGTTTACGAGTTCCATAATAATTCTTTCCATAGCTTTGCAAACCAGGCTGGTCAAGCTTATGGGGCAGTAGTTCCCAGGGTCTGTAGTGGAGCCTCCTTTGTGGAGTGGGACCACTGTTGCTGTACGCCAGTGTTCAGGTACATATCCTGTGGTAAGGCTAAGGTTAAATAACATTTTTATATGCGGGTTTAGCTCCTCTTGGAGTTCACGTTCACGTATCACGCAGCTGGGGATACCATCGGGTCCCATAGATGCTGTGTTTTTTGCTTTGCTGAGGGCGGTTCTCACCTGGACATCAGAGATGACAGGGAGGTTACATTCAGCTGGGATGAGTATTTCTTCTCTTGGAGGTGAGGGAGAGGAGAAATTTGCACTGAACCTGTCTGCGAGAATGTTGGCAATATCTGTGGGTTCGGTAAATTTTTTGTCGTTGTGTACTAACTCTGAGCATATCTGAGGGTTTCCGCCCAGGTTTCTAACATAACTGAAGAATGCCTTGTGGTTATCTTTAGTGTCCTTGGCGATTTTTCTCTCAAAGTTGGCCTTGGATGTTTTTATGAGAGAACGTAGCTTTCTACTAGTGCTTATCAGAGATGCCTTCCCTTTATGGGATTTCGCTCTGTCTTGCAGTAGCTTCCTTCCTTTGCTATACAATTTGTTTATGGCTGGGGTCCACCAGACAGGACGCTTTCCTTTGGTGGAGAGGGTCTTGGTTTTATTTGGGATTGCACAGTCCATGCATTCTTGGAGATGTCCGTAAAAAGCATTTGTGTAGGATTCAGCATTGTGGGATGTGGTTTCCATTGGCCCTGTGGGCTTAAATGATACCATCTCAGTCTTGAGAAGTGTAAAGTTGGCTTTTGAGAAGTTTCTCACTGCAGTCTTTTGTGCTGGGGGTGGAGGTGGTAAATGTATATCCAGGGTGATTAGTCTGTGGTCAGATCTCACCAGTGAGGGGAATACTTCTGGTGTGGAGCATTTTGTCGCCATGTTTGTGATGATCAGGTCTAGTATATTATCCCCCCTTGTGGGAGAAGTGACTAGCTGTTCCACTGCATTTGAGTTTATGAATTCCAGGAACCTTTGGGCTAAGGTGTTAGGGCTAGAATAGTGCACCCAGTCTATGTTAGGGTAGTTGAAGTCTCCAATGTCTTCAGGAAGTCTGAGTGGGGTTCTTGAGATTGGGAGGGTAGTCTGTAACATGCAACCAGTTGTATAGCAGTTTTGCCTAAGGTTAGCTGGTCTCCGATGCTTCATGAGTTGCCACTAACCTGGAGATGTGGGTATCCTTGATGAATATGGACACTCCCCCTCCCTTTGCGGTTCGGCCCGGGTTTTGGGGCCGAAAAGCGTGATACGAGGTAAAGCCTGGTAGCGCTGGGGTGCTCTCAGGAGCCCTGAACCAGGTCTCGGTTACAGCGCAGACATCAATGTTCTCCATACTGAGGAGTGCTTCGAGAGCCTGCATCTTGAGATTTAGACTTCTGACGTTGAGCAGCATTACCCTTAATTTATTTCCATTTTTGTTTTCTAAGGAGGTGGGTTTGTCTTTTGAGCCTTGCCTAAAAAAGGCACTATGGGGGTGGCAAGAGCCTTAGCCAATATCTGGAAGCCCAGTGGTGACAGGTGCAAGCCGTCCCTTGCGAAGCAGCGTGGCTTGTCCAGCATGTCATCCCAGGCAGACAGACATTGGACCCCCCTAGAATGACACCAGTAATTGAGCCAATTATTAAAGCTGATCATCTTGTCTTTGTATTGTGGCATAATTCTCAGGTCATTCACACCGGCATGGACAATGATGGAGTCATATTTGTACATGCTTTTGAGTGACCTGAGTGCGTGTGTTATATGGCGGATCCTAGCCCCCTGATAGGCAGCTTACCGTTACCCTCTCCTTGCTCAGCCTGGTAAGTGGGACGTCAGTGTGAATGACTATAGAGTCACCTATCACTAGTGTATAAGGCATAGTGTTTGGCCTTAAGGGCTGTGATTTATTGACACACCGATTTATTGAAGTATGTGTTGCATGTGTTATGTTTTGAGGTGGTGGATTTTTGTGTGTCTGCTTTGGGAGCCTCTGTTGTTTTGGTAAGTTTTTTAATAGAGCCTCCGAGTATGTTTTTGTGTTATTATGTGCTTGATTTGCAGTGGGGGTAGGTCTATGTGTGACTGGGTTTGGTGTGTGTATGGTTACCTTCTCCTCCTGTCTGGTCTTGCCAGTCCTGAGTTGAGAGAGTTCAGCCTCCAGTTTGGCTATATAGTTGCATCTCTCACATGTATTTGTGTTTGTTGGGAAGAGGAGAGGGTTGTCTGTGTACATGAGACAATTATAGCATTGTCTCAAGATTCCCAGATTAACCAGCTGAACAGGAGAAGATGCTAGCAATCTACCACTTGACATGCTAGAATATTATAAGACAGTGCTGTGCCTTTAAGGGAAGTGGTTGGGGTGGTAGGTGGATGTAGTGCTACTTGAGTTTGAGAGTGCTTGCTTAGAAGAGAAGCTTTGAGAACAAGTGCTATGCTTATAATATAACAAGTAGACTGGTTATTCTAAGAGTAGAGCTTTCTAAGGGAAAATTTGAAGAGCAGACTTGGCGGAGCCAGAAAAAGTTTAACCCTGTTTAACTGGCGCTGCGTATGCGCACAATCGCACACTACCGCGCAAATGCGGATTTTAAACAGGGAACTTCAAAAGAGCTAGAAATGGTCCAAAACAACCAATTACTACAGCTCTTGTGCTGAGGTCACTCCTTCAGGGACAGATAGGCTGCTCAAGGCTCCCCACTCCCACCGGTAAGCAAAGAAACTTCCTTCTTATCCAAGTAAGGTAATGGACAACACAGGAACTACACCACAGCCCAGAATACAGCAAAGCCTGTAAACTGGTCAAACGTAATACAGACCCAGAATGTTCTATGATATTTGGTCTTGAGAACAATATGTTGAGTTTACTGTTCTATGGATGAAAGTGTGAGAATGAGGTGCTTGCTTATACAATCCTGGGGTACAGTCTCCTCCCTTGTTTTTAGATTACTTCCTATCCCTTTTATGTTAAACAGTAGCAGAATGCTGTAGTTTTTGATGCCTTATGTATGGTAGGTTCTATACTCACTAGTCTGACTGGGGTTAATTGTACAATCAGCATCCTCTTGGTCTGCACAGTAAGATTACATGTGTGACTCTAAGTCTGGTAGAGTTTCGCTTTAGCCCCTTTTTAACACTATTAAAAAAATTTGCATTTGGCTAAATACTTTTTAATATACTACTTGCTGTTCTGAGCTGTTTTACTATGGATCAGTAGGTGGCAACATCTGCTTTGGTATCAACATTTTTGTAACCTTTCAGATGATCAGGCAGGTTAAAGGGAAGTGTGGGAAGATTCTGGGGAAGCTTTGTTTTCAGAGGGTTAGAGTCCTGGAAGTTATTTTAGTGTGGGTGGGTGGTCATAAGTTCTGCTTAGGGTTAATTTGATTAGAATGACTGGAAGAATTTCTCAGCAACTCAGTGCCTGCTACTTGTAGTGCACTAGATATTATTTTTATGACTCTAGTGCTAAAAGCTACTCGGTGCCTGCTACTTGTAGTGCGTGACATATTACTTATACGACCCTAGTGCTAAAAGCTACTCAGTTCCTGCTACTTGTAGTACACTACATATTACTTGAATGACTCTAGTGCTAGGAGCTACTCAGTTCCTGCTACTTGCAGTACACTACATATTATGACTCTAGTGCTACGAGCTACTCGGTGCCTGCTACTTGTAGTGCACTGGATATTACTTGTATGACTCTAGTGCTAACAGCTACTCAGTGACTGCTACTTGTAGTGCACTAGATATTATTTGTATGACTCTAGTGCTAAAAGCTACTCAGTTCCTGCTACTTGCAGTACAATACATATTATGAGCTACTCAGTGCCTGCTACTTGTAGTGCACTAGATATTATTTGCATGACTCTACTGCTAAAAGCTACTCAGTTCCTGCTACTTGCAGTACACCTCAGTTCCTGCTACTTGCAGTACAATACATATTATGACTCTAGTGCTACGAGCTACTCAGTGCCTGCTACTTGTAGTGCACTAGATATTATTTGCATGACTCTACTGCTAAAAGCTACTCAGTTCCTGCTACTTATAGTACACTACATATTACTTGAACGACTCTAGAGCTAGGAGCTGCTCAGTTCCTGCTACTTGCAGTACACTACATATTATGACTCTAGTGCTAAGAGCTACTCAGTACCTGCTACTTGTAGTGCACTAGACATTACTTGCATGACTCTAGTGCTAAGAGCTACTCAGTGCCTGCTACTTGTAGAGCACTAGTTGCTACTTGCACAACTCTAGTGGTAATGTATGAAGATTTGAGGTTTGGTGAGAAGATATGAGCTGAAAGAATGATGTGCAACCTCAGCTTCAAAGCAAATACACTTGACCAAGTTCTAATTTGTCAAGTAATGAAACATAATTTAAAACAATCACGTAGGTTAGTATAAGTTTATAACAATCAGGAAGTGCATCCAGAAGAGCATGCTAATGTGTGATCCCAAATAAGAAGTCGGGGGGTATTAAAAAGTAACAGTCCAGTGCCCTAGATATCTTTAAACCATCACTGCATATATTATACACCCACACACACACAAACACAAAGGAAATGAATGGGCAAAGGGAAAGGCAGTCAGAAGTTTATACCTTAGCAGTGATCACAAGAGGCAGATACCACACACATTCACTCATTTCAGTAATGACCTAATGTGTTTGTGTGTTTGTGTGTGTGTGTGTGTATGTGTATAAATCAAACCTCAGTGTGTGTGTGTGTGTGTGTGTGTGTGTGTGTATAAATCAAACCTCAGAGAGTGTGTGTGTGTGTGTGTGTGTGTGTGTGTGTGTGTGTGTGTGTGTGTGTGTGTGTGTGTGTGTGTGTGTGTGTAAAAAGGGCTTGGTTTCATTAATATGAAATGTGCTATATAAATCTAGATTCTTCTTGTCACGGTTCTCATTTTATTTGATTGTACCATATTACTGTCGCTGAACATATGTTCACTGGATACACTAAGCTGACACTCCACATTTTATTTACTGGGTTAGTCCCACTAGGCCAATATCTCCTTTTAAGGGGAGACCTGAGGTGGTACTCATGCTGATTAGGGGAAATTAGGCCAGGGCAGCAATGTACCTCCACTATTCCTTTTTTGATGAGTGCCATGAGATTTTTTAAATTCACCTGCGCTACCAACATCTCAGGCAAATGGGACCATCTGAAGGAAGGCACGCTCAGGAGTGCAGCACCCCCAGTATTTTGCACTGTACTGGAAAAGATAATTCAAGTACCTGGTGAAAGAAAAGAACCTCTAGCACCCAAGGCAACTGGGCTACCTGTTGAGCTACTGATGCGCATTAACACCTAACTTCCACAATAGCCAGCAAATGCAGCTTTTCTCATGACACCATCTTAGGTGGGTAAAATACTGAACAGACACAGTAGCTGATTTGCCACTCAAATGTGATGGTGTGAAATGAACAGACTGATTTAAGACCCAATGTGCCACACGTAGGAAATGAAAAAATGGAACAATGTGATATTTGATGAAAATATTAGCACTATCACATCATCACATGCATATTTATACAACTCTTGAGAATGAAAACAGCATCATACTTTCTATGCTGCTATGTTAACACCCCCTGCAAGCATCACTCACAACACTGTTACCCAAGTACCACAGTACTGCGGGCTGAACTGACTTTATCACAATACTACTACCAGAGTACCACAGTACTGTGGGCTGACTTCAGTTTACTACTCTGCAGATTCTGATTATACTTACTGTTGGCAGTACTTTCTTGTTGAGGTTGCTGATTCGATGACTGACTGCTTACAACAGTACTTTCTCGTTGAAGTTGCTCATTCGATGACTGATTGCTTACAACAGTACCTTCTTGCTGAGGCTGCTGATTCAATATGTGATTTTGTACAGCAGTTTTTTCTTGTCGTGGTTGCACATTCAGTGTCGCATTTCTTACCACAGTACTTTCTTGCGGAGACTGATGATTCACCATCTCATTTGTTATGACAATATAATTTTGCACAGGTTGCTGAATTGTCTCAATTGTTAAAACAGTACTTTCTTGGAGAGACTGCCAACCCAACGTCTTATCTCTTCTTCCTAACTCAGATTCGGTGAGCTCTTCATTCTTTATGATTAGCACCACAAAGCCTTCTGCGACTGCCAATTCGGATTCTGAAATGACACATAAATTAGAGATATAATCGCACCCACTAGCACTGGTAAAATCATGCAGACATCATACAGTGAGGAGATTAACTTTGAAGAATGACAAATTTCCTACTCAGGAATTAGAACATGCTGCAGTTATGAAAACATGAAATATATTCCAGAAGGCCCACCTTTGAAAAGATAACGGCATCTCAGTTTAAAAATTGTTATATCATCTACTGTATTAATAATGAATTGTTTATAACTAATAGTAGAAATTGAGCACAATAAAATAAAGCAACTTTTCTGAGTTTCAAATGCTTGACTTTGGCTGGACATTGGGAGACTCTCATTTACAGCATGCACACATAAACAACAATAGGAACAGGGCAGGCATCCCGCTCTTTTGGTGAAGAGGGATACATTCTTGACCATGATCCAGGCAATTAGAGTTTGATTAGCTACTCAAACTCCTGTTGGAGCTAGTGGGGGTGGGGAGGGGAGTGCCATGACTTTTCCAGACTGCCTGTTTTTTTGGGGGGTAGTGTGGTTGTATAAGTGTGCGTGTGTGGTGGAATGTTCTAATGATAGAGTCCCTGGATAAGGCAGGAAACTCCACAGAAGTGCTGGCTTTGGGAGGAGGACAGGGCTGTCCTGAGGGGTTACATCATCTGTCATAGCAAGTGGCACATCCTCAGTGCACCCCCCCCACTGCAGAGTAAACACAGTGCATGTTACTGGTCATGCGCTGTGGGGTTATGGCTGCAAAAAGAAAAAGACAACGATCCACTGAGGGCTGCCTAAATGACAGCCTGTCTTGGTCTGTTCTCACAGATTCAGGCCATTTAGTTTTATGACCATTTACACATTGCCACTACCCTCCATCAGGCCACACCTCCTTTCTCCAGTTGGGCCATACTAGTCAATGCTAGAGTATGCAGGAAATGGACCAGTTGACTGACAGAAAGTCAGGCAGCTGGCAGGCAGTATGTGCAAAAAAAAAAAAAAAAGCTGAAAGAAAAAGGGAATGGAAACGGGGCAGGCAGTCTTGAGTTCATTTGATAGTGTAGTCAGCTGTCTTGCCACATTCCCCTGTCTACCACCATGTAACCCACTACTCATGAGGTCACAGTGCTGCACTCTCTTCCATTTCAAACAAATGTCCTCATCAGAGAGTCATAACATTCCCCCCTGAGCTGGTACCTTTTTTAACACCGCAACATGACTTTAAAGCATACTTTTTATCTGTTCCCTTTGCAACCCTAAAAGTCTTACTAAATAAAGCCGACAGCTTTGCTGCCATCGTTCTATAATTATTATTTTGCATTTCATAAAGCAGGAAATGGAAATGAGAAAACAGACACATTTTTAACCACCTAAGAAAACAAAACGTGGTAATTATGCCCTCAAACGTTTAATATGGATTGTATATAATATGAGTGAAACTGGAAGAGCTTTTAATGCAGATTATAAGTGCATATTGGGGATATTAAACATAAGAAAATTGAAAACCAAGATGCATCTCACTTTTTTCACATTACAAAACCGTTACTGAATCAATATGATAAGAATGTGTTACTTCATAAGAAGTGTCTTTTTATTTTAAAAGTCAAAACAGTGTAAGAAACTTCTCTGTGTGGAAGATTTTCAGTCCATATATTTCTAGTTAATCACTGTATATTAATCAGATCAGACAATAGTAGTAGAAGTAGCGAACGTAAACTTGTCAAGTCAAAACAAAACAAAAAGTAATAATAGAAAATATATAATTGCACAGCACTACTAAATATTCGAAAGTAATCCAAGCAAGGCAGGCAGTCTGTTTCCAGTCGAAAATCCTTTATTAAGTACACAGACAAGCGATCCAAGTAAAACAAAAATAGAGTAATAATTTCCTCACAAGCTTTCTAAATATATATATATACTTTTTATCAGGCATGGGACTGGTTTATTGTGCTCTAAAACAAAATGTTATTGGTACACATATTAAATTCACATCCTTCCCCCATCAGTGTGACATTCGAGCTGGTCCTGCCCTACCTAGTAGCTGTCATAATAATATATAACCCTTATGTACTTTAAATAAAATTTATAATGATGTGGTACCTCTTATTTAACCAAATTATTAAGTAGATTATTAAGTCTGTGATTTTATCCAAGACAATATACTACATGGCTGGAAATATATCAACCTTAGTTCATTTGGCAATCAAAAAATATATATAAATATATACATATACATTTTGCAAGTAAAAATCAATTCTATTTTCATAACCTATTGTTAACAAAGATCGCGTTCGTCCTTCTAGACTTCTTCAGGTCTGTGTACAAGAACCCTAAAAACCTATATAATTGTATAATTAGTTAGTATTGTTATTACACATCATTTTGAATAAAGTGGAAAAAAGAACCAGAAAAAAATAAGAAAAAATGTATGTATAATGATGGAAACAAAATATACACTTAAATTTAAACTGATTTAAAATGGTATTTAAAACCAATTTGTAGAATAAAAATAAAACAAAATACAATTAGTCATGTAAAAAATGTGGCAATTTTCTAAGTTCCAGTGCACTTTTAATTGAACAGTAGTAGTTTAGTCCAGGCTTCCTAAAAGAGTTCAGCTTTAATTGCCACATGAGTTCATGTTTCTCCAGAATATTCAGGATGTCTCCTTCAAGATCACCCATGTCTACGTGATCCAGGATCTAGAACTTAAAACCTGTGTGTCTTTTATGAAGATAAAGGTGTTTGGCTAGTGCATTATTTTCACATCCAGAGCGGATTTCTGACAGATGACATGAAATCCTACGCTTTAGTTTATTTACAGCCTTGCCCACATAGAATGCATCACATTCATTGCACTGTGCCCTGTAAATTACTTTTGTAGTGTTAGTCACCCCCTGCACTGGTTTTAATGATCTTCTTTAAATAAGGGCAATAAAAACAATCACCTTGCTGTATAAATATGCAAAATGTACAATTAGTTTCACATCTTTTAGTGCTTTTCTCACATGGTCTAGGTTTAAATTCAACAAAACTTCTAATGTTACTGGCCTTCCTATAAACAAATGATGGGGCTTCACCTAAGATGTTAATCAGAAAAGGGTTTCCTGTGACAATGTCCCAGTTTTCTTCAATAATATTTTTGATACTGCGATAATCCAAAGTGTATGTCAGGATGCAGCTATTTTTGCATTTGTTATTCTCTGTGGGATTACTTAACATTTCTTTACTGGGGAGTTGAGTGAAGGTGCTTCAGTCCTTTTCAGTTCTATAATGGGTTCCAGGATGTTTTTTAACATCTGACTTTCATAGCCTCTCACTAGAAAATCATTCTCTAAGTTGTTTAGGTTTCTCAAAAATGGTTCCATCTATGTAGTGAAGTCCCAAGGCTATAGATTAGCTCGAATTACCACATAGATGGAACCATTTTTGAAAAACCCGAACAACTTAGAGAATGATTTTCTAGTGAGAGGCTATGAAAGTCAGATGTTAAAAAACATCTTGGAACCCATTATAGAACTGAAAAGGACTGAAGCACCTTCACTCATGTCCTATAAGAAACTCTCTCTCTTCAGTTTGTTCTGGCACCTGTGCATCTTAATGTCTGTTTTGAAATTTATAAATAAACAGACTGCATTAATGTTTATAGCACTACCTGATTTAGAATGATTTATATAACAATTTAATGGACTAATCTGAAAGATATTTCTTTGACAAGATTTTCCTCCCTTTCATTAAGTATTTAAATGCAAACAGGTTGTCTCCTGAGTTCAAGAAAAAAATCACCGACTATAAAACATCCAGGAGAGGTATACATCAGATTATACAACGGCCCCTCATTAATATTCAAAAACGTGCACGCTGTTTGGCAGCGTGCACGTTGTAAATCTGAGTTATAGTAATGGAAAAAGGTCCGGTCGCCCGGACTTTTTCCATTACTATAACTCTTTTTTTTTTACAGCAACGGAGAACGCAAGATCTCCGTTACTTTACACTGTCTCGCTATGTTAAAGGAGTTTAACAAAGCGAGACAGTTTGTAAAAAGTAACGGAGATCTTGCTTTCTCCGTTGCTTTTTTCAAAACTGTCTCGCTATGTTAAATGGGTTTAACATAGCGAGGCAGCTTTAAAAAAAGCAACAGAGATTCTCCATTGCTTTTTTTAAAGCTGTCTCGCTATGTTAAACCAGTTTAACATAGCGAAACAGTTTGTAAAAAGCAACGGAGATCTTGCTTTCTCCGTTGCTTTTGCCCACAGCTCTGATGTACTGCATGGGCATACGCATGTGCAGTACATCAGAACTGCCGCAGAATACCAGACAGCTGCGGAAGGGTAGCAAGGAGGCATTATACAATGCCATTATTTAATAAAAGTAATTATTATTTTTTTAAAATAATGTCATTGTATAATAGCAATAACCCACTTCTGGGTGTGGGTAATGCTAGATTTACCCACGGTTGGCTTTGTTTGGCCACTCGGGCTTCACCCTCGTGACCAAACCACACCAACCGTGGGTAAATCCATCATTACCCACACCTAGGCGTGGGTTATTGCTATATTAACACACACATTTCTAACTTGGACCAGGAGTTTTATGTCATACTCAGTTATTACATTTGAAGAACTTATCACTTTCGATTTTAAATGTGCTACACATTTTTGATTGTTTGATTCTAAATAGTGTCTGGTTTCTTTGCACATTTTGCCTAACCAGTGCACAAAATTATTGTTTTTTTTTTTTTTTTTACTACTTTTGCTGGACTCTGAAAAATAGTAAAAATAAACGTGACAAAAACATAGTTCTTATATGTATTTAGTTCAATTCCTTGAAATGATTCTGCAGTGGACAATTGTCAAAGTGGAATAAAATAAATGCATTTCCATTTCTCATTACTTTATGTCCTTAAATAATGGCATAACAATCACTGTTGTTAGGGACTTCTAGATTAAACCTTGAATTACAGAAGCTAGTCTGCAGATGAATCAGTCAGAGTTTGTGTGTGCATTGGGAGTATGGTTAGCTGTATGGAAAATTATTTGGGCTCGAGAGTTCTTTGCATAGTTTTATGCACTATCCTGACAGAGAAAGGACAGCTTATATTTTTTGTAAGAGTGTTACATCTTGCAAAGTTAAACTGATCCGAACTTACAATGCACAACATGTTAGAATTTTGTTGTACATCTCTCATAACCAGAGTAGAGGGTTTAAAATAAAGGGGTCTATATCAGAACATCGAAGTTTTAAAACTTCAAATGTTCTAATATCGACCCGTTCTGATCGAATGCAAAAAACAGCAAAGCTGCAGAACACCGAATTCTTTCCTAATGAAATTATTTGGTTGGCCGGTTCTGTGGCTTCGCTATTTTCAACGATGTGGTGGAGATTTACGGGTCGGGTTCAGGTAAGTGTGTGATTGTGTGGTTGCTAGGATTAGGGCACGGGTCAGGTGAGTTAGGGTTAGGGTGCAGGTTAGGTGAGTTAGGGTTAGGGCGCAGGTTAGGTGAGTTAGGTTTAGGGGCGGGTTAAGTGAGTTAGGGTTAGGGCACGGGTTAGGTGAGTGTCCGATAGTGATGGACCTTAGGGTTAGGGTTTGGGTTAAGGTAAGTGGATAGATAGTGTATGTATAGTTTAGTGTAGGGTTAGTTGTAGGATTATAAGTGTATGTGTGTGTATTGATGTTTTTTTAGGTGTGCTTGTTGTGTTGTGTGCATGTGTTCCGGAATAGCAAATTTTTTCCCAAGGAAAAAATTAGCTGTTCTGAATGTTCAATATTATGTGGTTTAGATATTTTAGGTTCAATGAAATAGCGTTCGCTATTTTCATCTTTCGATAACGTGATATAAATGGAAATAAACAAGTCTAAAATATGGTTTATATTCCCTGTTCCGTATAACAAGAGAGTACAGTTGTGTAAAATCTTACTATAACAAGGAACGCAATTATCACAGCATATTCCCCATTTATAAAATCTGGGAAGGTGGATTTGTTCATGGCTGTACTAACCTACGTTATTAATCTAAAAGTGGCACAATCATGTTCAGAGTTTGCTAGGTAAAGAATAACTTCTAGAGAGAAGAATAATATTCTGAAGATTGTTAGTACAATGCAGTCTCCCCTGCATGGATTCTTAATTATTTCTTCCAAATTACTTCTGTGGGAGAAGTCATCTGAGGGTTAGGCTATGAAGTCTTTCTTGAGAAAGGATAGCTACAATGGGATAAAAAATTAAAACCATATCAGATATTACAATCTACACACAGTGACATCCTTTTTTATCTGGTGCCAGTCTGTACAGTTTGAGCTTCTTCTGATTAATACATAGTATTTTCACTGAAGTTTAGAAGATTAAAAACCGCAAAATCAACTTTTAGATGCTTTGACATAGAACCTTAATGATAAAATGCTGCAAAGTAAACACAGATTTAAATACAGGAAACTGTCACATAATAATTTCAAAAATAATATCTGAAATTTGAAAAATATAACCGGTATAAATAAAGGAGCATAAGTATATGTTAAATTTTAAAAAGAAATACAGATATAAGAAAGAGAAACATATGCAAATATTTGCGAAAAACACACACATATTTATTTAGTTATTTATTTGAATGAGTGATTCACTGACATTTGATTAACGGGAAAGTCCAACTGAGTAGGATCCCATTTTCAGTGAAAGCGTGGGGAGAAAAACTCCCAAGTATTACAAAACATTTTAAGAACAATACTTTTACCTAAGGGATCTCCTGCCAAAACTGGATTGCCCAACATCTCCACAGTATACCAAAACCTTCAGCTCTTATAGATGCCATACATTATACTTACGATCCTTGTGCAAGATATAGGGCATAAAAGTGACGTACAGACACAATCATTCAGAACTGAAAAAGACCCAGGAGGAATAAAATACCTCTAATGACCAAGATGAACATGTGCATCAAGAAGGAAACAATAAAAAAGGAAAAAGGGAAAAGGGTCCCATTGCCAGGAGGGCAACTAGAACACAGGGCAAGAGTCAGGACAGAGGAGGAAAGAGGGAGGGACCGAATACTGCAACAGTGAACAGAAGGACATCCCGTATCACTACTGCAGTATTCCTCACCTAACGCAGAGTACAAGAGCTCAAGATGAAACCAGGGAGGAGGATGGCATAGAGGAACCATCCAAAAATCCAGGCAGGATATCTCTGGCAAAGCCTGCTCTGACCTTGGAAAAACCTCCAAGTTGTAATGTTTAGTGAAAGCATGAAAAGAAGACCAAGTAGCAGCCTCGAGGACAGAATTGGTATCCAGACCTTTGAAAAGGCATCAGAGAAGGCAACTGCCATAGTAGAATGTGCCTTTACAAATGGGAAAAGACATTTGCCATGAGAGGAATAATAAAAAGAAATGGCCTTTGAAATCCCAAAAGAGATGATTTGCTTTTAAACAGCCATACCCAAATTCCTGGGATGAAAAAACAAAAAGTTGCTCCGATTTGTGAATAACCTTACTTTTATCTGAATAATATCTAAGTTGTCTATGCAAATCCAAGATGTAAAGAACCTTCTCACTGGCAGACTCGGCAGAAAGAAAAAAAGGAAGGAAGATGAATGTAATGATTAAGGGTCAATTCATTAACCACCCTGGGCAGAAAAGATTGGTTAGTGCGGACAGACACCCTGTCCCTACGAAAAACTAAAAGATGGGGAACAGCTGTGAGAGTCTTAAGTTCAAGCAGAAGAGCCAAAAGAAGAGAAGAACAGGTTTCTAAGTGTGATGTTACAAGGAAGCTGAAGAAGCAGGCTCAAAAGAAGTCAGAGTCAATTTTTCAAACACAAAACTGAGGTTCCATGAAGTTGGAATAAACTTCTGCGGGGGGAGTCAAGGGAAGACGAGCAGAGATTGCCAAGAGGTGAGCTTTACCTAAAAAATATGCCAACTCAGCATGGAGCAGATCACACAAATAAGACAGAACCAGAGGAACCTCCACAGGTACGGGATCCAGACAACGAGAGATGCACCAGACAGAAAATCTTTTCCATTTGGACAAATAGGATTTTCTAGTAGTGGGTTTCCTGGCCTCCTGTAGAACCCAAAGCACATCCTAAGAAAAGAGTTACCTAAAAGGGATCAAAACATTATCACCCACAGTGTCAGCTGAAGAGTGGACAGGTGGTGATGGACAACAGATCCCTTACCTTGTGTGAGAAGATCCACTTGGTAAGGCAACTTATTGTCATTGCCCTAGCCAAGTGAGAGAGAAGGGGGAATCAATGTTGTTTGGGACGAAAGGGAATCACCAGCAAGATTTTGGGAGAGTCTTGCCTGATCTTGTGCAGAAATAATGGTAACAGATGAAGGGGGAAGCATACAGAAACATCCCCTTCCAAGGAGAAGACAGGGTGTCCACTTTCTAAGCCAGAGCACTTGGGACTCTGGAACAGAACAGATGAAGTTGTCTGTTCAGAGGGGAGGTGAAGAGATCGACCTGAGGAATACCCCACTGATGGATGATGTCTAGGAACACATCTCTGTAAAGCATTCACTCATGGGCTTGTGTTCTGGACCTGCTCAAAGAGTCTGCCACTAGCTTGTGCTTTGAAGGAGTTTAAACTGCCTGAAGACTCACTTGATACTGGATAGCCAGATCCCAAAGCTGGTGTCAGTCTGCAAAGGAGATAGAACCACAGGACCTCATACCTCCCCACTTGCTGACACACCTCATCACTGTGGCATCATCGGTGAAGACTTTGAGGGGCCCGGGAATAAAGAAGGAATGAAAAGCTTGCATAGACAAAAGCAGAGCCCTCATCTCTTTTATACGGATATGATCTGACTTCTGATGAAGAGTCCAGAGACCCTGGACCTTTAGGGAGCCACAATAGGAACTCCCCCATGTCTGAAGAATCTGTGAAAAGGTCCTGTGTGGGAAATGAAGGCTGAAAAGAAAGTCTTGGATTAAGAGAGGGAAGAAAAGGAACAAGGAACTCCAGGGGGTACATAGCTAGAGCAACAATGATTTGAGGTACCACTCACGTTTCATCATATGGATCATGGTGAGATAGTGCAAAGGAATCGTGGAGGCCATAAATCCCAGAACTCTGACAAACTCCCTGGCCATGACAAAGAGCAGCAGAAGAAGAACAGACTGGAAAAAGGTCATCAGGTACAGAAACTTGAAGGCAGGAACAGAAGCCAGCATGGTAGTGGTTAGAAGCCTGCATCCGAGGAAATTATGATCCTGGGAAGGCATCAAAACTGATTTTTGGAGGCTTATGGTGAATCCCAGACTGTGTAAAAAACAAGTGGTAAACTGGACATCCTGCAACAAACTCCTGGGAGAAGGAGTTTGAATAAGCAGCTTTTCTAGACAGGGAAAAATCTGAGTACCTCGAAGCCTGCAAAAGGCATTTGGTGAATACCCTTGGGGCAGTAGAAAGGCCAAAGGGAAAGCAAAGAAAATGCAAGGAAGAAACAAAGAAATTTAAACATTTCTTGAATAAAGGGTGGATGGGGATGTGAAGGTATGCATCCTTGAGATCCAGAGACACCAGATATTCCTTGGGAAGCAGAAAAGGAAACAAGGTCTGAAGTGATAACATCTGAAAAGGGGGTATCTTGAGAAAAATGCTGAGCACAGAAATATCCCCAACTGGTCTCCATGTACCCTTCTTCTGAGGAACCAAAAATAATTCTGGAGTAAAACCCCTTCCCCACCTAGGTGAGAGGAACCACATGAATGGTGTGCTGATCAAGAGAGACTGCAGAACCTCTGGAAAATTCGGAAGCTGCTCTTGAGAAGATTGAAGAATTCTTGAAAAGGGAGGAAGGGTTTTCCAAACCATGATGTATCCCTGACAGACAGCGTCTCTATCAGAAGGGGTAGGATTTTTAGCAGTAGAAGCCTTAATGCCCTTGGGCTCCTGAGAAATAGTCTCTGGGTCTGCAATAGGATTTTTGAAAAGGAACTTGTGGGACTCAGGAACCCTGTAGCATCTGTCAGGATTACTAGGAGCAGGAGGCAGGGAATCAGGGGCCAAACTGGATTCCGAGAAAACATAATCAACAATGTCTAGTACAGGAGGAATAGCCAAAGGCCTATGCTGAGGTAGAAGAAGGAAATCCCTAAGCCTCTTTTTTGAATCAGAAAATTCCTGGCTTTCCCAGTGAAAATGCTCCCTTAAAGTATGTAAGGTTTAACCAAAAGAAAAATCCTCAGGAGGGGTAGCAAAGGGAATAGAATCCTCTGCATCAGAGTCCTCATAGGTAGCTAAGGACAAATCCAGGTCATCAGAAGAGTCAGAAGAAACAGAATCCTGATCAGAAGATTCATAATCAGGCTCAGCCCTAGGCCTCTTAGAGGGAGGGGGGTTGACTACCCCTGATTAGAGTTATTAGATCTTCAGCTGTTTTTATCATTTGTTTTTTAGGCATAGGAGCCTGGGCATGTGGCCTGGGCATCGGTTTTTTTAGACACGGATCGGGATTTACGCCTTAGTAATGAAGGAGGCGTTGATTTAATATGCAAGTCCGTAGGCCTGAATACACCCTCAGAAGCCGGTGCCTGCACAGTGACTCCGGACCCATCTAAGGTAGAGACATCTGTGGGTTCCATAGTTGAAGTATCTCGTGGCATACTGGACTCCGAATGGGTCTCAGTAGAGGCCTGCGAGTCAGAGGTAGCGGGTATCAGGGGCTGCAAAAGCACTTCACTGAGTACCGGCAAACTGGCGACTGGCTTAGGAGAAGCTTTGTCGGCAGTTTTGGACCTTGGCGGCCTGTCTCTGTCTATATCTTTGCATTTTTTCGGAATCCCTGTAGTCGGATGGCTAACAGATGACATTTCTGGATAATTAAACTGAGAACCGAAATATTTAGAGGCAAAAATATACCGACGGCAGATAGTGCACTGATTAAATAAAGCACAAAACTGACAGCAATGTACGTCGTGGTCAGGACCTAGGCAAGGAATACAGTACGAATGAAAATCTTTATGAGGTATTTGCTTTCCACAAGTAATGCAATTTTTTTACTTTTACTGACATCGGTAAGGAGCAAGAAAAAGTTTTCCCAATTGGGTACTTAGCTTTAAGTTGAAGCCTTCGGTTCTGAAACTCGAAAATGAAAATTTCAGGAGTCGACCAACCGGCACTTGCGAACTGCTTCTGTTTCGGGCACCACACGGCAAGAAAGATTGAAGTAAT
Organism: Protopterus annectens; assembly: GCF_019279795.1. Taxonomy (NCBI): domain Eukaryota; kingdom Metazoa; phylum Chordata; order Ceratodontiformes; family Protopteridae; genus Protopterus; species Protopterus annectens. Next base: position 1,882,274,042 of record NC_056731.1, on the reverse strand, counting down.
GATGTCAGCTGCATGTTTTATACCCCTGATTACCTGACGTCATGGAAGAAGGGACAGCAACCGACACAGGACCCAATACTTTGTTAATCAGCTCAATAAATAACCAAAACCACGTAGTTGCGACCTCACAAAATAAAATACTGAAAACCACTGTGGAAACCATGAACGTCAATGCTCGAACACCAGTAATATAAAAAACGTATTTATTAAAAACAAGGTTAAGCGTTTTCATCTATGCACTTGACTTCATCAGAACACTGAGTCAATGAATTAAAAAGTTTAAATACTATGATACAACCAATGACATTCTGTTATTTGAATTCAAACAAAACCCAACATGTCATCACTTCCCCTTCATGAATATGTAAATACTAAAACATTTGCAGATTTACATAAATCACATCCTAGTTTCAATTATAGGTTTAATAGGTATGTTGTCATTAATACCTGGTGTAGTGGTGGCATTCAATAATATTTGCCATCTCACTTCCTTTTCACTCAATAATGCCTTCAAATTCACACCTCTCTGGTGAGAAAATAAAACTTTCAATAAGGCAAACTTGAACATATCACATTCAGGATTATCTCTGATATGCCTATATAGGGCATTACTGACATCCCCCTTTTTAATGGTATATAAATGGTCATATATCCTGTCCTTCAAGCGTCGTCCAGTTTTACCCACGTAAAATCCGGGACATCTTGTGCACTGGGAAAAAAAATATACAACATTCATAGTTTGACAATTGCCCTTCATGAAGTTTAATAAGAAGTTATGTACTCACCATAACGTTCCATCTGAGTAGGTGGCTTTATTTGTCTGCAACCTGTGGATCTTGGATCCGATATCGGATCCGAGCTGGCAACTTGTTTCATAGCTAATGGATCCAAGCTTCTAGCTCCTCCCTTCACCCATAATCCCCTGCCAACCCTCCATGACCTCAGATCAAGTTTGCCCCTCTATAAGTACCCAAAAAGGGTATTCCAACTCACATAGATCCACTGAAGACCAGGGGGAAGGAGGGGGGGATGGTTGCAGACAAATGAAGCCACCTACTCAGATGGAACATTATGGTGAGTACATAACTTCTTAATCTGAAGTAGGGACTTCATTTGTCAGCAACCTGTGGGAGAGTCCCCAGCTACCCGAATCTTGGGTGGCCATCATGGAAGGATATTGAGACACCAGAGCCAAAGGATGCTCTCCCTCTAGAAATCACATCCAGTTTGTAGTGGTTAATAAAGGTATGAGATGAGGCCCAAGTGGCTGCTGAACAAATATCATCCAATGGAACTCTAGATTTGAAGGCCGCAGAAGTAGAGATGGAATGAGTGGAATGTGCACGGACTCCTTCAGGTGCGGGTCTCCCAGAAGCTTGGTACGCTAACAGGATACATTGGGAAATCCAGCGTGACAGGGAGATTTTTGATACTGCTTTCCCCAAATTAAATTTGGCAAAGGAAATGAACAGCTGGTCGGATTGCCTGTGACCAGCTGTTCTAAGAGTATAAAAACACAGCTGCCTATGAACATCTAATGAATGCAGCTTGTACTCTCCTTTATTCTGATATTTAGGAAAGAAGACCAGTAGATTTATGGATTGATTTATATTGGTTTCTGATGCTATTTTGGGAAGGAAGGAGGGATTGGTCCTGAGGTACACTCTGTCTGGATGAAAGATCAAATAAGGAGGTTTCACAGAAAGAGCTTGAAGCTCCAAAACTCTTTTCGCTGAAGTAATGGCTACAAGGAATGCTGTTTTCCAGGACAAGTATTTGAGATCCACTGAAGCAGCAGGTTCAAATGGTGGAGCAGTCAGGGCTTGAAGAACTAGTGAAAGATCCCAAGGGGGTACGGCTTCTTTTATAGGGGGTCTAAGCAAAAAGGTGCCCTTGAGAAAGGTTTTACACAATTTGGCCGACATCAAGGGCCCTGTGTCATGTCTCACATGGTAATGGGAGATGGCAGCCAATTGCACTTTGACAGTTGAGCAACTAGCGCCTTCCTGAAAAAGTTTGGTTAGGAAGTCTAATATGGATGGAAGAGGAGCCGTAAAGGGATCTAGATTATGATGCGCCGCCCAGACGGAGAAACGTTTCCATTTACTGAGGTACACTTTCCTGGTGGAAGGTTTATGCGCTGCCACGAGGATGGCTTTGACTGGTGAAGAGATACCGGGAGTCCTAACTAGGAGTGGAACTGGAGCAACCAAGCTGTCAGCTTCAGATTGTCCAGATTTGGGGTCGGTAAGCCCGACGGATGGGAGATTAGATCAGGACTGGGATCCAGAATCCAAGGGGGATTCAACTAGGTGAGACCACAGGTAAGGGAACCAAATTTGCCGAGGCCAGAATGGGGCAATGAGGATCATCCTGCTCCCCAACCGCGAGGCTTTCTGTAAGAGCTGCAGCATCAGGGGTAGAGGAGGATAGGCATAAAGTAGACTGGGTGGCCAAGCATGCACCAGAGCGTCTCTTGGGGTTTCCCCTGGAGGGGGAATCAGAGCGAAGAAATTACCGCATTTGGTGTTTGAGGGAGAGGCAAAAAGATCGCAGCAGGGTTGCCCCCATATTGCAAAAATCTGCTTCGCTACTAGTGGGTTGAGAGACCACTCGTAAGGGGTAAGAAGGGTACGTCTGAGTTTGTCCGCTAGGATGTTGGCCCGCCCCGGAATGTGCGTTGCAATCAGAAAGCGGTTGGTGGAAATCGACCATTCCCACACTCTCATGGCTTCACGGCATAGAGGGTAAGACCTGGTTCCCCCCTGTTTGTTGATGTACCAGACAACCGACATGTTGTCTGACTGAATTGCAATCGTTCCTATGGGGAGGAGATTCTGAAGTGCTTGCAACGCGTAAAGCACCGCTCTCATCTCCAGAACGTTGATATGCAGGGAGGTCTCTGTATCGTTCCACGTGCCTTGGACGGTGCTGCCTGAATAATGCCCCCCACCCGAGGCGGGAGGCATCTGTGGTCACCGTGGCGAGAGGGGGAGAGGTGCACAAAAGTCAACCCTTATGGAGATCTGGAGCATGGAGCCACCATAATAGAGCCCTCCTGCAAGCCTTGCTGATAGCGATGGGGTGATGGAGAGGAAAAGACAGAAAGGACCATTGTACTAGAAGGGTCCACTGCAATACACGCATGTTCAGGTGGGTGCATGGAAGGAGCGTTATCGCTGCCGCCATGGAGCCCAGCGCCCTCAGGACCAATTCCGCCGGTGGAATTTCTGATTGGAGGATGGCCCGCACATGAAGTTGCAAATTCCGTAGTCGTTCCGATGTCAGGAAGGCTCGTAGATCTCTGGTGTCTATTCTGGCTCCTATGAATTCTATGACTTGTGTTGGGGCCGGAAAGGATTTGTCAGCATTGACGGTAATGCCTAACTGGGGGACTAGGCGGAGAAAGAAATCTCTGGCTGAGCAAAGTAGATGCCTTGTTGGGGCAGTCAGGAGCCAGTCGTCCAGGTACGGAAAGACCTGTATTCCCTGGAGTCTCAGGTGGGCCGCAATCACTGCTAATACCTTGGTGAAAACCCTGGGGTCTGTGGTGAGGCCAAAGGGAAGGACCCTCAACTGGTAGTGACTGGCTCCCAGCTGGAAGCGGAGGAACCTCCTGGATCGTCTGTCCATTAGAATGTGGTAGTACGCATCCTTGAGGTCTATAGAGCACATCCAATCGTTCTCCCTTAGAAGGGGAAGAATAGATTGAAGAGTGACCATTCGGAATTTTTCCTTGGTTACCGACAGGTTCAAATGGGACAGGTCTAGAATCGGTCTCAAGTCCCCCGTCTTTTTTGGCACCAAAAAGAACCTGGAGTAGAACCCTAATCCGAGCTGGTCTTGGGGGACGTGCTGGATGGCTCTTTTTCTTAACAGCTGCTGAATCTCTGCAGCTGCAGCCTCCCTCTGATCGGGTGATACATTGGGGAGGTTCTTGAATTTGGGGACATGAAGTAATGGGATTTTGTATCCTCTGGATATAATTCGAAGCACCCAGAGGTCTGTCGTGATGGACTCCCATGCCGCTAGGTGCTCCGAGAAGCACCCCTGACTGCCTCCAGAGTGGAGCAGTCGGGCAACCCTTCAGGGCTGCTGCGTGGGCGGGTCAGAGAAAGGTTCTCTGGACCCAAAGTTCTTCGGAGCCCCTCTGCCCCTGGGATGGCGTCCTCCCTGTCCTCCTCTGCCACGGAAGGACTGGTTGTCCGGAGCGGGTTGGGAATGTTGCGATTTCCGGAACCACATCTTCTTCTGACCCTTTTGGTTCTTCGAAAAGGACCGCTGGGGAGCAGAGAAGCGGACTCCGACAGCAGACAACGTCTTCCCATCCTTCTCGCTCTGGACAAGTGTCTCGCAAACCGTTTTGCCAAACAGGGCAGAACCATCGAAAGGGGCGTTCACAAAGGATGCTTTAAAGGGCTCCGCAAAGTCACAATGACGGAGCCAGGCCTGACGTCTCATGACTAGGCCCACTCCGCTAGCTCTAGCGGCTCCCTCGGTGGCGTGGGACAATAGCCGCATAGAGTTATTTGAACTAGATCTCAGAGTGGCCATTTGGGTGGAGTACAATTGTTTGTCCTCCGCCGACATGGACTCAGGGGGGGGAAGGCAGCGTATTCTTTGATAAGATCCTGCTGCATCCTGATGACATGTGTAGTTCAGAGACCTTACTGAAAAAGTTGCTGAACTAAAAACTCGCTTCCCTAAGCGGTCCATCGAGTAGGACTCCTTGCTCGTTGGATGGGCTGAGGGGCTCTCCTGAGCTAGTTCCCTCTTCATGGCTGCTGCCGTCAACATGGCATCTACGGGGGGGACCCTTGCTCCAGTGTGACCGGTCTGCGGGGGGGCTTAATATCCTGTCCGGGCATTTGGGGATTGGCTCCACAGTGTCCGGGTCCTTCCACGCCCTGGTGGTAATAAGGTCCACCAAGGGGTCGGCCGGAGGGGACACCCAGGAGGTAGACGGGCCTGCTTCGAATGCCTCCAGAAACACGGACTCGTCGGAGGAAGCCTTGGGGGCAGACCACCCACCTCTGATCCTTAGCATCTCCATGATGTCTCCAAAGGTGACATCCTCAGGGGGGTGATCTTGGGGAGCCTTCCCCTTCATCCAAGTCCGTGTCCTCAGTTAAGGACTCAGGGGAGTCCACGTGCCTCCTCTTGCACTTGTGCTTGCAAGGCACTTCCTCAGGGGGGCTGTCCGAGGAGGTCTCGCCAGCAACAACCTGTTCCAATGGAACGACCTGGGACATTGAAGCAGGCTGTCCCGGAGGCCGGGTGATGGAAGCCTGGCCCAGCAGAGAGGGAGTGCAGGGTGGAGCCAAGACAAGGGCCGGGGGTCCGGATGCTCTCGACAGATCCCTCTCCACTACATCGAATGCCGAGGGGGAACCGCTCTCCCTGGGCTCCGAGAGCCGGCTCCCACTCGGATCCGATGAAGGGATCGGAGCCGGCGCCGAGACCATCGGATCCGAAGGACCAGTGGGCTCCGACCTGGACGGAGCCGAAGGCACACTGAATCCCTCGGATCTGAAGCTCGGGCCACGGCTCCGAGAGGTTGGATCCAACAGACTCGAGGGCAGGGTCAGATCCGAAGTAACAAGTATTGTCGGCGCTGACCCACCCCCGGCTCCGACGCTGCTCGGCCCCAAATGCTCCAAACCAGGGTAGCGGATCGGAGAAGGAGCAATTGGAGCGAAAAAGGGTGTCGAGCTTGAAGGGGGGGAGGCAAGAGCACTCCCATCTGCAGCTGGGCCTGGATGAATCTTCGCATCATCCGGTCCAAGTCTGCATCTGACATACTGAAAGTTGATCTCGACGAGGCCACCGAGGCAGGCATGGAATGCCACCTCGATGACCTCGATGGAGATCGGGCCTCCTCCTCTTCAGGCCCTGGGGAGAAGCAAGGAGATCGGAGCTGAGGAGGAGGAGAGCTAGAAGCAGTGGAGGGAGAAGCCCGCTTAGCTGGCGGGGCCGAAACAGAGGCCTCAGCCCGCCGTTTGTGGTGCTTCTCCCTCCTAGCCTCCCTGTCCTCCGGCGCTTTAGCGGGTGTTTGAGTCCCGGCCGGAGAAAGGGGGGCAGGAGTGGCAATGACCACAGCCTGTGGTAGTGCCACGGGAGCAGCGGAGGCCGGAGCCGAGGCCGGGGGCAAAAGTCCAGCCAGGACCAGCTTCGACCTCCGCTCTTTCAGTGCCCTGGGGTTGAACGCTGCACAAATGGTACAGCCTGAGGTGAGGTGTTCAACCCCAAGGCACCGAACGCACCAAGTGTGGCCACCAGCCTGGGATAGCTTATGGCCACACTCGGTACATTTAGAAAAAATGGCTTTTGGGGCCTCAGCCATACTTTGAAGAAAAAGGAGTGCTACACAAACACACAGGCCCCAAAAACACAAACACACACACTCACTAACGACCAGCGAAGGGAGGGAAAATTATGTAAAAAAAATAAATAAAAATTACAGGGAACTTGACTCTTACACACTTTTTTTTAAATTTAACTGAGAGAAAAGTTGACTAAAAATACACTTAACTGATGATTTTGCTAGAGCTCAAAGGAATCCAGCTATCCACAAGCACGGCAAACTAGATCTGAGGTCATGGAGGGTTGGCAGGGGATTATGGGTGAAGGGAGGAGCTAGGAGCTCGGATCCATTAGCTATGAAACAAGTTGGCGGCGTGGATCCGATATTGGATCCAAGACCCACTGGTTGCTGACAAATTAAGTCCCTACTTCAGATCTTAGTTTGACTCCTATTACCCACATACATTGTTGGTTCCTCTAATATGGCAAAACACTGTTTGCATCTACCACATTTAGTAGTGCCAGTCTTGCATGGCTTTATGTGCAAATTACCTTTGTGTAATCTATTTTTCAAATTACATCCTAATTTGTGCACAAACTTAGGACCCTCTCCCACCAATCCATAAATGTCTGGTTCATATTTCAAAATACTCCAGTTATTCCGAATGACATTCTTTACATTTATCGTGTTTTTATCATATGGCAAAATGCAAGCTTTGTTTAATTCATTGGTGGCTGTCTCCTTCGCCTTAACAATACCAGTACGCAACTCAACACCTAACAACAGCTTGTATTTTTTACCCCACTCACTACTGACATATGTCACAAAGTACAGTTTTGTACCTACCATAAATGTAGATGTCCGATAGGTATGCATCTGCAATCCTTACATATGGGTTGTCCTGCCTCAGGCAACTCCTGTACCATTTCATTATAGTCTGAGGTCATGCTGATGCTGCCCTTTTCCCGGCGTCAGGCGCCTGGGGTATAAAAGCATCAGCCGCCATCTTCCTCAGTTTTTCTTGCCCCAGATGCCAGGTGCCCTCTAAGGAAGGCTAAATTTTGGAGAGATGAAAAAATTCCAAACATGCACACCAATAAAAAACAAATACACCATAAAAGATAACCCCAGCTAGCTAAAATGAGGGATAGGTACCCAAAGAATACCACAGAGGGTAGGAGGGAGGGAAAACCTGACTGCAGATGCATACCTATCGGACATCTACATTTATGGTAGGTACAAAACTGTACTATGTCCTTCAAGGATGCATCTGCAGTCCTTACATATGGGTAGAATACCATAGCCAAGCTGGGGGTGGTAGGACCTAAGAAAAGGATGGTGTAGCTAACATGCCCTGCAGGACTGCAGTAGCAAAGCCTGCTCTGGATCTGGAATATAAAGGCAAGTTGTAATGCTTGGAAAATGTATACACAGAGCTCCATGTAGCAGCTTCTAAAATGTCCTTTGTAGCCACCCCTCTTAAGAAGGCTGTGGAGGTGGCTGTTGCTCTAGTGGAATGAGGCCTGATGTTAGCTGGCACAGCTTTTCCATGAAAAGAGTAACAGAATCGAATACAATTTCCTATCCATTTTGAAATAGTCTGTTTGGAAATTGCTTTTCCTTGTACACCAGCAGCATATGCTACAAAGAGTTGGTCAGCTTTTCTGTAAGTCTTAGTTCTGTCCAAGTAGTAGCGCAACTGTCTGTGAATGTCCAGGGTATGCAGAAGTTTCTCTCCTTTATTTTGTGGATTTGGAAAGAAGGTAGGCAGGTGGATAGCTTGGTTCAGTGAGACCCTGGATACCACCTTTGGCATGAATGAAGGATTGGTTCTCAGAGACTCTGTCCTGATGGTAACTGAAAATGGTTGTACTGCCATGAGGGCCTGTAAATTGGATATCTTCTTGTGAGGTTAAAAATCTTCCAAGACAGGAATTGTATACGTTTAGTCCTTTCATAAATAGGCTTTAACCAGGTGTCCACAACCCTCAGGAATGGGAAGGTCTTTGACTTGCTTCCTGAGATGATAGGCATGTACAGTGGTTGTAATGTATCTTGGGAATTCCTATAAGTGTGGCCAGTGTGGGGTGTTCAACCTTTAGAAATTTGTATGAATCAACATCTATTCTGTCTTCCAAGAAATATTCCTCTTGTTAATCAGGCCAACTGAGGGCACCCTGCAAGCAGATTACCCAAATGTGATGACTGCAACAGTGAAACATGAAGAACATCCCAAGAATCTGAGGTGATCTGAAGCCAATTTGGAAGAGACAAGGACAGGCAGAGTGACAAGGTGACCTGGCCGAGAGGAAGGGAAGGTCAAATGTCATACACAAACAGGCTTATCCAGAAAATAAGTTTTCTGGGAGGAAAGAGTCTGAGTAGACTTGGGAGGAAGAGCACGTTTAGAATCCTTCTTACCCTTGGAGGGGAGGCAAGTCTATCTACAAAGGCAGACTTGGAAGGAGAGTTCTTCTGAAACATGGGAACAGAGCAGACAAAGATATGCTTAAGTTCCTGCAATGCCTTGTCCTTATCCTGGAAAGACTTAAAATGAGTCAGCAGCAGTAGTCCCAAAAAGACTTTTATTATCCAGAGATGCATCCAAACATTTGGCCTTGATATCATCAAGCAAAGCCTGAGACATGGCCAAGAACCAAAGGCAGCAGCCCTGGAACAGGCATCAACTGCATCACAGCTGCATTTTACAGAGCGACGGGCAACTTCAGAAGTGGACCCCAGCAAGGAAAGGGCACAAGCCTTCCCTTCAGAATCAAGAAGATCAGATACTACCTTAGAAATCTAGGAAATAAGGACCAAAACATACTTGGTAATATCAGACTGGCAGTTAACTGTAATCCAATGTAACTACTGCCTGTTTAAACTGTGGAGCTTTTCTCCCCAGGCCTCCGCTGAAAATGGACCTACGTCCAGTCGGACACTCCTGGTCAACAAGTATAAATAAATAAATAAATAAATAATGGCCCTAAAGGACAAGGTGGCGGCCGTACAGACTTTCTACCCCAACCATTCCATAGCTTGACTGTCCTTATCAGAAAGAAAGAGCTTAGTAGATAGCAACAACTTAGATGGTGTGAAGAAACTGACAACAAAGAAACAAAGGGCAGCCAAAACAAGAGGGACAGCTGATGGTCTAGAAGATTCCATTTGAAGGCACTCATAGTACCTCTTTTGAATATCAGAGACCTGGGAACAGTCTGACTTGAAATAGTCCATCATGCAGGCAACAGCATCTCCAAAGGACATCTCTTCCAATGGGAAGTCTGGACTTAAATAATCCTCTTCCTCTGACCCATAGTCCATGGGGGAAGGAATGTGGGAAAAATAAGCCAGGGATTCTTCCCCCAAAACCAAATCTTTATCTGAGGAATTCAATTCTCTAGGCCTCTTAACAGGAGTAGAAGAGCAGTACAGGAAGAGACACCCTTGAGGAGGCTTCAAGGCCATTAAAGCATTACATAAATCCTGAGTGAAACCCTGCCATTCATGCTGGGGATCCTTAACAACAGGGGAAAGATGCTTAGTTTTAAATTTCTTTTTCTGTAGGATGTCCACCCAGAAAACCCTTGGATAACGGTGGTAGGAATATCCTCCCTCACTAAACTCTGAGGAACCACCCTTAGTCCCTCAGACATTATCAGCTGAGGTTCCCCCTCAACATCAGGTGCAGATGTTTTAAAAGCCTCGAGGATGTGACAGAACTCAGATCCACTCCAGCCTCCAAAGGGGTCGTGGCAGAGGAATCTGAAGCAAGCTTCAGACAGTCTTCAGGGCTTTCACTAGCCTCTAGGCAGAGATGTCTGAGGAGGCTAGACAGCAACCAGATTGGGCCTAAATTTTTGGCCTTCTTGGCAGATGGCTGACCCTCGGGAATGAGAGGATTCTGCCAAAGCAATCTGAGCTAATGACTTAAGTCGTTGGTTCATAAGATATATGGACAGGGAGGATAGCCAACTACGTAGGGTCTTAGGCACAAATGCTTGGCAGACAAAAGACCCTGAGTACTGCGTATGATCGTGGGAAGCACCCAAACAAAAAAGACCCTAGTCATGATGGTCTTTATGGGGAGACTGCCTCCTACATGGACGTTTTCCTTTACTGGATGACATAGGTTTATAGGTTTATACTAGGCTATCTGCCCTAAGGCATTTATAAGCCTAGCCCAAAGTTTTGTGGCTTACGCCACCCCTTATATGAAAAAATACTGTGCCTATTAGTTTGTTGTGCCTCTGTCCAGCAGTGACACAGAGATGATTCCTGGGGTAAACCTACGATCTCCCATCCACAGGTCAAGATTTCTCTTGAACACAGCCAGTGAGGTGCTCTGCCTCACATGAACCGGGATTTTATTCCACAGCATAGGGAGTCTCTGAGTGATAAATCTATCCCTCCAGCACGTCCTATTTATATCCGTGCTAAGGTTTAAGTCGCTTGCTCTAGTGGTTTTGGTGGATTTGGATTTTTTGAGGTGGAGCATGTCCATTAATTCCGGGTTGGACATGGCCTTGTGTGTCATTCACATGTCACCTCTGAGCAGACGGTATGCGACTGAATAGAGCTGGAGTTTCTTCAATCTGGCAGCATATGACAGTTTTTGTAGTCCCTTTATCCTTTTGGTGAGGAACTTTTGGGGTCTCTCCAATTGCTGCAGATGTCGGGTGAGATACATCCCGAATGGGGCATTGTACTCGATCATTGGTCTGATAAGTGAAGAGTACAGGGGAACAATGACCTCACTAGATCTGGATGTGAATCCCTTCATGATCAGGTGGGCAATGTAGAAGGTCTTTCTAACCACTTTAGCAACGTGAGTGTCAAAAGAAAGGCCACTGTCAACCTGGGCCCCCAGGTCCCTGATGACCTCTTCTGTGCTTAGTGGATTGCCGCCTATATGGTAGCTTGGGGTTACCTTGTTTTTCCCGAAGGGTATGACTATACATTTTTTGGCGTTTAACTGCAGGCCATGGCTCTGGCACCAGCTATCTGTTTCCGTGAGTCCCTTCTGAAGGATATCTGTGTCCGATGCACTTTCCACTATGGCGCCCAGTTTGCAGTCGTCTGCAAACTTTGTCAGCCAAAGTCCTCCCATGTTGGCCTGTACTTCTGAGAAGTAGATGCCGAACAATAGGGGGCCAAGGACCAAGCCCTGTGGGACACCACTTGTGACCGGCTTGGAGTCTGACATAACACCAGCAACTCTAACCCTGTGGGTTCTGTCCTTAAGCCAGTTTGCAACCCATCTTGTGACATATGGGTTTACATTTAAGCTGGTAAGTGTTTCTACAATACCCAAGTGGGGTATTGTGTCGAAAGCCTTTGCAAGGTCAAGGTAGGCTGTATGGACTGCCTTTCCCTCATCAATGGCCTTGGTGACTGTTTCAAGAAGTCACCAAGTTCAAAAGGCATGATCTGCCCTTGACGAAGCCAAACTGGGTCGGGTCCAATGTCTGCAAGTCCCCTATATCTTTGTTTATGAGCTCCATTATGATCCTCTCCATAGCTTTGCAGACTAGACTTGTTAAGCTTATGGGGCAGTAATTACCAGGGTCCGTAGAGGCACCGCCTTTGTGGAGTGGGACCACAGTTGCCGTGACGCCACTCCTTGGGCACGTATCCTGTGGTAAGGCTGAGATTAAACAGCTGCCTTATGTGTGGGTTTAATTCCTCATTTAGCTCGTGTAGCACACAGCCGGGGACACCATCCGGTCCCATTGATGCTGTGTTTTTAGCTTTAGAGAGAGCAGCTTTCACCTGTGCATTTGAGATGTCTGGGAGGCTACACTCCACTGGGATAGTTATCTCTCCTTTAGGGGGGTGAGGGGGGTGAAGTTTGCACTGAACCTGTCTGCCAGTATGTTGGCAATGTCTGTGGGTTCAGTGATTTTTGTATCATTTTGGACTAATTCTGAGCATATCTGGGAGTTTCCACTCAGGTTCCTAACATAGCTGAAAAAGGCCTTATGATTGTCCTTTGAATCCATGGCAATTTTTCTCTCAAAATTGTCCTTAGTTGATTTTATGAGTGCTTGTATTTTTTTACTAATAATGATCAGGGGTGACTTCCCTTTTATGGATTTTGTTCTATCATGTAATAGCTTTCTCCTCTTATTGTAAAGTTTGCTAATGGCTGGGGTCCACCAGACTGGACGTTTGCCCTTTGTGGAAAGAGTCTTGGTTCTATTTGGGATTGCCTGATCCATGCAGTCCTGGAGGTGTTCATAGAAGGCATTTGTAAGGGCTTCCGCAGCTTGGGTTGTGGTTTCCACTGGCTCAGGGGCCTTGAAGGATACCACACCAGTCTTGAGTAGTGTGAACATAATACCACACAATAGTAAAAAAAAGAAGAGAAGAATCCCCAATGGGGCACTTATCTGAGAAACAGCTTGGTAACCAACATAGCAGAAGGGCATTCAGACTGGTGGTAATGAATTCTGAGTGACTGTATCTGTACATCACCTTTATGCCCTATGTCATGTGTGGGGAGCATAAGTGTGCTGTACAGTGCCTGTAAGAGCTGAAGGCTTTGGTATACTGGCCACACATTGGGCTATTCTTGACAGAAGATTGTTTAGGTGAAGAATATTGCAACAGTGATATATAGCAGGACATCTTCCGAGACAGAAACAGTATGTTAACTGGAAGATTAGTTAGGCCTACTTACAAAGCTCTTACTCTTGTAAAAGCCTTGCATTTGCAGCAATTTTGTGTGTACATGTATTCCTACTTGGAGTCAAGTGCCAAATGGAAGTCAAGCCAAATGCCTAAATGCTTAGTCTGTTGTACCTTTTCAACAGTGTCTGTGCTATCATGGGAAAGAAACAGATGTAAAGTGTGATGGCTGCAGTTTTCTTTTTCTTTTTTCATTATAGCGACCGTAACACATCTGTAAGCTGCACTTAAGCTGTCTAAACAGTGACAAGACAATTGTATTTGATCCTTTATGCAATATGTATAAAACCTGTAATCTTATTCTGCTGGAAAATTTAGTAATGGTAAGAGATGTGCTTAGCTTAAAAAATGAATTAAATGCTTGGCTGCAGTTGTAAGAAAGCCAAAAAATGGTGCGATCAGGAAACTCCCGAGACCAAGTGAAAAGCGCTAGGTGTCAGGTGGCAAAAGCAAGATGAGAAATCCTGTTTTTACATCCATCTGGTCATTATGCTATTTTTTTTTCTGCATCTCAGAAAAAAATAATTTGATCGCTTCTACATCCTCAGGGCAAAGTAGGTTAAAATATTTTGAGCTTGTGAAGGATGAAGAGCATGATGACGGGAAAATGTTAGTGTACACATTTTTGAGATTGCTTCCTGAATGGGTTCATTTGCTTCCTGTCTCATATTAGAAAAACATTTTGAGATAAAAGAAGTATATAAAGTCAGTACTGCTGCAGATCTTATCATGTCAACATCTGTGCAAGTTACTGTTCTGCAATCTGCCTGTATAATTTTGTAACTCAATATAATTTCTCTCAGACATATTCAGGCAGGCTATTTTCTTTCAAAAATTCTAATTATTTTCCTATTCTTCTGTGTACTTAAATATACCTCTGCATATCTAACTTGTATCAGCATTATCTGATTTCTTTATTTTCTGGGTCAAGTTTTTACTGATTCAATTTTGAGATCATGTGACTGGTCTTTGTGTATTATTTAAAATTTGTGAAAAGAGTGACTTGACTAGTGAGTAAAATGTGTATACAACTTCTCTTCTTTAGCCTGTTGGGTACCATTGGTGTAACTTGACAGACCATCCATACGGTGTCCATAAAGATAACCATTTGAAATATTCAGGACCCACTACAGTGAGTCCCAAAGCATAAAGACTGAACGGCCCAAAGAATGGGCTTACATATACTAAAGACATAACAAACCAAGAACCTATGAAGCCAGAAACCAGATCCCAGAAACCGCAAGTAAAAACCACAGGAAACTTTACTGTATAAAACCCTTCGTCAAGTGTAACTACAACTTCATCAGAATACAAAAAATCAAATCAATGCAATGCCCACATTTAAATACTCCCTCTCCCAGTCACATGATTAATCAAAACCAATCAAAGCCCCCAGTTACAAAGTCATTTGCATCAAGTATAAGCCCACAAAATAAGTTTGTTAAAGAAACTACACTGAAGAAAAGGAAACCCGATCAGCTCATTATTGACTTTAAAGTGTTTATTAAGAAGTTAAATTTTAAATTTTTGTTCAAAAATACAAAAAGTGACTTTCAACAAAATGTTCTGACCCGCAAAGGTCTTTTTAACCCACCCCCATTACAGGTTCTGGTACTGTTTGAAAAAAATGTACATGTTTGATTTTAGACAATTACTTTTTACTACACAACAAGTAATGTTGAACATAACCTTTCTAAAAGTGAGTGGCTGTTGCTTAAAAGGTTAAGCCAGGACAAGCAAATACAGGTCATGAAACCCGACAAAGGGGGTGGGGTTGTGATTATGAACAAAGAGGACTATCTTATTCGTTTGAATATACATTTACTAGATAATGATTTCTCTGAGGCAGTATCCCAAAACTGTGTTCATGGGGCATACCAAAGGATAGATTATTGGTTGGAGGACATGCTTACCCAAGAACAGATACATTTTGAGGAATACAACTTTTTGAAAGTCAAACACCCAATAATACCATCCATCTTCGGTATTCCAAAGAGTCATAAGAACTTGGGAGACCTGCTGTTAAGAACTATTGTTGATGGGGGAAGTTGAAAACCCATCCTTTAGCCAAATACATAGATGTCAAGCCAAAAAAAATTTAAAGCCCTTTGAACATCTTTGTCAGGACTCCTGGGACTTTCTTGATGAACTTAAAAAGGTCAAATTTTCGGATGATGCCACATTTCTAACTGTAGACATTCAGAATTTGTTTAATGTGATCCACCATATGGAAGGCTTACAAGCTTTTTACGAGTTTCTGGTAAATGTTTTAGGGTTCAATAACAATGACATCAACACCCTTTGTACTTTAATGGAAATGGTACTAAAAACAACTATGTGTTGTTGGAAGGTCAATACTTCTACAAAAAAGGGTGTTGCTATGGAGGCCCCATGTGCTCCCATACATGCAAACATTGTCATGTTCCATTGGGAACAGTGCTCAATACTGGTTTTTACACAATAAAGTTTCCTGTGGTTTTTTACAGGTGGTCACTGGGATCTGGTTTCTGGCTTACATATGCTAAGTCCGAGATGCCATTTCTCTGAATATTCCCTTTTTTCTGAAGTATGGTAAAGTCGGAGTTGGTATATTTAAGTCCAAGGTGGGTGGGAGGGCTTGACCCCCACAAGGGGGTGCAGGGGGACTCCTCCCTGCTAAATTTAAAGAAGAAGAGTGATTTTCACGATTTGCTCTTCTGTGTTTCTGGCCTTTTCTCTGTCTTGTCGGCACTCAACATTTTGAATGCTAACATTTCAGTAGGAAGACATAAGACCTATTTGAGGTGATGGAGCAGATCCAATGACTGTAGCCTCTGTACCTCACTTATACAAGTGCCTAGTGGTGGGCTTTTGTAAGGCACGTGACAATCTTGCATGAAAACTTCCCAATTTATAATGCACAGTCCACAAAGAAGCAATCCAAAAGAAGAGCAGCCACCACTTCTAAAACCAAAAATTGCTTAGCATGTACTACATTAAGTAAATGTATTGCCTAAGGATGGTTTAAAGTGTAGACTGGTTTCAGTACTTCCCCACACCTTCTTCAGTATGAGGAAGCAATGAAACTGGCGCTGGGAGCAGAAAATGCTGTTTGGATGGGTTTAAAATTAGACGTTTAAAAAGTACACCTGGAGGTGCAAAATCTTGTCATGTTTGATTGTTTTAATAACTTTCTCATGCAATTCTGTCTAGGACTTATGGCATCTCTGGCTAAGAACTCTTGGATCAGGTAAACCAGGGATCAGTCATGACTAAAAAACATCCAAGGCATCCAGCATACTTTTGCAGATGCACACTTCAGACTGCAAGTTTGGATAATCATTTTCTCCATATGATTAGAACACCTACCACCACAGACCACAATTTGTTTTTATATCCTTTGAAAACAGTACACACTTTATTGAGTCTGTTAGCCAATACCTACACAAATGTGGCTCAAGGACCTGAACAGAATGCTAGAATCACTGCAATTCAAAAGGACCAATCATGTGACCTCGAGTACCACCTGCTCAAGTCGCATATACCCGGAAAAGTTTGCATGTTGTACACAGTTATTCCACATCTCTTATCTTTAAATATATATGTACAGCCTCCATATTTACAGCAACTCTGAGAAAGTATAATTCAAGAACAATTTCCTGTATCAAAGTCTGCTTGCACTCAAATGAACAGACCAGCATTCAGTTGTGAGAAAAAGGAATGCAGAAAAGTGTGCAACAGCTACTCCAAAGTATTATGGGTATCAATCACACACACATTTCTCATCAGTTAAAAAGGGTAAGTTCAGACTCTGACCCCAAAAACTTGAAACCAGGGTTTGAATAGTGGGCAGGATGGGAGGGGGTGAAATTAGCTGTAGTGGGGCTCAAAAAAAATGAAATCAGAAAAAAAGTCCCCACAGTCAAAAAGTGCTAACCTGAGTACTCCTCAATGCACAATGATGCACAAACTACTCCATGCATATAGTGTGGAAGAATAAGTAACATTGTCCTCAATGTTCCATGCTACAATGTTACAAGGTAGTGTAGAAGAATAAGTAACATTGCAACATTGTCCTCAATGTTCCATGCTACAATGTTACAAGGTAGTGTAGAAGAATAAGTAACATTGTAACATTGTCCTCAATGTTCCATGCTACAATGTTACAAGGTAGCGTAGAAGAATAAGTAACATTGTACTCAATGTTCCATGCTACAATGTTATAAGGTAGTGTAGAAGAATAGGTAACATTGTAACACTGTCCTCAATTTTCCATGCTACAATGTTACAAGGTAGTGTAGAAGAATAAGTAACATTGTAACATTGCCCTCAATGTTCCATGCTACAATGTTATAAGGTAGTGTAGAAGAATAAGTAATATTGTAACACTGTCCTCAATGTTCCATGCTACATTATAAGGTAGTGTAAAAGAATAAGTAACATTGTCCTGAATATTCCATGCTACAATTTTATAAGGTAGTGTAGAAGAATAAGTAAAGTACAGCTGTGTACATGTACCATAAATGTAGATGTTCAAGTGTATTCACTGTTGCAGTCATTACATTTGGGTCTGTAGTTCAGACACCCTTCTTGCTGAAGTGATGGCTAGAAGGAAGGCTGATTTCCAAGAAAGAAATTTCAACTCTGCATTTGCAGCTGGCTCAAAGGGAGGAAGAGTGAGATTTTCCAATACAAAGTTAAGGTCCCAGGCTGGAGTAGGGGCTCTCCTGGGTGGTCTTAAGTTTTTGGCCCCTCTGAGGAATTGCTTCAGCAATGGATGAGAGAAGAGGGGTGGTTCTGTGTTGTAATGAGCTGAAATGGCCGAACCATGAATTTTGATGGAAGAAAAGGAAAGGCCCTTGTGAAGCATCTCAGTTAAGTATTGCAGAATATGGGGTAAATTGGGCGCTGCTGTGCACATCCCCTGAGTTTGGCTCCAGGAACAGAATCTTTTCCATTTTCAGCATAGGAGTTTCTAGTCCTAGGCCTCCTTACCTCCAGAATGACATCCATAACTTGCTTACTGAGGGATGGTAATGGAGAGGTCAGATAATTAGCCAGGCTGCAAGGTTCAGGGTTTGAAGCTGTGGGTGCAGAATCTGGCCCTCCTGCTGGGACAGCAGGGCAGAGGTCTGAGGCAGGTGCCATGGTGCCAGCAGTGACACACTGCGCAAGAGGGGGTACCAGTGTTGGCGAGGCCAGTCCGATGAAATCAGTATTGTCCTTGGTTTGTCCTGTTTGATATTTAGTAGCAATTTAGAGAGGAGCGGCAGAGGGGGAAATGCATAAACTGGTAGGTTTTTCCAGGTGAAGGACAGGGCATCCACTTTCCAAGCCTGTTTGTGAGGAGTCCTTGTGCAGAATTTGTCCAATTGGCAGTTCTGAAGGGAGGCAAACAGGTCTATCTCTGGGCTCCCCATTTGTTTCTCAACATGTTGAATATCTTTGGTTCCAGTTTCCACTCGTGTGGGTCCATGAAATTTCTGCTTAGGTCGTCTGCCAGTGTATTTAGCTTTCCTGGCAAGAATTGAGCCTGTAAGTGTACTTGGTAGCTCAAGGCTGTGTTCCAGAGCCATGGCTTGTCTGCAGAGAGGGTATGAGTGAGTTTCCCACTGCTTGTTTATGTACCACATAACAGTGGTGTTTTCCGTCTACCAATAATTGTCCTGGAAGAATGTGGTCTTTAAGGCTGTCAGAGCGTTCTGTACAGCTAACATTTCTTTTTGATTGATATGTAGGTGCATTTGACTTGGGTTCCATTTGCCCTGAATGCGCTGCCCTGCCAAGTGAGCCCCCCATGCATAGTCTGATGCATCTGTTGTTTTGGTTTGGGCAGCAGGGGGTAGAGAGAATGGCAGTCCCTTGTTTTGGTGGCAGGCCTCTGCCCACCAAAAGGAACTCTATCTTTAGACAAGGTATGATAGGAATCATTGATTCTAGATCCTGAGAATGTTGACACCATAGGCTTTTTAGATACCATTGTAGTTTCCTCATATGCAGTCTTGCATAAGGAATTAGTAGAATGCAAGAGGCCATGAACCCCAGGGCTTGCAGTATTTTCCTTGCAGATAGCTGGGTCTTTATGGCCAATCGATTGAAGTAGGCTGTCAAATGAACTTGTTTCTCTGGCGTGAGATAGGCCATCTGGGAAGTTGTATTCAAGCTTGCTCCCAAGAATACAATTTGTTGGCAGGGTACAAGATTTGATTTCTTTTCATTTATGGTGCACCCCAGAGAAGTTAGCAATTTCTTTATAAATGCCAGATGATTTAATAGTATGTCCTGGCTTTCTGCCTGAATTAGACAATTGTCCAGGTATGGGTATATTTGAATATTTCTTTGCCTGCAAAATTCAATGACTGGAGCTAGGCACTTTGTGAATACCCTGGGTGCAGTAGATATGCCAAAGGGCAGTGCAGAGAACTGATAATGCATGTAGCCTGCTCTGAAGTGTAGGTATCTTCTGCAAGATTCCCTTATTGGGATGTGCAGGTAGGCTTCCTTTAAATCCAGTGTTGCCAACCAGGCATTTTTGCCTAGCATGGGAAGCAGCTGATGAAGAGTTAGCATCTTGAATTTTGGGATTACCAAAAATGTGTTTAGGATAGACAGGTCCAGGATAGGACGCCATGAATTGCCTTTCTTGGGTACCAGGAAAAGTCTTGAGTAAAAACCTTGCCCCCATTCTTCTTCTGGGACAGGCTGAATAGCCCTGATGCTTAAAAGAGAGAAAACCTGCTTTTGAGCCTCTGCCCACTGATTTGGGGGTAGGTCTGGCCAACAGTTTGGTGTTGGTAAAGAGTGGAAGTGGAATCTGTATCCTTGGGAAACTATATTTAGAACCCATTTGTCCTGGGTAAAAAGTTCCCAATTTTTTCCATGCAGGGCAATCTTTCCTAAAGGAACAGTCAGTTGAGCAGGGCTTGGAAGGTTTAAAGTTAAGTCATTGAGACAGTTTACCAAAGGGGGAGTCTTACCACTCCCTGCTTTGGAAGTGGGAGCCCCCCACTGCTTAGGCCTGTGCGTACCTTAGGACTGAAGCCTGGGTGTTCTGCTGGTTCTGGGTTTGGACTGAGAAGGCCTGGAAGAGGTAGAAAAGGACCAATTCTTAGAGAGCCAATGCCTACTAAATCTGGGAGGCTGTACTTGCAGGAATTTAGCTTTTTCCTCCATCTTTTTAAGTACTTCTTCTGCTTTGTTGCCAAACAGGCGGTCTTGGTTTAAGGGAGCATCCAGTAATTTAGCTTTAACATGATCTGGCAAAGATTGCTCCTTACGCCAAGCATGCCTTCTAAGTACAGACTCAGTGACAACAGCCCTGTAAGATTCCTCTAATGACTCAAAACCACATTGCAAAGTTTGTTTTCTCAATTGTTCAGCAGAATACATTAAATCCTGTAATTCTTTATTTTCAGCACAGTCAGGAATCAACATCATTTTCTGTTTAAGCAATCCAATAATATGCTGCTGATACTTCAACATATGAAACTGGGAGTTTAAGGCTCTAATGGCTAACGTTGCAGAAGTGTATACCTTCTTACTCCATCTATCCAGCACCCTGGAATCTCTATCAGAGGGGCTAGAATATTTGGCAGTAGTGGCCTTAATGCCCCTGGGTCTCTGTGAAATGGTCTCAGGATCCACAGTAGGATTTTTAAAGAGGAACTTGTGAGAGTCAGGTACCCTGTAATACCTATCAGGTTTTCTGGGAGCAGGAGGTAAAGTGTCAGGGGCCAGGCTAGATTCCGAGAAGGCATCATCTACAATGTCCAGTACAGGAGGGATTGCTAAAGGCCTGTGTTGAGGCAGGAGTAAGAATTCCCTAAGCCTCTTTTTGGAGTCAAAGAAATCCTGGCTTTCCCAGCGGAAATGCTCCCTAAGAGTATGCAAGGTTTCACCAAAAGAGAAATCCTCTGGAGGGGAAGCAGAGGGAATGGAGTCCTCTGCATCAGAATCCTCATAGGTAGATAAGGGCAAATCTTGGTCATCAGAAAAAAACAGAAATTGCAGAATCCTAATCAGAAGGAAAATCAGTTCTAGATCTCTTAGAGGGAGAAGGGTGGCCTCCCCTGATTAGAGTAATAAGGTCTTCAGCCATTCTTATCATTTGTTTTTTAGGCATAGGGGTCTGACCATGCGGTCTGCGCTTTGGTTTTTTGGGCATGGATCGAGTTTTAGGCCTTGAAGAAGAAGATGGCATCGGTTTAATATGCAAGTCAGTAGGCCTGAATACACCCTCAGAAGCTGCTGCCTGTACAGCGGCTCCGGACCCATCCAAGGTAGAGATATCCACAGGTTCCACAGTCAAAGAAGCATCTTGCAGCATACCAGACTCCGAATGGGTCTCAGTAGAGGCCTGTGAATCTGAAGTAGCGGGTATCAGGAGCTGCAAAAACGCCTCACTGAGTACTGGCGAACTGGCAAATAGCTTAGGAGAAGCATCGTCGGCAGCTTTGGACCTACGCGGTCTGTCTCTGTCTTTATCTTTACGCTTTTTCAGAATGTCGTTAGTCGGGTGGCTTACCGAAGCCAATTCTGGATAATTGAACCGAGTACCAAAATATTTAGATGCAAAATTGAACCGACGAGGAATAGTACTATGTTTGCATAAGGCACAAAACCGACAGCGAGGTACGTCTTGGTCTGGGCCTAGGCAAGGAATGCAGTATGAATGAAAATCTTTATGAGGTATTTGCTTTCCACAAGAAATACAATTGTTAACTTTTACTGACATCGGTTTAGAGCAAGAAAAAGGTTCCCCAACAGGGTACTTAGCTTAGTTGAAGACTTCGAATCTGAAACTCGAAAATGAAAACTTCAGGAGTCGGCCGACCGGCACTTGCGAAATGCTTCTGCTTCCGGCACTGCACGGTAAGAAAGACTGATGTAATGGTGTTGGCTGCATACTTTATACCCCTGACTATCTGACTTCATAGAAGATGAGACAGCAAGCGGCGCAGGACCCAAAACTTTGATAATCACGCCGACTGAGGGCTACCTGCAAGCAGATAACCCAAATGTGATGACTGCAACAGTGAAACATGAAGAACATCATTGTAACATTGTCCTCAATGTTCCATGCTACAATGTCATAAGGTAGTGTGGAAGAATAAATAATATTGTAACCTTTTCCTCAATGTTCCATGCTATAATGTCATAAGGTAGTGTAAAAGAATAAGTAATATTGTAACATTGTCCCCAATGTTCCATGCTACAATGTTATAAGGTAGTGTAGAAGAATAAGTAACATTGTCCTCAATGTTCCATGCTACAATGTTATAAGGTAGTGTAGAAGAATAAGTAACATTGCCCTCAATGTTCCATGCTACAATGTTATAAGGTAGTGTAGAAGAATAAGTAAAATTGTGACATTGTACTCAATGCTCCATGTTACAATGTTATAAGGTAGTGTAGAAAAATAAATATTGTAACCTTTTCCTCACTGTTCCATGTTACAATGTCATAAGGTAGTGTAGAAGAATAAGTAACATTGTCCTCAATGTTCCATGCTACTATGTTATAAGGTAGTGTAGAAGAATAAGTAACATTGTAACATTGTCCTCAACGTTCCATGCTACAATGTTATAAGGTAGTGTAGAAGAATAAGTAGCATTGTAACATTGTCCTCAACGTTCCATGCTACAATGTTATAAGGTAGTGTAGAAGAATAAGTAACATTGTAACATTGTCCTCAACGTTCCATGCTACAATGTTATAAGGTAGTGTAGAAGAATAAGTAACATTGTAACATTGTCCTCAATGTTCCATGCTACAATGTTATAAGGTAGTGCAGAAGAATAAGTAACATTGTCCTCAATGTTCCATGCTACAATGTTATCAGGTAGTGTAGAAGAATAAGTAATATTATAACATTGTCCTCAATGCTCCATGCTACAATGTTATAAGGTAGTGTAGAAGAATATGTAACAATGTAACATTGTCCTCAATGTTCCATGCTACAGTTTTATAATGATACCCCGACCAAATAAGGAGAAAAGATAATTGTCTACAAAACAACACAACATTCAAGTTGTGACAGAATACCAAGGGCTAACTGCCAATAGTAGTACGTTGAGCACACTTACCAAATGATGTGTCCCAATTTGTAGATATACAAGGCACTTGATGGTTAGAAGAAAGGTACCTCTTATGAAGCATTAGTTATTCAAAAACTATAACATGACTGTTTGCATTACTTGTCACTGAAAATCTAACATCTGGAAGAAGTACGCAGCATTCAGTACTGAGTGAAAACATGAAGATACAAAAGAGTCAGCGGATGATCCATGACAGGGTACCAGATAGTTCCTGCATATCTGCCTCCCTAATTCAGGGCTTTTTTTCAAAGCCACATTGTGCTCATCTAATAACTTACACTACACTACTATGAAAGGCAAAACATTGTCCACCATCTTCTTAAGGCTTTTAGAGATTTACTCCTTCCAGGTACCGTCCACATTTCCTTTTTTACCACCATCTGCCACTTCTCCACCATTCTATCCTTTCCACTTGCTGCAAAACAACTTGGCATCAAAACCACTTCCCCTTTCTTTTTTGAGCCCGAAACCCAGTGTTGTAAGACTTTGTTCACACCCTCCCTCCCCACATCATGTACCATTTAGCACATGGTAAAGAAAGATTACTACTGCTGTCAAAGGCTAATAAACACAGATACGCAAGGAAACAGAAGACAGGTACACTACCTGCAAGCAGTCAGAAGGCTGCAAAGCATCAGTACAACTTTATAGCTGTTACATGAAATAAAAAGCAAATTATCTGGCAAATGTGGAGAAGTGAGCACTCCCTGACTGACTTTATGTTATAAAGATCCATAAAAAAATAGCTTAAAAGGATTAAACAAACAATTTTACAAAATCATCATTCTTTAATCTCATTTCTCCACTATCTTCATTTTATGACCCACCAGAAACCATTTTTAGAAATACTGTAACTTCTCCATCTGAATAGCTAATACCAGTGTTTCAACTCCAGGAAATGGTCTTGCATTTGGTGACTTACACACCGTATAACAAATGTTTAGCTGTACCTTAGGAGAAATGCAGTTTTCACTACAATATGAAGTACATCTATCTGAAGACAGACTCAAGTTCACATTTTAAACACTCAAAGACATTTCAGCACTTAATGCCCTGAAAACATTTACGAAACTACTTACTGTTGGACGTGCTTTGTTCAGGAAACTGCTGCTTCAATGTCTGATGTCCACTTTCTGAGTGAAATTCTGTGGCATCTTCCTCATTCACAACTGAAGTCCTGTGGTTTTCTGTAGTGTGGAAGACTACTGCTGTCAAAATAAAGAAACAGAAGAGAAAGTGGCACAATGACTTTAAGGAAACTGCTTTTCACAATGTCAGCAAGATAATGCAGAAGAACAGAAACAGACAGACAGGCACAGGGAGGCTCTGCTTGCAAAACCTGGCTTTGTTTATCATTCATGATGATGATGGATGGCCATGGATGGAAGAGACAGGAGTACCTGATGGCTAGTTCTCCTTTATCAGGGAATAGCTTTGGGTTTTTACACTGCTAACACACCACACTGCAGTCTATGAGGACCAATATAAGTTAGACAGCTGCAGATGGGCACATGTCTGCAGCATGGCAGATGCATAGATGTACACCCATACTTCCTGTAACACTGACACAGCAAATTCTTGTTAGTTCTATGTCACACAGCCAAAAGCAGAAATTTGGGAAAAAAAGAATTAATGGATAGGGCATCTTGAGCAATGCTCTGTGGCAGCCTTCTCAATCTATAACACAACCTTCACCATTTCAGGGAAAGAATAAGGCGTTGGGTAAGAAATAATCCCCTGGAACTTGGAGTTGTTGGGGGAGGGATATTTACAGTATTACCCATAAAAGAAATGCAACATTGAGAACTGACAGCTAGCAGTTGCAGGTTTTGAAACTGGACTTGTACTATTAAACAATATGCATGGATAGTAAAGACAAGTGGGCATTATAAAAGTACTTACATTAAAAGAAGCTCTGAAGTGAAGTATGGACTCAGATGCCCAAGTAAATCATGTTCACAATAAAAACAATGTCTTATGTTGGCAAAGAGCAGTACTGGGACAAAAGTAACAGGTTTCCCAGTGCTGTTACATTAAAGAGGTAGAGGTAACATAATGCAAAATAGCTGCAGTTTAAATTCTAACTTCTAAAAGAAGACTTTCACATTGAAGTTTTATATACTATCTTCCAACATCAAGAATACTCGCAGTTGCTTTTCTTGAGACATTACTTAGTAGTTCCAAGCCTATACACAGTTCCCTAGTAGAAGTATGAGACATGATTCTGTCCGTACTGACATTTTGAAAAAATACATTTCATTTCATATTAACAAAGTAAATTCTGAAACTTGCTGTTATAGATTCAAACTGCTTTTTTAGGAGAGCTTTAGTTCTTTCATCTTCAGTGTGTGGGGCTCTGCCCTATACTCTCTACTACTTTTATATACCCCAACATTGCAGGACCTCTGAGGAGGGATAATCTGATTTAGTATATATTTGTTCGCATTCCCAGTGCCAGTCTTGTGATTCTGGGGTTACAGTTCATGGAATTCCTTTTTAGTAAAATTTCGTTTATTTGATATTATTGGATAAAAAATAGTTTTATTCAGGAAAAGGAAACAAAACAAAGCTTAATAAATGAAAAGTCAACCTGTGACTAAAACACTACGTACAAAAATAATGCAATACAACTAGATAAGGAACATGATGCATAGTATAGTGTAAAGCCGACAATGTCGAATCTGACAATGTCGACAGGAGAATATCGAACAATCAGAATCTCAAGCGTGTAAACGGAAATCCGGCAGTGCTGTCTCGGAGTTGGTATATTTAAGTAGCGGGGGTGTGGGGGTGCCCCCCCTGCTTAAACCAGTTAGGATACTTTTTTCTTTTTTTTTGTCTTTTTATAAGGTCGATGTTTGAAGACATCGACCATATGGTGTCGACCATATGCTGTTCGACTTTTTCAAATGTCGATCTTATAATATACACCCGTGAAGCCAATAGAGAATTTTCTAGAAAAAAAAAAGATAAAATAGATGAACGGGAATTTATATTTTTGATTAACACCCAGAGGACATCGTGCTAGTTAATACAAGTAATGATGTGTTAAAAGTGATAAAGATAAGAAAAAGTAGTCTACAAAGAAGGAGGTGTGTTTTCTATTATGAAGTGTTATTTTAAAGACTTTGACATATTTATTTGTCAAGGTTGTGAAACATTTCAAAGATAAGCTTTAAGAATCTAGCCAACTTTGTGTGATACATAGTTTAATTAGCAAGGAGGTTACAGTTAAGACGTAAATATTTTATGTGATAGTTTTTTGGATGGATGTTAAAGAAGGGCAATGCTCTTAGTAATAATAATATCATGGAAGCCTAGCTCAATTAATCTATTTTTCAAAGATTTCCATAAATGAGCTGCATGTTTGCAACTACAAAAATGTGAATTAAGTCATCATACACTGAGCCACAAGATCTACATGCTGGTGACACAGCTGGAAAACAGACAATAATTTGGATGGGGGCATATAGGCATACTTGTACAGAATAGTTTTTATAATGAATATGTTTATTTTTGTATTGAATAGATTCAAGTACATCAGTAGTTGAGGGGGTGAATAAACTTTTGTCCAGTAGTTTGAGAAAAAGTGTATTATTATATCTAGGACACAATGATTTATCCGAGGTAGATTATTCAGTAAGCAAAGCCAGATTTGCTCAAAGGAATCTGTATCAATGGAATTGGAGACAAAACAGGGAATAATTTAGGCATCAATTAATTAATTTGATTTAAAATGTGTATGTAGTCTTTTGGCAAATTTAAGGTATTAGGTGAAAGTGGAGAATGTTTGGCAAAATTCCAAATCAATTTATCCTTAATTAGAAGAAATTATGACAATTCCAATATTTGTTTATTTACATTAATACTAGGATTCATGTCTATTGGTGGTGTGGGTTGCAGGTTTCAGACAGTGCCAATGTTGGCCTCTGTTCCACCTCTAAAAGTTTTGTCATTGACGGCCTTCTTTCAGTCTCTTCTTCCAATGACTGCCATTCCAGCCACAGAGTTTATTCAGGCCCTGGGATTCATGGTCTCTTCTATTCCAATGCTTCCTCTTGCCAAACAGCAACTGCAGAAGATTCAATGGTACCTCCTATGTCAGTCTGGCTGCAGCATTGCCATGATCGGGACTTCAGTGCACCTCTTTTTCCTTGTCAAAAGAAGGAATTTGAGTGATGGATTCAATATCTGTTCTCAACCCAGGCCTGCTCTTTTAGCCGCCAGTCTCTTCTCAAGAACTATTCACCAATGCCTTAGACATGGGGTGGGGGCGTCATGTGGTCACTTGAAAGTTCAGGTTCTCGGGCCCCCTGTCAGAACTAACAACACCAATATGGGTAGGGAAGTGAAAAAAATACCAATAACAAAAAGAAACAGTTCCAGAAGTCAGGCCATATTAACATCAAAGAGATGATTTTCGCCATTCAAGTTTTTCAACCCATGTTCTCTCCCAACTCCTTAAAGGTATACACAGACAACACTACAGTGGTGTGGTACGTCAACAAGCAGGGAGGCACAAAATCTTACCTCCTCTGCAGGAAGGCCCTTCAGGCTTGGGAGGTGACTCTCAGTTATCAGTTAACTCTTCAGGCAGTATACACTCCTTCAGAGCACAATTTAGTGTCAGACACTCTCGGCAGGTCCAAAACACAGGCTCACGAATGGATACTTCACAGAGACATGTTTCTAGACACTGTCAATCAGTGGGGTGTTACTCAGGTATCTTTTTGCCTCCCCTCTGAACAGGCAGCTCCCTCTCTACTGTTCCAGACTGCCATGCCTCCTGGTGTGGAAGATGGATGCCTCCTGGTGTGGAAGATGGATGCCCTGTCTTTTCCAGTGCCATGCCTCCTGGTGTGGAAGATGGATGCCCTTTCTTTTCCAGTGCCATGCCTCCTGGTGTGGAAGATGGATGCCTCCTGGTGTGGAAGATGGATGCCTCCTGGTGTGGAAGACGGATGCCTCCTGGTGTGGAAGACGGATGCCTCCTGGTGTGGATGATGGATGCCCTTTCTTTTCCTAGGAAGGGGATGTTTCTTTAGGATTTCCCTCCTTTTCCTCTACTTTCAAGAGTCCTGTAGAAGATTCAGCTGGACTCCTCAAAAATCTTTCTAGTAACTCCCTTTTGACCAAGACAGAACTGGTTCCCCCTCTTAATGTATCTGGCCAGGAGCAGTCACCTTACAATTTAGATCTCATTACACAGGACAAGGGGTCATTCAGCCATCCTCACTTGTCCATTCTTCAACTGGCACTGTGGGTGATAGGGGTTTGTTCCCTTTCAGGCACCTCTTTTCAAAGGATGTGCTCAGGGTTTTACTGGAGGCAAGGAAACCCTCAGCCAGAAAATCTTATATGTCCAAATGGAAAAGATTTTTGTGTGTGGTTCCATGCTCGTAACAGAACCCTTTTTTAGTGAGGGTCTTTTTGGTCCTTTATTATTTGTGTGAATTGCTCCAGTCTGGCTTGGCCTATTCTTCTGTGAAGGCCCATTTGCCAGCCATTTCCATTTGCCTGTCCTTGAATCCTCCCTTGACTTCTCATTTTGAGGTCAAACAATTTCTTAAAGGCATCCTGCATCTTAGGCCTTCAAGGAAACTTATTCCTCCTCCTTGATACCTTAATTTTGTTTTAGGAAGATTGACTCAGGCTTCTTTTCAGCCTGCAGATTCTGCTCTTTGCAACATTGTACCTGGAAGAATGTTTTGTTGTTAGCTCTTACTCTGAGGGTTTCGGAGCTGCAGACCTTTGCATTTGTTCTTCTTTTTTTGTTTTTTTTTCACAAGGACAGGGTGCCCCTTCATACTAATCCTTCTTTTATGCCCAAGGTAGTAAATGAGTTGTTCCTGAATCAGTTGGTACAACTCCCTTCCTTTTTCCCGTCTACTCAGTCTGCTAGTGAGACGATCTTGCATACCTTGGATTTGCACAGACAGCTCAGGTACTATTTGGATAAAACTAAGGCTATTCGTAAGTCTGACCAGCTTTTTTTTTTCTCTTTTTTCCCAGGACATTGGGTTTGGGTGTTTCTAAGCAAACCATCTCCTCCCTGATATCTAACACCATTTCGTTTTGTTATTCTTTTGATCAGAGCTCATTCCACTAGGGCTGTTGCCTCTTCTGGTGCTTTCCTCAATGGGTTGGACACCAGTTCAGTCCTTGAAGCTGCTACCTGGTCTTCAGTGCATATCTTTACTAAGCATTATAAGTTGGATATGGTTTCTAGGGCCAAAGCCGGTTTTGCTAGAACCATTTATATGGGATTGTTGAGGGCTCTTCTCAGCCTTCCAGCTCCCACTCTGTTTCTTGAGCATTTTTACTCTCCCTACAGTAAAGAATACTGCAGCAGTGATATAGAAGGAAACAGTACATTTGTGTAAAATCGTACCGTAACAGTAGATGTCCTTCTTTTCAGAATTGCAGTATTTGCTCCCTCCAGCCAACCCCCTCTTGTTTGTTCTGTTTTTTTGTTTTGGATTTCCTTCTGACTGATGGTGTCCCCTTTTTTTCTGCATTTTCTCCTTCTGGATGTGCATGGACTCTTTTGTCCTATGGAGACTATTCTTCACTGGGGCAATTCAGTTCTGGGTAACTGCAGCTTTACATCACTTTTAAGTTTTACATCCTGTGTGGGTAGCATATGTGTGATATATGACACACAAAAGATTATAAGGCTTTAGTACACTGGCCCAAAGTAGGGCTGCCCTGGGCATGAGACCCCTATAATAAAGACTGCTACAACAATGAATAGAACATCTACTGTTATGGCAAGATTTTACACAACTGTACTTTCTCAAAGAAATCCTGTCCCTATGAAAAATCAGAAAGGTTTAACTCACCGCAAGAGCTTGCAACTCATACATCTTTCTTGCAGAGGTCAGAGCAATCAGTAAAACCGTTTTCCATGTTAAGAACCTCAAGTCAGACATGTTAGCTGGTTCAAATGGAACAAGTGTTAGCTTCTCTAACACAAAATTAAGACCCCAAAGGTGGGCCACTGGTTTTCTTGGAGGCCTCTTATGTAAAACCCCTTTCAGAAGCATTTTGGTATAAGAATGCATTGAAAGAGGGGGATCTATAGGCAGAGATGCTGAAATGGCTGATGAATGAACCTTGATGGAGTAACAAAGGCCACAAGATCGTAACACAAACATATAGTGTACAAAACAGAGAACAACTAGCCTGGAATAGATACTGTTTATGTTGTTGGCATCAACTATAAAGCCTTTTCCCTTTGTTAATTCATGATTTGCTAATAGCAGGCTTTATTGTCACCAGTAGCACCTGCTGCACATCCTCAGCAAACGGGTGCCTAAAGGGAAGTAAGACCCCCTTCATCAACGCAGCAGCCGAAGTTAACTGGGCTCAGGGTGTATCAGACATCCCTACTACTTTGTGAGAAGATCCATTCTGTGAGGAAGCTTGTGGTAATTGTCCCTTGCTATTTCCCAAAGAAAGGAGAACTCCTGTTGCCTGGGTTTGAAGGTAATTACCATAATGATTTTGGGGTATTCTTTTTGAATCTTCAGATATAGGTTCATAGGTAAGTACTAGGCTATCTGCCCAAGGGCATTTATAAGCCTAGCCAGAATGTGATAGCTTTTGCCACCCCCTTAGATTAGTTCCCTGTGCCACTGTCCAGCAGAGCCATTAGTTCCCTGCGTCACTGTCCAGCAGAGCCACTGCAGTGATCCCCGGGGTAAATTTTCTGTTTCGCATCCACCCGTCAAGGTTTCTTTTGAAGAGTGTTAGTGAGGGGCTCTGCCTGATGTATATTGTAATCCTGTTCCAAAGCATGGGGAATCTCTGGGACAGGAATCTATCCCTCTAGCATGTCCTATTTATCGCTGTGTTGAGGTTTATATCTCTAGACCGTGTGGCTCTCCGGGATTTGTTTTTTTTTAGGTGGAGAATGTCCATCAATTCTGGGTTGGACATGGCCTTGTATGTCAGGCAGAGATCACCTCTGAGTAAGCAGTATGCAAGCAAGTACAGCTGGAGTTTCTTGAGTCGGGCTGCATAGGGCATCTGTTTGAGGCCATGGATATAAATGGAAAATGTGGAAAGGTATACAGGAACATTCCTGTGCAAGGAAAAGAAAAAGCATCTGTCTCCCAGGTCTTCTTGTATGGAGTCCTGCAGCAGAACTTTGCCAGCTGATTGTTCAGAGAGGAAGCAAATAGGTCTACTTGAGGAATTCCCACAGATGGATCAAATATTGGAAGACCGCCTGATATATATTCTATTTGTGAGGTTCTGCCCTTGTCCTGTTCAGCTGGTTTGCCACATAGTTTTGTTTGACAGAATGTACAAGGCCTGTAGAGTGAAATTGTGATGTAAAGCTATATCCCAAGCTAACATGGCTAACCTGAAAGAGAAAATGACCTTCTTCCCTTGTGTTTGTTGATGTATCACATGACTGTGGTATTGTCTACAACAACTTGAAGAGTTCCCAGGGAAACTAAGATGATTCCAAGAGTTGAGTGCCTTAATCAGATCAAGGATCTCTTTTGCATTTATGTGCTGGCCTTGGTGTCCCACTCCTTGCACTTTTATACCTCCTGAAACGGTACCCCAAGCAAAGTCCTGATACAGTGGATGGTCCAATGGGTAAGGTTTAGAACTGATAATGTGTCATCTGTCTTTTACCATTCAGTATGTACCGTAGTAAGCAGCTGCAGCAATTAGACAGACCTCAGAGGTTTCTAATAAAGTAAATAAAGGGCCTCCAGCTTGTGCTTGACATGGACCGACTAAAGTCCCTGTCACTATACTCTGTATCATATACACTTCTTACGGGAGACATATGCCTGGCCTACAAAGAAACCCAAGACCCAAACCTAATGAACTTACTGCATATCCGTAAATCAAATGGGTCTAGGGCTACCCGATCCATGGACTTAAATATGGCCTGTGACTTAAATAGAACTTGGTGGAGGGGCAGACTTATTTCCCAGCAACTGCCATGTCTTTGGAACAGTCTACCAATTCATGGGAAACAGAGCACCTCTATGACACTGTTCAAGAGGAATCTGGATGAGTGGATGGGGCACCGTAAATTCTTACCAGGGATAGCGCTGACAACCCTCCTGGACGTGGGCAGTCATTACTAAATGCAGTCTTTGGTATTGACTAGTAGTTCTACAGTATTACACATGGTTGAAACAGCTAGGCTTAAAATGACCTCCAGGTCGACAGTCTATTAATCTCCTATGATTCTATGATCCAGACACACAAAACATTAAGAAATGCCTGAAGTCTGAATGAACAGGGATACGGTAATAGGCATCAAAATATCTAAGAAATATAGTGTTATCAGAAAACTTAAATGAGTTAAGAAGAACTAACAGTCGTGAAGCAACAGCATTTTGACCTTGGGCACCATCACAAACAGATTTAGGAAAGAAAGATCCTATCACAAACAGGTTTAGGAAAGAGAGATCCTATCACAAACAGGTTTAGGAAAGAAAGATCCTATCACAAAGATCCTATCACAAACAGGTTTAGGAAAGAAAGATCCAGAACTGGTCTCCAAGGATTTTCTTTGGCATTAAAAAACTTCCTTGAATAAAACTTTTTTCCCACCTGGGAAGGAGGAACTGGTTCTATCGTTACCAGGGACAGCATGTTATGAAGAACTGTGATTTTTACTGGTGGTCACTGGGATCTGGTTTCTGGCTTACATATGCTAAGTCCGAGATGCCATTTCTCTGAATATTCCCTTTTTTCTGAAGTATGGTAAACTCGGAGTTGGTATATTTAAGTCCAAGGTGGGTGGGAGGGCTTGACCCCCACAAGGGGGTGCAGGGGGTCTCCTCCCTGCTAAATTTAAAGGAGAAGAATGATTTTCACGATTTGCTCTTCTGTGTTTCTGGCCTTTTCTCTGTCTTGTCGGCACTCAGCATTTTGAATGCTAACATTTCAGTAGGAAGACATAAGACCTATTTGAGGTCATGGAGCAGATCCAATGACTGTAGCCTCTGTACCTCACTTATACAAGTGCCTAGTGGTGGGCTTTTGTAAGGCACGTGACAATCTTGCATGAAAACTTCCCAATTTATAATGCACAGTCCACAAAGAAGCAATCCAAAAGAAGAGCAGCCACCACTTCTAAATCCAAAAACTGCTTAGCATGTACTACATTAAGTAAATGTATTGCCTAAGGATGGTTTAAAGTGTAGACTGGTTCCAGTACTTCCCCACACCTTCTTCAGTATGAGGAAGCAATGAAACTGGTGCTGGGAGCAGAAAATGCTGTTTGGATGGGTTTAAAATTAGACGTTTAAAAAGTACACCTGGAGGTGCAAAACCTTGTCAAGTCTGATTGTTTTAATAACTTTCTCATGCAATTCTGTCTAGGACTTATGGCATCCCTAGCTAAGAGCTCTTGGATCAGGTAAACCAGGGATCAGTCATGACTAAAAAACATCCAAGGCATCCAGCATACTTTTGCAGATGCACACTTCAGGCTGCAAGTTTGGATAATCATTTTCTCCATATGATTAGAACACCTACCACCACAGACCACAATTTGTTTTTATATCCTTTGAAAACAGTAGACTCACTTTATTGAGATTAAGTTAGCCAATACCTACACAAATGTGGCTCAAGGACCTGAACAGAATGCTAGAATCACTGCAATCCAAAAGGACCAGCCATGTGACCTCGAATACCACCTGCTCAACTCGCATATACCCTGGAAATGATTGCATGTATACACAGTCGCATAGCTGTGCTGCCACACCCCTTATCTTTACAAATATATGTACGGCCTCCATATTTACAACAACTCGGAGAAAGTATACTTCAAGAACAAGTCCTTGTATTCAAGTCTGCTAGTACTCAAATGCACAGACCAGCATTTAGCTGTGAGAAATAGGAATGCAGAAAAGTGTGCAACAGCTACTCCAAAGTATTATGGGTATCAATCACACAGACATTCCTCATCAGGTAAAAAGGGTAAGCTCAGACACTAACCACAAAACATAAAACCAGGGTTTGAATAGTGGACAGGATGGAGGGGGGTGGAATCAGCTGTAGTGGGGCTCAAAAAAGATGAAATCAGAAAAAAAGTCCCCACAGTCAAACAGTGCTAACCTGAAACTCTTCAATGCACAATGATGCACAAACTACTCCATGCATATAGTGTAGAAGAATAAGTAACATTGTGACATTGTCCTCAGTGTTCCATGCTACAATGTTATAAGGTAGTGTAGAAGAATATGTAACATTGTCCTCAATGTTCCATGCTACAATGTTATAAGGTAGTGTAGAAGAATAAGTAACATTGTAACATTGTCCTGAATGTTCCATGCTACAATGTTATGGAAAGCGCAGTGGTGCAGCGGTAGCATTGTCACCTCACAGCAAGAGGTTCTCCGGTTCGATTCTCGGCTGGGGTGCCTTCTGTGTGGAGTCTGCATGTCCTCTCTGCATTCGTGTGGGTTTCCTCCGGGTGCTCTGGTTTCCTCCCACATTACAAAGACATGCATCTGGAGCCTTTCTTCCCAGGCATCCGCTGAAAATTGGCTTTGTTCCCGGTTAACAAATGATAAAAAATAAGTAAAATTGTAACACTGTCCTCAATGTTCCATGCTACAATGTTATAAGGTAATGTAGAAGAATAAGTAACATTATAACATTGTCCTCAGTGTTCCATGTTACAATGCTATAAGGTAGTGTAGAAGAATAAGTAACATTGTAACATTGTCCTGAATGTTCCATGCTATAATGTTATAAGGTAGTGTAAAAGAATAAGTAACAATGTAACATTGTCCTCAATGTTCCATGCTACAATGTTATAAGGTAGTATAGAAGAATAAGTAACATTGTAACACTATCCTCAATGTTCCATGCTACAATGTTATAAGGTAGTGTAGAAGAATAAGTAACATTGTAACATTGTCCTCAATGCTCCATGCTACAATGTTATAAGGATTGTAACATTGTCCTCAATGTTCCATGCTACAATGTTATAAGGTAGTGTAGAAGAATAAGTAATATTGTAACATTGTCCTCAATGTTCCATGCTACAATGTTATAAGGTAGTGTAGAAGAATAAGTAACATAATAACATCCTAAGTAATATCATAACATAATAAGTAACCATTGCTTTACTCTCCCCCCCTGACCAAAATCCTAGAAAAATGCATCCATACCCAGCTAAACCATCTCCTAGACAGCAACATCCTGTCACCTACTCAGCATGGTTTCAGACCTGCCCGTAGTACCACTACAGCCCTCCTCTGCTTCACAGACACAGTAAACTGTCTCAAAAATGAAGGCCTACAAGTGTCAACTCTTGTTTTGGATATGTCCAAAGCATATGACACAGTCTCACACCAAATCCTGCTAAACAAACTAAACCAATATCATCTATCAAATTCCACTCTTACCTGGTTCCAAAGCTACTTAACTGACAGGTACCAAGCTGTGAAATGGGAAAATTCTCTCTCTCCTCAGCTGCCCATAACTATAGGAGTCCCACAGGGTTCTATCTTAGGACCACT
Organism: Protopterus annectens; assembly: GCF_019279795.1. Taxonomy (NCBI): domain Eukaryota; kingdom Metazoa; phylum Chordata; order Ceratodontiformes; family Protopteridae; genus Protopterus; species Protopterus annectens. The sequence goes on along the minus strand of NC_056731.1, from coordinate 1,882,238,460 downwards.
ACTATTCACAGTCTTCACAAATGACCTCCATACCGCCACACAGCATGCATCTATAATTCAGTATGCAGATGACACTACCTTAATCTGTGCTGCACAAAACATTCCCACCCTCCTGCAAACAACTCAACTAGCATTTTCTGATGCTGAAAAAGTACAGTTTTGTACCTACCATAAATGTAGATGTTCGAAGATCCACATTGCTGCAGTCCTGCCAGATGTCACAACACACCAAACACCTGTACCAAATATATGTACAATATATACAAAGTCAGAAAGGTACAATCACATCTACATTTATGGTAGGTACAAAACTGTACTATGTTCTTTGCTGCAGTCGGGTAGAATCCAGGATGGCAAATCACAAAGGAGCAGGAGCTGACAACATGCCCTGTAAACAAAACCAGCCCTAGAGAAGGTATGCACTGAACTCAAGTAGCTGCCTCAAAATATCCTTTGCCACCCCTTAGAAATGCTGTTGAAGTGGCAGTAGCCCTAGTGGAATGAGGCCTAATCCCAGCTGGAATCTCCTTGCCATGATGGGAGTAACAGAAAGTAATGCAAAACCAATCCACTTAGAAATAGTTTGTTTTGACACAGGCTTACCCTGAGATCCTTAGTCCTGCTTAAATAATAACGTAATTGCCTGTGTACATCTAAAGTGTGCAAAATCTTTTTATTTTGGGGATTTGAATGCCACACTAGAAACCACTTTAGGCATAAAGGAAGGATTAAGATACCTATCCTTATGAAAAATCATAAGGGCCTGCAATTCAGACACTCTTGCAGAAGTAATGGCTAACAAAAGCAGTCTTCCATGACAAATATTTCAATTCAGCAGTAGCTGCAGGCTCAAAAGGTTGTAGAGTGAGTTTCTCCAACACAAAATTGAGGTCCCAAGCAGGAGTAGGAGCTCTCTTATATTCTTTGCCCAGAAATTGCTTGAACAAAGGATGAGAAAACAATGGTGGGTCACAATCATAGTGAGCTGAAATTGCTGCAGCATGAATCTTAATGGAAGAGAAAGACAAACCTTTGTCCAATAACTCAGTAAGATATTGAAGAGCCACACTCAAATTTGGTCTCTTCCATTCACTTTCCTTGTACTAGGTCTTCTGGCTTCCATAATCACATTCAAAACTTGGAGACCTGCTATGGTTCAAAACAGAATATGCCAGGCTGTTAGATGAAGAGAAGCTTGACATTGAGTAGATGCCCGTCCTTCTGAGACAATAGGTGTGGAATCAAAGGTAAGGGCCCCAGACTCCTCAGCAATGGGTACCAGTGCTGTCGAGGCCAATCTGGATTAATTAAAATCTCATCTTGGCTTGTCTTGTCTGACCTTTAGGAGTACCTTTGGGAGGAGAGGCAGAGGTGGAAAGGCATACACATGAAGATTTTTCCAACTGAAAGAAAGAGCATCCACTTTCCAGGCTGTGTGCTTTGGCAGCTGGTGGTTTAGTGGCAGATCTAGGTCTGGAGTTCCCCATGACACTGTCAATGTCTGAAATACATGAAGATCCAGTTTGATTTGCCTGCTTAACACATCTGCTAAGGAGTTCTGTGCTCCTGGCAGAAACCTTTTCAGTTGACAAAATCATTGCTTGCCTGATAAGAATGTGTTCCCCTTGTTTGTTGATGTACCACATGACAGTTGTGTTGTCTGTTAGAATCAACACCTGCCCTGGAAGAAGTAAATCCTTGAAAGCCAGTAATGCAAACTGGCTGCTACATCTCCCTTCATGTGTTCTGGTAGATAGAGATGCTGCAGTCTGGCCTTGTCTTTGTCTTATCCACTTTTTCAGATGATGAGCCCCCCAAGTGTGTCTAGAGGCATCTGTCGTTCTATCTGGACTCTCCTCTCTTCACAGAGAAGAGAGTCCCTTTAGTGGTGACATTCCAGCCCACCCACAAAAATTCTTTTTTGAACAAGGGGTATTATTTGAATGACAGTGTCAATCCTGGGCAGTGCTGTGTCCATACATTTTTGAGATACCATTGTAGCTCTTCATATGCAGTTTGGCATTGGGGAGTACCCAGAACAAGATGCCATGAACCCTAAGGTTTGAAGGACTGTCCTTGCAGTCAGCCCGGACTGATGAGATAGTTGATGGAAGTAAAGATTAAAGGCATCTGGGTTGTTGTATTCAGTCTCACTCCCAGAATGTCATGTCTTGAGAGGGTACTAGACTGGACTTTAGGCCATGGGTTGCTGCTGTCAGTCTCTCACTCCCAGAAAGCACATGTCTTGAGAGGGTACTAGACTGGACTTTATTTCGCTCACAGAATACCCTAGGCATCTTAGCACTGCTATCACATATTCCAAATGCTGAAGAAGCTTCCTTGAGCCAGAATCAGGCAATCGTCCAAATAAGGATAGATTTGTATTCCTTTTAGCCTGAAGAAAGCTATCACTGGAGCCAGAACCTTTGTGAATACAGTAGATAAGCCAAAGGGCAATGCAGAGAACTGATAATGAGATACTTCCTGCAAATTAGTCTGATAGGAACATGACGGTAAACTTCCTTGAGATCCAAAGTTACCATCCAGTGATCTTTGCCCAGCAGAGGTAAAAGCTGTTGTAACGTCAACATTTTGAACTTGGGAATGTCCAGATAAGTGTTGAGGATAGACAGATCCAAAATTGGTCTCCGGTACTAGGAACAGGCGAAAAAAAATCCTAGGCCCCTTTCTGGCACAGGAACCGCTGAATGGCCCCTATTCCTTTGTTGAAGAGGAATGTCTGGCATGCCTTTGAAAGGAGGCAAGGTATGGAAATAAAACCTGTAACCGTGGTGAATGATATCATACCCCCCATTTGTCTTGGGTAATTACCTCCAGTTTTTTTTTGAAAGTGCCAACCTTCCTCCCAAAGGTGCTGCAGATTCTGGCAGCTGAAAAGGCAGGTCATTGGGTCTGTTTACGAAAGGACTGACCCCTGCCCTCACCAGAAGACTGAGCAGGTGAACTCCCTGTCTAGGCCTAAAAAGAACCTTGAGCTCTGCCCCTACCACGTCTAGACCTACCCCTAGACTGGATATGTCCACCCCTTGTAGGCCAATTTCTACTAAACGAGGCTGAACCTGCAAAAATCTTTAACAGTCTGCATAGACTTAGCCTTGTCTTCCATTTTCTTTAGAACTGTTTCCACAGGCGAACCAAACAACACATCAGATTGTAAAGGAGCATCTAAAATCCTCATCTTCACATGCTCAGCTAAATTCTGATCTCTCAACCAGGCGTGCCTGCTAAGAACCGAACCAGTGGCAGCCACCCTCGAAGAGGCCTGCACAGCATCAAAACCACATTGCAAAGAATGCTTACCCACCTGTTCAGAAACATGAACTAAATCCTGCAACTCTTTACACTCAATACCTTCCGCCAAAGCATCTACCTTAGACTTTAATTGTGAAAGGAGATAATTTTGGTATTTCAACATGTGAAACTGGCAATTCAAAGCTCTCATGGCCAAAGTGGAAGAAGTATACACTTTCTTTCCCCATCTATCCAAAGCCCTTGCCTCTTTATCTGGAGGAACAGGATTTTTAACAACAGAAGCCTTAACACCTTTAGGCCCCTGTGAAACAGTTTCTGGGTCTGCCCTAGGACTCTTAAAAAGATACTTATGAGCTTCAGGCACCCTATAATATCTATCCGGTTTAACTGGAGCAGGAGGCAAAGAATCAGGGTTCAGAGAAGCCTCTGCAAAAACATCCTCCACCACATCTAGAACAGGAGGTATAGCTAAAGGCCTATGCTGGGGTAGAAACAAAAATTCCCTAAGCCTTTTCCTGGAATCAGAAATCCTGACCTTCCCATTTAAAATGCTCCCTCATGGAATGAAGAGTCTCTGAAAAAGAAAAATCCTCAGGAGGAGAAGCAGAAGGAGTAGAATCATCTACATCAGAATCAGAGTAAGGAGAATACTCCTGCAAGTCTTCAGGACTCAGAAGCATCCGAACACTGCTCAAAACTCCCAAGCTCAGGTTCCACCCTAGGCCTCTTATCAGGAGGGCATAGAGCCTCTAATCATTGTAATCAAATCTTCTGCCATCCTAAGCATATGCTTCTTAGGTACAGACCCTGAAGAACTAGGGGTAACACCTGAAACAAAACCTGGCCTGCCCCTGGGAGAAGCGGAAACAGCAGGCCTATAGGAAGGGAGGGAAGAACAGCTACCTGAGAAGCCCCTTCCGCCTGGCCTACCTCCTGAGAGGTCACATCTTGCAGTAATAAAGTCTCTCCCTGGGATTCCAAAGAAATTTCTGGCTGAACCTCTGGCTCCACGAGCCCTCTAAAGAACCGGGACGGTTCTTCCAGCCCGGAGCATCGGCATTTTATAATTACACCGCTTCCCAAAAACTAACCTGGCACAATCTAATCTCCTCTTTATAGTGCGTTTGTTAAATCTAGCACAAGAGCGACAGCCAACAACGTGCTCAGGCCCTAAGCAAGGTATACACAAGGTATGGTAATCCCTATGAGGTATCTGTTTCCCACAAGAAATACAGTTATTCACTTTTCTGACATCCGGTAAAATACTGAGGCAAGAAAAACCAAAATATTCCCCAACGGGTACTTAGCCAACTTGGATTCGGTCTGAAACTCCGACTGAAAATCTCAGAACGCCAACCTGCACTTGCAAAACTGCTTCTGCATCGGACCATGCGGCAAAAGACTGATCATGCGCATTTGTACCCGACCGACATCAGCCTTATACTTTGGTATTCGGGCCGACTGGGACAGCGGACTACCCAAGTGTCAGGACTGCAGCAATGTGAGATGAAGAACATCTACCTTACCAAAGCCCAACTTATCCTCAATCCAAAGAAAACTCAGCTTATGATTATAACCAGTTCTAACAAAAACACTAACAGTCAATTCACTATCTACTCCACTAATGCTACTCCAATTGCTCCAGTGGCACAGGCTAAGCTATTGGGAATAACCATAGACTCCCACCTAAAATTTGATAGTCATCTCAACTTAACTATTAAAAAAGTATATGCCAAACTGGGGTCGCTCTACCGTATCAAACCATTTAAGCAAAATGGAAGCCTGCTATAACAGAATTGCCCACTTTGCTGCAAATTGCTCATATAGAACTCATCACTGTACTGCTTTGAGACAGCTCCACTGGCTTGAACTGCCCAACCTCCTAACCTACAATCAGCTCTGCCTCTGTCATTCTATCTATTACCTCTCCAATAAGTGTCCTGCCCTCAAAAACCTAGTACAACATCACTCAGCCAAAAGGCCTCTTAGATCATCAAGCAAACTACTACTAGAAGTCACCAACAGCTACAATAGCTTTGGAGATGCACTATATAGTAGTTCGGTGGCTAAAAAATGGAACTCTGTCCCTACAAGCATTCAAAACAGTTCATCCAAAGACTCCTTTAAAAACCTCATCAGGCAACATCTCAAGGAAAGTTAGCAGTGCCATGATTGCTCCCCAGGATAGTGAATGCGGATGACACATACATACAAAATCTAGAGCACTTGATAATAGTTTTCCATCTTACTCACAAACACTGGCTAATCTACAATGTATGTACTGTACCTGTGTACTATGTACGTATTCTACCTATGTTCCAAATTTCAGCTGTATACCACAAATCTATTAATTACCTTTATTTTTAAAATTAATATTTTTTGTTTGTTCTCTCCACTGTAACTGTTTATGTGCCGCATACCACTGTAAAAACATGTCTCCTGTAATTTGTGTGTATACTGATCATGTCTAAATAACTAAATGTGTCTAACTTTTCTTTGTGGAGCTTTTCTCCCTGGGCCTCTGCTGAAAAAGGGCCTTTTCGGCTCAGTCAGACAAATTAACAAATGTAAAATAAAATAAAATAAATAAATAAAAACATTGTCCTCAATGTTCCATGTTACAATGTTATAAGGTAGTGTAGAAGAATAAGTAACATTGTGACATTGTCCTCAATGTTCCATGCTACAATGTTATAAGGTAGTGTAGAAGAATATGTAACAATGTCCTCAATGTTCCATGTTACAATGTTATAAGGTAGTGTAGAAGAATAAGTAACAATGTCCTCAGTGTTCCATGCTACATTTTTATAATGATACCCTAACCAAATAAGGACAAAAGATAATTGGCCACAAAACAACACAACATCCAAGTTATGACAGAATACCTGGGGCTGACTGCTAATAGGAGTACTTGGAGCACACTTACCAAATGATGTAGATATACAAGGCACCTGATGGTTATAAGGAAGGTACCTCTTATGAAGCGTATTAGTTATTCAAAAACTATAACACGACTGTTTGCATTACTTGTTACTGAAAATCTGACATCTGGAAGACGTACGCAGCATTCAGTACTGAGTGAAAACATGAAGATACAAAAGAGTCAGCGGATGATCCATGACAGAGTACCAAATAGTTCCTGCATATCTGCCTCCCCCATTCAGGGCTTTTTTTGAAAGCCACATTGTGCTCATCTAATAACTTACATTACACCACTGTGAAAGGCAAAACATTGTCCACCACCTTCTCTGTAGAGCAACATTGCCTTAAGGCTTTTAGAGATTTACGCCTTCCAGGTACCATCCATGTTTTCTTTTTTACCACCATCTACCAAATCTCCACCATTACATCCTTTCCACTTGCTCCAAAACAACTTAGCATCAAAACCACTTCCCTTATCTTTTGAGTACAAAACCCAGCTTTGTAAGATTTTGTTCATACCCTCCCTCCCTCCCCACATCATGCAAAGTACAGTTGTGTACACTTACCATAAATGTAGATGTGCGAGTGTATTCACTGTTGCAGTCATCACACTTGGGTTATCTGCCTGCAGGTAGCTCTCAGTCGGCCTGAATACCAGAGACTTAGTATTTCTGTGTCAGTTTCTGTCACTTCAGAACTGACGTCAGGTTGTCAGGGGTATAAAAACAGGCAGCCAAAGCCATTACATCAGTTTTTCTTGCCCCAAATGTCAGGAGCCCCCCAAATAAGGAGCTAAGTTATGGTGGGAAAAATACCACCAGTAAAAAGTAAATACCAATAGCCCTGTAAGGGGTAATATACATAGAGAGGAGAGACAGACAGAGAGACAAGGGGGTTGGAGGGTGGGAAACCAGGATTGCAACAGTGAATACACTCAAACATCTACATTTACAGTAAGTGTATACAACTCTACTATGTTCTTTGTGTTTCACTGTTGCAGTCATCACACTTGGGTCGATTCCCAAAGCTGAAGAAAGGGTGGAGGCAGTCAAGAAGAGTTGGGGCTGGCTAGTATGCCCTGCAGGACTGCTGTTGCAAATCCTGCCCTAGTGGAATGTGTTCTGACCCCCTGAGCGGTTGGTTTCCCATCGTGTTTGTAGCAGAAATGGATAAAGTGTGCTATCCATTTGGAAACTGTTTGTTTTGAAATGGCCTTGCCCTCTGCCCCGGTGCAAAACTGACTAGTAACTGGTCAGATTTATTGAAGGGCTTAGTCCTATCAAGGTAGAATCTGAGCTGTCTGTGCACATCCAAGGAGTGCAGGATCCTTTCCCTTTTATTTTGAGGATTAGGGAAGAAGGTTGGCAAATGGATAGATTGATTGAGAGCCACACTGGACACCACTTTAGGCATAAAGGAAGGGTTAGTCCTGAGGGAGACTCTGTCAGCATGAAAAATGATGAAGGGTTCCACAGCCATAAGTGCTTGTAACTCAGACACTCTTCTAGCTGAAGTGATGGCCAGAAGCAAGGCTGTTTTCCAAGAGAGGAAATTTAACTATGCTGATGCTGCAGGCTCAAAGGGGGGAGCGTGAGTTTTTCCAGTACAAAGTTAAGGTCCCAAGCAGGGTCGGTGCTCTCCTTGGTGTCCGTAAGTTGTTTGCCCCTCTCAGGAACTGTTTGATGAGATGGTGAGAGAATAGAGGTGGCTCAATGTTGTAATGAGCCGAGATGGCAGAGACATGGATCTTAATCGAGGAGAAGGATAGGCCTCTGTGGAGCAGATCTGCTAGGTAATCCAGGATTAGAGGTAAGGAGGGCAGTGCTGTGTCCACTCCTTTAGACTGAATCCAGGAACAATACCTTTTCCACTTATCAGCATAGGATTTCCTTGTACTGGGTCTTCTGGCTTCAAGGATGATGTCCAGCACTTGTTTGCTTAGGCTGGTCACTGGGGGAGAATTCAAGGAATAAGCCAGGCTGCAAGATTCAGGGTTTGCAGTTGCGGATGCAAGATCTGCCCCCCTGCTGAGTGAGGAGGGTTGGGATCTGGGGTAGGTGCCAGGGTGGCACCAGTGACAGGATGCGCAGTAGTGGGTACCAGTGCTGGCATGGCCAGCCTGGGGCAGTCAGGATTGCCCTTGGTCTGTCATATCTTATCTTGAGTAATATTCTTGAAAGAAGAGCACAGTGGTGCAGTGGTTAACATTGTCACCTCACAGCAAGAGGTTCTCTGGTTCGATTCTCGGCTGGGGTGCCTTCTGTGTGGAGTTTGCATGTTCTCCCTGTGTCCTCCCACATTCCAAAGACATGCATCTGGAGCATTTCTCTGAAAACAGGCTCTGACATTCCCAGTCAACAAATGTTAAATAAATAAAAAATAAATAAAAAAAGAGGCAGTGGGGGGAATGCATAAATTGAGAGGTTTACCCACTGGAAGGATAGGGCATCCACTTTCCAGGCCCTGCTGTGAGGTGTCCTGGTACAGAATTTGCTGAGCTGGTGATTGCAGGGGGAGGCAAAGAGATCCACCTCTGCAGTCCCCCACTTCTGACTCAGAAGATTAAAGGTGCTGGGCTCTAATTGCCACTCATGTGGGTCTAAGAGACTTCTGCTTAAGTCATCTGCCAGCGAGTTTTGTTTGCCTGGCAGGATTTGAGCTTGCTGATGGACCTGCATGTCCAAGGCCATGTTCCACAGGGCCAAGGCTAGCCTGCAGAGTGGGTAAGAGTGGGTTCCCCCCAGCTTGTTGATGTACCACATAATTGTGGTATTGTCTGTTTTTATTAGCAGGTGTCCTGGTGAGAGTAGAGACCTGAAAGCTGTCAGAGCATGCTTCACAGCTAGCATATCTTTCTGGTTGATGTGCAGATGAAATTGACTTAGGCTCCAGTGGCCCTGAATGCACTTGCGCCCATGTGTGCCCACCAGGCATAGTCTGATGCATCTGTGGTTAGGGTCTGGGCAGCATGGGGTTGAATAAAGGGCAGTCCCTTGCTGTGGGTGCAAGCTGCTGCCCACCAAAGAAACTCTGTCCTTAGACAGGGTATGATAGGAATGACTGTTTCCAGGTCCTGAGAATGTTGGCACCAAAGACTTTTAAATATCATTGAAGTTTCCTCATATGCAGCCTGGCATACGGAATTAGTAGGATGCAAGAAGCCATGAACCCTAGGGCCTGCAGGATTATCCTTGCGGATAGCTGGGTTCTGGTGGCCATTTAAGTAAAATAGTCTGTCAGACAGGCTTGTTTTTCTGGAGTGAGGAATGCCATCTGGGATGCTGTGTCCAAGCTTGCTCCCAGGAATACAATCTTTTGACTGAGGACTAGTTTTTATTTCTTTTCGTTGATGGTGTACCCCAGGGAGGTTAGAAGTTTTTTTACAAATGTCAGGTGCTGCAACAGCATTTTCTGACTGTCTTCCTGAATCAGGCAGTCGTCCAAATACGGGTAAATTTGAATATTTCTCTGTCTGCAGTAAGCAATGCCTGGAGCCAGGCATTTTGTGAATACTCTGGGAGTGGTGGATAAGACAAAAGGAAGTGCAGAGAACTGATAATGCACAGATCCTGGCATGAAGCGAAGATATTTCCTGCATGACTCCCTTATAGAGATGTGCAGATAGGCTTCTTTTAAGTCTAGGGTGACTAACCAGGCATCTTTGGCTAGCATAGGTAGAAGCTGCTGCAGGGTGAGCATTTTGAATTTTGGTACCACCAGGAAGGTGTTGAGAATTGAAAGATCTAGGACTGGGTGCCAAGTGCCCTCTTTTCTGGGTACCAGGAAAAGTCTGGAATAGAATCCTTCACCTATCTGTTCCACAGGAACACCCACTGGTTTGGAGGAAGGTCTGGGAACCCTTTTGGGGTTGTCAGTGAGTGGAAGTAGAATTCGTACCCCTGGGATACAATGTTGCTAACCCATCAGTATTTGGTGATGGACATCCAGTTTTTTGCATGAAGGGCAAGTTTTCCTCCTAGGGGCACAAGCAGCTGGGCAGAGGTGGGGAGTGGGGTAGAGAAGTCATTCTGAGGTCTTACCATAGGGAGGTGGCTTAGCACTCCCTGCTTTGGGGGGGTGGGGGCACTCCATTGCTTAGATCTCTGCATACCCTGAGACTGTAGCCTGGGTGGATTGTTTCCCCTGGGTCTAATTTGAGATGGCCTGGAGGGGGTTGCAAAGGACCAGTGTTTCGAGGGGCAATACCTACTGAATCTAGGAGGCTGCACTTGTAAGAATTCTTTAACTGTCTGCATAGATTTAGCTTTTTCCTTCCATCTTTTTAAGAACCTCTTCTACTTTGGTGCCAAACAGATTGTCCTTGTTCAAAGGAGCTTCTAATAACTTTGATTTGACATGGTCTGTCACGGTCTGCTCCTTAAGTCAAGCATGTCTTCTCAGTACAGAATCAGTGAATGCTGCCCTGCAAGATGCTTCTAGGGCATCAACGCCACACTGCAATGTATGCTTGCTGACTTGGCTTGCAGAATGCATAAGTTCCTGCAATGCTTTATTTTCTGCACAGTCTGTAAAGGTAGCTATTTTTTGCTTAATAAGTTCCATAATATGTTGCTGATACTTCAGCATGTGAAACTGACAATTCAAGGCCCTAATGGCGAAAGTTGTAGAAGTATATATACTTTCTTACCCCATCTGTCCAAAGCTCTGGAATCCCTGTCCGAAGGGGTGGGATTCTTAGCTGTAGTTGCCTTGATACCTTTAGGCACCTGGGAAATGATCTCTGGGTCAGCAGTAGGATTGTTGAAAAGGAATTTATGAGAGTCAGGTACTCTGTAGTACCTGTCTGGTTTCCTAGGAGCAGGGGGTAAAGTATCAGGAGTAAGACCGGATTCCATAAAGTCATCATCAACAACTTAGGACTGGGGGTATTGCTAAAGGCCTATGTTGTGGCAAGTCTACAAATTCTCTCAGTCTCTTTTTGGACTGAGGATAGTCTTGGCATTCCCAATGGAAATGGTCTCTTGAAGCATGTAAGGTTTTACCAAAAGAAAAATCCTCTGGAGGAGAGCCAGAGGGAATGGATTCCTCTGCATCTGAATCCTCATAAGCAGATAAGGGCATGTCTTCACAGTTACAAACCTCACAGTCATCGGACTCCTGGTCTGTTGAAGCTGCTGGGGACTGATCTCTTTTTCTCTTCTTTTGGCAGGGGAAGGCTGACTTCCCCAAATCAGCATAATAAGGTCTTCTACCATTCTAAGCATTTTATGTTGTTGCAAGGGAGCAGGTGCATGTGCTTTGGTCATCGGTTTTCTAGGCGTAGCACATACTCTTGGCCTTAGAAACTCGGTAGTTTTAGTCAGAACTGAAGTCGTCGGTTTGTGTTGAATATCAGTAGTGCGAAGAATGTCCTCAGAAGCCGGTGCCTGCTCAGCAGCTCTGGACCCATCCAAGGTAGAGACATCCGTAGGTTCCATGGTTGAAGAAGAGTCTTGCGGCATATCGGACTCCGAAGGGGTCTCGGTAGAGGCCTGCAAATCCATTAAAGTGGGCATCAGGGCCTGCAAAAGCGCCTCACTGAGTACCGGCGAACTGGTGACTAGCTTAACGGAAGTGTCGTCGGCAGCTTTAGACCTGTGCAGTCTGTCTCTGTTTTTATCCTTACATTTTTTCTGATTATTGATAGTTGGATGGCTTACAGAAGCCATTTCGGAATTCAGAGACTGAGAAAGAAAGTAATTAGCGACAACAAGGGCCTGACGACAAATGGTTTGGTGTTGAACAAGCCCCAAAACCGATAGCGAGGTACGTGGTGGTCTGGGCCTAAACAGGTAACGCAGTAAGAATGAAAATCTCGGTGTGGTATTTGCTTTCCACAGGCAAGACAATTGTTAACTTTTTCTGACATCGGTTAGAGCAAGAAAAAAGGATCCCCAACGGGGTACTTTATTTTAGAAGACTTCAGGATGATTCAATTTGTAAACAAAAACTCAGGTACCGGCCGACCGGAACTCGTGCAAACTGCTTCTCCTTCTGGCTCCTTGGCAAGAACGACTGCTGTAATGGTGTCGGCTGCCTGTTTTTATACCCCTGACGACTTGATGTCAGTCCTGAAGGGACAGCAAATGATGCAGAAATACTAAGTCTCTAGTATTCGGGCCGACTGAGGGCTACCTGCAGGCAGATAACCAAAGTGTGATGACTGCAACAGTGAAACACGAAGAAAGTACAGTTTTGTACCTACCATAAATGTAGATGTTTGACTGGTTATGCTGCTGCAGTCATCACACTTGGGTTATCCTGCCAGTCGGCCCGAATTCCAAAGCCTTGGTCGGTTGTCATCGCTTCTTCCCTGACGTCAGAGCGGCAGGGGTATAAAAGAGGCAGCCGACGCCATTTTCTTAAATTTTTCTTGCCCCAGATGTCAGGTGCCCCAAATTAAGAAGGCAAAATAAAAAGTTTGCAAAACATACTTTAATGCAAAGCAGTGGTACTAGTTGTAAGCAAATACACCTTATAGACATGCATCCCAAAGGTTGAAGTACATGGAGGTATAAGAAAAGCCTTGTTAGGTAGAGGGGATGGAGGGAGGGTAGCCTGGACTGCAGCAGCATAACCACTCGAACATCTACATTTATGGTAGGTACAAAACTGTACTATGTTCATTGTGCTATGCTGCTGCAGTCATCACACTTGGGTAGAGTCCCAAAGCTATGGTTGGGTGGTAGGAGCTAAACTGGGTTAGGTGCAGCTAAGATGCCCTGCAGAACTGCAGTGGCAAACCCAGCTCTGGTTTTTGAGTACAGAGGAAGGTGGTAATGCTTGGTGAAGGTGTGCACTGAACTCCAGGTAGCTGCCTCTAGAATGTCCTTTGTTGGGACTCCTCGGAGGAAGGCTGCTGAGGTTGCTGTAGCCCTTGTGGAGTGAGACCTAATACTAGCAGGCACTGCTTTCCCGTGGTGTGAGTAGCAAATGCGGATGCAATGTGCTATCCATTTGGAGATGGTCTGTTTTGAAATAGCCTTTTCTTCTGAACCTGGTGCATAGGATACAAAGAGTTGGTCAGATTCTCTGAAGGCCTTTGTCCTGTCCAAATAGTAACGCAACTGTCTGTGAATGTCCAAAGAGTGAAGGAGTCTTTCTCCTTTATTCTGTGGGTTTGGATAAAAGGTGGGCAAGTGTATGGTCTGATTGAGAGCCACATTGGATACTACCTTTGGCATGAAGGAAGGGTTGGTGCATAAAGATACTCTGTCCTGATGGAAAATGAGGAAAGGTTCCACTGCCATAAGTGCCTCTAGATCTGAAACTCTGCATGCTGAGGTGATAGCCAGCAGCAGGGCTGTCTTCCATGACAAGTATTGAAGCTCTGCTGAAAAGGCTGGTTTGAAAGGAGGAAGTGTTAACTTTTCCAGAACAAAATTTAGATCCCAAGTTGGAGTAGGTGGTTTTCTGGGGGGTCTAATATTTTTTGCCCCTCTGAGAAACTGCCTTAGCAAAGGATGAGAGAAAATGGGAGGAACCGTATCATACTGAGCTGAAATGGCTGAAGCATGGATCTTTATGGATGAGAAAGAAAGACCTTTGTGTAGCATCTCAGTTAGATATTGGAGAATGTGCCGAATATTTGGGATGCCAGGATTTAGGCTTTTGGCCTGGCTCCATACACAAAATCTTTTCCATTTGTCTGAGTAAGTTTTTCTGGTGCTGGGCCTCCTGGCCTCCAAAATGACATTCTGGACGTCCTTTGAGAGAAGTGTTGTTTGATAATTTAAGGTATTTTCCATGCAGCTAGATTTAAGATCCTTAGCTGACTGTGAAGGATCTGAGAGTTTTGTTGGGTTAACAGCAGAGGGAATTGAGGTAAGATCCATGGAGGGCTGTGAGTCAAGCTTCATAGTAGTGGGTACCAGTGTTGATGTGGCCAGTCCGGGGCAATGAGGATCATCTGTGGTCTCTCTGATCTGGTTTTCAGTAATACATGGATGAGTAGAGGCAGAGGTGGGAAGGCGTAGACTGACAATGCTGTCCAACTGAATGATAGGGCATCCACTTTCCAGGCCAGGTGATGGTAAGTCCTTGTGCAAAATTTTTGTAGCTGGCAATTGTTGGTTGAGGCAAACAGATCTATGTCTGGTGTTCCCCACCTTTGAGTTATCATTGAGAATACTTGTGGGTGTAGTCTCCACTCGTGAGGGTCTGTCAAATTTCTGCTTAATTTGTCTGCCAAAATGTTTTCTTTTCCTGGCAGGAATTGTGCTTGCAGTTGTACTTGGTAAGTTAATGCAGTGTTCCACAAGTCCATTGCCTGTCTGCATAGTGGGTAGGAGTGCGTTCCTCCTTGTTTGTTTATGTACCACATAACTGTGGTGTTGTCCGTCCTTATTAGAAGTTGTCCTGGATGCAAAAGGTCCTTGAAGGCTGTTAGTGCATTTTTTACAGCTAGCATCTCCTTTTGATTGATGTGTGGTTGCCTTTGGTTTGCAGACTATTTGCCCTGTATGCATTGTCCTGCCATGTGTGCACCCCAGGCGTAGTCTGATGAATCTGTTGTCAAGGCTTGGTTTGGTGGGGGTAAGACAAAAGGAAGGCCCTTGTTTGCTTGGCATGCTTGAGCCCACCATAGAAACTCTTTTTGAAGGCAGGGAATGAGAGTTATAGTTGCTTCGAGGCTGTGTCTGTTTTGGGACCATACACTTTTTAGGTACCATTGTAGTTTTCTCATATATAGCCTTGCATATGCAATTATTTGAATGCAGGATGCCATGTACCCCAATGCCTGCAGGAATTTCCTTGCAGTGAGCTGGGTAGAAGTTGCCATCTTTTTGAAGTACTGAGCCAGTTGTTTTTGTTTGTCTGTTATGAGGTAAGCCATCTGGGCCGTTGTATTCAAGCTGGCACCCAGGAAAATTATTTCTTGTGAGGGTATTAGTTTTGACTTCTTTTTGTTTACTGTGTACCCTAGGCAACTTAGCAACATTGTTACAAATGCCAGATGCTGTAGTAGAATGTCTTTGCTGTCCGCTTGAATCAGGCAGTCATCCAGATATGGATAAATTTGTATTCCTCGCTGTCTGCAGTATGCAATTACTGATGCCAGGCATTTCATGAATACTCTGGGTGCAGTAGATAAGCCAAAGGGCAATGCAGAGAATTGATAATGCGTTGTGCCTGCCAAAAATCTGAGGTATCTTCTGCAATCTTGTCTGATAGGGACATGCAGGTATGCCTCTTGGAGGTCCAACGTTACCAGCCAAGACTCCTTGCCCAGCATGGGAAGAAGCTGCTGTAGTGTGAGCATTTTGAATTTGGGAATGTCCAGGTACGTGTTTAGAACTGAAAGGTCTAAGATGGGTTTCAGGCTTTGTCCTTTCTTGGTACTAGAAACAGTCTTGAGTAAAATCCTTGACCTTGCTCTTTTGCAGGTACCTTTTGAATTGCTTTCATGTTCATGAGTGCTGAAATTTGCTTTTGTGCCTCTGCCCATTGGATTGTTGGCAGATTTGGCATGCCTCTCATCCGTGGTAAAGTGTGAAAATGAAATCTGTAGCCTCGGGTAATAATATCCAGAACCCATTTGTCCTTTGTTATGATGTGCCAATTTTGTGGGAAAAGAGCCAGTTTTCCTCCTAGAGGTGCTGCCTGGGCAATTTTGCTTGGCAGGCGAAGAGGAAAGTCATTGAGTTTGTTTTCTGAAGGGTTGACATCTGTCGTCTCCCCCTCTTTGAGTTGTTGTTTGCCATTGTCTAGGCCTGAAGGTACCCTGTGCCTGGCCTCTGCCCCTAGGGTGTCTGTACCTGCCCCTTTGGGGTCTGTCTGAAGCAGAAAAGGACCAGTTTTTTGATGGCCAGTTTCTGCTGAAGCAAGGAGGTTGTACCTGTAAAAAATCTTTAACTGTTTGCATTGATTTTGCCTTTTCTTCCATCTTCTTTAAGACTTCCTCTGCTTTGACACCAAATAACGCATCCTTTTGCAGTGGAGCATCCAGTAACTTTGCTTTGACATGTTCTGGTAAGGTCTGCTCTTTTAGCCAAGCATGTCTACGTATTACAGACCCTGTGACTGCTGCTCTACATGAGGCCTCCAAAGAATCAAAACCACACTGCAAGGTATGTTTTCCCACTTGTTCTGCTGCATGCAACAAATCTTGCATCCCTTTGAAATCTAGTTGATCTGTTTGAGGGATCATTTTCTGTTTTAATTGAGTAAGCAAGTACTGCTGGTATTTAATCATGTGAAATTGGCAGTTTAATGCCCTCATGGCCAAAGTGGCAGAGGTATACACTTTTTTCCCCCATTTTTCTAATGCCCTGGAATCTCTTTCCGCAGGTAGTGGATTCTTAGCAGTAGAGGCCTTAACCCCTTTGGGACCCTGAGAAATGGTTTCTGGGTCTGCAGCAGGGCTTTTATATAAAAACTTGTGAGAGTCAGGGACTCAATAGTATCTGTCTGGTTTAGGTGGTGCTGGAGGTAAGGAATCTGGATTTAGACTGGATTCAGTGTAGACATAATCCAGAATGTCTAAAACAGGAGGAATGGCTAGGGTCTATGCTGAGGTTAAAGAAGAAACTCACGGAGTCTTTTCTTGGAGTCAGAGTAATCTTGTCCTTCACAGTGGAAATGCTCTCTCATGGTGTGCACCTTCCCAGTGGAAATGCTCTCTCATGGTGTGCAGGATTTTCCCAAAAGAGAAGTCTTCAGGGGGGGAAACAGAGGGAATAGGCTCCTCAGCATCTGAGTCTTCATAGAGAGGGAAGTGGTAATCCTGTTCCTCAGAGTCTGATGAGGAAATGGATTCCTGATCAGAAGGAGATAAATCTTCCTCCAGTCTAGGCCTTTTGTCAGGAGGGGGCTGGGAACCTCTGATAAGGGTAATCAGGTCCTCCGCCATTTTGAGCATCTGTTTTTTAGGCATAGGGGCCTGCATGGGAGTCTGTGGACCCGGTTTCTTAACCTTTGGAAGCTTAGCGTATGACTTAACGGAAAGAGTCGTCGGTTTAAAGACGCCTTCTGAAACCGAAGGCCTGTCCATAGTCTCCGGATTGCCACCAGGGCGGGCGTCTGTGAGTTAAGGAGGAACTGGCTCCAGTGGCCCAGTAGATTCTGACTGAGAGGAAGTCGTATTTTCTAAATCTGCGGTAGTCAGGTGCTGCGTAGGCGCCTCACTGAATACCGAAGATCCGGCAGCAGGCCTAACCGAGACCTCGGTATCTGGTCTGGGTCTAGGCTGCCGGTCTTTGTCCTTGCGTTTTTTTTAAAAAATAGAGGTAGTCGGAGGTTCCGAAGACATAATGTAGTTGAATTTTCAGCCAAAATAATGTCGGGCAGTATCAGACTGATGCTTAATAGTGCGTTTATTGAACCTAGCGCAAAACCGACAACCAGAAACGTCGTGGTCTGGGCCTAGGCAAGGAATACAATAAGAATGAAAATCCTTATGAGGTATTTGCTTCCCACAAGAAATACAATTATTAACTTTGTCTGGCATCAGTCTGAGGCAAGAAAAGCTTCCCCAACGGGGTACGTAGCTTTATAGAAGACTTTTTGCTGAAATTCTATTCGAAAATCTCAGGAGCTGGCTGACCGGCACTTACGAACTGCTTCTGCTTCGGGCACCACAAGGCAAGAAAGACTGAAGAAAATGGCGTTGGCTGCCTCTTTTATACCCCTGCCGCTCTGACGTCAGGGAAGAAGTGATGACAACCAACGCCGGACCATGGCTTTGGAATGCGGGCTGAATGCGGGACTGCCTGACGGCAGGATAACCCAAGTGTGATGACTGCAGCAGCATAGCATGATGAACATCATCATTTTGGTAGCAGGCAGATAAGCTTCCCTATCTGTCCTACTTAGGGTCACCACATCACCACTGTATCTCTTCATTACATTAGCACATGGTAAAGAAAGATTACTACTGCTGTCAAAGGCTAATAAACACAGGAACACAAGGAAACAGAAGACAAGTACACTACCTATAAGCAGTCAGAAGGCTGCAAAGCATCAGTACAACTTTAAAGCAGTTACATGAAATAAAAGGCAAATTATTTGGCAAATGTGGAGAAGTGAGCACTCTCTGACTGACTTTGTTACAAAGATCCATAAAAAATAACTTAAAACAGATTAAACAAACAATTTTACAAAATCATCATTCTTAAATCTCATTTCTCCCCTACCTTCATTTTATGACCCACCAGAAACCATTTTTAGAAATACTGTAACTTCTCCATCTGAACAGCTAATACCAGTGTTTCAACTCCAGGAAATGATCTTGCATTTGGTGACTTGCACACCGTATAACAAATGTTAAGCTGTACCTTAGGAGAACTGCAGTCTTCACTACCATATGAGGTGCACCTATCTGAAGACAGACTCAAGTTCACTTTTTAAACAGTCAAGGACATTTCAGCACTTAATGCCCTGAAAACATTTACAAAACTTCTTACTGTTGGCTGCGCTTTGTTCAGGAAACTGCTGCTTCAATGTCTGATGTCCACTTTCTGAGTGAAATTCTGTGACATCTTCCTCCTTCACAACTGAGGTCTTGTGGTTTTCTGTAGCCTGGACGTCCATTGCTGTCAAAAGAAGAAACAGAAGAGAAAGTGGCACAATGATTTTAAGGAAACTGATTTTTACAATGTCAGCAAGATGATGCAGAAGAACAGAAACAGACAGACAGGCACAGGGAGGCTCTGTTTGCAAAACCTGGCTTTGTTTAGCATTCATGATGATGGATGGAAGAGACAAGAGTACCTGATGGCTAGTTCTCCTTTAACAGAGTATAGCTTTGGGTTTTTACACTGCTAACTGCTTTTCACAATGCCAGGAAGATGATGCAGAAAAAGAGAAACAGACACACAGGCACAGGAAGGTTCTGCTTGCAAAACATGGGTTTGATTAGCATTCATGGTGATGGGTAGCCATGGATAGAAGAGACATGAGTACCTGATGGCCAGTTCACCTTTATCAGGGGATAGCTTTGGGTTTTTACAATGCTTAACACACCACACTGTAGTCTATGAGGACCAATATAAGTTAGGCAACTGCAGATGGACAAACGTCTGCAGCATGGCAGATGCATAGACGTACACCCATACTTCCTGTAACACTGACACAGCAAATTCTCTGTTAGTTATGTGTCACACAGCCAAATGCAGAAATCTGTGAAAGAAAAATTAATGGATAGGGCATCCTGAGCAATGCACTGTGGCAGCCTTCTCAATCTATAATACAACCTTCACCATTTCAGGGAAAGAATAAGGCGTTGGGCAAGAAATAATCCCCTGGAACTTGGGGTTGTTGGAGGGTTATTTACAGTATTACTCATAAAACAAATACGACATTGAGAACTGACAGCTAGCAGTTGCAGGTATTGAAACTGGACTTGCACTATTAAACAATATGCATGGATACAAAGAGAAGTTGTTGTTTCTGTGGGCATTATAAAAAGGCTTGCATTAAAGAAGCTCTGAAGTTGAGTATGGACTCAGATGCCCAAGTAACTCATGTTCACAGTAAAAAAGTATAGTTGTGTACACTTACCATAAATGTAGATGTTCGAGTGTATTCACTGTTGCAGTCATCACACTTGGGTTATCTGCCTGCAGGCAGCCCTCAGTCGGCCTTAATAATAGAGTCTTGGGATTTCTGCATGAGATGCTGTCACCTCTTCCATGACATCAGGGGTATAAAACATGCAGCCGATGCCATTACATCAGTTTTTCTTGCCCTAGATTTGAGGAGCCGCCAAAATAGGAAGAATTACATGGTGTGGAACACCTCCAGCCATAAGAGATGGCCATAAAAAGGATAGTTAGAAAGTCTAGAGAAGTCAGGGGGCTGAAGGGAGGGTAACCAGGACTGCAACAGTGAATACCCTCGAACATCTGCATTTAAGTGCATACAACTGTACTATGTTCTTCGTGTTTCATTGTTGCAGTTATCACACTTGGGTTGATTCCCAAAGCTGAGTAAGGGTGGAGGCAGTCAAGAAGTAGTAGGGCTGGCTAGCAGGCCTTGTAAGACTGCTGTGGCAAATCCAGCTCTGGATTTAGAAAAGACAGGTAAGTGGTAATGCTAGGTGAAGGTGTGTACAGAACTCCAGGTTGCAGCTTCCAGGATGTCTCTGGTAGGAACTCCCCTGAGAAATGCTGTAGAAGTTGAGGTAGCCCTAGTGGAATGAGTTCTGATTCCCTGTGGGGTAGGTTTTCCATGGTGTTTGTAGCAGAAATGGATGCAGTGTGCTATCCATTTGGAAACGGTTTGCTTTGAAATGGCCTTGCCCTCTGCCCCTGTAGCAAAGCTGACTAGCAGCTGGTTGGATTTGCTGAAAGACTTAGTCCTGTCAAGGCAGAACCTGAGCTGTCTGTGTACGTCCCAGGAGTGCAGGATCCTCTCCCCTTTATTCTGAGGATTAGGGAAAAAGGTTGGTAAATGGATGGATTGGTTTAAAGCCACACTGGATACCACCTTGGGCATAAATGATGTGTTAGCCCGGAGGGAGACCCTGTCAGCATGGGGTTCCACCGCCATTAGTGCCTGTAACTCACTCTTCTTGCTGATGAGACGGCTAGAAGTAAGGCTGTTTTCCATGAGAGGAATTTTAACTCTGCTATAGCAGCAGATTCAAAAAGGGAGAAGCGTGAGCTTCTCTAGTACAAAGTTAAGGTCACAGGCAGAGGTGGGGGCTTTCCTCGGGTGTCTTAAATTGTAAGTTCCTCTCAGGAACAGTTTGATCAGAGGGTGAGAAAAGAGGGATGGCTCAGTACTGTAATGAGTTGAGATGGCCGAGGCAAGAATCTTAATTGATGAGAAGGATAGGCCTTTGTAGACAGGTCTATATCAGAACATCGAAGTTTTAAAACTTCGAATGTTCTAATATCGATCGGCCTGTTTTAATCGAAAGCTAAAAATAGCGAAGCTGCAGAACACCGAATTCTTTCCTAGGGAAAGAATTTGGTTGGCCGGTTCTGTGGCTTCGGTATTTTCAGCGCTGTGGTGGAGATTTACGGGTCAGGTTCAGGTAAGTGTGCAATTGTGTGGTTGTTAGGATTAGGGCGTGGGTTAGGTGAGTTAGGGTAAGGGCGCGGGTTAGGTGAATTAGGTTTAGGGGCGGGTTAAGTGAGTTAGGGTTAGGGTGCGGGTTAGGTGAGTGTGCGATAGTGACGGACCTTAGGGTTAGGGTTTTGGTTAAGGTAAGTGGATAGATTGTAGTGTATGTATAGTTTAGTGTACGGTTAGTTGTAGGATTATAAGTGTATGTGTGTGTATTGATGTTTTTTAGGTGTGCTTGTGTTGTGTGTGTGTGAATAGCAAATTTTTTCCCAAGGAAAAAATTCACTGTTCTGAATGTTCGATAGTATGTGGTTTAGATATTTTAGGTTTTTTCGATAACGTGATATAAACGCTTGTGGACAGCTCTGCTAGGAAATCTAGGATTTGAGGTAAGGAGGGCACGGCTGTGTCCTTTCCTAGAGACTGGCTCCAAGAACAGTATCTTTTCCACTTTTCTGAATAGGATTTCCTAGTACTAGGCCTCCTGGTCTGAAGGATGACATCCAGCACCTGTTTGCTGAGGGTTGCTGGTGGCATGTAAAAGGAATAAGCCAGGCTGCAAGGTTCAGGGTTTGCAGCTGAGGATGCAAAATCTGTCCCTCCTGCTGGGACAACAGGGAGGGGGTCTGATGTAGGTGCCAGGGTGGCACTGCTGTCAGACTGCGTAGTAGTGGGTACCAGTGCTGGCGTGGCCAGTCTGGTGCAATAAGGATTGTCCTTGGTCTGTCCTGCTTGATCTCGAGTAGTATGTTTGAGAGGAGGGGCAGAGGGGGAAAAGGCAAAAATTGAGAGGTTTTCCCATGTAAAGGATAGGGCATCCACTCACCATGCTTGGCTGTGATGATGTCTGGTGCAAAATCTGCTGAATTGATGGTTTTGGGGGGAGGCAACGAGATCCACCTCTGGTGTCCCCCACCTGTAGATTAGAAGCTTGTATGAGTTGGGTTCCAATTTCCACTCATGTGGGTCCAGTAGATTCCTGCTTAAGTCATCTGCCAGTGAATTTTGTTTGCCTGGCAGGAACTGAGCTTGCAGGTGCACTTGGTTGCTCAAGGCTGTGTTCCACAGGGCCATGGCTAACCTGCAGAGTGGGTAGGAATGAGTTCCCCCCTGCTAGTTTATGTAGCACATAACTGTGGTTTTGTCTGTCTTTATCAAGAGTTGTCCTGGAAGGATAAGGTAATTGAAGGCGGTCAGAGCATTCTGTACAGCTAACATTTCTTTTTGATAGATATGCAGGTGAATTTGTCCTGGCCTTCATTTGCCTTGAATGCATTTACCTGCCATGTGAGCCCCCCATGCATAGTCTGATGCGTCTGTTGTCAGGGTTTGGGGCGGCGAGGGGTTGAGTGAAAGGAAGTCCCTTGTTGTGGTTGCAAACCTCTGCCCAACAAAAGGAACTCTGCCTTTAGACAAGGACTGATAGGAATCAGTGTTTCCAAGTCCTAAGAAATGTCGACATCAGAGACTTTTTAAGTACCATTGAAGTTTCCTCATATGCAGTCTTGCATATGTAATTAGTAGGATGCATGAGGCCATGAATCCTAGGCTTGCAGTATTTTTCTTGCAGATAGCTGGGTTTTGGTGGCCATTAGTTTGAAGTAGTTTGTCAAATGAACCTGCTTTTTTGGAGTGAGGAATGCCATCTGGGAAGGTGTGTTCAAGCTTGCTCCCAGGACTACAATCTTTAGGCTGGGCACCAGATGTGATTTCTTTTCATTGATGGTGTACCCCAGAGAAGTTAGAAGTCTCTTTACAAATGCCAGGTGCTGAAGTAGCAATTCCTGACTGTTAACCTGAATCAGGCAATCGTCCATTTATGGGTAAATTTGAATATTTCTCTGCCTGCAGTATGCAATGGCTGGAGCCAGGCACTTTGTAAATACCCTGGGTGCAGTAGATAAGCCAAAGTGAAGTGCAGAGAAGTGATAGTGCAAAGAGCCTGCCCTGAAACGTAGATATTTCCTACAAGATTCCCTTATGGGGATGTGCAGATAAGCTTCTTTTAAGTATAGGGTGACTAGCCAGGAGTCCTTGGCTAGCATAGGAAGCAGCTGTCGTAGTGTAAGCATTTTGAATTTTGGGACCACCAGGGAGGTGTCGAGAATGGACAGATCCAGGATAGGTTGCCATGAACTCTCATTTCTGGGCACCAGGAACAGTTTAGAGTAGAAACCCTGTCCCCTTTGCTCTATTGGAACAGGTTGAATAGCCCTGATACTGAGAAGAGAAAATATTTGCTTTTGAGCCTCTGCCCACTGGTTTGGAGGAAGGTCTGGCAACCCACTTGGGGTTGGCAGTGAGTGGAAGTAGAATCTGTATCCCTGGGAAACAATGTTTAGGACCCATCTGTCCTGGGTAATGGACATCCAGTTTTTTGCATGCAGGACGAGTTTTCCTCCTGGGGGTGCAATGCTAGGGCATGGCTGACAAGGATGATGGACAAGTCATTGTGAACGTGTTCCATAAGGGGGTGGGGCTTACCACTCCCTGTTTCTGGGGTGGGAGCACTCCACTGCTTAGATCTCTCCATACCCTGAGACTGTAGTCTTGGTGGTCTGTTGCCCGTGGGTTTGGACTGAGAAGGCCTGGGAGGAAATGGAAGGACCAGTTTTTTCAGAAGGCCAATGCCTACTGAATCTAGGTGGCTGTATCTGTAGGAAATCTGTAACAGTTTGCACAGATTTAGCTGTCTCCTCTTAAGAACTACTTCTGCTTTTGTGCCAAACAAACGTTCCTGGTTTAATGGAGCATCTAGTAATTTTGCTTTGACATGGTCTGGCAAGATTTGTTCCTTCAGCCAAGCATGCCCTCTCGGAATGGCAGAATACACACTCAGAAGCCGGTGCCTGCACAGCGGCTCTGGACCCATCCAAGGTAGAGACATCTGCAGTTTCCAAAGTCGAAGAAGCATCTTGCGACATACCAGACTCCGAATGGGTCTCAGCAGTGGCCTGCAAATCTGAAGAAGCGGGTATCAGGGGCTGCGAAGGCGCCTCATTGAGTACCGGCCTATCCGATCTGTCTCTGTCTTTATCCTTCCATTTTTATTTCGGAATAAGGAGAACAACAGCAAAAGAATTTAGTGACAAAGACAGCCTGACGATGAATAGTTCAGGCGTTAAGGCACAAAACCAACAGCGAGGAACGTCGTGGTCTGGGCCTAAACAGGTGACGCAGTAAGAATGAAAATCGCTGTCAGGTATTTGCTTTCCACAGGCAAGACAATATTTAACTTTTTCTGACATCAGTTAGAGCAAGAAAAAAGGATCCCCAGTAGGGTACTTAGCTTTAGAAACCTTCAGGTTTGAAACTCAAACAAAGAAAATTTCAGGTAGCAGCCGAGTGGCACTTGCGAACTGCTTCTGCTTTAGGCTCCCGCACGGCAAGAAAAGCTGATGTAATGGCGTCGGCTGCATGTTTTATACCCCTGATGACCTGACATCATGGAAGAGATGACAGCATCCGACGCAGAAATCCCAAGACTCTGGTATTCGGGCCGACTGAGGGCTACCTGCAGGCAGATAACCCAAGTGTGATGACTGCAACAGTGAAACACGAAGAACATCACTGTCTTACATTGGCAAAGAGAAGTATTGGGACAAAAGTAACATTCAGGTTTCCCAGTGCTGTTACATTAAAGAGGTAGAGGTAACATAATGCAAAATATCTGCAGTTTAAATTCTAACTTCTAAAAGAAGACTTTCACATTGAAGTTTTATATACTATCTTCCAACATGAAGAATACTCGCAGTGGCTTTTCTTGAGCCATTACTAGTTGTTCCAGGCCTATACACACTTCCCTAGCAGAAGTATGAGACCTGATTCTGTCCGTACTGACATTTTGAAAAAATAAATTGCAATTCATATTAAAAAGTAAATTCTGAAACTTGCTGTTACAGATTCAATTTTTTTTTTAGGGCAGCATTACTCTTTCATCTTCAATGTGTGGGGCTCTGCCATATACTCCCTACTACTTTTATGTACTCCAACACTGCAGGACCTCTGAGGAGGGATAATCCGATTTAGGATATATTTGTTTGCATTCCCAGTCCCAGTCTTGTGATTCTGAAGAGTGGGATTACAGTTCATGGAATTCTTTTTTAGTATTTTTTTTTATTTGACATTATTGGATAATAAAATAATAATCAGAGTTTTATTCACAAAAAGGAAATAAAACAAAGCTTAATAAATGAAAAGTTAGTCAACTTGTGACTAAAAAACTATGTATAACAATAATGTAATACAACTAGATAGGGAACGTGATGCATGCTATAGTGTAAATACTGATAGATTTTTGAGATTTAATAAGATACAATATTGACTTGTAGATAGTGAAGTTAATAGAGAATTGTCTACAAAAAGAAAAGATAAAATAGATGAACGGGAATTTATATTTTTGATTAACACCCAGAGGACATTGTGCTAGTTAATATAAGTAATGATGTGTTAAAAGCAATAGAGATAAGAAAAAGTAGTGTACAAAGAAGGAGGTGTGTTTTCCATTATGAAGTGCTATTTTAAAGACCTTGACATATTTATTTACCAAGTTTCTGAAACATTTCTAAGATAAGTTTTAAGAAGGCCCTGGGATTCATGGTTTCTTCTATTCCAATGCTGCCTCTTGCCAAACTGCAACTGCAGAAGATTCAATGGTACCTCCTATGTCAGTCTGGCTGCAGCATTGCCACGATACCTTTTTTTCCTTGTCTAAAGAAGGAATTTGAGTGGTGGATTCAACAGTCTGTTCTCAACCCAGGCCTGCTCTTTTAGCCTCTAGTGCCTTCTCAAGAACTATTCACCAATGCCTTAGACATGGGGTGGGGGCTTCATGTGGTCGCCTGAAAGTTCAGGTTCTTGGACCCTCCTCAGAAACTAATAACACCAATATGGGACGGGAAGTGAAAAAATACCAATAACAAAAAGAAACGGTTCCAGAAGTCAGACCATATCAACATCAAAGAGATGATTTTGGCCATTCAAGCTTTTCAACCCATGTTCTCTCCCGACTCCTTGAAGGTATACACAGACAACACTACAGTGATGTGGTATGTCAACAAGCAGGGAGGCACAAAATCTTACCTCCACTGCAGGAAGGCTCTTCAGGCTTGGGAGGTGACTCTCAGTTAGGAGTTAACTCGTCAGGCAGTATACATTCCTTCAGAGCACAATCTAGTGTTAGACACTCTCAGCAGGTCCAAAACACAGGCTCACGAATGGATGCTTCACAGAGACATGTTTCTAGACACTGCCAATCAGTGGGTATTCCTCAAGTAGATCTTTTTGCCTCCCCTCTGAACAGGCAGTTCCCTCTCTTCTGTTCCAGATTGCCATGCCTCCTGGTGTGGAAGATGGATGCCTCCTGGTGTGGAAAATGGATGCCTGTTGGTGTGGAAGACGGATGCCTCCTGGAGTGGAAGACGGATGCCTCCTGGTGTGGAAGACGGATGCCTCCTGGTGTGGAAGATGGATGCCTCCTGGTGTGGAAGATGGATGCCTCCTGGTGTGGAAGATGGATGCCTGCTGGTGTGGAAGATGGATGCCTCCTGGTGTGGAAGATGGATGCCTCCTGGTGTGGAAGATGGATGCCCTTTCTTTTCCTAGGAAGGGGATGTTTCTTTAGGATTTCCCTCCTTTTCCTCTACTTTCAAGAGTCCTGCAGAAGACTCAGCTGGACTTCCCAAAAACCTTTTGACCAAGACCGAACTGGTTCCTCCCCTTAATGTATCTGGCCAGGAGCAGTTACCTTACCATTTTGATCTCATCACACAGGATAAGATCAACCATCCTCACTTGCCCACTCTTCAACTGGCACTGTGGGTGATAGGGGTTTGATCCCTTTCAGCCACCACTTTTCTGAGGATGTGCTCAGGGCTTTACTGGAGGCAAAGACACCCTCAACCAGAAAATCATGTAACTCCAAATGGAAAGGATTTTTTGTCTGGTGCCATGCTCGTAACTGGATCCTTTTTTAGTGAGGGTCTTTTTGTTCTTTATTATTTGTGTGAATTGCTCCAGTATGGCTAGGTGTAATCTTCTGTGAAGGCGTATTTGTCAGCCATTTCCATTTGCCTGCCCTTGAATCCTCCCTTGACTTCTCATTTTGAGGTCAAACAATTTCTTAAAGGCATCCCGCATCTTAGGCCTTCAAGGAAACCTATTCCTCCTCCTTGACACCTTAATTTTGTTTTGGTTAGATTGACTCAGGCTTCTTTTCAGCCTGCAGATTCTGCTCTTTGCAACATGGTACCTGGAAGACTGTTTTGTTGTTGGCTCTTACTTCTGCTCTGAGGGTATTGGAGCTCCAGACCTTTATGGCCGTTCTTCTTTTTGTTTTTTTTTTCACAAGGACAGGGTGCCCCTTCATACTAATTCTTCTTTTATGCCCAAAGTACTAAATGAGTTAGCCTTGAATCAGTTGGTACAACTCCCCTGCTTTTTCCCTTCTCCTCAGTCTGCTAGTGAGATGATCTCGCATACCCTGGTTTTGCATAGACAGCTCAGGTACTATTTGGATAAAACTAAGGCCATTCGTAAGTCTGACCAGCTATTTTTCTCTTTTCTGCCAGGACATTGCATTTGGCTGTTTCTAAGCAAACCATCTCCTCCCTGATATCTAACACCATTTTGTTTTGTTATTCTTTTCATCAGAGCTCATTCCACTAGGGCTGTTGCCTCTTCTGGTGCTTTCCTCAATGGGTTGGACACCAGTTCAGTCCTTGAAGCTGCTACCTGGTCTTCAGTGCATACCTTTATTAAGCATAAGTTGGATATGGTTTCTAGGGCCAAAGCCGGTTTTGCTAGAACCATTTATATGGGATTGTTGAGGGCTCTTCTCAGCCTTCCAGCTCCCATTCTGTTTCTTGAGCATTTTTACTCTCCCTACAGTAAAGAATACTGCAGCAGTGATATAGAAGGAAACAGTACATTTGTGTAAAATCGTACTGTAACAGTAGATGTCCTTCTCTTCAGAATTGAGTATTCACTTCCTCCATCCTACCCCCTCTTGTTTGTTCTGTTTTTTGTTTTGGATTCCCTTCTGACTGATGGTCTCCCCTTTTTTTCTGCATTTTCTCCTTCTGGATGTGCATGAATTCCTTTGTCCTATGGAGACTGTTCTTTACTGGGGGAATTCAGTTCTGGTAACTGCGGCTGTACATCACTTGTATGTCTTATGGGTTTACTATCAGATATTCGAAGCGAACTCCATCGACTGCACTTTTGCCGAACACAGAAGTTCGAAAACGGTAATATCGAACACCAAAAGCCAACCTAGGAACGGTTTTAACATGGGTCAAGATAGGTGATCAGTGTTATTGCCGAACTACAAACCTCTCCCCTATCTCGACCCATGTTAAAACCCATTTCTAGGTTGGCTTTTGGTGTTCGATATTACCGTTCTGAACTTCCGTGTTCGGCAAAAGTGCAGTCGACGGAGTTCACTTCGAACATCTGATAGTAAACCGTCTTATGTAATGGGTGTGTAGCATATGTGTGATATATAGCACATACAAGATCATAAGGCTTTAGTACACTGGCCCAAAGTAGGGCTGCCCTGGGCAGGAGACCCCCTATAGTAAAGACTGCTACAACAATGAATAGAAGAACATCTACTGCTATGGCAAGACTTTACACAACTGCACTTTCTCAAAGATGCCCTGTCCCTATAAACAATTAGATAGGTTTAACTCACTGCAAGAGCTTGCAACTCATATATCTTTCTTTCAGAGGTCAGAGCAATCAGTAAAACCGTTTTCCATCTTAAGAACCTCAAGTCAGACATGTTAGCTGGTTCAAATGGAACAAGTGTTAGCTTCTCTAACACAAAATTAAGACCCCAAAGGTGGGCCACTGGTTTTCTTGGAGGCCTCTTATGTAAAACCCCTTTCAGAAGCATTTTGGTATAAGAATGCATTGAAAGAGGGGGATCTATAGGCAGAGATGCTGAAATGGCTGATGAATGAATGCTGATGGAGTAACAAAGGCCACAAGATAGTAACTCAAACAAATATTGTGAAAAAAAGAGAACAACTAGCCTGGAATAGATACTGTTTATGTTGTTGGCATCAGCTATAAAGCCTTTTCCCTTTGTTAATTCATGATTTGCTAATAGCAGGCTTTATTGTCACCAGTAGCACCTGCTGCACATCCTCAGCAAACGGGTGCCTAAAGGGAAGTAAGACCCCTTCATCAACGCAGCAGCCGAAGTTAACTGGGCTCAGGGTGTATCAGACATCCTTAATATTTTGTGAGCAGATCCATTCTGTGAGGAAGCTTGTGGTAACTGCCCCTTGCTATTTCCAAAAAAGGGAGAATCCCTGTTGCCTGGGTGAGAAGGGAATCACCATAATGATCTTGGGGTATTCTCTCTGAATCTTCAGATATATCCTGGATATCAATGGAAAATGTGGAAAAGTATACAGGAACATTCCTGTGCAAGGAAAAGAAAAAGCATCTATCTTCCAGGCCTTCTTGTATAGAGTCCTACAGCAGAACTTTGCCAACTGACTGTTGAGAGAGGAAGCAAGTAGGTCTACTTGTGGAATTCCCACGGATGGATCAAATCTTTGAAGACCACCTGATATATCTTCCATTTGCGAGGGTCTGCCCTTGTTCCTGCTCAGCTGGTTTGCCACATAGTTTTGTTTGACAGAATGTACAAGGCCTCGGGAGTGAAACTGTGATGTAAAGCTATATCCCAAGCTAACATGGCTAACCTGAAAAGGGAAAATGACCTTGTTACCCTGTGCTTGTTGATGTATCACATGACTGTGTTATTGTCTACAACAACTTAAAGAGTTCCCAAGGAAACAAAGATGATTCCAACAGTTGAGTACCTTAATCAGGACAAGGATCTTTTTGCATTTATATGCTGGCCTTAGTGTCCCACTCCTTGCACTTTTATACCTTCTTCAACGGTTCCCCAAGCAAAGTCCTGGTACAGTGGATGGTCCAATGGGTAAGGTGGAGAACTGATAATGTGTCATCTGTCTTTTACCATTCAGTATGTACCGTAGTAAGTAGCTGCAGCAATTAGACAGACCTCAGAGGTTTCTAACAAAGAAGATAAAGGGCCTCCAGCATGTGCCTGACACGGACCAACTAAAGTCCCTGTCACTATACTCTGTATCATATATACTTCTTAGGGGAGACTTATACCTGGCCTACAAAGAAACCCAAGACCCAAACCTAATGCACTTACTGCACATACATAAATCAAACAGGTCTAGGGCTACCCATTCCAGGGACTTAAATATGGCCTGCGACTTGCATAGAACTTGCTGGAGGGTCAGATATATTTCCCAGCAACTGCCATATCTTTGGAACAGTCTACCAATTCATGTGAAACAGAGCACCTCTATGACACTGTTCAGGAGGAATCTGGATGGGGCACCATAAATTCTTACCAGGGATAGTGCTGACAACCCTCCTGGACATGGGCAGTTATTACTAAATGCAGTCCTTGGGTATTGACTAGTACTTCTACAGTATTAGTCTAGATTCCAGTCTAGTAATCTGCTATGATTCTATGATCCAGATACACAAAACATTAAGAAACGCCTGAAGTCTGAATGAACAGGGATATGGTAATAGGCATCTTATAAAAAATATCTTAGAAATATAGTGTTGTCATAAAACTTGAATGAGTTAAGAACAAGAAACAGTCGTGAAGCAACAGCATTTTGATCTTGGGCACTATCACAAACAGGTTTAGGAATGAAAAATCCAGAACTGGTCTCCAAGGATTTTTCTTTTGGCATTAAAAACTTCCTTGAATAAAAACTTTTACCCACCTGGGAAGGAGGAAAGTACAGTTTTGTACCTACCATAAATGTAGATGTTCGAGTGCTAATACAGCTGCAGTAATCACAGATGGGTTTTCTGCCGTCAGGCGGGTCTTCGGTCGGCCGAATTCCAAAGTCTAGGTCCGGCGTCGGTTGTTGTCGCTCTCTTTCCTGACGTCAGTGCGACAGGGGTATATAAGACACAGCCGACGCCATTTTCTTCAGTCTTTCTTGCCCCAGATGTCAGGTGCCCCCAGAAGGAAGGCAATACATAAATTATATATATATAGACAAGCAATGCAATATAATCAAAAATCAGTAGTTGCAAGCAAATACACCATAGAAGGATAACCCAATCAGGTTGTATGAGGAGGTGTTAGCCACTAGGCCTTTACCAAGAGGGGAAGGAGGGAGGGAAACCTGTACTGCAGCTGTATTAGCACTCGAACATCTACATTTATGGTAGGTACAAAACTGTACTATGTTCATCGTGCATACAGCTGCAGTAATCACAGATGGGTAGAATCCCAAAGCTACGCACAGGGTGGTAGGCACTAGGTGGAACTGGGAGCAGCCAGAATGCCCTGCAACACAGCAGTGGCAAAGCCTGCTCTAGTTTTTGAGTATAAAGGCAGGTGGTAGTGTTTTGTGAAGGTATGCACAGAACTCCAAGTGGCTGCCACCAAAATATCTTTGGTAGGGACTCCTCTGAGTAAGGCTGTAGAGGTAGCTGTGGCCCTTGTGGAGTGGGATCTGATGCCTGTAGGAACAGGTTTGCCATAAAAGGAGTAACAAAACCGTATGCAGTGGCCTATCCATTTTGAAATTGTCTGTTTGGAAATTGGCTTCCCTTCAGCTCCTACAGCATAGGACACAAAAAGTTGTTCTGATTTTCTGAAAGGCTTTGTTCTGTCCAAATAGTAACGTAGCTGTCTATGGATGTCTAAGGAATGTAGCAGCCTTTCCCCTTTGTTTTGAGGATTGGGGTAAAAGGTAGGTAAGTGTGTGGCCTGATTTAAAGCTACCCTGGATACTACCTTAGGCATAAATGACGGGTTGGTTTGTAGGGAAACCCTGTCCAGATGGAAGATGAGAAAGGGCTGCACAGCCATGAGGGCTTGTAGTTCCGAAACCCTACGAGCTGAGGTAATGGCCAGAAGGAAAGCTGTTTTCCAGGACAAATATTGCAAATCTGTTGAGGCAGCTGGTTCAAAGGGAGGTAATGTTAATTTTTCTAGAATGTAGTTAAGATCCCAGGCTGGTATTGGTTGTTTCCTTGGAGGTCTTATATTCTTAGCTCCTCTGAGGAACTGTCTTAAAAGTGGGTGAGAGAATAAGGGTGGATCAGTGTTGTATTCTGCAGAAATGGCTGAGGCATGAATTTTTATGGAGGAAAATGAAAGTCCACTGTTCAACAGCTCAGCTAGATACTGTAATATCTGAGGCAAATTCAGTTTTCTAGGATCCTGGCCTTTTTTCTCATTCCAAGCGCAAAACCGTTTCCATTTTGCGGAGTAAGCCTTTCTAGTAGATGGCCTTCTGGCCTCCAAAATGACATCCTGCATCTCTTTGGAGAGTAGGGTCTGTTGTGGTGTTAAGGAATTTTCCATGCAGCCAGATTGAGTGTTTTCAGCTGACTGTGAAGAGTTTTGTAACTGTGCTGAGTCAGTAGAAGAGGCATTAGAGGTAGGGTCCAGGAAGGAGTATGTGTTAGGCTCCTCAGGAGTGGATAACAGTGTTGTCTTGGCCAGTCTGGAGCAATCAGTATCATCTTCGGTCTGTCTGCTCTTGCTTTCAAGAGCACCTTGGGCAGAAGAGGCAAAGGTGGGAAAGCATAAACTGTCCATGCTGCCCAACTGAAAGAAAGGGCGTCCACTCTCCAGGCCTTTGGATGAAAGGTCCTTGAACAGAACTTTTTCAATTGATGATTCCTGTGGGAGGCGAAGAGATCTATGTCTGGCCTTCCCCACACTTGGATTATCTTTGTAAACACTTGAGGATGCAACTTCCATTCGTGTGGGTCTGTCATATTTCTGCTTAGATTGTCTGCCAGCGTGTTTTCCAATCCTGGCAAGTACTGTGCTTGAAGTTCGATTTGCCATTCCAGAGCCAAGTTCCAAAGTGACATGGCTAGCCTGCACAGGGGGTATGAATGTGTTCCTCCTTGTTTGTTTATGTACCACATTACTGTGGTGTTGTCTGTTCTTATCAATAATTGTCCTGGATGCAGGAGATCCTTGAAAATTGTAATTGCATTTATCACTGCTAGCATTTCTTTTTGATTGATGTGAAGGTGCTTTTCCTTTTGGGACCATTTGCCCTGAATACACCTGTCTGTCATGTGCGCCCCCCAGGTGTAGTCTGAGGCGTCTGTTGTGATGACTTGATTTGCTTGAGGCAGAATGGAAGACCTGTGTTTGTTTGGCATGCTTGGGCCCACCATAGAAATTCCTTTTGCAAACATGGGATTATTGGTATTATTGTTTCCAAACTGTGGCTGTGTTGAGACCATAGGTTTTTTAGGTACCATTGAAGTTTCCTCATATGCAACTTTGCACAAGGGATTAAAAGAATGCAAGATGCCATGAAGCCCAGAGCCTGCAGGATTTTCCTTGCAGTGAGCCTGGTACAATTTGCTAGTATTTTGAAGTACTGAGTTAGTTGCCCCTGTTTTTCTGGCGTAAGATAGGCCATCTGGGTGTTTGTGTCCAAGTTGGCACCCAGGAAAGTTATTTTCTGAGATGGTGTTAGCCTGGATTTCTCTTTGTTGACTGTGTATCCCAGAGAATTCAATAACCGCTTTACATAAGCCAGATGTTCCAGAAGTATGTGCTTGCTGTCCGCTTGGATCAGGCAGTCGTCCAAATAAGGGTAAATTTGTATCCCTTGAAGTCTGCAGTAGGCAATTATTGATGCCAGGCATTTCGTGAATACTCTGGGTGCAGTAGATAAGCCAAAGGGCAATGCAGAGAATTGATAGTGGATTGAACCTGCAAGAAATCTGAGGTATCTTCTGCAGCTTTGTCTGATTGGGACATGCAGGTATGCCTCCTTGAGGTCCAATGTTACCAGCCAAAACTCCTTGCCCAGCATGGGAAGAAGCTGCTGTAATGTGAGCATCTTGAATTTTGGTGCAGTAGAAATGTGTTTAGGATGGATAAGTCCAAAATGGGTCTCCAGTTGGTTCCTTTCCTTGGTACCAGAAAAAGTCTGGAATAAAAACCTTGACCTTGTTCGTGAGTAGGTACCTCTTGAATAGCTTTCATGGCCATAAGCTTTGAAATTTGTATTTGAGCCTCTGCCCTTTGATTGTGTGGCAGGTTCGGCATGCCTCTCATTTTGGAAGAGTGTGAAAATGAAATCTGTAGCCTCTGTTTATAATGTCCAGGATCCATTTGTCTGTTGTGATAATATGCCAATTTCTTGTAAATAATGCCAGCTTTCCTCCCAAGGGTGCTGTCAGCTGAGACTTGCTTGGCATGAAAAGGGGAAGTCATTGGGTTTGTTTCCTGTATTGTTGTGCACTGTCTTCGCCACCTCTTGGTGCTGGAGTTTGCCATTGTTTGCCTCTATATGATCCTTAAGGTTGTCCTCTGCCCCTTGTGCGCCTGTATCTACCTCTTTGTGGCTTGTCCGTGGCTGGAAAGGACCAGTTTTTTGAAGGCCAATTTCTGCTAAAACGTGGTGGTTGAACCTGTAGAAAAGCTTTGACAGTTTGCATAGATTTAGCTTTTTCTTCCATTTTCCGTAGTACCTCCTCAGCATTAGTACCAAATAGTACATCCTTTTGTAAAGAAGCATCTAGTAGTTTAGCTTTAACATGGTCAGGCAAGGTTTGTTCCCTAAGCCAGGCATGTCTACGAATGACTGATCCTGTCACAGCAGCTCTACTTGAGGCCTCTAGGGCATCATAGCCACATTGTAAGGTGTGTTTACCCACTTGTTCTGCACTATGCATCATATCCTGCAACTCCTTCAAATCTGGTTGTTCAGGTTGAGACATTTTATTTCTTAATTGTGATAACAGAAACTGCTGATATTTAAGCAAATGGAACTGACAATTTAAGGCCCTCATGGCTAGGGTGGCCGAGGTATATACCTTTTTTCCCCACCTTTCTAAGGATCTAGACTCTCTTTCGGAAGGTAGTGGATTCTTAGCAGTAGAGGCCTTCATTCCCTTGGGGCCTTGAGAAATGGTTTCAGGGTCAGCATTATGGCTTTGTAAAGAAATGGTGAGAGTTAGGAACTCTGTAGTACCTATCAGGCTTGACTGGGGCAGGAGGCAGGAAATCCGGATTTAGGCAAGCCTCCGAGTAAACATCATCAAGTATTTCCAAGACAGGAGGTATCGCCAGAGGTCTGTGCTGAGGTAACAAAAGAAATTCCCTAAGTCTTTTCTTGGAATCAGAAAAGTCTTGGCCTTCCCAATGGAAGTGTTCCCTCAAGGTGTGCAAGGTTTCCCCAAAAGAGAAATCCTCTGGGGGAGATACAGAAGGAATGGACTGCTCAGCATCCGAATCTTCAAAAGGGGAGTACGAGTGTTCCTCTTCATCAGAATGTTCTGAAAAAATGGAGTCCTGGTCAGAAGAGGGAGAAGCTTCCTCCACTCTGGGTCTCTTGTCTGGAGGGGGTTGGGAACCCCTGATAAGAGTAATTAAATCCTCAGCCATTTTTAGCATCTGCTTTTTAGGCATGGGGCCTGGAGATGGGCCCTGTGCAACAGGCCTCTTGGGATGCATGGCTGATTTGGACTTAGTAAAGGTCTTTATGGAGAAGGAAGATGAGGGTCTAAAGACACCATGGGTGGAAGTGGACCTGTCCACATTAGGAGGCTCAACACTCACAGTGGCTTCGGTGGTTGTAGTCTGGGTATGGGCCGAGGTACCTGCGGTCTCGGTTACAGAGGACACCACCAAAGAAGTGTTGTCGGTAGTCAGGGGCTGCGTAGGCGTCTCGCTGAGAACTGGACCACATGTAGCCGGTTTTGGCGTGGTATCGGTGGAGACAGCGGACCTCGCGTGTCGGTCTTTGTCCTTGCGTTTTTTGGACAAAACGGTAGTCGGAGTATTCGATGACATTTTATAATCAAAGGCTTTACCAAAAAAGTGCTGGGCGAACTCCGCCCGACGCTTAATAGTGCGTTTATTGAAAGTAGCGCAAAAGCGACAGGCCGAGACGTCGTGGTCTGGGCCTAAGCAAGGTATGCAGAGGGAATGGAAATCCTTATGCGGTATTTGCTTCCCACAAGAAATACAATTGTTAACTTTGTCTGACATTAGTCTGAGGCAAGAAAAGTTTGCCCAACGGGGTACTTAGCTTTAAAGAAGACTTCGGTTTCCAATTTTTCATAATTTCAGGAGCTGGCCGACCGGCA
Source organism: Protopterus annectens (assembly GCF_019279795.1). NCBI lineage: Eukaryota > Metazoa > Chordata > Ceratodontiformes > Protopteridae > Protopterus > Protopterus annectens. The sequence goes on along the minus strand of NC_056731.1, from coordinate 1,882,202,094 downwards.
CTTGCGAACTGCTTCTGCTTCGGGCACCGCGCGGTAAAAAAGACTGAAGAAAATGGCGTCGGCTGTGTCTTATATACCCCTGTCGCACTGACGTCAGGAAAGAGAGCGACAACAACCGACGCCGGACCTAGACTTTGGAATTCGGCCAACCGAGGACCCGCCTGACGGCAGAAAACCCATCTGTGATTACTGCAGCTGCATGCACGATGAACATCTGGTTCTATCGTTACCAGGGACAGCATGTTATGAAGAACTGTGATTTTTACTGGCTGTTACTGGGATCTGGTTTCTGGCTTACATATGCTAAGTCCGAGATGCCATTTCTCTGAAAATTCCCTTTTTTCTGAAGTATGGTAAACTCAGAGTTGGTATATTTAAGTCCAAGGTGGTAGGGAGGGCTTGACCCCCACAAGGGGGTGCAGGGGGTCTCCTCCCTGCTACATTTAAAGGAGAAGAGTGATTTTCACGATTTGCTCTTCTGTGTTTCTGGCCTTTTCTCTGTCTTGTCGGCACTCAGCATTTTGAATGCTAACATTTCAGTAGGAAGACATAAGACCTTTTTGAGGTGATGGAGCAGATCCAATGACTGTAGCCTCTGTACCTCACTTATACAAGTGCCTAGTGGTGTGTTTTTGTAAGGCACACTTCAATCTTGCATTAAAACTTCCCAATTTATAATTCACAGTCCACAAAGAAGCAATCTAAAAGAAGAGCAGCCACCACTTCTAAAACCAAAAACTGCTTAGCATGTACTACATTAAGTAAATGTATTGCCTAAGGATGGTTTAAAGTGTAGACTGGTTTCAGTACTTCCCCACACCTTCTTCAGTATGAGGAAGCAATGAAACTGGTGCTGGGAGCAGAAAATGCTGTTTGGATGGGTTTAAAATTAGACGTTTAAAAAGTACACCTGGAGGTGCAAAATCTTGTCAAGTTTGATTGTTTTAATAACTTTCTCATGTTATTCTGTCTAGGACTTATGGCATGTCTAGCTAAGAGTTCTTGGATCAGGTAAACCACGGATAAGTCATGACTAAAAAACATCCAAGGCATCCAGCATACTTTTGCAGATGCACACTTCAGGCTGCAAGTTTGGATAATCATCTTCTCCATATGATTAGAACACCTACCACCACAGACCACAATTTGTTTTTATATCCTTTAAAAACAGTAGACTCACTTTATTGAGATTAAGTTGGCCAATACCTAGAGAAATGTGGCTCAAGGGCCAGAATAGAATGCTAGAATCACTGCAATCCAAAAGGACCAACCATGTGATCTTGAGTACCACCTGCTCAAGTCACATATACCTGGAAATGATTGCATGTGTACACAGTCGCATAGCTGTGCTTCCACACCCCTTATCTTTACATATATATGTACGGCCTCCATATTTACAACAACTCGGAGAAAGTATACTTCAAGAACAAGTCCTTGTATTCAAGTCTGCTTGCACTCAAATGCACAGACCAGCATTCAGCTGTGAGAAAAAGGAATGCAGACAAATGTGCAGCAGCCACTCCAAAGTATTATGGTATCACATAGACATTCCTCATCAAGTAAAAAGGGTAAGTTCAGACTCTGACCCCAAAACTTGAAGCCAGGGTTTGAATAGTGGACAGGATGGGGGGGGGATCAGCTGTAGTGGGGCTCGAAAAAGATGAAATTAGGAAAAAAAAAAGTCCCCGCAGTCAAACAGTGCTAACCTGAATGCTTCTCAATACACAATGATGGGCAAACTACTTCATGCATATAGTGTAGAAGAATAAGTGACATTGTGACACTGTCCTCAATGTTCCATGCTACAATGTTATAAGGTAGTGTAGAAGAATATGTAACAATGTCCTCAATGTTCCATGCTACAATGTTATAAGGTAGTGTAGAAGAATAAGTAACATTGTAACATTCTCCTCAATGTTCCATGCTACAATGTTATAAGGTAGTGTAGAAGAATAAGTGACATTGTGACACTGTCCTCAATGTTCCATGCTACAATGTTATAAGGTAGTGTAGAAGAATAAGTAATATTGTAACATTGTCCTCAATGTTCCATGCTACAATGTTATAAGGTAGTGTAGAAGAATAAGTGACATTGTGACACTGTCCTCAATGTTCCATGCTACAATGTTATAAGGTAGTGTAGAAGAATATGTAACAATGTCCTCAATGTTCCATGCTACAATGTTATAAGGTAGTGTAGAAGAATAAGTAACATTGTAACATTCTCCTCAATGTTCCATGCTACAATGTTAGTGTAGATGAATAAGTGACATTGTGACACTGTCCTCAATGTTCCATGCTACAATGTTATAAGGTAGTGTAGAAGAATAAGTAACATTGTCCTCAATGTTCCATGCTACAATGTTATAAGGTAGTGTAGAAGAATAAGTAACATTGTGACATTGTCCTCAATGTTCCATGCTACAATGTTATAAGGTAGTGTAGAAGAATAAGTGACATTGTAACATTGTCCTCAGTGTTCCATGCTACAATGTTATAAGGTAGTGTAGAAGAATATGTAACAATGTCCTCAATGTTCCATGCTACAATGTTATAAGGTAGTGTAGAAGAAAAAGTGACATTGTGACACTGTCCTCAATGTTCCATGCTACAATGTTATAAGGTAGTGTAGAAGAATAAGTAACATTGTCCTCAATGTTCCATGCTACAATGTTATAAGGTAGTGTAGAAGAATAAGTAACATTGTGACATTGTCCTCAATGTTCCATGCTACAATGTTATAAGGTAGTGTAGAAGAATATGTAACAATGTCCTCAATGTTCCATGCTACAATGTTATAAGGTAGTGTAGAAGAATAAGTAACATTGTGACATTGTCCTCAATGTTCCATGCTACAATGTTATAAGGTAGTGAAGAAGAATATGTAACAATGTCCTCAATGTTCCATGCTACAATGTTATAAGGTAGTGTAGAAGAATAAGTAACATTGCAACATTGCCCTGAATGTTCCATGCTACAATGTTATAAGGTAGTGAAGAAGAATATGTAACATAGTAACATTGTCCTGAATGTTCCATGCTACAATGTTATAAGGTAGCGAAGAAGAATATGTAACAATGTCCTCAATGTTTCATGCTACAATGTTATAAGGTAATGTAGAAGTATAAGTAATATTGTAACAATGTCCTCAGTATTCCATGCTACAATGTTATAAGGCAGTGTAGAAGAATATGTAACATAGTAACATTGTCCTGAATGTTCCATGCTACAATGTTATAAGGTAGTGAAGAAGAATATGTAACAATGTCCTCCATGTTCCATGCTACAATGTTATAAGGTAGTGTAGAAGAATAAGTAACATTGTAACATTGTCCTCAATGTTCCATGCTACAATGTTATAAGGTAGTGTAGAAGAATAAGTAATATTATAACATTGTCCTCAATGTTCTATGCTATAATGTTATAAGGTAGTGTAGAAGAATAAGTGACATTGTGACACTGTCCTCAATGTTCCATGCTACAATGTTATAAGGTAGTGAAGAAGAATATGTAACAATGTCCTCCATGTTCCATGCTACAATGTTATAAGGTAGTGTAGAAGAATAAGTAACATTGTAACATTGTCCTCAATGTTCCATGCTACAATGTTATAAGGTAGTGTAGAAGAATAAGTAATATTATAACATTGTCCTCAATGTTCTATGCTACAATGTTATAAGGTAATGTAGAAGAATATGTAACAATGTAACATTGTCCTCAATGTTCCATGCTACAATGTTATAAGGTAGTGTAGAAGAATAAGTAACATTGTAACATTGTCCTCAATGTTCCATGCTACAATGTTATAAGGTAGTGTAGAAGAATAAGTAACACAGTAACATTGTCCTCAATGTTCCATGCTACGATGTTATAAGGTAGTGTAGAAGAATAAGTAACACAGTAACATTGTCCTCAATGTTCCATGCTACAATGTTATAAGGTAGTGTAGAAGAATATGTAACATTGTAACATTGTCCTGAATGTTCCATGCTACAATGTTATAAGGTAGTGTAGAAGAATAAGTTACATTGTGACACTGTCCTTAGTGTTCCATGCTACAGTTTTATAATGATACCCTAACCAAATAAGGACAAAAGATAATTGGTTACAAAACAACACAACATCCAAGTTATGACAGAATACCAGGGGTTGACTGCTAATAGGAGTACTTGGAGCACACTTACCAAATGATGTAGATATACAAGGCACCTGATGGTTAGAAGGAAGTTACTTCTTATGAAGTGTATTTGTTATTCAAAAACTATAACATGACTGTTTGCATTACTTGTCACCGAAAATCTGACATCTGGAAGAAGTACGCAGCATTCAGTACTGAGTGAAAACATGAAGATACAAGAGAGTCAGCGGATGATCCATGACAGGGTACCACATAGTTGCTGCAAACCTGCCTCCCCCATTCAGGGCTTTTTTTTCAAAGCCACATTGCGCCCATCTAATAACTTACACTACACCACTATGAAAGGCAAAACATTGTCCACCATCTTCTTAAGGCTTTTAGAGATTTACTCCTTCCAGGTACCGTCCACGTTTCCTTTTTTACCACCATCTGCCACTTCTCCACCATTCTATCCTTTCCACTTGCTGCAAAAAACTTAGCATCAAAACCACTTCCCCTTTCTTTTTTGAGACCAAAACCCAGCTTTGTAAGACTTTGTTCACAACCTCCCTCCCCACATCATGCACCATTGTGTAGCAGGCAGATAAGCTTCCCTACCTGTCCTACTTAGGGTCACCACATCACCACTGTATCGTCTCATTCATTAGCACATGGTAAAGAAAGATTACTACTGCTGTCAAAGGCTAATAAACACAGATACGCAAGGAAACAGAAGACAGGTACACTACCTGCAAGCAGTCAGAAGGCTGCAAAGCATCAGTACAACTTTAAAGCAGTTACATGAAATAAAAGGCAAATTATTTGGCAAATGTGGAGAAGCGAGCACTCTCTGACTGACTTTGTTACAAAGATCCATAAAAAATAACTTAAAACAGATTAAACAAACAATTGTACAAAATCATCATTCTTAAATTTCAAAATCATCATTCTTAAATCTAGACCCGCGGTAGTGGTGCTGCGGTAGGGTTGTCGCCTCACAGTAAGACGCTGTCCGGTTCGATTCTCAGCTAGAGCGTCTTCTGCGTGGAGACATGTGTGAATGGGCGTACTTTCGTTGAAGGTTGTGCATCAGGCCTGGCAAGCCAGTACATAAAAATCAACTGCCAATCATTAGCGGACCGGAGTTCCACTGTGGCAACCCCTAACCGGGAAAAGCCGAAGGACACAAACAAACATCATTCTTAAATCTCATTTCTCCCCTACCTTCATTTTATGACCCACCAGAAACCATTTTTAGAAATACTGTAACTTCTCCATCTGAACAGCTAATACCAGTGTTTCAACTCCAGGAAATGATCTTGCATTTGGTGACTTGCACACCGTATAACAAATGTTAAGCTGTACCTTAGGAGAACTGCAGTCTTCACTACCATATGAGGTGCACCTATCTGAAGACAGACTCAAGTTCACTTTTTAAACAGTCAAGGACATTTCAGCACTTAATGCCCTGAAAACATTTACAAAACTTCTTACTGTTGGCTGCGCTTTGTTCAGGAAACTGCTGCTTCAATGTCTGATGTCCACTTTCTGAGTGAAATTCTGTGACATCTTCCTCCTTCACAACTGAGGTCCTGTGGTTTTCTGTAGCCTGGACGTCCATTGCTGTCAAAAGAAGAAACAGAAGAGAAAGTGGCACAATGATTTTAAGGAAACTGATTTTTACAATGTCAGCAAGATGATGCAGAAGAACAGAAACAGACAGGCACAGGGAGGCTCTGTTTGCAAAACCTGGCTTTGTTTAGCATTCATGATGATGGATGGAAGAGACAAGAGTACCTGATGGCTAGTTCTCCTTTAACAGAGTATAGCTTTGGGTTTTTACACTGCTAACTGCTTTTCACAATGCCAGGACGATGATGCAGAAAAAGAGAAACAGACACACAGGCACAGGAAGGTTCTGCTTGCAAAACATGGGTTTGGTTAGCATTCATGGTGATGGATGGCCATGGATGGAAGAGACAGGAGTACCTGATGGCTAGTTCTCCTTTATCAGGGGATAGCTTTGGGTTTTTACACTGCTAACACACCACACTGAAGTCTACGAGGACCAGTATAAGTTAGACAACTGCAGATGGACAAACGTCTGCAGCATGGCAGATGCATAGACGTACATCCATACTTCCTGTAACACTGACACAGCAAATTCTGTTAGTTATGTGTCACACAGCCAAATGCAGAAATCTGTGAAAGGAAAATGAATGGATGGGGCATCCTGAGCAATGCACTGTGGCAGTCTTCTCAATCTATAACACAACCTTCACCATTTCAGGGAAAGAATAAGGCGTTGGGCAAGAAATAATCCCCTGGAACTTGGGGTTGTTGGAGGATTATTTACAGTATTACTCATAAAACAAATGCGACATTGAAAACTGTCAGCTAGCAGTTGCAGATTTTGAAACTGGACCTGCACTATTAAACAATATGCATGGATAGCAAAGAGAAGTGGGCATTATAAAAAGACTTGCATTAAAGAAGCTCTGAAGCGGAGTATGGACTCAGATGCCCAAGTAACTTAGGTTCACGATAAAAACACTGTCTTACATTGGCAAAGAGAAGTATTGGGACAAAAGTAACACTCAGGTTTCCCAGTGCTGTTACATTAAAGAGGTAGAGGTAACATAATGCAAAATACCTGCAGTTTAAATTCTAATGTCTAAAAGAATATTTTCACATTGAAGTTTTATATACTATCTTCCAACATCAAGAATACACGCAGTTGCTTTTCTTGACACAATACTTAGTTGTTCCAGGCCTATACAAAGTTCCCTATCAGAAGTGCGAGAAATTATTCTGTCAGTACTGACATTTTGAAAAAATAAATTGCAATTCATATTAAAAAAGTAAATTCTGAAACTTGCTGTTGTATATTCAATTGTTTTTTTACAGGAGCTTTACTCCTTTCATCTTCAGTGTGTGGGTCTCTGCCATATACTCCCTACTACTTTTATATACCCCAACACTACAGGACCACTGAGGAAGGATAATCCGATTTCGGATATATTTGTTCGCGTTCTCAGTTCCAGGCTTGTGATGCTGAAGACTGGGATTACAGTTCATGGAATTCTTTTTCAGCAAAATTTCTTTTATTTGATATTATTGGATAATAAAATAAAAATCAGAGTTTTATTCACAAAAAGGAAACAAAGCAAAGCTTAATTAGTTAGTCAACTTGTGACTAAAAAACTATGTACAACAATAATGTAATACAACTAGATAGGGAACGTGATGCATGCTATAGTGTAAATACTGATAGATTTTTGAGATTTAATAAGATACAATTTTGACTTGTAGATAGAGAAGTTAAGAGAGAATTGTCTAGAAAAAAAGATAAAATAGATGAACGGGAATTTATATTTTTGATTAACACCCAGAGGACATCGTGCTAGTTAAATATAAGTAATGATGTGTTAAAAGCGATAGAGATAAGAAAATGTAGTGTACAAAGAAGGAGGTGTGTTTTCCATTATGAAGTGCTATTTTAAAGACCTTGACATATTTATTTACCAAGTTTCTGAAACATTTCTAAGATAAGTTTTAAGAAGGCCCTGGGATTCATGGTCTCTTCTAGTCCAATGCTTTCTCTTGCCAAACTGCAACTGCAGAAGATTCAATGGTACCTCCTATGTCAGTCTGGCTGCAGCATTGCCAAGATACTTTTTTTCCTTGTCTAAAGAAGGAATTTGAGTGATGGATTCAACAGTCTGTTCTCAACCCAGGCCTGCTCTTTTAGCCTCTAGTCCCTTCTCAAGAACTATTCACCAATGCCTTAGACATGGGGTGGGGGCTTCATGTGGTCGCCTGAAAGTTCAGGTTCTTGGGCCCTCATCAGAAACTAATAACACCAGTATGGAAGGGAAGTGAAAAAAATACCAATAACAAAAAGAAACAGTTCCAGAAGTCAGACCATATCAACATCAAAGAGATGATTTTGGCCATTCAAGCTTTTCAACCCAGGTTCTCTCCCAACTCCTTAAAGGTATACACAGACAACACTACAGCGATGTGGTATGTCAACAAGCAGGGAGGCACAAAATCTTACCTCCTCTGCAGGAAGGCTCTTCAGGCTTGGGAGGTGACTCTCAGTTAGCAGTTAACTCTTCAGGCAGTATACATTCCTTCAGAGCACAATCTAGTGTCAGACACTCTCAGCAGGTCCAAAACACAGGCTCACGAATGGATGCTTCACAGAGACATGTTTCTAGACACTGTCAATCAGTGGGTATTCCTCAGGTAGATCTTTTTGCCTCCCCTCAGAACAGGCAGCTCCCACTCTTCTGTTCCAGATTGCCATGCCTCCTGGTGTGGAAGATGGGATGCCTCCTGGTGTGGAAGATGGATGCCTCCTGGTATGAAAGATGGATGCCTCCTGGTGTGGAAGATGGATGCCCTTTCTTTTCCTAGGAAGGGGATGTTTCTTTAGGATTTCCCTCCTTTTCCTCTACTTTCAGGAGTCCTGTAGAAGATTCAGCTGGACTCCCCAAAAATCTTGTTAGTAACTCCCTTCTGACCAAAACAGAACTGGTTCCTCCCCTTAATGTATCTGGCCAGGAGCAGTCACCTTACCGTTTAGATCTCATCACTTAGGACAAGGGCTCGTTCAACCATCCTCACTTGTCCACTCTTCAACTGGCACTGTGGGTGATAGGGTTTTGATCCCTTTCAGGCACCTCTTTTCTGAGAATGTGCTCAGGGTTTTACTTGAAGCAAGGAAACCCTCAACCAGAAAATCTTATATGTCGAAATGAAAACAATTTGTTTGTCTGGTGCCATGCTCGTAACTGGATCCTTTTTAGTGAGGGTCTTTTTGGTCCTTTATTATTTGTGTGAACTGCTCCAGCCTGGCTTGGCCTATTCTTCTGTGAAGGCCATTTGTCAGCCATTTCTGATTGCCTGCCCGTGAATCTTCCCTTGACATCTCATTTTGTGGTCAAACAATTTCTTAAAGACATCCTGCATCTTAGGCCTTCAAGGAAACCTATTCCTCCTCCTTGAGATCTTAATTTTGTTTTGGGAAGATTGACTCAGGCTTCTTTTCAGCCTGCAGATTCTGCTCTTTGCAGCATGGTACCTGGAAGACTGTTTTGTTGTTGGCTCTTACTTCTGCTCTGAGGGTTTCGGATCTCCAGAACTTTACGGACATTCTTCTTCTTTTTTTTTCCACAAGGACAGGGTGTCCCTTCATACTAATCCTTCTTTCCTTCCTTTATGCCCAAAAGGTAGCAAATGAGTTGGCCTTGAATCAGCTGGTACAACTCCCCTGCTTTTTCCCTTCTCCTCAGTCTGCCAGTGAGACGATCTTGCATACCCTGGTTTTGCACATACAGCTCAGGTACTATTTGGATAAAACTAAGGCCATTCGTAAGTCTGACCAGCTCATAGGTTCATAGGTAGGTACTAGGCTATCAGCCCTAGGGCCTATACAAGCCTAGCCATAACAATTCCCTGGCTATTTCTTCCCACACTATTTACTTCCCTGGACCCCTGTTCTAACAGGGCAACTGACTTGATCCCCGGGGTGAATTTCTTTTCTCCCATCCAATCGTCAAGGTTCTTTTTGAAGAGGGCCAAAGAGGCACTCTGCTTGACATGTAAGGGCAATCTATTCCAGAGTCTGGGGAGTCTCTTGGTCAAAAAAAATAGCTAGGTTTGCCACCAGTTCTCATAGGTTCATAGATTAGTACTAGGCTAAGTGCCCTTGTGGACCATTTTAAGCCTAGCCAATTACCCCATGTGAGAATCAAACCTAGCACCTTGTGTCTGTAAGGTAAACACCTTAACCATTAAGCCAACTTCCCACGCTTTTTTCTCTTTTATGCCAGGACAATGGGTTTGGCTGTTTCTAAGCAAACCTTCTCCTCCCAGATATCTAAGACAATTTTTTTTTGTTATTCTTTTGATCAGAGCTCATTCCACTAGGGCTGTTGCCTCTTCTGGTGCTTTCCTCAATGGGTTGGACACCAGTTCAGTCCTTGAAGCTGCTACCTGGTCTTCAGTGCATACCTTTACTAAGCATTATAAGTTGGATATGGTTTCTAGGGCCAAAGCTGGTTTTGCTAGAACCATTTATATGGGATTGTTGAGGGCTCTTCTCAGCCTTCCAGCTCCCACTCTGTTTCTTGAGCATTTTTACTCTCCATACAGTAAAGAATACTGCAGCAGTGATATAGAAGGAACCAGTACATTTGTGTAAAATCACACCGTAACAGTACATGTCCCTCTTAGAAGGAAACAGTACATTTGTGTAAAATTGTACCGTAACAGTAGATGTCCTTCTTAGAAGGAAACAGTACATTTGTGTAAAATCTCACCGTAACAGTACATGTCCTTCTCTTCAGAATTGTAGTATTCACTCCCTCCATCCTACTCCCTCGTTTGTTCTATATTTGTTTTGAATTTCCTTCCGACTGATGGTCTCCCCTTTTTTTCTGCATTTTCTCCTTCTGGATGTGCATGGACTCCTTTGTCCTAGGGAGACTGCTCTTTACTGGGTCAATTCAGTTCTGGGTAACTGCGGCTGTACATCACTTTTATCTCTTACGTCCTGTGTGAGCAGCATATGTGGGATGTATGGCACATACAAGATCATAAGGCTTTGGTACACTGGCCCAAAGTAGGACTGCCCTGGGCAGGAGATGCCTACAGTAAAGACTGCTATAACAATGAACAGAAGAACATCTACTGTTATGGCAAGATTTTACACAACTGTACTTTTTCAAAGAAACCCTGTCCCAATGAAAAATGAGATAGGTTTAACTCATCACAAGAGCTACCAACTCATATATCCTTCTTGCAGAGGTCAGAGCAATCATTAAAACTGTCCTCCATCTTAAGAATCTCAAGTCAGCCATGCTAGCTTCCTCAGATGGAACAAGTGTTAGCTTCTCGAACACAAAATTAAGATCCCAAGGAGGGGCCACTGGTTTTCTTGGAAGCCACTTATGTAAAACCCCTTTCAGAGGCATTGTGGCATGAGAATGCACTGAAAGAGGGGGATCTATAGGTAGACATGCTGAAATGGCTGAAAAATGAACCTATCTATATCAAACAAAGCTCCTCATTAGCACTCTTCAAGAAAAATCTTGATGATTGGATGGGAAATAGGAAATTCACCCCGGGGATAACCTCTGTGGCTCTGCTCGACAGTGACACAGGAAAATAATTTTCTTGGGTGGCAAAAGCCAGGGTACCTTTTTGGCTGGGCTTGTATAGGCCCCAGGGCTGATAGCCTAGTACCTACCTATGATGGAGTAACAAAGGCAACAAGATAGTAACAAATATTGTGAAAAACAGAGAACAACTAACCTAGAATCGACACTCTTTATGCTATTGGCATCAACTATAAAGCCTTTTCCCTTTGTTAATTCATGATTTGCTAATAGCAGGCTTTATTGTCACCAGTAGCACCTGCTGCACATCCTCAGCAAACGGGTGCCTAAAGGGAAGTAAGACCCCATCATCAACGTAGTCAGCCGAAGTTAACTGGGCTCAGGGTGTATCAGACATCCCTACTACTCTGTGAGAAGATCCATTCTGTGAGGAAGCTTGTGGTAATTGCCCCTTGCTATTTCCAAAAAAGGGAGAACCCCTGTTGCCTGGGTGAGAAGGTAATCACCATAATGATCTTGGGGTATTTTCTCTGAATCTTCAGATATATCCTGGACATCAATGGAAAATGTGGAAAAGTATACAGGAAATTCCTGTCCAAAGAAAAGAAAATGCATTTGTCTTCCAGGCCTTTTTGTATGGAGGGTTGAGGGTGGCCTAATGGTTAAGGTGTTTGCCTTACAAACACAAGGTGCAGGGTTTGAATCTCACAAGGGATAATTGGCTAGGCTTAAAATGGCTCGCAAGGGCAGTTAGCTTAGTACTAATCTATGAACCTATAAGAACTTTGCCAGCTGACTGTTCAGAAAGGAAGCAGATAGGTCTACTTGTGGAATTCCCAAAGATGGATCAAATCTTGGAAGACCCCCTGATATATCTTCCATTTGCAAGGGTCTGCCCTTGTCCTGTTCAGCTGGTTTGCCACATAGTTTTGTTTTGACAGAATGTACAAGGCCTGTAGAGTGAAACTGTAAAGTAAAGGTATATCCCAAGCTAACATGGCTAACCCGAAAAGGGAAAACGACCTTGTTCCCCTGTGCTTGTTGTCGTATCACATGACTGTGGTATTGTCTACAACAACTGGAAGTGTTCCCAGGGAAACAAATATAATTCTAACAGTTAAGTGCCTTCATCAGGACAAGCATCTCTTTTGCATTTATATGCTGGCCTTGGTGTCCCACTCCTTGCACTTTTATACCTCCTGAAACTGTTCCCCAAGCAAAGTCCTGGTACAGTGGATGGTCCAAAGGGTATGGTGGAGAACTGATGTATCATCTGTCTTCTGCCATTCAGTATGTATCATAGTAAGCAGCTGCAGCAATTAGACAGACCTCAGAGGTTTCTAACATAGAAGATAAAGGGCCTCAAGCATGTGCCTGACACGGACCGACTAAAGTCCCTGTCACTATACTCTGTATCATATACACTTCTTAGTGGAGACATATGCCTGGCCTACAAAGAAACCCAAGACCCAAACCTAATGAACTTACTGCATATACATAAATCAAACAAGTCTAGGACTACCCATTCCAGGGACTTATATATGGCCTGCAACTTAAATAGAACTTGCTGGAGGGAAAGATTTATCTCCCATTGACTGCCACATCTTTGGAACAGTCTACCAATTTATGTGAAACAGAACACCTCTATGACACTGTTCAAGAAGAACCTGGATGAGTGGATGGGGCACCGTAAATTCTTACCAGGGACAGTGCCGACAACCCTCCTGGACATGGGCAGTCATCACTAAATGCAGTATGGGTATTGACTAGTACTTCTACAGTATTACACTGGGTTGAAACAGCTAGGCTTAAAATGACCTCCAGGTCAACAGTCTACTAATCTCCTATTATCCAGACACACAAAACCTTCTGAATGAACAGGGATATGGTAATAGGTATCTTATAAAAATATCTTAGAAATATAGTGTTATCAGAAAACTTGAATGAGTTAGGAAGAAGTAACAGGTCATGAAGAGACAGCATTTTGAACTTGGGCACTATCACAAACAGGTTTATGAATGAAAGATCCAGAACTGGCGTCAAAGGATTTTCTTTGGCATTAAAAACTTCCCTGAATTAAAACTTGTTCCCACCTGGGAAGGAGGAACTGGTTCTATCATTACCAGGGACAGCACGTTATGAAGAACAGGTGGAAATAAGAGTCTGGTATGGTAGATGAGGGATTAGCCTTGGAAAGAAGGAATTTCCTCCCACTGCCTTCTGTAACCTTGATGAATGATCTTCAGAACCAATTTGTCTGAACCCATCTGTTCCAATGAAAAAAGTGGAGAGTGAGACTTTATGGAAGAGAAAACAAGGTCTCTTAAATAGTCATTCTGACTTACTGGACTGTCCTTGGTTTGGGGGGGAGGCAGTCCAGAATTATTTTTGGAACCCCCCCCCCCCACCATTTCTTCTTAAATGCCTGCTTACCTGTATTTTGTTGAGATTTTTTTTTTTGTCATAACTGGATAAGGGGTTACAGAATCCCTTAGAAATGTGGGAGGGTTGGGAGGATGGCCTAATGGTTAAGGTGTTTGCCTTACAAACACAAGGTGCAGGGTTTGAGTCTCACAAGGGATAATTGGCTAGGCTTAAAATGGCTCGCAAGGGCAGTTAGCTTAGTACTAATCTATGAACCTATGAACCTATGAACCTATGAACCTATGAACCTATGTGCAAAAGGTGGACTAAAACGCCTTACAGACTTCCCTGTATCAGTTTACCCCTTTCATCACACTTTTTGATTACCCCTGTAGCAGAGTGGCTAAAAACTAAACCTCTATCCTAGGAGAATGGAGATTCTCAATTTTAACATTATTAGGGAGAATCTGCAGCAGAGGGGCCAAAAACTAAATCTCGATCCAAAAGAGAATGTAGATTCTCAATTTTAACATCATCAGGGAGATTCTGAGAACGCAGCCATGTAAATCTCCTCAAAACAGTACCAGTGGCCACAGTCCTGGAAAAAGTATCACCTGAGTCATAACTACACAGTAAATAAAGAGTAGTGACTTGTACAATAAGACACTCAATTATTTAAGGCAGATTCTCCACAAATGAAGAATCTGCAGACAAAACATTCCTCATACTTTCACAATCAGTTAGAACAAACCTTAACACATGAGCCTAGCAATTCAAAATTCTGAAAATGAAAGTTGTAAAAGCACACCTTTTTTTCCTCAAACTTAATCAATAATCTTCCCATCCTCTTCAGAAAAAGCAGGACTGGAATTAACTAAATGTTTAGCAACAGCAGGATTAATTAAAGCTGCACTTGCTGGGTCAGGTTTGGGAAAAGTGTATAAAAACTTAAAAGAATGAGGAACTTTATGCATCATATCTGCCTTTTTAGCGGCAGCTGTCTGACTAAAAGGAAAACTGCAGGCAGTAACACACATCCTTCAAAGTTGACAGAAATGTAGGAAGAGGTGAAGGTTTTGGAAATTCCTTCTGTAACAGCTCATAGTATTTTTTGAAGGACTGAGAAACGTCAGTGCTCTCCCTTTGAAAACACTGGCACATTCCAGAAATATTCTCAACAGAACCCCCCCCCCCCCCCCACAGACAGAATCAGAAATAGCTCTCTTTTGAGTCTGAATCAGAAATCAGAAGAGAAAACCTGTACCTGTCGCTTCATCTTCCTGTCCAGATTCAGAATCTTGAATCTCTTTAGTAAAATAGGTATCCCTTTTTCTTTTACCAGAAACTAATTAATGAAGGATCAATAATCTGAATAAAACCCAGAGCCAGAGCCAGTAAATTACCCCATCCAAATAAGTTTGAGGAGGAGTAGTTACATGTTTAGTTCTCTGTTTCTTTTTGACAGGAAAAATGGGGCCAGCAGTGTTATTAATAGCAACAGCGGCTTCAACTATTCAAGTGGCAACCTATGAATTCTTATGTCTGACTTTGGATAATTGAATTTAATGTCCAAGTGGTTGCATAACTAAAGTATGGTGTTCTTGGCCGGAGACTTTTAAGTTCATATGTGTTTACTAGGCTAATAACCACAAGGGCCTTTTTAAGCCTAGCCATGCATCCCAAATCTCTAACAAGTTCTGATACCTTTGATAAGTGTAAGCATGAGCCTGGGAGATGAACTATTTACAGGTTACCTGTGCCCATTAGAGACATAGGTGCCAAACCAGAGATGAATTTCCGGTTTCCCATCCAATTGTCCAAGTTGCACTTGAATTGGGTTAGGGAGGAACTCTGCTTCACATGGATGGGGAGCCTGTTCCATAGACGGGGTAGTCTCTGGAATACATACCTATCTCTCCAGCAGGTCCTATTTACATCACAGGTAAGGTTCAAGTCTTTAGAAAAGGTAATTCTGGTACTATTTGTTTTGTGGATATGCACAAGGTCCATCAGAGTGGGGCCTGAAAATGCCTTGCATGCTAGGCATAGATCTCTCCTCAAAAGCCTGTAGGGCACATAATACAGGGGCAGGGCCTCAGGCGGTCTGCATAGGACATATTACTTATGCCCTGTATTCTCTCAGTACCATGGTGGAGGTTCCAGTTTTTGGATATGCCTGGTTAGGTACATACCAAAGGGGGCACTGTACTCAATGATAGGTTTGATGAATGCCGAATACGGTGGAACAAGGACTTCCTTGGACTTAGATGCCATACCTTTGTTTATAAGTTGCGCAATGCAGAAGGATTTTCTCACCACTGTAGACACGTGATGATCAAAGGCTAGATTACTATCTGTGTGTGTCCTTAAGTCCCTGACTACTAGGTCATCTCTAAGGGGTGTGTTGTCAATATGATAGTTACCAGGGAGGTATGACTTCCCAAAGGATACTATTATGTATTTCTTGGTATTTAATTTTAGTCCATGGCTCTGACACCAGTTGTTTGTCTGTGTCAGCCCCTCCTGGAGAACAAGTGTGTCAGTGTTAGATTCAATGACAGCTCCTAATTTGAAATCATCTTGCAAATTTAGTTTGCCAGTGATCACTGACATTGGCCTTGACTTCAGGCAAGTAAATACCAAAAAGGAGCAGTCCAAGGACTGACCCCTGAGGGACTCCACTTGTAACTTGCCTCTTTGTAGAGGTGGACTCCCCAATTCTAACTTCCTGGGTACAATAGTCAGTTGGCTATCCACCGGGTGACATACTTAGGGGACTCCTCTCCTCCCTTGAGGTCTGTGTCTTCTGTGAGAGACTCCTTTGAATAGTCAAAGTGTTTCCTCTTAATCCGCCTCTTCTGTCAGACCTCCCACTCCGTTGATACCAAAGAAGAGGGTGTTGAGGCTGGAAGCACTGCCAATGGCAGCAGATTGAAGACCAACCAGAAAAGGCTGTCCAGGAGCTGGCGGATTACTAGTCACAGGTCAAGACAAGAAAGGGATAGAACACCAGCTGGGGAAATCCGAATCAGCTCCTTGGAGAAGGACATCCTCTCCACAACATCAAAGGCAGAATTGGACACTGGCATTCCAGAACCAAGGGGTGGGAAAGCTATGCCTTGTCCCAACATAGAGACCAGGGATTACCTGACAAATGCCAAAGCTCTGACCAGCAGGGACAAACCTGAAACAAGGGCTATCTACCCAGAACTAGAAACCCCAGCCTCAACACCACAGCCCCAAAGTCCTGACGGCCGAGAAGAAGTCGGAGTCAATAAGAGCAAGTGAGGAATCAGAGCTGAAGATGGCCAAGCTTTTGGATCCAACACCGAGGGTGTGAATACAGATGGGGTGGAGGTAAGAATCCAGATAGATGGAGCTGATGGTCCAAGAACTGGTCCCAGACCCAGAAGGATAAGGCTTAATTGGATCTGAGTCTGTAAAAAAGATCTCATCAGCTGCTCCAAGTCAGACGCCTTGATACCGCCCATCGATTCTGATGACTGGGTGGGAGAAACCAACAATGGAGGCTTAAAGGGTTGCTTAGGGAGACTCAAAACTTGGGCAGAGAAGGCGAGGATGACTGTGAAAGTTTTGGTGAGGTGGACAGGGAGAAGGAGAAAGCTGCCCAACCTAAAGGGGACCCCTTTAACCAGAAAAGGGTTAGGAAGACCTGGAGCCAGTGACAGAGCCTTGCTAGTAGTCGGCACAGAGGGCAATCGGCTCTGAGAGGTTGGACTGGATGCCAGGGCTGAGGCAACCTGGGCACTTTAAAGTCATGGGATCTTCAGGTCTGGTGATCCTAAAGAAGATGGACCCGAGTCAGAAACCAAGGAAGACCTTTTCCGATCCCCCTTGGATATCGAGTCCAGCAAGTAATGCCTGTCGGACACAAGTTTCGGGCTGAGGAAGTAGAAGAACATGCAGAGCTAGCAGAAGGAAGTCCCTTAAGGACCAACTTGGCCCCTCATTCATTGATTGCCCTGGACCAAATCCCTCATAAATCGAGCATGAAAAGCCCAGATGGGTAATTCCCAAACAATACCACACTTATGTGCATCCTCTGAAGGTAATTTACTCCTGCAGGTGACACATTTTTAAAAACCTTTATCCATAATGAAGTCTATCCCAAATAACCATATGAGTGGAAAAAACAACACGCCTTTATTATTCTAAAACTAAGACTCAAAAAAAGGTCAGAAAGCTACATGCAAGAAAAGGTGGAAAGCCCAATACACACAACACTATAAACATACCTTAACAACGCTACCTACCTACCTGTCTCTGTACAGAAACACACTGCGCTACCTTATAAACAGTAACCAGGTAATACTAAGCACAAAGATCAGGAAAACTCTATACCACAGCTATTACAAAAATGATACACCAAAAAAGGATACACAGAAGCAGAGCCAGATTGAGCTGCTTATAGGAATGGCAGCAAGCTTGATCTGAGGAGTTGGCTGAGGAGCAGGGGACTGTGGTAAAGGAGGAAGTGCCTGCAAGTTGCAAGTCTGAAGGATTAGGGTGATGTCAGATCTGAGTTAACATAATAACAAACATGTTGAAGCCAGACATGAAGACAACATTGGATCTATGCTTTCAAAAGCTGCGTCACAGGATGAGAAGGAAATCAGCTACAATGGGCCTCAAAAAAGATAAAACAAAAAGAAAAGTCCCCTCACTCAAACAGTGTTAACCTGAATACTCCTCACTGCACAATGATGCACAAACTACTCCATGAATATAGTGTAGAAGAATAAGAAACACTGTCTTCAGTGTTCCATGCTACAATGTTATAAGGTAGTGTAGAAGAATAAGTAACATTGTAACATTGTCCTCAGTGTTCCATGCTACAATGTTATAAGGTAGTGTAGAAGAATATGTAACATTGTAAAACTGTCCTCAGTGTTCCATGCTACAATGTTATAAGGTAGTGTAGAAGAATAAGTAACACTGTAACATTGTCCGCAATGTTCCATGCTACAATGTTATAAGGTAGTATAGAAGAATAAGTAACATTGTGACATTGTCCTCAATGTTTCATGCTACAATGTTATAAGGTAGCGTAGAAAAAAAAGTAACATTGTAACATTGTCCTCAACGTTCCATGCTGCAATGTTATAAGGTAGTGTAGAAGGAAATGTAACATTGTAACATTTTCCTCAATGTTCCATGCTACAATGTTATAAGGTAGTGCAGAAGAATAAGTAACATTGTCCTTAATGTTCCATGCTGCAATGTTATAAGGTAGTGTAGAAGAATACGTAACATTGTAACACTGTCCTCAATGTTCCATGCTACAATGTTATAAGGTAGTGTAGAATAAGTAACATTGTAACACTGTCCTGAATGTTCCATGCTGCAATGCTATAAGGTAGTGTAGAAGAATATGTAACATTGTAACATTGTCCTAAATATTCCATGCTACAATGTTATAAGGTAGTGTAGAAGAATAAGTAACATTGTCCTCAATGTTCCATGCTACAATGTTATAAGGTAATGTAGAAGAATAAGTAACATTGTGACATTGTCCTCAATGTTCCATGCTACAATGTTATAAGGTAGTGTAGAGGAATATGTAACATTGTAACATTGTCCTCAATGTTCCATGCTACAATGTTATAAGGTAGTGTAGAAGAATAAGTAACATTGTCACATTGTCCTCAATGTTCCATGCTACAATGTTATAAGGTAGTGTAGAAGAATAAGTAACATTGTAAAATTGTCCTCAGTGTTCCATACTACAATGTTATAAGGTAGTATAGAAGAATAAGTAACATTGTGACATTGTCCTCAATGTTCCATGCTACAATGTTATAAGGTAGTGTAGAAGAATAAGTAACATTGTCTTCAATGTTTCTTCCTACAATGTTATAAGGTAGTGTAGAAGAATAAGTAACATTGTCCTCAATGTTCCATGCTACAATGATATAAGGTAGTGTAGAAGAATAAGTAACATTGTAAAATTGTCCTCAGTGTTCCATGCTACAATGTTATAAGGTAGTACAGAAGAATAAGTAACATTGTGACATTGTCCTCAATGTTCCATGCTACAATGTTATTAGGTAGTGTAGAAGAATTAGTAATATTGTAAAATTGCCCTTAGTGTTCCATGCTACAATGTTATAAATTAGTATAGAAGAATAAGTACCATTGTGACATTGTCCTCAAAGTTCCATGCTACAATGTTATAAGGTAGTGTAGAAGAATAAGTAACATTGTGACATTGTCCTCAATGTCACAATGTTAAAAGGTAGTGTAGAAGAATAAGTAACATTGTGACACTGTTCTCAATGTTCCATGCTACAATGTTATAAGGTAGTGTAGAAAAATATGTAACATTGTGACATTGTCCTCAATGTTCCATGCTACAATGTTATAAGGTAGTGTAGAAGAATAAGTAACATTGTCCTTAATGTTCCATGCTGCAATGTTATAAGGTAGTGTAGAAGAATATGTAACATTGCAACATTGTCCTCAATGTTCCATGCTACAATGTTATAAGGTAGTGTAGAAGAATAAGTAACATTGTCACATTGTCCTCAATGTTCCATGCTACAATGTTATAAGGTAGTGTAGAAGAATAAGTAACATTGTCACATTGTCCTCAATGTTCCATGCTACAATGTTATAAGGTAGTGTAGAAGAATAAGTAACATTGTCCTCAATGTTCCATGCTACAATGATATAAGGTAGTGTAGAAGAATAAGTAACATTGTAAAATTGTCCTCAGTGTTCCATGCTACAATGTTATAAGGTAGTATAGAAGAACAAGTAACATTGTGACATTGTCCTCAATGTTCCATGCTACAATGTTATAAGGTAGTGTAGAAGAATAAGTAACATTGTCTTCAATGTTTCTTCCTACAATGTTATAAGGTAGTGTAGAAGAATAAGTAACATTGTCCTCAATGTTCCATGCTACAATGATATAAGGTAGTGTAGAAGAATAAGTAACATTGTAAAATTGTCCTCAGTGTTCCATGCTACAATGTTATAAGGTAGTACAGAAGAATAAGTAACATTGTGACATTGTCCTCAATGTTCCATGCTACAATGTTATAAGGTAGTGTAGAAGAATAAGTAATATTGTAAAATTGCCCTTAGTGTTCCATGCTACAATGTTATAAATTAGTATAGAAGAATAAGTACCATTGTGACATTGTCCTCAAAGTTCCATGCTACAATGTTATAAGGTAGTGTAGAAGAATAAGTAACATTGTGACACTGTCCTCAATGTTCCATGCTACAATGTTATAAGGTAGTGTAGAAAAATATGTAACATTGTGACATTGTCCTCAACGTTCCATGCTACAATGTTATAAGGTACTGTAGAAGAATATGTAACATTGTAACATTGCCCTCAATGTTCCATGCTACAATGTTATAAGGTAGTGTAGAAGAATAAGTAATATTGTAACATTGTCCTCAATGTTCCATGCTACGTTATAAGGTAGTGTAGAAGAATAAGTAACATTGTGACATTGTCCTCAATGTTCCATGCTACAATGTTATAAGGTAGTGTAGAAGAATATGTAACATTGTCCTCAATGTTCCATGCTACAATGTTATAAGGTAGCGTAGAAGAAAAAGTAACATTGTAACATTCTCCTCAATGTTCCATGCTACAATGTTATAAAGTAGTGTAGAAGAATAAGTAACATTGTCCTTAATGTTCCATGCTGCAATGTTATAAGGTAGTGTAGAAGAATATGTAACATTGTAACATTGTCCTCAATGTTTCATGCTACAATGTAATAAGGTAGTGTAGAATAAGTAACATTGTAACACTGTCCTGAATGTTCCATGCTGCAATGCTATAAGGTAGTGTAGAAGAATATGTAACATTGTAACATTGTCCTAAATGTTCCATGCTACAATGTTATAAGGTAGTGTAGAAGAATAAGTAACATTGTCCTTAATGTTCCATGCTGCAATGTTATAAGCTAGTGTAGAAGAATATGTAACATTGTAACATTGTCTTCAATGTTCCATGCTACAATGTTATAAGGTAGTGTAGAATAAGTAACATTGTAACACTGTCCTGAATGTTCCATGCTGCAATGCTATAAGGTAGTGTAAAAGAATATTTAACATTGTAACATTGTCCTAAATGTTCCATGCTACAATGTTATAAGATAGTGTAGAAGAATAAGTGACATTGTGACATTGTCCTCAGTGTTCCATGCTACAATGTTATAAGGTAGTGTAGAAGAATAAGTAACATTGTCCTCAATGTTCCATGCTACAATGTTATAAGGTAGTGTAGAAGAATAAGTAACATTGTAACATTGCCCTCAATGTTCCATGCTACAATGTTATAAGGTAGTGTAGAAGAATAAGTAATAATGTAACACTGTCCTCAATGTTCCATACTACAATGTTATAAGGTAGTGTAGAAGAAGAAGTAATATTGTAACATTGTCCTCAATGTTCCATACTACAATGTTATAAGGTAGTGTAGAAGAATAAGTAATATTGTAACATTGTCCTCAATGTTCCATGATAAAATGTTATAAGGTAGTGTAGAAGAATAAGTAACACTGTAACATTGTCCGCAATGTTCCATGCTACAATGTTATAAGGTAGTATAGAAGAATAAGTAACATTGTGACATTGTCCTCAATGTTTCATGCTACAATGTTATAAGGTAGCGTAGAAAAAAAAGTAACATTGTAACATTGTCCTCAACGTTCCATGCTGCAATGTTATAAGGTAGTGTAGAAGAATAAGTAACACTGTAACATTGTCCGCAATGTTCCATGCTACAATGTTATAAGGTAGTATAGAAGAATAAGTAACATTGTGACATTGTCCTCAATGTTTCATGCTACAATGTTAAAAGGTAGCGTAGAAAAAAAAGTAACATTGTAACATTGTCCTCAACGTTCCATGCTGCAATGTTATAAGGTAGTGTAGAAGGAAATGTAACATTGTAACATTTTCCTCAATGTTCCATGCTACAATGTTATAAGGTAGTGCAGAAGAATAAGTAACATTGTCCTTAATGTTCCATGCTGCAATGTTATAAGGTAGTGTAGAAGAATACGTAACATTGTAACACTGTCCTCAATGTTCCATGCTACAATGTTATAAGGTAGTGTAGAATAAGTAACATTGTAACACTGTCCTGAATATTCCATGCTGCAATGCTATAAGGTAGTGTAGAAGAATATGTAACATTGTAACATTGTCCTAAATATTCCATGCTACAATGTTATAAGGTAGTGTAGAAGAATAAGTAACATTGTCCTCAATGTTCCATGCTACAATGTTATAAGGTAATGTAGAAGAATAAGTAACATTGTGACATTGTCCTCAATGTTCCATGCTACAATGTTATAAGGTAGTGTAGAGGAATATGTAACATTGTAACATTGTCCTCAATGTTCCATGCTACAATGTTATAAGGTAGTGTAGAAGAATAAGTAACATTGTCACATTGTCCTCAATGTTCCATGCTACAGTGTTATAAGGTAGTGTAGAAGAATAAGTAACATTGTAAAATTGTCCTCAGTGTTCCATACTACAATGTTATAAGGTAGTATAGAAGAATAAGTAACATTGTGACATTGTCCTCAATGTTCCATGCTACAATGTTACAAGGTAGTGTAGAAGAATAAGTAACATTGTCTTCAATGTTTCTTCCTACAATGTTATAAGGTAGTGTAGAAGAATAAGTAACATTGTCCTCAATGTTCCATGCTACAATGATATAAGGTAGTGTAGAAGAATAAGTAACATTGTAAAATTGTCCTCAGTGTTCCATGCTACAATGTTATAAGGTAGTACAGAAGAATAAGTAACATTGTGACATTGTCCTCAATGTTCCATGCTACAATGTTATAAGGTAGTGTAGAAGAATTAGTAATATTGTAAAATTGCCCTTAGTGTTCCATGCTACAATGTTATAAATTAGTATAGAAGAATAAGTACCATTGTGACATTGTCCTCAAAGTTCCATGCTACAATGTTATAAGGTAGTGTAGAAGAATAAGTAACATTGTGACATTGTCCTCAATGTCACAATGTTAAAAGGTAGTGTAGAAGAATAAGTAACATTGTGACACTGTTCTCAATGTTCCATGCTACAATGTTATAAGGTAGTGTAGAAAAATATGTAACATTGTGACATTGTCCTCAATGTTCCATGCTACAATGTTATAAGGTAGTGTAGAAGAATAAGTAACATTGTCCTTAATGTTCCATGCTGCAATGTTATAAGGTAGTGTAGAAGAATATGTAACATTGCAACATTGTCCTCAATGTTCCATGCTACAATGTTATAAGGTAGTGTAGAAGAATAAGTAACATTGTGACATTGTCCTCAATGTTCCATGCTACAATGTTATAAGGTAGTGTAGAAGAATATATAACATTGTAACATTGTCCTCAATGTTCCATGCTACAATGTTATAAGGTAGTGTAGAAGAATAAGTAACATTGTCACATTGTCCTCAATGTTCCATGCTACAATGTTATAAGGTAGTGTAGAAGAATAAGTAACATTGTCCTCAATGTTCCATGCTACAATGATATAAGGTAGTGTAGAAGAATAAGTAACATTGTAAAATTGTCCTCAGTGTTCCATGCTACAATGTTATAAGGTAGTATAGAAGAACAAGTAACATTGTGACATTGTCCTCAATGTTCCATGCTACAATGTTATAAGGTAGTGTAGAAGAATAAGTAACATTGTCTTCAATGTTTCTTCCTACAATGTTATAAGGTAGTGTAGAAGAATAAGTAACATTGTCCTCAATGTTCCATGCTACAATGATATAAGGTAGTGTAGAAGAATAAATAACATTGTAAAATTGTCCTCAGTGTTCCATGCTACAATGTTATAAGGTAGTACAGAAGAATAAGTAACATTGTGACATTGTCCTCAATGTTCCATGCTACAATGTTATAAGGTAGTGTAGAAGAATATGTAATATTGTAAAATTGCCCTTAGTGTTCCATGCTACAATGTTATAAATTAGTATAGAAGAATAAGTACCATTGTGACATTGTCCTCAAAGTTCCATGCTACAATGTTATAAGGTAGTGTAGAAGAATAAGTAACATTGTGACATTGTCCTCAATGTCACAATGTTATAAGGTAGTGTAGAAGAATAAGTAACATTGTGACACTGTCCTCAATGTTCCATGCTACAATGTTATAAGGTAGTGTAGAAAAATATGTAACATTGTGACATTGTCCTCAACGTTCCATGCTACAATGTTATAAGGTACTGTAGAAGAATATGTAACATTGTAACATTGCCCTCAATGTTCCATGCTACAATGTTATAAGGTAGTGTAGAAGAATATGTAACATTGTCCTCAATGTTCCATGCTACGTTATAAGGTAGTGTAGAAGAATAAGTAACATCGTGACATTGTCCTCAATGTTCCATGCTACAATGTTATAAGGTAGTGTAGAAGAATATGTAACATTGTCCTCAATGTTCCATGCTACAATGTTATAAGGTAGCGTAGAAGAAAAAGTAACATTGTAACATTCTCCTCAATGTTCCATACTACAATGTTATAAAGTAGTGTAGAAGAATAAGTAACATTGTCCTTAATGTTCCATGCTGCAATGTTATAAGCTAGTGTAGAAGAATATGTAACATTGTAACATTGTCCTCAATGTTCCATGCTACAATGTAATAAGGTAGTGTAGAATAAGTAACATTGTAACACTGTCCTGAATGTTCCATGCTGCAATGCTATAAGGTAGTGTAGAAGAATATTTAACATTGTAACATTGTCCTAAATGTTCCATGCTACAATGTTATAAGATAGTGTAGAAGAATAAGTGACATTGTGACATTGTCCTCAGTGTTCCATGCTACAATGTTATAAGGTAGTGTAGAAGAATAAGTAACATTGTCCTCAATGTTCCATGCTACAATGTTATAAGGTAGTGTAGAAGAATAAGTAACATTGTAACATTGCCCTCAATGTTCCATGCTACAATGTTATAAGGTAGTGTAGAAGAATAAGTAATAATGTAACACTGTCCTCAATGTTCCATACTACAATGTTATAAGGTAGTGTAGAAGAATAAGTAATATTGTACCATTGTCCTCAATGTTCCATACTACAATGTTATAAGGTAGTGTAGAAGAATAAGTAATATTGTAACATTGTCCTCAATGTTCCATGATAAAATGTTATAAGGTAGTGTAGAAGAATAAGTAATATTGTGACATTGCCCTCAATATCCCATGCTCTAATGTTATAAGGTAGTGTAGAAGAATAAATAACATTGTGACATTGTCCTCAATGTTCCATGCTACAATGTTATAAGGTAGTGTAGAAGAATAAATAACATTGTGACATTGTCCTCAATGTTCCATGCTATAATGTTATAAGGTAGTGTAGAAGAATAAATAACATTGTGAAATTGTCCTCAATGTTCCATGCTACAATGTTATAAGGTAGTGTAGAAGAATATGTAACATTGTAACATTGTCCTCAATGTTCCATGCTACAATGTTATAAGGTAGTGTAGAAGAATAAGGAACATTGTCCTCAATGTTCCATGCTACAATGTTATAAGGTAGTGTAGAAGTATAAGTAATATTGTAACAATGTCCTCAGTATTCCATGCTACAATGTTATAAGGTAGTGTAGAAGAATAAGGAACATTGTCCTCAATGTTCCATGCTACAATGTTATAAGGTAGTGTAGAAGAATAAGGAACATTGTCCTCAATGTTCCATGCTACAATGTTATAAGGTAGTGTAGAAGTATAAGTAATATTGTAACAATGTCCTCAGTATTCCATGCTACAATGTTATAAGGTAGTGTAGAAGAATAAGTTACATTGTGACACTGTCCTCAGTGTTCCATGCTACAGTTTTATAATGATACCCTAACCAAATAAGGACAAAAGATAATTGTCTACAAAACAGCACAACATCCAACTTATCACAGAATACCAGGGGCTAACTGTTAATAGGAGTACACTGAGCACACTTACCAAATGATGTGACCCACGTTGTAGCTATACAAGGCACTTGATGGTTAAAAGGAAGGTATCTGTTATGAAGCATATTAGTTATTCAAAAACCATAACATGACTGTTTGCATTACTTGTCACTGAAAATCTGACATCTGGAAGAAGTACGCAGCATTCAGTACTGAGTGAAAACATGAAGATACAAAAGAGTCAGTGGATGAAGACCCATGGTTTATCAAATCCATCCGAGAACACAAGACAGTTCCTGCATATTTGCCTCCACATTGAGTGATTCTTTTTTCAAAGTAACACTAAGCTCATCTAATGACTTACACTGCTTCACTGTCAAATGCAAAATACTGTCTACCACCCTCTCTGTGAAGGAGCATTTCCGTAAGGCTATTTAGAGATTTGTGCCTTTCAGGTGCCATCCATCCACTGCACCATCATCTGGCATCTTTTCTTCTATTCCATCCTTTCCACTTGCCCAAAAAATATCTCAATTTTTTTTTCTGAGTATAAAAGCCCAGCTTTGTAAGACTTTGCTCACACCCTTCCTCCCCACATACCAAACAAGCAAGTTAACAAGCTTCCACACCTGTTCTACTTAGGGTCATCACTCCAGCAGACTAGCACTTGGTAAGGAAAGACTGCTATTACTGTCAAAGGCTTAATAAACAAACACAGGTACACAATGTAACAGAAGACAGGTATACTACCTATACGCAGTCAAAGGACTGCAAAGCATCAGTACAACTTTTAAAGCAGTTACAACACATAAAATAAAAGGCAAATTATCATGCAAATGTGGGGAAGTAAGCATCACTCTCACACTTCATTATGACTGACTTTATTTTATACAAATCTGGAAATCAATAAAATTAAACAAATAAACCTATAAAATCATCCCTCCCTTAGAGATGCAGCTGAAGCAATTTATTAGTATGCTGTAAGTTCACCATCCAAACTGCAGATACCAGTGTTAAAGCTATCAGGAAGTGGTTCAGCATATGACATCATATGACAAAAGTTTGTCTTAACCATAGAGGAGATCTGCAATTTCAACTACCATGCAGATACATAGACAGTTACTAGGCATGCAGTCTATGAAACCATTAAGGAACCTAGCCTAACCTCCCAATTGCCCCAAAGTACTGTCTGGTTAAGTGCTTTTCTAAGGTCACACAGTAAGCAAATGAAGGAGGAAAGATTCTAACCACGTACCTTTGGCACAAAAGAAGCAGCACATTAACAAGTCAGAGCTTTATTCCACTGTGCTAACTGCCAGGGTGTACTACTGTCAAAGTACAAACATTGTCTACCACCCCCTCTGTGAAGCAACATTTCCTTAACCCGTTTAGAAATCACCAAGTGCAACATTTCCTTTTCCACCACCATTTGCCTCTTCTTCTCCGCCTGACTCAAAATATGCACATGTATCTGCAGCTAGGTTCAAGTCCACATCTACAAACAAACAAAAAAAGGATCTTTTACCACGTAATCCCCTGAAAACATTTATGGAACTTCTTACTGTTTGATGTGCCTTGTTCAGGAAAATGCTGTTGCGGCATCTCACGTCCACTTTCTGAGTGAAATTCTATGGCTTCTTCCTCTTTTACAACTGAGGACTTGGAGTTTTCTGTGGCCAGGAATCCTGCTGCTGTCAAAAAAAAAAAGAAAACTAAAAGTTGCACATTTTGAGACACCTCTCAGTTGTTCCAGGTCTATATACAGTTCTGTAGCAGGAGTATAAGACATGATTCTGTGAGTGCTGAGATTTTGAAAAACAAACTGCAATTCAGACAAAAAAGTAAATTCTGAAACTTGCTGTTACAGACTTAATGTGTTTGTAGGGGGAGCTTTACCCCTTGCACCCTCAATGTGCAGGGGCTGTGCCCTACACCCCCTGCTACCTGTATATACTCCAAGTCTGTACTTCAGAGTAGGAAGAACAATGAAGTAAGACAAGTACCGCAAGTTTGGATTTGGTACTTATTTGTCAACATTATGAGTTCTACTGTGGTGGTGGTGCTGCGGTAACGTTGTCGCTTCATAGTAAGACGTTGTCCTGTTTGATTCTCAGTTAGAGCGTCTTCTGTGTGGAGACATGCATGAGTGGGCGTACCTTCGTTGAAGGATGTGCGTCAGGGCCAGCAACTCGGCACGTAAAAATCTACTGCCAATCATTACCGGACCAGAGTTCCACTCTGGCGACCCCTAACCGGGAAAAGCCGAAAGACACAAACAAACGAGTTCTAGTCCCATAACTCTGAGGACAGTGTTTCGAATCCTTGGAATTCTAACACAGAGACTCTGTACAATTTTCTACCCACTTTGTATTCCGTGCTGGAGGCACATTTGATTCCAACAGTTCATTTCAGCTTCTAGCTTGAAACTTGATTTCACTTTTTACTCCCCATGTCTTTTCTGCTATACAATAACTTACTTATTTCATTCCACTGTAATCAATTCCCCTGCACTACTTTAAAATGTAAAATCGATATTTTTCTGAATGCCCTTTTACCATAGCTCTTAACTTCTTAGAGTAAAAAGTCTGGGCAAATACATAAATAATGGTGGGACAAAGGCTGAAAAACAGGGACAATTTTTAAATATTGCTCTTACAAACTTAGAAAGTTATTAGAATAACAGATTTTGCATTAATATGAATTTTCTGATGGGTCTGAAGTCTGAAACTCAAATGCCTATCATTACTTTCTGACTTTGATCCTCAATTTGTCAATAATTTGCCAGAAAACCACAACTGTGTGATAAATAGACCAAAATATGATGCAAAAACCTGGACATTTTGCTAAAATCTAGATAGTTGAGACACATGCCTTTCAGCTTCAATCCAAACAGAGATGAGAAATTAGATGAGACTCCACAGAAGTGCAACTACTTTTTGCATCTATCACTGTCTTTCCTATCTCCTCCAGGTTCAACTTCATTTTCTTTTATTTCTATGCCACATAATCAAACACACATGATGGACGCTGTAGGAGAAAGCAGTACGGCTGACCACGGTCAGGGGATAGTAGATGCACAATGAGATCAGTAAGTAGTGTGGTGAAAATAATAAGAAAGCGGAATGATCTGTGCATGTCGGAGAAAGAAGTCAGTATGTGCATATGACTAAATTTTAACCATGTCAGAATATTCCTTTAAACAGTAAACAAATTGCACATGAGCAGAAATACATATTATGGTCTGTGCATGTTTATGTATTTTGCTGAAACTACTACATAGCTGGAACATGAATAACTACATTTACAGATCTTGGTAGTAAACAACTTTTTATTGGATACTGGCAGTGGACTTATAGATAACATTTGTTATTTTTACTTGCATTTTCTTATAAAATTACCTGGACATATTTATTCGGGGAGACATTAGACTGTGGTTCTGTCTCCCACACCTGTGATTTCTAATAAATGTTGAAACTCTATCAAGACTGTTTATATATTTAATTAATTTTTTAAATTTCCTTAACAGTATGGTGACATAACTCGGATCTATTACTCCTAGTAAATTGGGGGTTGGTACTCCGGATAAACACTCTTGTCCCTGTGGCAGTTTTCGGTCTACTGGTTGCTCTGCAATGTTAATTCACAAAGCAGCACCAAAGTTAGTTCTGACAGACTTTCTGTTGTACAAACTAATCTAATTTTTGTTTAACTACAGAATAAGCTCCTGAAAGGTAAAACAAAATGAGAGTGGGAAGGAATTTATTTTTGAGAAAATATACATTATTGAACATGAGAGTGGGTTTTTGAAAATAAAATTTTGCACCTGTAGTGTATGAATGGAAATGTGAGTGGGTTCCTTGCAAAAATTCACTTTACAAGACGTAGTTTTTAGATGTACGACAGTGGGTTTTGCAGAACAAAGAACTCTGCACAATGTGAATGACTTGAAGCATAAGAGTGGGACTCTTTACAAATAAAATACAAAAAGGGGTTATGTGTGAAAGTGAATAACATCTAATTCTTTCTAAAATCTACTTATTTCTCAAAAAAAGGGGGGGGGTAAAATCTAGTGCTATAAAAGAAGCAAAACAGGGCACTCCAGCAAAATATATGTTCCATCACTGCAACAGGGAGAGTTGCAGATATATATAAAAAAAAAAAAGGTAAAACAAATTAACAAAAAATAATGATAAACTAGTTTTTCCCCTTACGGAAAGCTTTGATAAAGACATTTTAGCTAATCTACAAAAGAGATTAAGAGAAAAAGTTTATGAAGTACCTGCAAGCTGCTGGACAACTTTTGTAATGCATGACAAGTAAACAAACAAACACACGCGCACACACACACACACACACACACACACACACACACAGACACACACAAACAGAGGCACACACACACACACACAAGCACACATACTCACACACACACATATACACACACACGCTGTATACACTCACACACTGTATACACTCACACACACACACACAACACAGACACACACAGATACACACACACATACATGCACACACACACACAGACACACACACATGACACACATACACACACACACACACACACACACACACACACACACACACACACACACACACACACACACACACACGTATATTAATAGTACAAAGTTTAAAACACAATAAGCAAACTAAAACTCGATTAAATACAGTACGGTCATAGTCAGCAGTATCTGTGGTGGTGGTGCTGCGGTAGCACTGTCGCCTCACAGTAACATGTTGTCCTGTTCGATTCTCAGCTAAAGCTTCTTCTGTGTGGAGACATGCGTGAATGGGAGTACCTTCGTTGAAGGTTGTATGTCAGGGCTGGCAACTCGGTACGTAAAAACCTACTGCCTATCATTAGCGGACCGGAGTTCCGCTGTGGCAACCCCTAACCGGGAAATGCCAAAAAGATACAACCACAACAACGGCCATAGTCAGCAGTGAATTTTCAGATTATCTTAGATTCCCTTCCTTCAATAAGAACAAATCCTGCAAAATATGCCACAGTACTTAGGGACCATGTTCAGTTATAAGCTTCACCAGAAGACAAACAACAGACACCTGTCTGAAATGCCCTTTGGCAACCCCCTGCCTGGAAAAAAGTAGATAAGATGGCCTTGAACAAATATTTCAGCTATTTAAGATCCTTTTTTGATATTAAAGTAAATGATAGTAAAGTCCCATCTTTGATCGATATAGGTGTCACTAGACCCATGCTATGAAAGTGTCAAAAGTCCTTCTAAAATATAAAGAAACAGAAAATATCCCTATACAGATAGGATCCTTAACTAAAACATGCTTTCCTTGTCGGTATCTCTACACCTTTAAATCTTTTAGGCAGAAATTTGCTTTGCTTTATAGGAAAAATTGCTCTTTACTTTTTCCAAAATACTGACAGTAATTAAAATAGTGAATTAGAACTTTTGGACTCCGTATCATCTCACATCTGGACAATTCATAAAAAACGATGTAGGGTTAATTAAAACTACACTATCTGTTCAAATAACTTTAAAAATCCAATGTCTCTTTCCCAGCCATACCTCAGTATCCCCTCTGCTGTAGCTGAGTCTGGAATAAAACTGGTCATTTCAGCCTTACTGATGCAAGAATCATAATGCCTAAGAAGAGCCCATATAATACCCCTATTTTACCTGTATAAACTACGTAAAGACACTTACAGATTTGTGCAAGACCTTAAAGTTGTAAATGCAGTACTATACCTTCTTTCCCTATTGTCCCCAACATTTCTAACATCCTTAGCTCCATGTCTCAACCTCAAGATGCACGCACTTGAGGCCCTTCTCAGTATGGAGAACATCGATGTCTGTGCTGTGACTGAAACCTGGTTCAAGGCTCCCGAGAGCACCCCGGCACTATCAGGTTTTACCTCACATCATGCGTTCTGGCCCCAAAATCCAGACAACACCAAGAAAGGAGGGGGGGGGTGTCTATATTCATCAAGGACACCCACACCTCAAGGTTGGTGGCAACGCACGATGCATCGGAGACCATCCAGGTGCAATTAACCATAGGCAAGACTGCTCTGCAATTTGTAGCATGTAACAGGCCACCCTCTCAATCTCAGGAACCTCACATAGCTTTCCTGAAAACACTGGAAGGGATAAATGTATCTCCAAACACCATCATACTAGGTGACTTCAACTACCCGAATATAGACTGGGATCACTACTCAAGCCCCAACACTCTAGCCCAAAGGTTCCTAGAGTTCATAAACTCAAATGCCATGGAACAACTAGTCACCATCCCCACAAGAGGAGAAAACATACTAGATCTCATCATCACGAACATGGGGTCACAATGTTCAACACCGGAAGTATACCCCTCACTGGTGAGATCAGACCATAAACTAATCTCACTGGAAGTCCACATCCCGCCCCCACCTGAGATAAAAAAGACCACAGTGAAGAACTTCTCAAAAGCCGACTTCACACTTCTAAAGACTAGTGTGGTCTCTTTTAAGGCCCCCGAGCCTGCGGAAACCATTACTCAAGCCGCTGAATCACTTACAAATGCCTTCTACCAGCACCTACAGGACTGCATGGATCAGGCAATCCCAAACAAAACAAAGACTCTTTTTACCAATGGCAAGCGTCCAGTCTGGTGGACCCCAGCCATAAACAAGCTCTACAACAAAAGGAGGAAGCTACTACAAGATAGAGCAAAATCCTTAAATGGAAAGACACCTTTGATCATTATAAGTAAAAAACTAAGATCTCTCATAAAATCATCCAAGGCAAATTTTGAGAGAAAAGTCGCTAAAGACTGAAAAGACAATCATAAGGCCTTCTTTAGCTATGTTAGAAACCTGGGAGGAAACTCCCAGATATGCTCAGAATTAGTTCAAAATGATGTAAAAATTACTGAACCTACAGACATTGCCAACATACTGGCTGACAGGTTCAGTGCAAACCCCCCCCCCTCCCCCCCAAAATGTGAGATATCTATACCAGAGGATTGTAGCCCCCCCCCCCCCAAACATCTCTAATGCTCAGGTGAGAACTGCTCTCTCCAAGGCAAAAAACACAGCATCCATGGGACCAGATGGTGTCCCCGGTTGTGTGCTCCACGAACTCAATGAGGAATTAAACCCGCAGTTAGGGCAGCTGTTTAACCTTAGCCTCACCTCAGGATACGTGCCCAAGGAGTGGCGTACGGCAACTGTGGTCCCACTTCACAAAGGCGGTGCCTCCACCAACCCTGGAAATTATCGTCCCATCAGCTTGACAAGCCTGATCTGCAAAGCTATGCAGAGGATCATAATGGAACTCATAAATAAAGCCATAGGGGACTTGCAGACTTTGGATCCGACTCAGTTTGGCTTTGTCAAAGGCAGATCATGCCTTTTAAACTTGGTTGACTTTTTCGAAACAGTCACCAAGGCCATTGATGAGGGAAAGGCCGTCCACACAGCCTACCTTGACCTGGCAAAGGCTTTCGACACAATACCCCACTCGGGTATCATTGAAAAACTCATCAGCTTAAATGTAAACCCATACGTCACAAGATGGGTTGCAAACTGGCTAAGTGACAGAACCCACAGGGTCAGAGTTGCTGGCGCCATGTCAGACTCAAAGCCTGTCACAAGTGGTGTCCCACAGGGCTCAGTCCTGGGCCCACTCTTGTTCGGCATCTACTTTTCAGAAGTACAAGCAAACACAGGAGGGTTATGGCTGACAACATTTGCAGATGACTGCAAACTGGGCGCCATAGTTGAGAACACATCTGACACAGATATCCTTCAGAAGGGTCTTATAGAAACAGATAACTGGTGCCAGAGCCATGGCCTAAAGTTAAACGCCAAAAAATGCATAGTCATACCCTTCGGGAAAAACAAGGTTACCCCTAGCTACCATATAGGCGGCAATCCACTAAGCACAGAAGAGGTTATCAGGGATCTGGGGACCCAGGTTGACAGTAACCTTTCGTTTGACACTCACGTTGCCAAAGTAGTTAGGTAGACCTTCTTCATTGCCCACCTGATCATGAAGGGATTCACATCCAGATCAAGGGAGGTCATCGTCCCCCTGTACTCATCACTCATCAGACCAATGATTGAGTACAATGCCCCATTCGGAATGTATCTGACACGACACCTGCAGCAACTGGAAAGGCCCCAAAAGTTCCTCACCAAAAGGATAAAGGGTCTCAAAAATATGTCTTATGCTGCCCGACTGAAGGAACTCCAGCTCTATTCAGTCGCCACCGCCTGCTCAGAGGTGACCTGTGCCTGACATACAAGGCCATGTCCAACCCAGAATTGATGAACATGCTTCACCTCAAAAAATCTAGATCCCTCAGAAGTACAAGGGCGGGAGACTTAAACCTTGACACAGTTATTAATAGGACGTGCTAGAGGGACAGATTCATCACCCAGAGACTCCCTATGCTGTGGAACAAAATCCCGGTACATGTGAGGCAGAGCACCTCGCTGGCTTTGTTCAAGAGAAATCTTGACCAATGGATGGGAGATCGCAGATATACCCCAGGGATTATCTCAGTGTCACTGCTTGACAGAGGCACAGCAAAATAATGGGCATAGTATCCTTCAAACTAAAGGGGTGGCGAAAGCCACAAAACTCTGGGATAGGCTTATAAATGCCCTTGGGCAGATAGCCTAGTATGAACCTATGAACCTATATCACTTTCCACCACTACCTTTTCGGTTATATATTTCCTCAGACTTCTCTATTCCCATTCATCCAGCCAGCCAGTACTTGTTCACTTTCACCTATAGAGGGCAGCAACATATTTAGACATGCGTACCACAGAGTTACGCAGAGTCTTCTGCTTTATTTAATAGAGAAATACAAGACAGTCAGATAACATGCAATTTCCCTGTGGGTCTGTACCTATAGAGTATGTAGATCCTTTACTTTTAGCTTCTAATTCTTTGACTGCTTGTCAGACACTAATTTTTATACTTTCCACCTTAGCTAATAGGCTTTAAAGTTAATGGAAAAACAATCAGCTTTGGCAACCACAAGTTCAGTATTTAAGACATTTAATATCACAAAATGCATGACGCATTTTACCATCTCATATTACAGCTATACAAACTGTACCTCGACCCACTATTATAAAACGGCTTAGATCTTTTTCTTTGGCAACAATGGATTTCAAACTATCCAAAAGTAACTAAAGCTTTATTAGAATTATTAAAAAATGATATAATAGAACCTTTGCCATGTGGAATTTAACGGCCCAGCACAGAAAGTTCTTCCGTGAATTCCACACTGTTTTGTATGAAATGGTCAGAGATCGGATACTTTACTATTCAGGGTATACAAACATATTAAGCTAGAGATGGGAAAATGCCTTTGACAAAACCTGTTTTTTTCCATATATGGTATTACTGTTGTTAGTGTTGCTTTGTGTGTGACTGATGTGTTTGTGTAGCGTATGACTGCACACAGAGAGATTAGAACAAAGATAAATAAGCAGGATCAAATCCCCGAAAAGGGAACACCTGCATATAGTATGTATCATAATTATGGTAAGGAAAGTTGTAAGTATTTGAGTGGTTTTAACTTATTAAGAATTGCTCTGGTGGGGGTGTAACCATTTAATGGCACTTATGATAAGTAAAAAGTAAAAGTGGTAGGTGCTGCAACACAACACTTATGATAAGGATAAATTAATGAAACTGAAATGTATTTTTTAAAGAAAAGAAAAACTAAGTGGGAACAAACAGCAGTATTTTATCTTGGGATACAGAAGTGCTCAAAAGGAAAAAGGAGTCAGCATTAAGGGGATTACAGGATGCTAATACAAAAATGTTGCAACAGGTAAGAGAGGTTAAAGGCAGTACAGACCAGTAAAAAGGGATCCCTATCCTGTTTTGGCAGGTTTGGGTGAAAAAAAAAAAAAAAAAAAAACTAAGGATGGCTTTCTCTGACCTCTGCATTTTTGTACTGTTAAAGTAGCTTTAAGACTGCTAGCCCAAAGGCATAATAAAGGATTCAGGCCTTGGTGTATTATAGCACAAAGTTGAATCTAGTGGAGGCCACCCTTTCCTCATGCATCAGAGCTGTAGTTATAATTGCTAAGCTGGTTCTCATGGCAACGGAACTCAATCTGTTGCAGTTCCACATTCCATGCATGCCTTACTGTCAATCATTAAAACTCGGTATCTTTCTGCTTCCAGACTGTTTAAATATATAACATTTCTTTGCAGATTTCGTACTGCAGATGAGAATGAGGAAAAACTGCACAACTGCCTTTTAATTAGTAACTATTTGCTTCATCCTAGACTGAACCTACAAGACATTAAATTACAGAATTCTGACCTGATTTTATTTGTTAATGGAATATGCATCAGGAAAAAAATGGACTACTTGTAGCAACATTTTTTTCTGTCTGCACTGAAAATAAGATTTTACTAACTGGACAGTTACATGGGCAAATTTCAGCTCAAATTGCTGAATTAGTAGCTACAGTATTACTAAAGCCTGTAAACTAGCTAAAAATCAATCTGTTACTATTTATCTGACTCCTTGCTCCTACCCTTCCTGTATTGCTGTGGTTAAGTACAACACATACTGTACTGACATTTTCTGACAGTGTGCAACAAAAAAAGGCTATTCCATTAAATCCTATTCAGTTTTCCCTTTTGTATACTTTTGAATTAATAATGTACTTATTTCTGTGCAAAGAATTTCTATTTTTTAGAATCAAGTTTACAGTTCCAGAAGGGTAAGGAGGACCCGTGATAGATACTGTCACTCCCTGGACTTACCACAAAAAAGGCAAGCTGGCTGTTGACACGCCACACTTTAATTGTAAGCGCTTTCATTGAGGCACATACCTCAACTTCTTCAGACAACTCAACACAACACAATACATTTAAAATATACTGCAATCAATTAAGACCAATTAAGTTCAAAAATCAATTAAAACAGTATAAATTTAAAGGTACAAGACCTAAAAAATACATAATATGACAAACTTTAGAATATTGCATATAAAAACATTTTGACTTGACATTATGGTTTGTCATGACATACAATATGTCATGTTACCTCATCTTTATGTAACCCCTAAACACTTTTCCCGGTTAGGGGTCGCCACAGCGGAACTCCACTCCGCTAATGATTGGCAGTAGATTTTTTTTTTACGTGCCGAGTTGCCAGCTCTGACGCACAACCTTCAACGAAGGTACGCCCATTCACGCATGTCTCTACACAGAAGACGCTCTAACTGAGAATCGAACGGGACAACATCTTACTGTGAGGCGACAACGCTACCGCAGCACCACCACCGCATTAACTTAATAGATAAAATAAAATACATAAAATTTATAATATGTGATATATCCAGTTATATACAGTTCCAGAAGGGTAAGGAGGACCAGTGATAGATTCTGTCACTCCCTGCACTTACCACTTTCTACCTCAATTGGCATGGATTTATCATTTGCCTTTCTATATGGGAAAAACACAGTCTTGAAATGGTTCTACTTCATTTGGTCAACTTACCATAATGTTGAATATAGGCCGTGGTGGTGCAGCGGTTAGCGTTGTCGCCTCACAGCAAGAAGTTCTCCCATTCAATTCTTGGCTTGACCGCCATGTGTGTGGAGTCTGCATGTCCTCTCCCGGTCGAGTGACGTTTAAAGACATGCAGGTAAGTGCATGCTTGAATGGGTGTGCCTTCTTTGAAGGTTGGGCATCAGGCTGGCAATTCGGCACTGTAGAAATCCACTGCCAATCATTAGCGGACCAGAGTTCTGCTGTGACGGACCCTAACCAGGAAAAGTTGAAAGACTGATCACCATAACATTGATATCAAAATGTCGAGACTAGAACATCAAAAACTTAGAACACCAAAAAGTTATAAAAATCGACTCCCAAAACATCAAAAATGGTAACATGTCTTGTCTGTTGGGTATGAATACTGCGGTATTGCTTTAAAAAGTTGTGAATTGTGGTAAAGAGAAGTGTGGACATTACGTTTTAAGGTGAATAGAATTTGTCAGGGTTTATAGTACAAGTTTTGAAGAAAAGGGTTAGTAAGATTTATTTACTTCTAGTATGATTTATTTTTAGAAAGGAGATTGTGTGAGTGTGCTTTTTGATTCTGGGAAAAGTAACTAGTAGTGGATGTATTTGTGTTGGTAGTTTATGTGTGCTTTCTGAAGGGACAGGTGCATATTTCAATAATTGCTTGGATATATTATATGTACCTTTCCTCCACTGTAGTGCGATCTTCGAGTTGGTATATTTAAGTTGCTGGGGGTGTCAGGTTGTGGGGGTGCAGGGGGGCTTGCCTGCAGAATTGTTTACTGGAGTATGTGTTTATGTGTGGTAATCTTTAAGTTGGAGGTATTGCATCATAACATATGCTTTGAGAAATTCTGTGATTTGGGATGTCAATGTTATAGCTTTTCAATGTTCTGAGTTTTTCACATTATGGTCTCGACATTTTGATATTCGACATTACGGTAAGTTGACCAAATGAAGTAGAACCCTTGAAACAGCTTCTAACTGATTGGTACGCTCCTTACACTTCCGAAGTTATTCAGTACTAGTAAGCACCCATTATATTTTGTAATATGTAATATTTCTAAAACTACACATGTCCCTACACAGTATATCAAGAAACCTTGGGGACCTTTTTGTTGTGTGAAGATAGATTTTGTAAAGTTACTTGTACGTGCTAGGTTTAAATATGTTTTGGTATTAACGCACCTTTTTTTTTTTTTTTTTTATCTGTATGGGTTAAAGCATACCCATGTGTCAAAAACAATGCAATTACTGTTTCTAAGAAATTCTCTATAAGTTTATACTTATATTTTGCTGTACCATACTGCCTTCAGTCTGATAAGAGGTTTCAGAACAGAATTAATGATATCAGACAGACCACTGTCGTCAACTAATCAGAGTTAATACAGTAAAATACTTCTATTTATTGACATGTTGTTGTGCTTCACTGTATTGATCGCATGAAGTTAATGTCATCTACAGGAATCTAGTCATTTTCTTTAAAAACAGAATTATAATTGTTGTTCAACAGATCTATAAACATTTTGATTACTAATGTTCAGTACTACTACCAGCATATATCCCAAGCTTCAGGAATGGTAAAGAAAATAAATTAGACAATAAAAATTAAGCTAGCTAAATTTACTGCTGACACAAGGTTTAAATGCATTACTTTTAGTCTTATTTACCATTAGGAGTGCAACATGTGTACTTAGAAAGTTTTCCCCTCGTGAAATCCTCATGGGTCATCCTATGAGAATGCCAGCAACCTCCATTCCAGCAAATCCTGATCTGCAGGTAGCTGATAAACATTTAAAGCATGGTACTTCTGTTTTGCACTCTTATTTCCAGATATCTTCAGCACATCTATCCAAAAGCTGTACACCACATTATTTTGTATATGCCACATTATTTTCCAGACATACTTCTTGGTTTTGCTCACAGCAGTTCACCTTGAGAGATTTACTACCTGGATTCATGCCTCCAATATCAGAACTGTCCTGCTAAATGAGAACATCAACATATTCCCTACAACCCCACCAGCTGTAAACAACAAATCTGTTTCCACCCGTATCAGACAACAAATGGGAGGGACTGAGAATGGAACGGACAATTAAGGAGGACATTTTCCCTGAATCAAGTGACCAAGCGCTGTTCATGGGGGACATGTTACAACATTCCGTTTGGAACCTGTTTGGAAGACAACAGCGAGTTTTTGATCACAAAACAGACTCATTTCTTAACCCATTTCAACTTCATATTCATATGATTGTTGCTGAAATGATTGCATTTATTCTTCTTCTTCTTGTACTCCTGTATTTCCAGATCTCTGCTGAAACTGTAAGTACTGTTCAACTTCTTACTTATGACAACTGCTTGTGAGCCGTTTCCAGACCCTGCTACCAAAAGTTGAAATTGGGACAGTATTTTCAGAAATTGTGCTACATAGAGACATTGAATCTTCTTGACCTAATGTTACCACATTTAGTAAAATTGCTGCACTTAAACTTTTCAGTAGTTGTCAAAGGTTATACTTGTTATGCTAAAAATGGAATTGTAAAAGTTGGACATACTGGAACAATGTACAGTGGACCTGCAGTAAAGGGCATGATTATCTTTAAAGACTGTTTTATGGCAATTATCATATCCCTGGCTGCCAGCCAATTGTTCATGGACTTGTAACATTGATAAAATTTTTTCCAGCTACACGACATGCTTTGCCTAAAGATAAAAATCGCAATGCATGAAATACTGGGATTCATCATCATGATTTACAGCAAGCAGCGGACTTTCTCACACTATGTAATTTCTGGAGCAGGAATACTATCTGCACATAATACTGTCAATCAACTTAATGTAAAAATGAGTGCTATGCTTGCTGCTGTGTTACATAGCAATCTAACATTGCATTACAAAACAGATGTGTTAGAAATATATACATTTGAGCACTTACAATAGTGCAAGCACACTTCTGTTTGTTAGAATATATATAGTAAAATACATACATTTTAATACTTACAATAGTGCATGTACAGTTCTGTTTGTTAGTATATACATATTAAAGGGTTAAACTTTGCTTAGCTGAAAATAAGTAGAAAAATAAAAAGAATATAGTAAAGCAGTTGTTACACATGCTTTGGCAGCCTACTGTGTGCGATACAAAATGTTCTGTGACTGAATACAGCTTCAAGGAGAACTACAGGTAAGGAGAACTCCCTAATGCTTGACTAACACAGGTGCAAGGACAACTGGAGACAGAAACAACTCCCCAAGTTTACCTTGAAAGAAAATAAAAAAGAGCTTATATGTGGTTTATTTAGCAGAGTGCGTAGTTTGTAATTCATTTTACGTAGGAAAGACTAATAGGGTCCTATGTGATAGGATAAGAGAACATGTATCACATTAAGAAGAAATCGGAACATAATGTACTATCTAAGCATATAAAACAGGTTGGTGAAGCACATACATTTAATTTTAGGGTTGTAGAGATTATTACCCCCAGTGTTAGGGAGGGTGATATTATTACTCATACAGAACATAGGGAGACAAAGTGGATCATTATGCTTAGGGCAGACATGGGGAAGTGGTCTAATTGAGAGGGCTTCTATTAGGTCCCTCCTTAAGAAAAGAAGACTTCAGAAATGAAAAATGTCATACTATATTATGCCCTAGTATATCATTTTATTTTATCTTATTTTGATACCTTTTTAATGCACCTACTGACATATATATATTTTTATAGAGTAGTATGTGTTATGTTTTCATTATTATTAATATTCATTGTGATTATTTGTGATGTTTTTTGTAGAGTTTCTTTTTAAATATTCAATTACTTCAATTATTTATTTAATTGATGTACTTTTGTAATTGGATGCTTGAAATACAAATGCTTATAAATGGAGTGTTTTTTCTGGTGTTAGTAAGGTCTGATGAAGCTTGACTGAGAAAGCGCTTACAGTTTGTTTTTTAAATAAATATATATTTTTTATATGTGAAGGATTCAGAGATTTTGGTGCGTTTCCCGCCTGGTCACTCCGCTGTGATATTTTACACCATGCTTACATTTAAAAAATGAATACCATACACAGCAGGATCTGATGTATGGACAAATGCCTTACTTAAATGCTTTTGGATTTTTATTCCCAAATGTTTTAAACCTTTCAGTCAGTTAAATCAAAATGCTTATAAATTAAACAGTAAAGTAGGGTGTATTACTTCCATTCGTATGACATACACACAGAGACAGCCTTTCACAGCTAAGCTGTTAAATAATTTCAAAATCACCATTTCAAATAAAATAATAAAGCAAGCTGACCATTTTAAATTAGTGTTCCAGATAATCTGTCAGATAGTTAACAAAACAGTTCT
Organism: Protopterus annectens; assembly: GCF_019279795.1. Taxonomy (NCBI): domain Eukaryota; kingdom Metazoa; phylum Chordata; order Ceratodontiformes; family Protopteridae; genus Protopterus; species Protopterus annectens. The sequence goes on along the minus strand of NC_056731.1, from coordinate 1,882,159,669 downwards.
AGTGCACCAAAATCAAATGAGAGCAGTTAAAAGCTCTCAAGACATGAAGTCACAAGAATGACATGCATGTATTTCCTTTTCACCTAAAGTGCACCTGTTTAAAATGCACAAGAGCAAAAGGCAGACAACAGCAAATGTAAATAATTTTGTACATTTTTTCTAAATTTAAACGTGTTAGTTAAACCAATATCTATTTTGTTTTTTTTTTTTTACAATTTTTTGTAATTGTATAATAGCACCAGGAATAGCAGAGACTCCAACAGAAAAGGTATTTAAAAGTAATACCACTAATATAAAGCTGTACTGGGTAAATGGCTCTACAGCTAGAACTCAAGGTAATTTCTCTTGTCCAAGGGGACAAGACTGTCACATTGGAAACCTTTCCCTATATCAGAGTGTTGCAGTCTGGAGGACAGCTAGAATACAGATATATACCCAACTTTTACTGGGTAAAGCAAATGTATCCTTAGAAAACAATACTGCTATAAAATGCTGCATACTACAAGGAAAAAATGACACACTTTCAATTTTACACTGACTGTGTAAACAGTACTGCAACAGGGTCTAAAATAGAGCTACAAGACAAGAATATATTGATTTGTATAAATGATTCAGTAATTATTGGAAGACAACCTTGTCTTTTTATTATCAGAACTTTTAATAATCCCACAGCCAAATTTGATCAAGTAATAAGGGTACCTTCAACATGTATGATAGTGGGATAAAATGATCAAAAAACAGTAATACACTTTAATATCTCATTCCCTCATGACTCTGCTGGTTGTAGGAGACAAAAAGCATGGTATGGTACTCTTTTAGGGGGTATGGGTACAGGTTTAGGTGCATTAAACTCAATTGACACAGAACTATTGGCAAACAGGTTAAAACTGACAGGTCAAGATATCTCACAAATTGTACATTTACAGACGCAATGATTACCTATTATATGGACATTACAAAAGAGACATATGAATTTTCAAAATGAGTTTTTGCAATGCTTTAATGATTCTTTGATTAGCAGGTTAGGGTTTGATGTTAATGTTACTAAATTCAGAGACTGGATTAAATGTACTATGCAGTCTTTGTATGTACAAATGCAGAAAAATTCAGTGCAAATGAAATTAATGTCCAGCAATGAATATGTGTGGAGGACCATGTTTAAAAAATTGGTCCCCGAGTACCAATTGGATTGAAATCCATGAGCAGCAAACAGTCTGCATAGATACCACCATTTTATCCGTTTCAGTACTGGTTACCCTAGTTAGAGGGAAATTATACAGATTTACAAAATAAAACTCACAAAATTGAACACTGTACTCGTACAGCGTAATGGACTGGTGTGTGGTCAGCACTCACCAGTATATAAACCATGCTTTTTTTACAGCATTCCATAACTCTATATAAATAGACAATTTTACCTTCGAGATTTGAAATGTTCAGAGAAATAGCCCCACAGTTTGTACGTATTATAACAAATGAAAGTTTACCATTTACTAAACAACATCCCTTTTTGGGTTGTCTTAACATCACTCATTTAACCTGGCATAATAACACATATGTGTTTATTCTAGAAAGCTAGGCTGCAATGCCTACGATGGAATCCACAGACAATGTCAAATATTAATGCAGGATTTTCATTAGAATCATTACACCCTGTCTCACCTATGTAATCAAGTTCAAAGTAGACTGCTCCTACCAACCCACCTACAGAACATTAAGAAACAACAAGAATTTTATTCTCACCAAGTTTCAAAATGAACTTAAGGCATGCAACTGGTCAGTACTAAAAAGTCTCCCCCTAGATGAAGCAGTAGCATGCTTTAACACCAAATTCCTTGCTATTCTTAATTCCCATGCTCCCAGCCGCTCTATTAGAACCAAAGTTAATATTTCTCCATGGCTTTCTAAAGATACCAAAACCAACATTTCACTCAGAAACAAAGCATGGGCCATCTACCGAAAAACAAAAGCCCCATTTGATCAACTAAGATTCAGACAGCTAAGGAATGACACCAAAAAATCCAAAACCTTAGACAAAAAGAACCACTACTTCCATCTACTGCAAAAACACCAAAACAAACCTCAAACGTTCTGGGCAGGAATAAACAAACTTCTCCACACAGGCCAAACCGCCACTCCACCCCCCTCAGCTTCCCAACAAAAATCCCCAGTAGACATTACTAATAACGTCAACAGCTTCTTCACAGAGACTATCCAGTCTCTATTCAGCCAACTCTCTCTCAATGGCTCTAATTCTAATGCAGCCACACCCAGCACCCAAACATACTTTACCTTCCAACCTGTTCCTACTCGACTTATTCATGCCCTACTTAAGAAACTAAGACCCACCACCCTGGCTGCTGACCTCCTCCCAGCAGACTATCTGCAAAAGGCTGCTGACACCATAGCATATCCCATCTCAATCTTGATCAACAGAGCTATATCTGAAGCTACTATACCCACTATATGGAAAATCTCCCATGTCATACCTCTCCATAAAGGAGGCAGTTCCACTGAACTGTCAAACTTTAGACCCATAGCTATTTTGTCACCTCTAGCTAAAATTATGGAGAAGTGTGTACACATACAGCTCATGTACTACCTCACACAGAACAAGTTGTTTTCCAACTTTCAGCATGGCTTTAAGCCACACCACAGTACTACTTCTGCCCTCCTCTCTTTCTCTAACATCATTAACCACAACCGCAATAACACAAACTATCCTCAACACTCTTTCTAGATCTATCCAAAGCTTTTGACATGGTTGACTACAAAATGCTTATAAATACTTTGAAGGCCTTCTCCTTAAACAACCATGCACTCTAATGGTTTCAATCCTACCTGCAGTCCTATGGCAGGACAAGCTATCATCTCACCTACACATCACATTAGCAGTCCCCCAGGGCTCGATACTAGGACCTCTTCTTTTCTCCATCTTTATCAATGACCTTCATTCAGTCATCCCAGATGCTACCTGCATTCAATATGCGGATGACTCCACCTTGACTTATTCTGAAACCTCACCGGCTACTTTATTCCCATTAACTGGCGTAACCAGTCAGGAAGAAAAGGAAACCACACTCACTACAATTCCAGTCTCACATAGACCTACCACGACAGCAAACCAAACACATAAACACACAAAAACATACTCGGAGGCTCTAAATAAAAATCTGCCTAAGCAGCAGAGACCTCCAAAGCAGACACCCAAGCAACCGCACCCCCAAAACAAAACACGTGCAACACATAGCTCACAAAGCCAGTGTGCCGAACAGTCACAGCCCTTAAGGCTAAACAACACACCTGATACACTTGTAATAGGTGACTCTATCATCAGGCACACTGACGTCCCGCTCACCAGGCTGAACAAGAAGGTCATGGTGAGCTGCCTGTCGGGTGCTAGGATCGACCACATAACACAAGCACTCAGGTCACTCCAAGGAAAGTACAAATATGACTCAGTCATTGTCCATGCTGGTGTGAATGACCTGAGATGTACCTCCCTTGACTACATGAAAAGAGACATAGAGGAGCTCTCTGAGCATGTAGCCCAGGCCGGTATGACCCTGACCTTGAGTAGAATCTTACCCTCACCAAGAATGATGCCACAATATGAAGACAAGATGATCAATTTCAACAATTGGCTTAAGTATTGGTGTCATTCAAAGGGGATCCAATGCCTGTCAGCCTGGGATGACATGCTCGACAAGCCACGATGCTTCGCTAGGGACGGCTTGCACCTATCACCCCTGGGCTTTCTGATATTGGCAAAGACTCTTGCTACCCCCATAGTGCCTTTTTTAGGCAAGGCTCAAAATACAAACCCACCTCCACAGGTATCACAAGGGATAAGAAACTAAGAGTAGTGCTACTCAACGCCAGAAGTCTAAACCTCAAGATTCATGCACTCGAAACTCTCCTTAGCATGCAGAACATCGATATCTGTGCAGTAACAAAAACCTGGTTCAAGGCCCCCGAGAGCACCCCAGCACTACCAGGTTATACCTCATACCATGCTTTTCGGCCCCAAAACTTGGACCGAACCACAAAAGGAGGGGGAGTATCAATATTCGTCAAAGATACCCACACCTCCAGGTTGGTGGCATAGCATGAAGCATCAGAGACTATCCATGTGCAACTAACAGTGGGTAAAACTGCCTTCCAGTTTATAGCCTGCTACAGACCACCCTCCCTAACCCAGGAACTCCACTCTGCCTTCCTGAGAACACTGGAAAATATGAAGGTCTCTCCAAACACCATTATATTGGGCGACTTCAACTACCCAAACACAGACTGGGAGCATTACTCTAGCTCCAACACCCTAGACCAAAGGTTCCTAGAATTTATAAACTCAAATGCTATGGAACAACTTGTTACCACTCCCACAAGAGGGGAAAACATACTGGACCTGATCATCACCAACATGGGGACTCTATGCTCCAGACCAGAAGTGTATCACTCACTGGTAAGATCAGACCATAAACTAATCTCACTGGATATTCACATCCCACCCCACCCCTGCCCAGAAAACCACAGTGAAAAACTTCTCTAAAGCAAATTTCGCACTCCTCAAAACTGTGGTGGAATCCTTCAAAGCCCCCGGGCCTGTGGAAAATACGGCCCAGACCGCAGAATCCTTTATAAACGCATTCTATTAACACCTTCAGGAATGCATGGATCATGCAATCCCAAATAAAACCAAGACCCAATCCTCCAAAGGCAGACGTCCTGTCTGGTGGGCCCCAGCCATAAACAAACTATACAATAGAAGGAGGAAGCTACTACATGATAGAGCAAAATCCCAAAAAGGGAAGGCATCTCTGATCAGTATTAGCAAAAAACTACGGGCACTCATAAAATCGTCTAAGGCCAGCTTTGAGAGAAAAATTGCACAGGACACTAAGGATAATCACAAGGCTTTCTTTAGTTATGTTAGGAACCTGGGTGGGAATTCCCAAATATGCTCAGAATTAGTCCAAAATGACAAAAAATACACCGAACCCACAGACATTGCCAACATCCTAGCTGACAGGTTCAGCGCAAACTCCCCCCCTCCCCACCAAAAGGGCAAATATCTATCCCAGCAGAGTGCTGCCCCCCTGACATCTCAGATGCTCAGGTAAGAGCCACTCTCTCCAAAGCAAAATACACAGCATCAATGGAACCAGACGGTGTCCCGGGCTGCATCCTACATGAACTCCAAGAAGAGCTAAACCCAAACATAAAACTACTGTTCAGTCTCAGCCTTACTACAGGATATGTACCCAAAGAGTGGCGTACAGCAATGGTGGTCCCTCTCCACAAAGGTGGTGCCTCAACGGATCCTGGAAACTATTGCCCCATAAGCCTGACTAGCTTGGTCTGCAAAGCTATGGAAAGGATCATCATGGACCTTATAAAGATATTGGGGACCTACAGACACTGGATCCTACCCAGTTTGGCTTTGTTAAGGGCAAATCCTGCCTCTTAAACCTGGTGAATTTCTTTGAAACAGTCACCAAGGCCATTGACGAGGGGAAGGTGGTCCACACAGCCTACCTGGACCTTGCAAAAGCCTTCGATACAATACCCCACTCGGGCATTATAGATAAGCTCACCAGCTTAAATATAACCCCCTATGTCACTAGATGGGTTGCAAACTGGCTCAAGGACAGAACCCACATGATTAGAATTGCTAGAGCCATGTCAGAATCCAAACCAGTTACAAGTGGCGTCCCACAAGGCTCAGTCCTGGGACCTCTCTTGTTCGGTATATATTTCTCAGAGGTACAGGCCAACACGGAAGGACTGTGGCTGACCAAGTTCGCAGATGACTGCAAACTGGGTGCCATAATCAACTCTCCAGCCGACACAAGCATCCTCCAAAAGGGCCTCATAGAAACAGACAACTGGTGCCAGAGCCATGGCCTCAAGCTAAACACCAAAAAGTGTATAGTCATCCCCTTTGGCAAAAACAAAGTGCCCACAAATTACCACATAAGTGGTAATCCATTAAGTACGAAAGAAGTAATTAGGGACCTGGGGACTCAAGTTGATAGCAATTTCTCATTTGACAACCACGTGGCCAAAGTGGTTAGAAAAACATTTTATATAGCCTACCTAATCATGAAGGGATTCACATCTAGATCAGGGGAGGTCATTGTGTCTCTTTGCTCATCCCTCATCGGGCCTATAATTGAGTACAATGCCCCTTTTGGGATGTAACTTACCAGACACCTGCAGCAACTGGAAAGACCCCAAAAGTACCTCACCAAGGGGATCAAAGGGCTCAAACAGATGCCATATGCTGCCCGGTTAAAGAAACTCCAGCTCTACTTAGTGGCATACCGCCTGCTCAGAGGCGATCTGTGCCTGACGTATAAAGCCATGTCCAACCCGGAATTAATGGACATGCTGCACCTCAGAAAATCCAAATCCCATCGAGCTACGTGCTCGAGAGACTTGAACCTCAGCACTGAAATAAATAGGACATGCTGGAGGGACAGATTCATAACCCAGAGGCTCCCTTCACTCTGGAATAAAATCCCAGTCCAGGTTAGGCAGAGTCCCTCATTGACTCTCTTCAAGAGGAATCTTGATGAGTGGATGGGGGATCGTAGGTTTACCTCGGGTATCACTTCTGTGTCACTGTTAGACAGAGGCACAGTATACTAACCTCGAAAAAGGGCATAGCAAAATAAATTTAAAATGGGTGGCGAAAGCCAAACACACTGGCTAGGCTTATAAATGCCCTAGGGCAGATAGCCTAGTATGAACCAATGAACCCAAAATACCTTCAATACAGTTGAAAAATGGCTCTCCAATCAACATCTAATCCTAAACCCAAACAAAACTAAGCTGCTCCTCTTCTCCCCCACATGCCAGGGACCCCCTGCCATCCTTCAACATAACTGCTAACAATGGCACTATCATCTCCCCAGAAGCCCAAACTAAACTACTGGGTGTCATAGTTGATAACAAGCTGAAGTTTGATGTGCAAATCAATCAAGCTATCAAAATCATTATTAAAAAACTTGGCTCTCTTTACAGAATCAAACCTTTCCTTACCCCACTTGCTAGAACTGCAATTGCCTGTTCCCGTCTACTAACAACTCTTCTCTATGCCTCACCTTTATTCCCCAACTTAAACAACTATCATCCTACTATAATCACATTGCCAGATTTGCTACTGGCACAGCCTATCGGACACACCACTGTCACAACCTAAATCGCCTACTGCAGTTCAACCGGCTAATAGGGGCACATAAAGTCCTTTACCAACCAGAAAATACACCTCACTAAAAAATATTATCAACCCCTACACCAGCACCCGGCCACTGCGATCATCCACTGGACTCCTAGTTCAAACATACAAATCTAACTACTCAGCTGGGGACTCTCTGTTTGCCAACTCTGTTAGAAAAACATGGAAGAGACTCCCAGCTGACTTGACCCCTCACTAACTCAATTCAAAAACAAACTCAAGAAATACTTCAAAACTCATTGGTTATGTCCTTGCACTAACCCTGACTATTGACCTCTCTATTACTTAGGTGCCTTACCTTCAACTACTTCTAACACCATTTCAGGAAGGGTCAATTGTATAACTGCTGCTCAATGTGTCTTAAACCTGAATGCAATGTTATGTATATATAACTCTGAAAATAATGTTACGTTTTGTAAAGTGTTTTATAATAAGTACTATATGTGCTAAATGCTGGTATTGCTTATGACTGTAATCTGCTTGAAACTAGCATTTACTAAATGTTCAATGTGTATTATTATCTTGGAGCTTTTCTCCCCGGGCCTCCACTGAAAATGGACATATATCCAGTCGGACTATCCCGGTCAACAAATGTAAAATAAAATAAATAAACAGTTAATTCATTAATTGCAAAAAGTTAATAGAACAATCCTAAGTCATACACTAAATTCTGTAATTGTAAAAAATAAGCTAATCAAGTTTGCAGAAAAACTGAAGCAGACACAGCTGATGATTGGTGGGATATTTTCACAGAATGGTCTGCAAAAGGAAAAAAAAAGTTGTCAAACTGAATTATACACCCAATTCTGGTAGTAATGTTTGTTATCATTGTATTAACTGTGTAGAATTGCATTTTGACTTGTATCAAAAGAAAAAGTACAGTTTTGTACCTACCATAAATGTAGATGTTCGAGGAGTAGTTTTTTACCTACACCATAAATGTAGATGTTGAGGATCCCCATTGCTGCAGTCCTTACTATTGGGTATAGTCCGTCCAGTCGGCCCGAATACCAGAGCAGGGTACTAATGCGCATGACCTCATATCCTCAGTCTTTTCTTGCCCCAGATGTCAGAAGACCCTAAAAGACAAGGCCCAAAATACCTGCACCAAAAATATGTACAATATATACAAGAATATATACAAAAATATAAGCATGTAACCTCACCTACACAACCACCCCTAAACACAGAGGGGAAGGAGGACTGCAGCAATGGGGATCCTCGAACATCTACATTTATGGTAGGTACAAAACTGTACTATGTTCTTCGTTCCCCATTGCTGCAGTCCTTACTATTGGGTAGAATCCCAAAGCAGAGGTAAGGGAGGCTGGCAAATCATAAAGAAGCAGGAGCTGACAACATGCCTTGCAAAACAGCTGTGGCAAAACCAGCCCTAGACTTAGAGTAGATAGGAAGGTGATAATGCTTAGAGAAAGTATGCACTGAACTCCAAGTAGCTGCTTCCAAAATATCCTTAGTTGCCACCCCCCTTAGAAATGCTGTTGAAGTGGCAGTAGCCCTAGTGGAATGAGGCCTAATCCCAGCTGGAATCTCCTTGCCATGATGGGAATAACAAAATGCAATGCAAAAGCCAATCCACCTAGAAATAGTTTGTTTTGACACAGGCTTGCCCTGTGAACTCAAAGCAAAAGAAACAAACAACTGCTGAGACTGCCTGAAATCCTTAGTCCTGCTTAAATAACGCAATTGCCTGTGTACATCTAAAGTGTGCAAAATCTTTTCCCCTTTATTTTGGGGGTCTGCATAAAAAGTAGGCAAATGAATAGTTTGGTTTAAAGCCACACTAGAAACCACCTTAGGCATAAAGGAAGGATTAGTACGTAATGATACCCTATCCTTATGGAAAATCAAAAGGGCTCTACTGCCATAAGGGCCTGCAACTCAGACACCCTTCTTGCAGAAGTAATAGCCAACAGAAAAGCAGTCTTCCATGACAAGTATTTCAATTCAGCAGTAGCCGCAGGCTCAAAAGGTTGTAGAGTAAGTTTTTCCAACACAAAATTGAGATCCCAAGCAGGAGTTGGAGCTCGGGGGTCTTATATTCTTTGCCCCTCTAAGAAACTGCTTGAACAAAGGATGCGAAAACAATGGTGGGTCACAATCATAGTGAGCTGAAATTGCTGCAGCATGAATCTTAATGGAAGAGAAGGACAAACCTTTGTCCAATAACTCAGTAAGATATTGAAGAGCCACACTCAAATTAGGCTCAGAAACCTGCAAATTCTTTGCTGTACTCCAAAATAAAAATCTCTTCCATTTTACACTTTCCTTGTACTAGGTCTTCTAGCTTCCATAATCACATTTAAAACTTGTTGAGGAAGTTGAGACCTGCTGTGTTTCAACACAGAATATGCCAGGCTGTTAGATGAAGAGAGTGAAGCTTGACATTGAGCAGATGACCATCCTTCTGAGATAACAGATGAGGAATCAGAGGTAAGGCCATGGAGGCTTCCTTACCAGAATCCGTAGTAGTGGGTACCAGTGTTGCCGAGGCCAATCTGGAGCTATCAAAATCATCCTTGGCCTGTCTTGTCTGACCTTTAATAGTACCTTTGGAAGAAGAGGCAGAGGAGGAAAGGCATACACATGAAGGTTTTTCCAACTGAAAGACAGAGCATCCACTTTCCAAGCTGTGTGATGAAACCCCTTTGTGCAATACTGTGGCAGCTGGTGGTTTAGTGGAGAAGCGAACAGATCTATGTCTGGAGTTCCCCATGACACTGTCAATTTTGAAATACATGAAGATCCAATTTCCACTCGTGGGGATCCATGATTTGTCTGCTTAACACATCTGCTAAGGAGTTCTGTGCTCGCAGAAACCTTGCCTGAAGAATTAGTTGCAAGCAGTCTCCCATAAAATCATTGCTTGCCTGCATAGAGGATAAGAATGTGTTCCCCTTGCTTGTTGATGTACCACATGACAGTTGTGTTGTCTGTTAGAATCAACACCTGCCCTGGAAGAAACTCCTTGAAAGCCATTAATGCAAACTGGACTGCTAACATCTCCTTCATGTTGATATGTAGATGCTGTAGTCTGGCAGGCCACTTGTCTTGTATCCACTTTCCATTTAGATGAGCTCCCAAGCAATGTCCGAGGCATCTGTCGTTAAAATCTGACTTCGCCTCTGGCGGGTCACAGAGAGTCCCTTGTTTAGGTGACATTCCTGAGCCCACCACAAAAATTCTTTTGAAGGCAAGGTATTATTTGAATGACAGTGTCCAAATCCTGGCAGTGCTGTGTCCATACATTTTGAGATACCATTGTAGCTTCCTCATATGCAGTTTGGCATTGGGAAGCACCAGAATACAAGATGCCATGAACCCTAATGCTTGAAGGACTGTCCTTGCAGTCGGACTGATGAGATAGTTGATGGAAGTAAAGTGACAGACTCTTTTGTTTGTCCGGGGTTAAAAGGCCATCTGGGCTGCTGTATTCAGTCTCACACCCAGAAAGCACATGTCTTGAGAGGGTACTAGACTGGACTTTATTTCGTTCACAGAATACCTAGGCATCTTAGCACTGCTATAACATATTCCAGATGCTGTAGAAGGTCTTCCTTTTCTTGAGCCAGAATCAGGCAGTCGTCCAAGTAAGGATAGATTTGAATTCCTTGAAGCCTGAAGTAAGCTACCACTGGAGCCAGAACCTTTGTGAATACTCTGCAGTAGATAAGCCAAAGGGCAATGCAGAGAACTGATAATGAGAACGCAGATACTTCCTGCAACTTAGCCTTATAGGCACATGAAGGTAAGCTTCCTTGAGATCTAAAGTTACCATCCAGTGATCTTTGCCCAGCAGAGGTAAAAGCTGTTGTAACGTCAACATCTTGAACTTGAATGTCCAGAAAAGTGTTGAGGAGATAAATCTTGGTCTCCACGTGTTCCCCTTCTTTGGTACTAGGAACAGAGAATAAAATCCTAGGCCCCTTTCTGATACAGGGACTGGCTGAATGGCCCCATCTGGAGTAACTGAGAAACTTGCTTGTGAGCCTCTTTTCTTTGTGGAGGAGGAACGTCTGGCATGCCTTTGAAAGGGGCATTGTATGGAAATAAAATCTGTAACCGTGGTGAATGATATCCAACACCCATTTGTCTTGAGTAATTAAATCCCAATTTTCTTTGAAAAGAGACAGTCTTCCTCCCAAAGGAGCTGCCAAGAATCTACTGGCAGCTGAAAAGACAGGTCATTGGGTCTGTTTACGAAAGGACTGACCCCTGCCCTCACCAGAAGTCTGAGCAGGTGAACTCCTGTTCTAGGCCTAAAAGAACCTTGAGCCCTAGACTGGGAATCATAAGCAGGATATGTCCACCCCTTAGCAGGCCAATTTCTACTAAACTTCGGTGGCTGCACCTGCAAAAATCTTTAACAGTTTGCATAGACTTAGCTTTGTCCTCCATTTTCTTTAAAACTGCTTCCACAGGCGATCCAAACAACACATCAGACTGTAAGAGCATCCAAAATCCTTGTCTTAACATGCTCAGCTAAATTCTGATCCCTCAACCAGGCATGCCTGAAGAACAGAACTAGTAGCAGCCACCCTCGAGGAGGCCTGTACAGCATCAAAACCACATTGCAAAGAATGCTTACCCACTTGGTCAGACACATGAACCAAATCCAGCAACTCTTTACACTCAATACCTTCGCCAAAGCATCCACCTTAGATTTTAATTGTGAAAGGAGATAATTCTGATATTTTAGCATGTGAAACTGACAATTCAACGCTCTCATGGCTAGAGTGGAAGAAATATACACTTTCTTTCCCCACCTATCCAAAGCCCTTGCCTCTTTATCAGTGGGAACAGGATTTTTAACCACAGAAGCCTTAACACCTTTAGGCCCTTGAGAAATAGTTTCTGGGTCCGCCCTAGGACTCTTAAACAAATACTTATGAGCCGGGCACCCTATAATACCTATCAGGCTTAACAGGAGCAGGAGGCAAAGAGTCAGGGTTCAGGGAAGCCTCTGCAAAAACATCTTCCACCACATTCAACACAGGAGGAATAGCTAAGGGCCTATGCTGGGGTAAAAACAAGAATTCCCTGAGCCTTTTCCTGGAATCAGAGTAATCCTGGCCTTCCCATTTAAAGTGCTCCCTCATGGAATGCAGAGTCTCTGAAAATGAGAAATCCTCAGGAGGAGAAGCTGTAGGAGTGGAATCATCCACATCAGAATCAGAATAAGTAGGATACTCCTGCAAGTCTTCCGCAGAAGACTCTGAAGCCTCTGAACACTGTTCAAAACTATCAAACTCGGTTCCACCTAGGCCTCTTATCAGGAGGGCATAGAACCTCTAATCATAGTAATCAAATCTTCTGCCATTTTAAGCATATGTTTCTTAGGTACAGAACCGAAATGCTAGGAGAAGCCCCACTGAAGCTGAACTTGGCCTACCTCTCAAAGAAGTTTTGGCAACAGAAGGAGGCTCTAACTACCTTGGGAAGAGAGGGAAGAACAGTTACCTGAGAAGCCCCCTCAGCCTGGCCTACCTCCTGAGAAGGCACATCCTGTAACAGTAAAGTTTCTGCCTGAGACTCCATGGAAACTCCTGGCAAAACCTCTGGCTCCACTGAGCCTTCTAAAGAACGGACGTCATTTTATAATTGCAACGCTTCCCAAACACTAACCTGGCACAGTCTAACCTCCTCTTAATAGTGCGTTTGTTAAACCTAGCACAACCAACAACGTCGTGCTCAGGCTCTAAAGAAGGTATACACAAGGTATGGTAATCCCTATGAGGTATCTGTTTCCCACAAGAAATACAGTTATTCACTTTTTCTGACATCCGGTTAAATACTGAGGCAAGAAAACCAAAATGTTCCCCGGGTACTTAGCCAACTCTGTTTCGGTCTGAAACTCCGGTTTCGGAAATATTTCAGAACGCCAACCTGCACTCGCAAAACTGCTTCTGCATCGGACCATGCGGCAAAAAAGACTGAGGATATGACGTCGGTCATGCGCATTAGTACCCTGACGTACTGACGTCAGTCTAATGCGCCTGACCGGCGCTCCTTATACTCTGGTATTCGGGCCGACTGGACGGCGGACTATACCCAATAGTAAGGACTGCAGCAATGGGGAACGAAGAACATCTAAAGGTTTTGTTTCCTAATGTGTTTTCTGTAAATCAAAATAAAAATTATGATCTGACGAAAGAATGTACATCAATGTAAACTGTTTTGTGTGTTTAAAAAAAAAGGTAGAACTGTTAGAAATATACACTCGAACACTTACAATAGTGAATGTACACTTCTGTTTGTTAGAATATATAGTAATATATACATTTAAATAATTACAACAGTGCATGTACACTTGTTTGTTAGTATACACATATTAAAGGGTTAAATTTTTCTTAGCTGAAAATAAGTAGAAAAATAAAAAAGAATATAGTAGAGCAGTTATTACACATGCTTTGGCAGCCTACTGTGTGCGGTACAAAATGTTCCATGACTGAATACAGCTTCAAGGAGAACTCCCTAATTCTTGACTAACCCAGGTGCAAGGATGGCCAGAGACAGAAATGACTCCTCAAGTTTACCTTGAAACGAAATACAAATCAGCTTATCAACAGACTGCATGACATCAAAGCAGACTTCAAAAGACTGTTTTCATAAACAGAATCATGGCCCAAGAAACATAAAAAGGACAGTAAAACTAAATGGCGAGATCTGATTTTTTTTCTTTGACCTGATACTTGTAGAACACACTCGTTCCAAGGTAAATGGAGAATTATCATCTACATCTGTATCGAGAAGCAAACCTTGTACATTAAAAGCTATAAGCTGTAACAGTAAAGTACATGTCATCTGCTACACAGATGAGTTATTTCATTAGTAACTGCGCTCAAGTTAATAAAGTACAGTGCTGTAAAGTATAGCAGCCTGCAAGCCTTAAACAGACTTTCTTTCCGGCATTCTTAAATTTTATCAATACACATTAGTGGCTTTAAAAATGTATCATTTATAAATGTGCTAATAAAGGTTACCTATAAAATTAAGATAAAAAGACAACATTTAAAGAATTTTGTAAAATGTACGATAACATGTTTGGTCTATGAAAGAGAGTTTTTCCTGCACTCTGGTCAAAACTGAATGCTGATAATATAATTCAAAGTTTGTTTGTGTCTTTCGGCTTTTCCCGGTTAGGGGTCGCCACAGCGGAACTCCGGTCCGCTAATGATTGGTAGTGGATTTTTACGTACCGGGTTACCAGCCCTGACGCACAACCTTCAATGAAGGCATGCCCCATTCACGTATGCCTCCACACAGAAGACGCTCTAGCTGAGAATCGAACGGGACAACGTCTTGCTATGAGGCGAGAATAATAAAAAAAATCTGAGTTAGCAGACACTAAAGAAGCTGATAGTTCACAGTGGTCATGGTTAACAGATTCATTTTCCGAATAGAAAGGGACTGTTTTAAAGGTCATTACGTTTGGTTTTATCATTGTTTTTGCAGCCTTCTTATTACTGCTTTTAGTTATATTGTTTATAACAAAACTTATATCTGCAAGAAAAAGTCTCTCAAATGCAACATCTGTATGTTGAAGTTCCACTAAAAGAAAAAGAAAGTTTGTGTCAAGAATATGAACTGGTATTTAAAGATTTTGGGAAAATGTATGGCAATATATTTGCAAAGAATGAAAATGTTTAAAAGGTGATGCTGTCAGAGCATCAGGGGGGGGGGGGGGCTGTGAAAATAACAGGAAAGTTGAATGATCTGTACATGATCTGTGCCTGTGGGAGAAAGAAGCGAGTATGTGTACATGACCAAACTTTTAACCATGTCAGTAGATTCTTTTAAACAGTAAACAAACTGTGCATGACCAGAAATACATATTATGGTCTGTGTATGTTTATGTATTTTGCTGAAACTGCTAGACAGTTAGAACATGTGAACAGATTAAAATGTATCAGCTTGTCTGCTTAAGACTGCATTCCATCTAGTATCGCAGAGAAACTATTTCACCACTGTAACATTAATAATGCTGAGTTGGGAGAAGGATGTTTTAGCTAACCAATTTTTAGGACACTGACATTGGCCAGAGTCAGGTACACTGTAGGAACCAGATGGCCATTATCCATAGCTTCAGTGCCTTTCTCAAAAGGATTACCAAATTAAGGAGACATGAGCTCTATTTGACAAAAACAGATTGTTGCAGGTCTATAGCAGTAAGATTTTTCACATCTAAGTTTATGAAATGACGTATAAAATGCACCATGGTGCAAGACAGGCTTGTTAGGCTGATAGGTTAATAGTTCCCAGGACCTGAGGGGGAGCACCCATTATGGAGGAGCAGAACAATAGCGATTTTCCACACCCGAGGAGCATACCCTGTGGGGCTATGCTTAAGTTGAAGAGTTTTAGGAGGAGTTCAGAAAGGGGCTGTTTGACATTGTAATTAAACAACCATTTGTATTTTGGGGTCCACACAGATGGCATATTTTATCTTAAGAGAGTGCTGTTAAGACAAGTTCCACAATAATAGAAAGTAGAAACAACGAAAACTGCTCCAAGGACCAGGCAACACAACCAGATGTAACTGAAGTATTTTATTCACAGTCACTGACTAAGCGCTTTCACCAACAATTGGCTTCTTCAGAGTCTCTGTTTCTACTTTCTACATTTGTGCCCTGGTTTGGGACCATTGCTGTTTAAGTTCCACAATAATCTTGGGAAAAGAGAAGAGACTCGGAGAAATCTGTGGAACTTTGATGACTGTTTCTGATGTGAAACCAGCACTAAATTTACCTGCAAGTATTTTAGCTTAATATCTTTATGGTGAGAGTAGGTGACAAATTATGAATTAGTTCAATGCATTGATGAGCGTTACTTCTTAATATCTGATGTAGACAAGTTAAAAAAGATTTATGAATAACCTTGATTTTGGTTGTTAATTTTAATTCTTGTTCTGCTTTGATCTTTTTTATGGTAATTTTCAGATTTTTTTTTATGATCTTTTTGATAAAGTCTAACGTGGGTTAGATTTATTATTGGCCTGTTTTCTTTTATTATACAGCTTATTACTGCTAGCACTCCATCAGCATAGTTTATTTGGACAGTCCCCAGCATATTTGGTGGTAACTGTAACCCCTTGCTTTATGGTACTTTTTAGATGGGAATAAAATCTGTCGGCATAAGTGACAGCTGATGCTTCATGTGATCTGAAATGTTTGCAATGGAATTTTGAGTGATCACTGTCCAGTTTTAAAAGGTTTGTCTTTTAAAGACCTTGAATTAGGTAGTATTCATTGTGGTGGGTTTAGATGCCCTAAAAGAAAAGATTTACAATTTGTGATTGGAGCTGTACTGTAAGACAGGTAGGTACAACATTTGTGAGGATGAGGCCATAAACATTTTTTACTCTGAGGGATGGTTCATAGGTTTATACTAGGCTATCTGCCCTAAGGCATTTATAAGCCTAGCCCAAAGTTTTGTGGCTTACGCCACCCCTTATGTTAAAAAATACTGTGCCCATTAGTTTGTTGTGTCTCTGTCCAGCAGTGACACAGAGATGATTCCCGGGGTAAACCTACGATCTCCCATCCACCGGTCAAGATTTCTCTTGATCAGAGCCAGCGAGGTGCTCTGCCTCACATGGACTGGGATTTTATTCCACAGCATAGGGAGTCTCTGGGTGACAAATCTATCCCTCCAGCATGTCCTATTTCTATCCGTGCTAAGGTTTAAGTCGCTTGCTCTAGTGGATCTGGTAGATTTGGATTTTTTGAGGTGGAGCATGTCCATTAATTCCGGGTTGGACATGGCCTTGTATGTCAGGCACAGGTCACCTCTGAGCAGGCGGTATGCAACTGAATAGAGCTGGAGTTTCTTCAGTCTGGCAGCATATGACAGATTTTGGAGTCCCTTTATCCTTTTGGTGAGGAATTTTGGGGTCTCTCCAATTGCTGCAGGTGTCGGGTGAGATACATCCCGAATGGGGCATTGTACTCGATCATTGGTCTGATAAGTGAAGAGTACAGGGGAACAATGACCTCACTTGATCTGGATGAATCCCTTCATGATCAGGTGGGCAATGTAGAAGGTCTTTCTAACCACTTTAGCAATGTGAGTGTCAAAAGAAAGGCCACTGTCAACCTGGGTCCCCAGGTCCCTGATAACCTCTTCTGTGCTTAATGGATTGCCACCTATATGGTAGCTTGGGGTTACCTTGTTTTTCCCGAAGGGTATGACTATACATTTTTTGGCATTTAACTTCAGGCCATGGCTCTGGCACCAGTTATCAGTTTCCGTGAGACCCCTCTGAAGGATATCTGTGTCCGATGTACTTTCCACTATGGCGCCCAGTTTGCAGTCATCTGAAAACTTTGTCAGCCATAGTCCTCCTATGTTTGCCTGTACTTCTGAGAAGTAGATGCCGAACAACAGGGGGCCAAGGACTGAGCCCTGTGGGACCCCACTTGTGACCGGCTTGGAGTCTGACATGGCGCAAGCAAATCTAACCCTGTGGGTTCTGTCCTTTAAACAGTTTGCAACCCATCTTGTGACATATGGGTTTACATTTAAGCTGGTAAGTTTCTCTATAATACCCGAGTGGGGTATTGTGTCGAAAGCTTTTGCAAGGTCAAGGTAGTCTGTATGGACTGCCTTTCCCTCATCAATGGCCTTGGTGACTGTTTCGAAGAAGTCGACCAAGTTCAAAAGGCATGATCTGCCCTTGACAAAGCCAAACTGGGTCGGGTCCAATGTCTGCAAGTCCCTTATATCTTTGTTTATGAGTTCCATTATGATCCTCTCCATAGCTTTGCAGACCAGGCTTGTTAAGCTTATGGGGCGGTAATTTCCAGGGTCCGTAGAGGCACCGCCTTTGTGGAGTGGGACTACAGTTGCCGTACGCCACTCCTTGGGCACGTATCCTGTGGTAAGGCTGAGATTAAACAGCTGCCTTATGTGCGGGTTTAACTCCTCATTTAGCTTGTGTAGCACACAGCCGGGGACACCATCCGGTCCCATTGATGCTGTGTTTTTAGCTTTAGAGAGAGCAGCTTTCACCTGCGCATTTGAGATGTCTGGGAGGCTACAGTCTGCTGGGATAGTTATCTCTCCTTTAGGGGGGGAGAGGGGGGTGAAGTTTGCACTGAACCTGTCTGCCAGTATGTTGGCAATGTCTGTGGGTTCAGTGATTTTTGTATCATTTTGGACTAATTCTGCGCATATCTGGGAGTTTCCACCCAGGTTTCTAACATAGCTGAAGAAGGCCTTATGATTGTCTTTTGAATCTATTGCAATTTTTCTCTCAAATTTGGCCTTGGATGATTTTATGAGTGCTCGTATTTTTTTACTAACAATGATCAAGGGTGTCTTCTCTTTTATGGATTTTGCTCTATCATGTAACAGCTTTCTCCTCTTATTGTAAAGTTTGTTTATGGCTGGGGTCCACCAGACTGGACGTTTGCCCTTGGTGGAAAGAGTCTTGGTTTTATTAGGGATTGCCTGATCCATGCAGTCCTAGTACAAGGGGAATTAACATTTACTAAATCTAGGAATCTTTGGACATCCTCAGCCTTTGTTTTATATGTGATTCAGTTAATGTATAACTGAAATCGCCCATTAAAACAGTATTCTTATTTACAGGTAGTTCAGTAAGCATTTTTAGAAACCTTTCATGGTCCTCCAGCGATATTGGAGGTAGCAAACAGCAGGCTATGAATTGATGATTTGTCTTCTTTATGGTCATTTGAAGTTAAGTAAGATGTGTTTATGGGTTGTGGGGAACCAGCACTTGGATAATTAGGTCTATGACGAACACCGATATTCCCCGCAGTTTCAGGCTGGCCTGAATGTGTGATGGATGGTGAAACCAGTAAAAAGGGAATACTGTATATACATTAAAACCAAGACTCTGTTATACAGATATGGATGTGTTCAAATTACAACAGAGCCTCTAGATTCAATAACTTATCATCAAGTGTTCTGGCACTGCTCAGATTAACCCTGATGTGGTCCAGATTGGGATTTACTGCAAGCCTCTTATGTTGGCATATCCAGAAGGTGAACTTTGCCACCAAAAGGCACTAATGGGGCAAGCAGGTACTTACCTGGTACGCATAATCCACGAAATAAAATGTACAGGACATTCTTGTCCAAGCAAGTCGGCCTGTTGACTATCTTGTCCCAAGCTGATGCATACTGGATCACCTTAGCCAATTGTTAAAACCAATATTCTCACTTTGTATCTGGGTATCATTTTGGGATAGGGTAGGATTCCACTCTAGGGAAGAGTTTTACCTGGATGTGACATGTGCATAGCGATATCTTGTATGTCTGTCGGTATTCTGTTCTGGGTCGAACACCTCAAGTCATTTGATGCTTCATGAAATGCATATTTGTCTGCCTGAGGGACTGCAGGGCCACTGTGACATCATGGACCCTGGCAATAAAGACAACTTACTGTCACCCTGTTTTGTGTAGCCTGGTAGGTTTAGAGTCAGAATTACTGATGATGGAGCAACCAGTTAGTATGGTGCAGTTGTGTTAGTGGATTACGTGAGTATAGTGCAGTTGTGTTAGTGGGTTATGTGAGTATGGAGCACTTGTGTTAGTGGGTTATTAGTGTGTGGAGCAGATGTGTTAGTGGGTTATGTGCGTATGGTGTAGTTGTGTTAGTGGATTGTGTGAATATGGTGCAGCTGTGTTAGTGGGTTATGTGAGTATTGTGCGGTTGTGTTATGTGAGTATGGTGCGGTTGTGTTATGTGAGTATGGTGCGGTTGTGTTAGTGGGTTATGTGAGTATGGTGAAGTTGCGTTCGTGGGTTATGTGAGTATGGTGCAGTTGTGTTCGTGGGTTATGTGAGTACAGTGCAGTTGTGTTAGTGGGTTATATGAGTGTATATAGTGCAGTTGCATTAGTAGGTTATATGAGCATGGTGTAGTTATGTTAGTGGATTATGTGAGTATGGTGCAGTTATGTTAGTGTGTTATGTGAGTCTGGTGCAGTTGTGTTAGTGGGTTATTTGAGTATGGTGCAGTTGTGTAAGTGGGTTATGCGAGCATGGTGCAGTTATGTTAGTGGGTTATGCAAGTACAGTGAAGTTCTGTTAGTGGGTTTTGTGAATATGGTGCGGTTATATAGGTACGCTAATGCTGTGTTAGTGACTTGCTACTCTTTAGTCCTGATTAATGAAGGCTTGTGGAGTGTTTCATTTTTATCTGCAGTGCATATTGGTTTAGTGTGATCTTGTGGAGCTATAGGTAAGTATAAATGCTGCTTACTGACCATCTCTGTAAGTGGCAGAATGCCTCCAGATTATATGGATAATTACATTCCTCTCAAATAATGTCATGTTACTCCAGTAGCAGTTGGTTACGAGTAAGCATTAGGCTTTTCTATGATTGCCTCAAAATACCAAGTGCAATGATGCAGGGGAATTAAACAGTTATCTGGGCTTCCACATTTGCTAGGCGGATTGAGTTACTGAGCACAGTCATGATATATTGCTCATGTTTTTTCATTAGGCAGGTAAGATATGCTCGGTAGAGAAAGCACATTGTGATGGAGATTCAGTGCGTGAGACAAAGTTCTGCTAACACTGATGCCAAAACTTCCAGAACCTACTGGGGAGGCAAGTACAACTGTATCTCTCTTACCATAATTGTTGACATTTGAGTAGATCAGTGTTGCTGTACTAATCCTTGGGAATTCCTGTCATGCAGAAGACTGCGAATGGCTCAATTTCCAGAGGATTAGCATCACCCAAGCTGACGGGCACTGAATGACTGATGAACAAACCATCAGCACAACACTGATCTACTCAAACATCTACAATTATGGTAAGTGGGACATAAATATACAAAGTTCTTTGTAGTCAGTGTTGCAGTACTAATCCTTGGGAAGATTCCCAAAGCTACCCTATCAGTGAATGAGATTACTGTAGTATTAGGAAGTCATATTTTTTTAGGACGGCAGAAGTGAACTTTGACCTGGCCCTGGAAACCTGTCCTAAGTTTTAGTGTTTACTAAAGGTGTGAACTGAATTACAAGTGGCTGCCTCTAGGATGGTCTGAGTGGGAACTCCTTTGAGGAAAGCAGTGGTAGTTGCCCTATGCCAGGTAGAATGGACTCTAATGTGGCCAGCCAGAGGCTTTCCATGGTGTGTGTAACACAACATGATGCAGTTTGCAATCCATTTAGATGTGGTTTGCTTTGAGACAGGCCTGCCCTGTTTCCCCTCTGTGAAGGATACCAATAAATGGTTGTGCCCTGTGCATAGTCTTTGTTCTGTTGAGGTAGTAACTTACTGATCAGTCTGGACATCCAGTGAGTGCAGGATTCTTTCCACTTTGTTCTGTGAGTTTGGGAAGAAGACTGGCAGATGGATAACATGGTTATGGCAGAGTTCTGAAACTACCTTGGGCATGAAGGATGGGCTTGTTCTGAGGATTAGCCCGTCCTTGTGGAAGTCAGTGAAGGGCTCTATATACATGAGCTGAAGTGACAGCTATAACGAAGATGATCTTCCAGGTGAGCATCTTGAGAGGTGCAGAAGCAAAAAGTTCAAAGGGTGGCAGGGTTAGTTTTTCCAAAACATACTTTAGGTCCCATGCTGGAATGGGGTCCCTTCTGGGAGATCTCAAATGAATCACCCCCTTTAGAAAGAGTTCCATGTGAGGGTGAGAAAAGAATGGAGGAGCAATCTGCAAGCAAACTGAAATAGCAGAAGCATGAATCTTAATCTTAGAATAAGAAAGGCCCTGTTTAAACAGTTGTGAAAGGTACAACGGTACTGAATAGATGTCTGCTTGTGCTGGGATAGTGTGTCGGCTGTGGCACCAGGTGCAAAATCTCTACCATTTTGCCATGTATGAATTTCTGGTGTTAGGCTTTTTTGCCTCATTTAGAATAGATAGCACCTCTTTTGGGTAATGCATTGAGGTGGGTGTCATGACCCAATACTTCAGGCAGCTAGATTGAGAGGTGCCAGGTTTGGGTGGAAGACCAAGCCCCTGATTTGACTGAGAAGGTCTGCATCCTTTGGGAGAATGGGAAAAGTACAGTTTTGTACCTACCATAAATGTAGATGTTCGAGTGTTCACCCTGCTGCAGTCATTACAAGGGTTATCCTGTCGTCAGGCGGTCCCGCAGTCGGCCGGAATTCCAAAGTCTTGGTCCGGCGTCAGTTGCTGTCACCTCTTCCCTGACGTCAGTACACCAGGGGTATATATAATGCAACCAACGCCATTTTCTTCAGTTTTTCTTGCCCCAGATGTCAGGTGCCCCCAAAAGGGTGATCAGAATTAGTACCAAATGGAGTGAACACTGTACAAACACAAAATCCCTTCAGCTATAAGCAAATACATCAGTAAAGCATAGCAGAGATTTAGCCAGTAGATCAGAGAGGATGGAGGGAGGGTAACCTGGACTGCAGCAGGGTGAACACTCGAACATCTACATTTATGGCAGGTACAAAACTGTACTATGTTCATCGTGTTACCCTGCTGCAGTCATGACACTTGGGTTGAATCCCAAAGCTAAGGTAGGGGGGAGGTATCATAGAGGGTTAGTGGAGGCAGTAAGGCCCTGCAGACCTGCAGTGGCGAAGCCCGCCCTGGATTTACAGTAAAGAGGTAAGTGATAGTGTTTGGTGAAGGTGTGTACTGAACTCCAAGTTGCAGCTTCTAAAATTTCCTTGGTTGGAACCCCCCTGAGAAAGGCTGTAGAGGTAGCTGTTGCCCTGGTAGAGTGGGATCTAATGGTAGCAGGAACTGGTTTCCCATGATGGGTATAGCAGAAACGTATGCAATGACCTATCCATTTAGAAATGGTTTGCTTTGATATAGCCTTCCCTTGAGAAGCTGTAGCGTAGGATACAAAGAGCTGGTCAGTTTTTCTGAAAGCCTTAGTTTTGTCCAAGTAGTAACGAAGCTGCCTGTGAATGTCCAAGAAATGCAGGAGTCTCTCACCTTTGTTCTGTGGATTGGGGAAGAAGGTGGGTAAGTGGATGGTTTGATTTAAAGCTACACTGGAAACCACCTTAGGCATAAAGGAAGGATTAGTTCGTAGAGAAACTCTGTCTTGATGAAAAATGAGGAAAGGTTCCACTGCAATTAGTGCCTGTAGCTCTGAGACTCTCCTAGCTGAAGTTATTGCTAGGAGCAGGGCAGTCTTCCATGATAGGAACTGAATATCTCCAGAGAAAGCTGGTTCAAAGGGAGGTAGTGTTAGTTTTTCCAGAACAAAGTTGAGGTCCCATGTTGGTGTAGGAGCTCTCCTGGGTGGTCTTATGTTTTTTTGCCCCTCTGAGGAACTGCCTTAGAAGAGGATGTGAAAATAAAGGTGGATCCGTGTTGTAGTGAGCTGAAATAGCTGAAGCATGGATTTTAATTGAGGAAAAGGAAAGTCCTTTGTGCAACATCTCAGCTAAATACTGTAGAATGTGAGGCATGTGAGGCTGAATTGTGTCTTGGCCTTTAGCTTGGTTCCAGGCACAAAACCTTTTCCATTTGTCCGAATAAGCCTTCCTGGTGCTTGGCCTCCTGGCTTCCAGAATAACATCCAGAACTGCTTGTGAAAGAGGAGCTGGTTGGATGTTTAGTTGGTTTGCCATGCAGCCAGATTTAAAGTTTTGAGCTGGCTGTGAAGAATCTGTTTGTTTTGTTGTGTGAGCAAATGGGGTATTTGAGGCAATATCCAAGGTGGGCTGTGGGCCATATTTTTCAACAGTGGGTACCAGTGCTGGCGTGGCCAGTCTGGGGCTATGAGAATCAGTCGTGGTCTCTCCTTTTTGACCTTCAAAAGAACCTTTGTGAGGAGAGGTAATGGAGGGAAGGCATATGCTGTCAGGTTTTTCCAACTGAAAGAGGGAGAGAGTCCACTTTCCAAGCTTGATGGTGGAAGGTCCTTGTACAAAATTTTGTCAGTTGGTAGTTTTGAGGACTGGCAAACAGGTCTATGTTTGGAAGGCCCCATTTTTGAGTTATCATTGCAAATATTTGTGGATCTAGTTTCCACTCGTGGGGATCTTTGATGTTTCTGCTGAGGTCGTCTGCCAATGTGTTCTTCTGTCCTGGCAGGAATTGAGCTTGTAACTGGACTTGGTAGGCCAGAGCTGTGTTCCATAAGATCATTGCTTGCCTGCATAGAGGGTAGGAATGTGTACCCCCTTGTTTGTTTATGTACCACATTACTGTGGTGTTGTCCGTCTTTATTGCAAGTTGTCCTGGATGTAATAGATCCTTGAAGGCTGTCAGAGCTTTCTGTACAGCTAGCATCTCTTTGATTTATGTGCAGATTTCTTTGATCTGCAGTCCATAGGCCTTGAATGCATTGTCCTGCCATGTGTGCCCCCCAGGTGTAGTCTGAAGCATCTGTTGTGATAGTCTGCCTGGCTGGGGGCAAGGTGAAAGGCTGACCCTTGTTGAGGTGACATGCCTGTGACCACCATAGAAATTCCTGTTGTAGGCAGGGAATGAGAGATATCATTGTGTCCAAGCTGTGGCTGTGTTGAGACCATACACTTTTTAGGTACCACTGTAATTTCCTCATATGCAGCTTTGCAAATGGTATTATTAGTATGCAAGATGCCATGAAGCCCAAAGACTGCAGATTTTTTCTTGCAGTTAATTGGGTCTTTGTTGCCATTGTCTTGAAATATTGAGTCAGTTGTAGTTGCTTGTCAGGCGTAAGATAAGCCTTCTGGGCCGTTGTATTCAAGCTGGCACCCAGGAATGTCATTTTTTGTGAGGGTACTAGTTTTGACTTCTTTTCGTTTACTGTGTACCCCAGGCAGTTTTGTAGATGCTTTACAAAGGCCAGATGATGTAAGAGAATGTCTTTGCTTTCTGCTTGGATGAGACAGTCGTCCAGGTATGGATATATTTGAATTACTCTTTGTCTGCAGTATGCAATTACTGGTGCCAGGCATTTTGTGAAAACTCTGGGCGCAGTAGATAAGCCAAAGGGCAGTGCAGAGAATTGGTAATGGGTTGAACCTGCAGTAAAACGGAGGTATCTTCTGCAACTTTGTCTGATAGGGACATGCAGTTATGCCTCCTTGAGGATCAACGTTACTAGCCATGCTTCCTTGCCCAACATGGGAAGTAGCTGCTGTAGTGTTAGCATCTTGAATTTGGGTACTTGTAAGTAAGTGTTTAGAATTGAATGGTCCAGAATTGGTCTCCAAGCATTTTCCTTTCTGGGCACTAGAAAGAGTCTTGAGTAAAATCCTTGGCCTTGCTCTTGAATCGGTACCCGTTGAATGGCTCTCATGTCCATGAGAGCTGTAATTTGTTTTAGTGCCTCTGCCCATTGATTTTGTGGCAGGTTTGGCATTCCTCTTTTCATTGGCAAGGTGTGAAAGTGGAATCTGTATCCTCGTAAAATTATGTCTAGGACCCATTTGTCCTTTGTGACTATCCGCCAGTTGTCTGCAAAAAGTGCGAGTTTTCCCCCCAAGGGGGCTGCCAAGAGAGTATTGCTTGGCCAGATGAGGTGCAAGTCATTGAGTTTGCCTTCTGGTGGATTGAGACCTGTCTTCTTCTCCCTTCTGTGTTGTAGTGACCCATTGGCATGGTTTATACTGGGCTTGTGGTTGTCCTCTGCCCCTTGGGCATCTGTATTTACCCCTCTGCGGTCTGTCAGTGGCTGGAAAGGACCAATTTTTTGTTGGCCAGTTTCTGCTGAAGCGAGGGGGTTGTACTTGTAGGAAATCTTTGACTGACTGCATAGATTTTGCCTTATCTTCCATTTTCTTTAAAACTTCTTCTGCTTTAACTCCAAAAAGAACATCCTGCTGTAAGGGAGCATCTAGTAGCTTTGCTTTAACATGATCAGGCAGAGTTTGTTCCTTTAACCAAGCATGCCTACGTATAACAGACCCAGTGACAGCTGCTCTGCAGGAGGCCTCCAAAGAATCAAACTCACACTGTAAGGTATGTTTTCCCACCTGCTCAGTGGCGTGCAACAGATCCTGTACTTCTTTCAATTCAGATTGTTGAGGGAGAGTGGTTATTCTTTGCTTTAACTGAGAGATTAGAAATTGCTGATACTTAAGCATATGAAATTGACAATTCAGTGCCCTCATAGCTAGTGTGGCTGAGGTGTAAACCTTTTCCCCCACCTGTCTAGTGCTCTGGAATCCCTCTCAGAAGGTACTGGGTTTTAGCCATAGAAGCCTTAGCCCCCTTGGGACCCTGGGAGATAGTCTCTGGGTCAGCTACTGGGCTTTTGTAAAGAAATTTGTGGGAATCAGGCACTCTGTAGTATCTGGCAGGAGGTAGAGAGTCTGGGTTGAAACTGGATTCTAAATAGACATCATCCACAATGTCCAAAACTGGTGGGATGGCAAGTGGTCTGTGTTGGGGGAGTAAAAGAAACTCTCTGAACCTTTTCTTTGAATCAGAGTAGTCTTGACCTTCCCAGTGAAAATGTTCCCTCATAGTGTGTAAAGTTTCCCCAAAGGAGTAGTCTTCAGGAGGGGAAGCTGAGGGAATAGAGTCCTCAGCATCAGAATCTTCATAAGGAGAGAAGGAACAGTCTTGGTCCTCTGAGGAGTCTGAAGAAATGGACATTTGCTCAGAGGAAGCAAAATCTTCCTCTTGTCTAGGCCTTTTGTCAGGAAGGGCCTGTGAACCCCTGATTAAAGAAATCAAATCTTCAGCCATTTTGAGCATCTGTTTCTTAGGCATAGGGCCTTGAACAGGAGACTGAAGTGCAGTCCTTTTAGTTTTAGGAGTCTTCGACTTAGAAAATGTTTTAATGGTGAGAGTTGTCGGTCTGAAAACGCCTTCAGAAACTGATGGCGTTTCTGTAGCACCGACGTCTTTTGAAGCAAAGTCGTCGGAAGGGCCTGAAGTAAAAGGCTGTATCGGCCTGGTACATTCCGTCAAAATTTCCGTAGTGGTCTCGGGTTCCAGATCTGCGGTAGTCAGGGGCTGCATCGGAGCCTCACTGAGGACCGGAGAACCGGAGACCGGATCAGCCGAGGCCTCGGAATCTGGCTTAGGCCTGGGCTGCCTGTCCTTATCCCTGCATTTTTTGTGCACGCCGGTAGTCGGTTGCTCCGACGGCATGTTGTAGTTAAATTTCCTACCGAATTAGTGTCGTGCGAAATCAAAGCGTTTTTTAATAGTACGCTTATTAAACCTAGCACAAAACCGACAAGAAGTGACGTCATGGTCTGGGCCTAGGCAAGGTATGCAATAAGAATGAAAATCCTTATGAGGTAATTTGCTTCCCACAAGAAATACAATTGTTAACTTTTTCTGACATCGGTCTGAGGCAAGAAAAGTTTCCCCAACGAGGTACTTAGCTTTATAGAAGACTTCGGTCTGAAATTCAAATTCGAAAATCTCAGGAGTCGGCCAACCGGCACTTGCGAACTGCTTCTGCTTGAACTTGGCGGCAAGAAAGACTGAAGAAAATGGCGTCGGTTACATTATATACACCCCTGGCGCACTGATGTCAGGGAAGATGCGACAGCAACCGACGCCAGACCAAGACTTTGGAATTCCGGCCGACTGCAGGACCGCCTGACGACAGGATAACCCAAGTGTAATGACTGCAGCAGGGTAACACGATGAACATCCTTCCCTCGCTGAGGGTGAGGAGTAGAGAGAACTGATGTGTCTGGGCCAGAACAGGCTATCAGTATCATGCTGGGCCTGTCAGTCCTGCTCTTTTGTAAGTACCACTGGAATCAAAGGTAATGGCGAAAAGATGTATAGGAAATGGTGGGTCCATGTAAATAAGGCATCTGTTTTCCAGGTTCTCCCCTGCTGTGTTCTGGAGCAGATTCTCAAAAGTTGTTTGTTATGAGAGAGAGACAAAAAGGTCTACAGAGATTCTACACAGAGTGGTGAGATCCAGGAATACTTCCCTATTCAACATCCATTCACTTGGATCTAGTATGTTAGTGCTCAGAGAGTCTGCAAGAAGATTGCTGTGGCCTGGGATGTACAATGCTGTGAGAGTGATCACCAAGTCTTGGGCTAACATCCAGATCTTTCTGGTAAGGCTACACGAGTGGGTAAGACAAGGTCCCCTCTTGTTTATGTACCACATGACTGTGGTATTGTCTGTCCAGATTTGCTGAGTTTCTGGGCTTAAATGTTGTCAGAAAGCTTTTATGGCTAGGAAGACTGTCAGCATTTCATTTAGACTAATATGCAATTCCCTCTGTTGTGGCGACCAAATGCACTGCACCCTCAGCAGACTCAAGTGGGCCATGTCTGTGGTGATGGACGTGTCTGCCTGAAGCAGAGTAAAGGCTGCTCCTGGGTTCTTTTATATGGTGCCCTTTCACCACAGGAGTGCTTTCTTGAAGCATGGGTATAAGGGGAGAAGGGTTTCTAGGAGTGAGAGTGCTGCTCCCAGACATTTTTTAGAAACCACTGGAGTTTCCTCATATGTAGTTTTGTTAAAGGGACCATCAGGATACATGAAGCCATGTACCCTAAGTTTCTTAAGAACTGTCTGGTCAAGATAAGTTGTTTTGTGAGCAGGTTGTTTAAATAATCCATCAGAAAAAAACACCTTGTCCTGAGGGAGAAATAATTTCTGTTGGATTGCGTCTATCAGGGCCCCCATTAACAGGATCCTTGTTTGGGGTGTCATCTGAGAATTCTGCATGTTTAACGTGAGGCCCACATTTTGGAAGCAGTCTACAGAGGTCTGGATGGCATTCAGGGTGTCTGGGGTGGATCTTCCTTGAATGAAACAGTCATTTAGGTAGAGAGAGAGATGTGTACCCTCAGTGTTCTGCAATGTACTATTAGGGGTGCCAAAGCATTTTCTAAAAATTCTTGGTGCAGTAGAGAAACCAAATAGTACAGCCTAAAACTGGAAGTGGGAGATTTAACTATGAAGTGTAGGTATTTTCTGTGACTGTTTGCTACAGGAACATGAAGGCAAGCGTGCTTTAGGATGATAGTGGCCATGGAGGTGTCAGGAAAAATAATGAGTAGCAGCTTTTGCAGAGTAAGAATCTTATATTTTGGCACACAGAGGAATTTGTTTAGCCTTGAAAGATCCCAGATAGGTCTCCATGTTCCCTTGTTTCTTGTGATCAGAAAGACCCTGAATAACAGCCTTTTTCCACTTGACCTGGTGGAAATGACTGTATGGACCCTTGCAGCAATAGATCGTTGATAATCGGGGGCAAGGCATTTTCCTGTACTTTTGGGGGTCGTGTTATGCCCAAAAAGGATGGTATTTCCCAGAACTGGATATAGAATCCCTTTTCTATAATGCTGAGGACCCACTGGTGGATGGAAGGAGGGGCAGCGCATCATCACAGCTGTTCTCTGTGTTGGACGTGCTCCTTGGTGACACCTGATCTCTGTGGATGCTCCATTTGCCATCTTCTGGATTAATGTGGTCTTTTTCCAAGGGGAGGCTTATCCTTTGTCTTTTGTAGGTGGAAAGGGACAAGGTTTAGAGGGGTAGTTTCTTATTTGCCTCTGGGTTGGAAACAAGCACAACTCTTTGACAGCATTCATTTTTCTTTTTTGGTCTAGTTTCCAAGACTTATTTAGCTGGAGGTCCAAACAGGAACTCTTTGTCTAGTGGGGCATCCAATAACTCCTTTTACTTGGTCTGACAGTGCCTGAATTCTGAGCCATGCATGTCCACAAATAACTGAATCCATGGCAGCTGTGCTGCAAGAAGGATCCAAGGCATCAGAGCCACATTTCAAGGAGCAGCGGGGTACCTGTAGAGCTTCTCTAGCCCATGTCTTGCACTTCCCTGTACAAAGTTCTGTCTCACGTGGAATGAAGTTTTGCTACCATTTTATCATGAAGTGATTCCAAGTACTTTTATCACATGGAATTGGAAATTTAAAGCTCTCATGGCTAGGGTTGCAGTTATATAAGTTTTCTTGCCAAACCTGTCCAGTAGTCTGCTCTCCCTGTCATTTGGTAAGGGATAATATGATGGCCTTTGGGAACTCCTTCAGTAGAGTCAGTGGAGACCAAAGAGGGATCAGCTTTGGGGTTTTTTTAGAGATGCTTGTGCTGATCAAGCACTCTGTAAACTATGTCTAGTTTGCTAGGCACAAGTGGTAAGTAAGTCAGGGTGTATGGCTTTGTCCTCAAAAACATCATCTAATACACTGTATATAGGAGGAATAGCCAATGGTTTAAGAGAAAGTAAGTGTAATAGTCCCCTGTAATGTGTCTATGTTTGGGAAAACTGCTTATTTTCCCATTTAGAAAGATTTTTCATTTTGTGTAACGTGAATCCAAAGGAAAGGTCTTCCGGTAGGAAAGCTGAAGAGAGAAGGTACCATCAGAGTCTGAGTCAGGGTAGGTTTGGGGTTGAAAATGACCCAAAGAAGAGAGCTCTTCCTTATCTTCAGACAATGAGGAGTCTTCCTGCTCTTGGAAATCTACTTCTCTTGCTCTTTTAGACAGAGTCAGACAAGCCTGAGTAAAAGGGTTATGAAGCTTCTCTGGGTTTAATGAAAGCCATGAATTCCTGTGCTATCTTGACCAGATCCGGGTCTTCAGTTTGAGATTCGGGGACTGAGTGCAGAGGCAAGGTAAAGGTGGCAGCACATTTCAGTTTAATAGATTGTTTAGCAGGCATGGTCGAGGGATGCAATCCTCTGATCACGTCCTCAGTAGGCACGTCAGAAGTTAGGCAAGACATAAGGTTTCCCTCCAGAACCACTTCTCCGGTGTCAGAAGATGATGTGTGCACAGCAGCATCAGACCCAACGAACTTGTGAGCAGTGATGGTAGTAGTGGATAGGCTGGGGACAGTGGCTGCATCCTGGGAGAGGTACTCTGGACTAGCAGCCACTGTCCTGAGGACCACAAAGGACCTCACCTGAGGGCTGCATAGGCACCTCACCCAGGTCTTTGGTCAACTTAGAGGTTGAAGCAGTAGTAGTTTTTTCTGCTGCCTCCCAATCCCTATTTTTTTATTTAGTTATTTATTTTCTTTGTTGCTTTTTCAGGATCACACCAGTGGCTACTGGAGTGATTTTGGGACCTGCAGAAATGTGAGGTTGTGATGTGACCAAAGGACCGACGATGAGGACTCCATATCAAGTGCGAGTACCTTGGCTCTACATTTAACGTTTTTTGCACAAAACTTAGCACAATAAGAGCAGTCAGAGGTGTCATGCCCAAGCCCCAAGCAAAACGAGTAGAAATCTTTATGCACGATTTCGCACAGAACAAACGGTTAACTTTTCTGAACATTAATTAGAGAAGTAATTTCCCCAATGGGGTACTTATCTGTCTGGAAGCAGAGAAATTCTAAAAACATTAGCCAATTGATGGACTGCAAGCGTATTAAAACACGTGAAGTTCGTCAGACTGCACAGCTAGAAAGAAATGAAGATGGCACCCGTGGATGCCCCTCTTATACGCCGATGTCCGCACATCAGTCATTGAGCGTCTGTGGCTTGGGATGTTGCTATGACTCTGAAAATCGGGCAGATCATGAGCTTCTGCATGGTAGGATGTCCCAGCACTGACTATGAAGAACTAACATTGACTACAAAAAAAATTTACAGACATTCCACGTCATTTAGGGACTCAACTATGGCTCCTAGTTTGCAGTCATCTGCGAACTTTGTTAGCCAAAGACCTTCTGTGTTAGCCTGTACTTCAGAGAAGTAGATACCAAACAGGAGAGAACCCAGGACTGAACCCTGTGGTACTCCACTTGTCGCTGGTATGAAGTCAGACTTGGAGTCTGCAACTTTTACAGTGTGGGTTCTGTCAGTGAGTCAACTGGCAACCCATCTTGTGACGTAGGGATTTATACCTAGTTTAGTGAGTTTAACTATAATTCCAGAATGGGGGATGGTGTCGAAAGCCTTGGCGAGATTAAGATAGGCTGTGTGGGCCACCTTACTCTCATGTATAGCTTTGGTGACTGCCTCAAAGAAGTCAATCAGGATCAGGAGGCATGGTCTGCCTTTCACAAACCCGAACTGGGTGGGGTCCAGAGTTTGGAGGTTACCAATGTCTTTGTTTATGAGTTCCATGATGATACGTTCCATGGCCTTAAAGACCAGGCTCATCAGGCTACTAGGGGGATAGTTCCCGGGATCAGTGGTGGCTCCCCCTTTGTGAAGTGGAATAACTGTTGCTGTGTGCCATTCAGTGGGCACAAAGCCTGATGAGACTATGATTGAACATGGTGCTTAGGTGGGGAGTCGGTTCATTCTGAAGTTTGTGTAAAATGCAGCCTGGGATGTTGTCCGGTCCCATGGCTGCTGTTTTTGGCTTTAGACAGTGCAGCTTTTACCTGGATAGTTGTGGTTACAGGGACTCTGCATTCTTCCTGAATAGATATGGGCCCTTTAGGGGGTGAGAGAGGGGTAAAGTTAGCACTGAACCTATCTGCCAGGATGCTGGCAATATCAGTTGGTTCTGTAATTTTCATGTCATTGTGCTGTAACTCAGAGCAGATCTGGGTGTTGCCACTGAGATTCTTGACATAGCTATAGAATGCTTTGTGGTTGTCCGTAAAATAAGTGGTGATTTTGTTTTCGTAGCTAACCTTGGAGGATTATATAAGGGATCTCAGCTTTTTACTGAGGCTGACCAGGGAACTTTTCCACTCATGGGATTTTACTCTCTTTTGCAATAGTTTCTTCCTTCTGTTGCAGAGTTTGTTTATGACAGGGGACCACCAGATTGGCTTCCTTTTTTTGTAGGATACCGTCATGGTTCTGTTTGGGATAGCACGATCCATGCACTTGTGTAAGTGCTTATAGAGTGCATCTGTGCAGGATTCAGCAGTCGTAACTGTACTGTCCATCTCCATGGGTGTCATGAAGTTCATCACTTCTGTCTTACGAAGCATGACGTTGGCTTTGGAGAAATTTTTTACTGTGATTTCATAATGGGGGATGGGGGAGGGATGTGGATATCTAGGGTGATTAGCTTATGGTCAGATCTGACCAATGAGGAGTTGACTTCAGGTGTGGAACACCGGTCACTCATGTTGGTAATGACTAGGTCTAGGATATTGTTGCCCCTGGTGGGGTGTGGATAAGTTGATACAGGGCATTGGAACTTATGAATTCCAGAAAGTGTTGAGTGAAGGTGTTGGTACATGAGTAGTTTTCCCAGTTAATTTTGGGGTAGTTGAAATTGACCATTATTAGGGTGTTTGGTTGAACCTTAATGTTTTCCAGTATATCAAGAAAAGAGGAATGGGAATCCTGGGGCATGGTGGGGGATCTGTAGCAAGCTACAATTTGGATTGCAGTTTTGCCCAGAGTTAGTTGCACTTGGATAACCTCGGATGTATTATGCTGAGCAACTAGCCTGGAGGTGTGGATATCCTTAATTAATATGGACATACCTCCCACCTTTGGTGTTCTGGTCCAGATTAGGTGGCCGAAAAGTGTGGTATGAGTTATAGCCTGGTAATGCAGGGGTGCTCTCTGGAGCCTTGAACCAGGTCTCAGTCACTGCACAGATATTGATGTTCTCCACTTTAAGGAGTGTCTCGAGGGAGTGCATTTTGAGACTCAGACTTCTGGCATTGAGTAGCATTACCCTCAGTTTTTGCTTGCCTGTTCCTGTTACGGTGGTGAATTTGTCATTTGAGCCTTGCCTAAAAATGGCACTATAGAGGCAGCAAGAGCCTTAGCCAGTATCCGGAATCCCAGGGGTGACACGTGCAGGCCATCTCTGGCAAAGCATCGTGGTCTGTCGACCATGTCATCCCAGGCAGACAGATACTGGATCCCCCTAGAATGACACCAGAAGCTTAGCCAATTGTTGAAGTCAATCATTTTGTCCTTGTACTGCGGTATCATTGTGGGCGATGGCAGGATGCTACTCAGGGCTAGGGTCATACCTGCCTGGGCTACAAGATCGGAGAGCTCTTCCATGTTTCTTTCATGTAGTCCAGGGAGGT
Organism: Protopterus annectens; assembly: GCF_019279795.1. Taxonomy (NCBI): domain Eukaryota; kingdom Metazoa; phylum Chordata; order Ceratodontiformes; family Protopteridae; genus Protopterus; species Protopterus annectens. The sequence goes on along the minus strand of NC_056731.1, from coordinate 1,882,125,559 downwards.
ACGTCTCAGGTCATTCACACCAACATGGACAATGACAGAGTCATATTTGTACTTGTTGTGGAGTGACCTGAGTGCGTGGGTTATGTGGCGGATCCTGGCACCCGACAGGCAGCTGACAGTAACCTTCTCCTTGTTTAGCCTGGTGAGTGGGACATCAGTATGCCTGACTATACAGTCACCTATGACTAGTGTGTTGGGTACATTGTTTTGCCTTATGGGCTGTGGTTGAGTGGCACACTGAGTCTGGGGGCTACGTGTCATTTGGGTTGTGTTGGGGGGTGGAGGTTGCTTGCGTTTCTGCTTTGGAGGTCTCTGTTGCTTGAACAGATTATTATTGAGAGCCTCCGCGAATGTTTTTGTGTTTCTATGTGTGGATTTTGGTGGTGTAGGTTTAGTGGGACTATGTGATGAGTGTGGTGTGATGCAAGTGTTTACCTTCTCTTCTTGACTGTCAAGTTCAGTCTTGGTAGAGAGAACTTTACCTCCAGTTTGGCTAGGTAAGTGCATCTCTCACTGGTTGTGGTGTTGGGTGGTAGGAGGAGAGGGTTGTCTGTGTACATGGGGCAATTGCAACATTGCCCCAAGATGCCCAGATATAGGAATAATAACAGTGTTAAAGGATATAAAGTGTCAGACAAATTATCCCGCAAGATACAACTGTTTGCTGATGATCTACTAGTAACTTCTAATGACATTGAAAATTCAATAGCTCACCTATTACATAATCTAGACGTCTTTGCAAACATCTCTGGTCGAAAATTAAATCACAACAAAACTCAGGCATTTCTAGTGAATAAAAATGTTACTATGAAACTTAGATCAAAAAGAGACATAAACTGGGACGGCACACACATTAAATATCTAGATATCATTATTGAATCTAATTATAAAAAATCTCTCACATCTAATTACCAACAACTTATAAATTCAATTATTAATCTAATAGACACTTGGAACAGACTCTTCTTCACATCTGAAGACAGACAAACTTTAATCAAAATGATACTGTTACCTAAAATCTTATTCATTGGCCAAGCTTTAATAATTCCCCCACCTGTCAAAATTAAACAGAAAATTAATAACTTATTACTTAACTTCCTTTGGTATCACAACAAAACAAGAATTTCTCTTCTCTGGCACACCACAAGCTGGGATGGAGGAGGCATAGGGTTTCCAAATATTGATTTTTACTTAAACATAGTTTTGCTTTGAATGATATTTCTTAGAGCATATTGGAAATCAATACATGAAACCTTACTTCTTAATAGTAATAGGACATTGCTTGAACTATATACTCAAATACATACAAACATTTTTATATGGATTTTTAAAAATATAAATTCAAAGTGAAAGGTCAAAACTTGTTCTCACACCTCTTATAAACCAAATATTGTTGCTGTTTAAAAAGCTTATTGTTTCTAATCGATTAAGAATTTATTAATAATTATATTTCTGCATCTATATCACATTGTCGGAGATGTAAAATGTCAAACACTCAAAAGAGCGAAAATACAGAAACGCGAACTCTGTTATTGTGGGGGCTGAGCCCCCCACACCCCCCACTAAAAATATATTCCAACTCTGAGATCACACTACAGTGAGGAAAGGGCAAATATCCCAATCTTCACTGTACTGCAATCTCAAAAATCGGAACTTCAAGTTTTCAGCACTTTCACTCTTTTCACGTTCGACATTTTCAGATTACGATAACGTGATATTGATCCAGGTTTCCTATTGCTTACACAAATGAATGTTTGATATCTTTTGATACTCAAAAAATGTTGAAATTTAAGAAGGGTGACATATTATATAGGAATCAATTTCTCTCAGCTACTAAAATAAGTTCTGCAGACTATTTGATCAGCAGATATAGTTTGCAAAATTGCAACTGGCTGGACATCCAAACTTGTAAGGATTTTATACATACTAAGCTTATTCTCTCTTTAGAGGCATACAATAAGAGTAACTTAAAAATCTTGGATTTTCTCTCAACACTTATTAATAATTCACCCAAGAATACTTCATACATATCTGTTATTTATAAAATTCTCAGAAATGATTTTAGCAAAACAGATGCTTCTTTTTGGAATTACTCAAATGAAGTTAATAGACAGGTATTTTCACAAAAAGATAAAAAAACTTTGTTTACAGTCAGTGAAGGAATCCACATCTTTCCTGTTCTGGCATCTATACACATGGAAATTTTTACATAGATGTTTTTTCGCTCCACACAGACTAGCAATAATGTACAGGAAAGATGAAATGAAATGCAGGCGATGTGGACACCCTGATGCTGACTGGATACATATGGCTGCTAATTGCAAAATAATTTCCCCATTTTGCTTAGACTTTAAATATCTTTGTAAAGCTCCGTGGAATGACAACTGTATATTTTCTGACTCCCTTACCCTTTTCAATGTTCCTGTTCCTGAAGTCATTCCTAATAACCAAACATTTTTACTATGGTCTATCCTCTCTATAGCAAGGAAATTTGTTACTAAAAATTGGAAATCCCAATCTACTCCTGTCTTTAAAGCTGAGTTTATTCATCTTGTGAATGAGATTGCTACTATAAAAGCAAGGTTTAACAACACAACCCATCATTTAATTGCTTGGACAAAATTGTCTAATCTGTTACAGAAATATTAAGTGTTCTCCTATGTATATTGCTTTTTTTAGTTGTTATGGACATTGTATATAGTTTACTTGTTTTTTTCTTGTTACTACTGTTAAGTTATTGTGTTATAAAATGAATAAAAACATTTTTTGGGGAAAAAAAAAGAATGTACAGTACTTTGAGAACAAACAGATCTTACAAGGCGTGGGAGCAAAGGAAGAGTGTAGAAACTTACAGGGTCTTGCTATTATTAAGAAATACTTCAGACACAGTTAGTTTTTTTTTTTTTGGGCTGATATATAGACACTAGAGTATGAATGCAGAAGTCAGGGAAAAATATCCAGCATTCTGGAATATTAATGATATTATTCAGGAGGAAAGGAATATCAGCCCTGTTATCCAGCATTCTGGAATGTTACAGAATTTCTATAGACTGTTTCAGTTTAGCAGCCCTGTTATTGGAGACAGTATTCAGATAGTGTTGACATCTGCACTCGCTGTACATAATAAAACATTTTTAACTGATCTACACTGTGTGCAGACTTTATTCTGAAAGGTACAAGAAGATTTGGCCCATAATGGACAGCCTGGTACCTGATCAGTACAAGTTCAGGTAATTAACAGATAAAGACATTCATTCCAGTCTCATTCCAATTACTTTCAGTATTCTGCAGTCATATAATTCTTACAACTTGTCACATTTTACTAAAAAATGATAGATAAATCACTACTTATTTATACATCTCTCCTCAAAAGAACACATATGGTACTGTTTTATTTATTTATTTTATTTATTTAACATTTGATGACCGGGAATGTCCGACTAGGTTCCACAGAGCCTGTTTTCAGCGGAGGCCCGGGGAGAAATGCTCCATACTTCCTATGTTAATTGAGGTTTTGTACTTCAAGGGGGTTCAGTCTGTATTCAGTCTTCTCCAAACTAGAGGGATCATTAAAAGGTGTTATCCAAAAGTAGAGCCATATGTGGTCGACAAGATATTATGAGCATGTGTTGCAGTATTAAAAGAGTATTACATGTGAGCAACCTGTGTTTAAAACGCATTTATTTCTGGTCTACTAACCGATGGAGTAACGCCCTAAATAACGGGAGGGGAGGGGGGTTCAGACACAACTTGGATACAGGTCACAGGTTACAAAGAATACAGTTTAAGAAGCGATAAAAATAATTTTAATAAATGCAAAAAGAATTCAGTAATAAGAATTAGAATATGGTGTTAGTTCAGAAGTTATATGCAGCTGCCAAATGTTACATGTTTAACATAAATGGCAAAACATCTTTTTTCCTACTCACAATCCTAAAGTGTCCCAGTTACAGTATTTACATTGTCAAAACACCTTGATGTCAGTCAGGCAACATCTGCATATGGGAAGTAAGAAAGCAAAGAAGTAGGAGAACTTGGTACAGCTGTTACAGACTATGTGACTCTATCTGGTAATGTTCTGCATCCTACAGGATGGATTCCGTAATTCTCCATAATGAGAATTATGCATAAGGGAAGTGGCTTATAGAATGCAGATAGATGTGTTCGGTACTCTCTTGAACAGTAAAGTAGAATTTAGTGGTAGTAATGAACTAAGGTGGTATTTTGGGGCAGGAGCGGCCTTAGGTCAACTGGTGCCCTAGGCAAAAGGACTCCACGGTGCACCCTACCACACCACCCAGTGCCCCCATCCTGGTCTACCTGCACCAAATAAATATTGGAAAAGTGCCCCTACTAGAGTGGTGCCCTAGGCAGCCGCCTAGTTGGCCTACGCCTAAGGCTGGCTATGTTTTGGGGTCAAAACATAAAAGAAAACAGACTGCTGCTAGAGAAAAACAAAGTATACAATACTGACAAAGAAACATTCAAATAACTGATGTTCACAGGTTCATAGGTTCATACTAGGCTATCTGCCCTAGAGCATTTATAAGCCTAGCCAGAGTGTGTTTGGCTTTCGCCACCCATTTTAAATTAATTTTGCTATGCCCTTTTTCGAGGTTAGTATACTGTGCCTCTGTCTAACAATGACACAGAAGTGATACCCGGGGTAAACCTAGGATCTCCCATTCACTCATCAAGATTCCTCTGGAAGAGAGTCAATGAGGGACTCTGCCTAACCTGGACTGGGATTTTATTCCAGAGTGAAGGGAGCCTCTGGGTTATGAATCTGTCCCTCCAGCATGTCCTATTTATTTCAGTGCTGAGGTTCAAGTCTCTTGAGCGCGTAGCTCGATGGGATTTGGAGGTGCAGCATGTCCATTAATTCCGGGTTGGACATGGCTTTATACGTCAGGCACAGATCGCCTCTGAGCAGGCGGTATGCCACTGAGTAGAGCTGGAGTTTCTTTAACCGGGCAGCATATGGCATCTGTTTGAGCCCTTTGATCCTCTTGGTGAGGTACTTTTGGGGTCTTTCCAGTTGCTGCAGGTGTCTGGTAAGGTACATCCCAAAAGGGACATTGTACTCAATTATGGGCCTGATGAGAGATGAGTAAAGAGGCACAATGACCTCCCCTGATCTAGATGTAAATCCCTTCATGATTAGGTGGGCTATATTGTCATTTAAAACTATGCTTTAATGCTTTATGCCTTTAAAGATTTCTTAGCATTAGACAGTTTATTGTTGCTAATCACAAAGTACGTGGCAAAAACAAATGCATTTATGTAACTTAATATTGTATTTTAAAGTTAGGTTGAAGCACAAGAACAGGCTTTACATTTGACTGAAGAACTGTAGGTGAAGCCATCACCCAGGTGAAGTGGTTTTGGACTACAAGTGGAGACTTCATCAAAGTAATCCAAACATGGGTGGGGGCAGGTAAGTTGAAAACTGACTCCATTTAAACATTCACCATCCAAAAAGTAGGCAACATCAAAAGGAATGTTGACTGCTCCGTAGTACAGGTGATGATTTTTTAAACATCTTCGACAACCAGAATCGAATCTGAAGAGGTCTCCAGTGGGAGACGAAAGCGCTAAATCCACTAATGTTTTTCAAGAGTTTTATGTCGTAATTTGTTGTGTTGGTGTTACAATAAAAGGTATTTATTGCTGGAACCGTTGCGAATGGTCATTGCTGTATATATTTTCAAGTGGAGTTTTTGGAGGAGTTTAAAACGACTAATAAAATCCAAGAACAGTCAAACAAACCAGCAAAAAAATCTCCAAAAGCATCCAAGACGAAAGCAGGAACTGCCAACAGCACGTTTAAACTGTTTAGTTGATAAACCAAAAAGCAAGTAAATAAAAAATCCACATTAACGCTCTTGATAATCGTATTGCGTTTTCGTCCTCACCAGATAGGACTTCATCAGATAATAATCCAATTAATTAATTAAATCATTATATAGTAAAGTTTATACAAAAATAACCTATCAGGTAAAAAGCATCCATGAATGACCAATCCCATTGCTGTCACTCATGAAATATTAAAAAACAAACGTGAATTCAGTCAGATTTGTAAATCAATGTGTTTTGTGTTGTTCAATTAAACTGCTAAAAAAATGTAGTAAAATATTTATTGTATTTAAAACCAATATTATGATTCATTTAAAAATTACTAGTAAAATCATTAAAAGGAAGGTAAAGAATAAATACATTATAGAGTGTTTAGACTGTTACTATTTGTTATTATTCCATCAAATAAGCAAATACTGCCATCTATTGACCATTTAAAATATGGCAGGAAAAATAGTTTGTTAGATGTCCGCAGCTCTCAGTTTTAGCACTGGGGTTAAGGAGATATTGTCATTTAATCCTGGTGTTCTTATGGCATCTAATTTAATTTGCCACCATAACTCCCTATACCCCACCCACTCCTCCCATAAACCTCCTCTTAGTTCTTTTTTCACTTGTTCAATGACAAAAAATTGAAATTTTCCCCCTTCACATTCTTTTGTGTGTTTATATAATGCATTAGTATCTTTAGCCTTAGAAATTTCATATATATGTTCATATATTCTTCTCCTCAGGACTCGTTCCGTCTTCCCTACGTAAAATGAACTGCATTTATTGCATAGAGCCATATATATTACTCCTTTTGTCTCACAATTATGATAATCATTACTTTGTATGGTTTTACCTCTACTAGGGATAATTATTTCACTAGCATTGATCATATAATCACATTGTTTGCAGTGGCCACACTTGAAACTTCCTTTCCTTTTTTGCCCGTCAATCCCATAACCAATATTAATGTGTTTGCTGTGAGATTCTAAAATCCTTTTTATATTCCAAGAATTTCTAAATACTATTTTAGGTACCAACTTATTTAAGTTTTCTATGTCAGTTAGACTAGAAAATTTAGCCCATTCATTACGAAAAATCTCACTTAATTTTGTGTTGGAAACGTTATATTCCATGGTTAAAGCCTGTTCATAATTAGCTTCAATTCTAGTATCAGGAAGAGAATTATGGGTGGGGGTATTGACAAGTCTTTTACCCTTAATGGGTTGAAATCTAGTATCTCTACCTGATTCCACCTCTATTCTGAATTTCCTCACAAATTCTTTAGGATATCCCTTTTCTTCAAACATTTTATCAAGTAAATTACATTCTGTAATAAAATCCTCACTAGCACTAGTCATTCTACTACCCCTCACGAATTGTCCTTTGACAATGTTTTTCTTACAATGTGAGGGGTGTGCGCTAGTGAAGTGAAGAAAAGAATTACAAAACGTTTTTTTCCTAAAGATTTTAGTTTCGAAATCCTGTTCTGTTTTGTAAACTTCTATATCCAAATATTGTAACTTCTCCCTTGAAGTAGTATAAGTGAAATTCAGAAATTTAGTAGTATTGTTTATGTATTCAAAAAATTCTTTAAATCTGTCTATACCCGCTATCCAGAGTTTAAAACGAACAACTATTTGGGGTAGACAGCCTTTAGAGTAACCGTACCTGCCTTTGGTTATAAGTGATAGAGGATTCGTGGACTATTGGTATATTAAAGATTTACCTGCGGTTGGCTTTATTTAATCACTTGGGCTTTGCCATCATGATTAAACCACACCAACCGCGGGTAAATCTTCAATATACCACACCACGTTGTCGGTTATTGCTTAAATATCCTTTCCGTCTGTCAGGTTTGTATCTCTACAAGTCTTAAAACAGCCAAATCTGGTTTGTTTTGTATTCTTCAGATCTACTTTTTCATACATTACTGAGTAAGCGATTAATCAAATACCTCATATTTGTTATCATCCTTTCTAGACCCTCAATTTCTGAGCACAATTACTTTTCAATTTGTACAATATTAAGCTTATACTTTATGTAAAAATTGATGCAATATTATTTACTCACTTTTTATTTGAGTTAACATAACATAGAAATATTACTTCTCACTCAGTATAGCCTTGCTAAGTCTCATCGACAAACTGGAAGTTTTGCTGATGTCTTGGAAGAAAGTCTACAACAGTAAGTTTGATATAAACCTAAATCTCACTGAGGTGATGCCTTGTTTATGAATGTGAAGGCTGTAGCAAGTGAAATAACAGAACAGGTTGCAATCCACGATATATTGACAATAATAAATTGCACATTTTGCCTGACAAATAAACACAGTTACAGACACATGCTTTTGAGATTTACGTTCTGCCTGTAAGGCTTATTGCTACACTTGGTCTGTGCAATAAGACAGAGACTCAATTTATTTTCTAAACTTCAGTTCTTCTGTGTTATGTGTTGATTTGCAGTGCTTCATCATGCATGTGTTACCTGGCCTAAAACCTTTACATGTCTTTCAATTGCTGATCACCTGTAGTTTCCAAACATACTGTCATTTGTTATATACTTTTCTCTGTTTATTATTTCAAATGTAATTTTCTTATGTTGTCTCTCATGAATTCAATGCTTTTGCTCTATAAAATATTTCACCAGCATCTAGGGATCTGAGCTTCTTCCATTTTGTCTAATCCTAATTTGCAACTACACAAGGTTATTTTCTTATCCACATGCATTCTGTACCATGCAGACTTTAGTCCTAATCAGGAATCTACCAACAAGGCATAAATAACAGACTGTTGCCCAATGTGACTGCCACAGAAAGAAAAATACTTCTCAAATAATGAGTCTAACTGAAGGATAATTAAAATCATCTCTTACATTGGACAGGTTTGTGCTGCGCAAGTCTCAATATAGTCATATACCTCATGTGTGTCCTTCACTTTGCTGAACCTTCAGTTCTGGGCACAATTACTTTTCAAATTGTACAATCTTATGCTTATATTTATATAGAAATTGTTTTAATATTCCATATTCACTTTTTTCTCATTTAACATAATGTAAAAATATTACCCCTTAGCATACGTTTACATACTTTTCATCTATAAACTGGTAGTTTTACTGATGCTTTGGAAGAGAATCTCCAATGGTACGTTTAATATAAATCTAATTCTCACTGAGATGAAGCTTTGTTTATGAATGTATAGGTTGTAGCAAGTGAAATGTCAGAACGGTTTACTATCCACATTATACTGATAATAATAGCTTGCACGTATTGCCTAATGCAGATAAGTGAACATTTCTGCAAATGAACATGTAATGACAGAAAGTAAATGTCAAAAGCATCTTTCTGTAAGGCTTGTTGCTGCACATGCTCGGTGTAATAAAACAGAGATTCAGTTTATTTTCTACACCGCAGTTCTTCTGCTTTATGCGTTGATATGCAGTGCTTCATTATGCATGCATTATATGGCTTGGAACCTTTTCTAGTCTTTCAATTGCTGATCCCCTTTGGTTTTTAAACTGTCTATTAGGATGGATCCATTTGTGCTTTACTTATGACATATTTTTCTCTATCCATTCCAGTGTAATTTTTATTATACAGTCTCTCAGGATGCAGTCAGGGGTTTTAATCTATTAAATCTTCTACTGACATCTAGATATCTGAGCTTCTACCTTTTAGTGTGATCTTAATCTAAAACCTCCTGGGATCATTTTGATATGTAATCTGCTCTCTGCAAAGTTTATCCCTAATCAGATAACTATGAACCATACATAAATAAACTTTTTCCCAATGTGACTGCCTCTGACAAGCATTTCCCAAACAAGGAATGAAACTGATAGATGATTGCATGCTATCCCTTACTTTAGTCAGGTTTGTATCTGTACAAATATTAGAACTGCGAATTGTGGCTTATATTGCATTCTTCAGACTTAGTTGTTGTTACATTACTGAGTAAGAAATTAATTGAATACCTCGTGTTTGTTGTTACCTTTTTTGGACCTTCAGTTTCTGGGCACAATTAGTTTTCAAATTGTACAATATTATGCTTATACTTTATGTAAAAACTGATGTAGTATTTATTATTCACGTTTTATTTTGTCATTTAATATAATGTACAAATATCACTTCCCAGTATATCCTTACTACATCACATCTACAATGTGGTAGTTCATGTACTGGAAGAGAGTCTGCAATAATAATCTTGATATAAACCCAAATCTCACCAAGAAGACGCCATGTTTACGAATGTGAAGGCTGTAGCAAGTTAAATAACAGAACAAGTTACAATCCACAATGTTGTTGTTCTGTCTTTCGGCTTATCCCGGTTAGGGGTCGCCACAGCGAAACTCCGGTCCGCTAATGTTTGGTAGCGGATTTTTACATGCCGAGTTACCAGCCCTGACGCACAACCTTCAACGAAGACACGCCCATTCACGCATGCCTCCACACAGAAGATGCTCTAGCTGAGAATCGAACGGGACATCTTGCTGTGAGGCGACAACGCTGCCATAGCACCACTACCGCGGTTACAATCCACAATGTATTGACAATAATAAAGTGCACATTTTGCCTAACGCAGAGAACTGAACCTTTCTGCAAATAAACACAGTTACAGACAGAAGCTTTTTGAGATTTATGTTCTGCCTGTAAGGCTTGATGCTACACGTGGTCTGTGTAATAAGACAGGGACTTAAGTTTATTTCCCACACCTCAGTTCTTCTGTGTTATGTGTTGATGTGCAGTGCTTCATCATGCATGTGTCATATGGCTTGAAACCTGTTCTACTCTTTCAATTGCTAATCACATGTAGTTTTAAACAGTCTGTTAGGAAAGACTATTATTTGTTATTTATTTATGCTACATTTTTCTCTGTCCATTTCAAATGTAATTTTCTTATGTGGTGTCTCAGTATGCATTCACTACTATTACTGTATAAAATATTTCACTGACATCTGAGCTTCTTCCTTTTAGTTTGATCCTAAACTTTAACCACAACATCATCGTCCTCTCCACACATAATCTCTGCCCTGCAAACTTTAGTCGTAATCATGAAAGTACCAACAAATCATAAATAACAGACTGCTGCCCAATGTGACTGCCTCGGAAAGATGAATGCTTCTCAGGTAATGGGTATAACTGCTAGATGATTTTACATTATCCCTTACCTGAGTCAGGTTTGTATCTGCACAAGTCCCAATATAGCCAAACATTAATTTTCTAAATTACAACCTCATAAGATCACGTTGCTATCTACATGTATTCTGTGCCCTGCAAACTTTAGTACTCATCAGGTAACCTACAACCAGACAAGCGTAAAAGACTGTTGTCCAATGTGACTGTCTCTAACAAACGAATGCTTTTCAAGCAAGGAATGCAACCGATAGGTGATTCTAAATTATCCTCAGGTTTGTATCTGCAGAAGTCTCAGTATAGCAAAATGAGGTTTATTTTCTATACTTCTGATCTACCTACTGACACGCTGATGAACAAATGCAGATTTATTTATATACCTCATTTGTGGTGTTACCTTTCTGGACCTTCACTTTCTGAGCAGTATTAGTTTTCTAATTGTACAATATTGTGGTTACATTATTTTGGAATTTCACATTTTATTTTGTCTTTTGACATAATGTAGAAATATTACTTCTCAGTATATGTTTACTACCCATCATCTAGAAACTAGTAGTTCTGCTGATGCCCTGGATGACAACCTCAAAGGCACATTTGATATGAATCTAATTCTCACTGAGATGATGCTTTGTTTAAGAATGTGTAGGTTATACCAAGTGAAACACCAGAACAGGTTACAATCTACAATGTATGTATTGTATACTACAAAGTATGTGACATAAAGGAGACTATATATTTTGTGACTACTTTTGGCTCTTTTACTGATGTATTTGTAAAGATTGTTAGGCAATTTTGGAACTATTTATGTTCCTTAAATGTACAAGACTGGTTGAAGCTAAATTTGCAATTTTCATATCGTAGGGGTAAAAGTATTAAAGATTTTTTAGTTAAGAGTAAATTTAGTATACCCCCCCCTTGTGTTGTACAAAGATCTTACTAAAATAGGCACATTTGGCTGTGGGAAATGCAAGGCCTGTAAATTTATTGTGCCTTTTTTTGATCTAATCAATAATATAAAATTTATTACAAAGAATTTTTTTAATTGTAATACAGTAGGTGTGATTTATTGTTTACAATGTCCATGTAAAAAGTTTTATATTGGGGAGACAAAAAGGGCGTTTAAGTTAAGACTTCTAGAACATATTAGAGATATAAATAATTGTAAGGAGGATAGTCCTGCAGCTTCACACTTTGCACAGTTCCATGGGGGCATAAGTAATTATCTCAAAGCAACTGTTTTAGAGCAAGTTTGTCTACCTATAAATTATAAGGTAGATATTAAGTCTGTTTTAATAAAAAAAGAAGCAATGTATATTTTAAAATTTAAAACAATGTTTCCATATGGATTAAATGAAGAGTTTAATTGGAAAGCATTGCTTAATTAATTGCTAATGCTGAATGGTTAATTAATAATTGTAATTGTGTATATATTTGGTCACATTTTTTACTTGTATTATACTCCTTGAAGGCTTTTGGCCGAGACGTCAGAGAGAGCTTTTTATTAAATTTTTCAGTGGAACTTGTGGTGGTTGCTTTTTTTTTTTTTTTTTTTTTTTTACAATCTACAATGTACTGGTAATAATAAATTGCACATATTGCTTGACACAGACAGACAGATGAACATTTCCCCAAATGAGCAATGTTGCATGAATGGTAAGACAGATATCTCCAGGCAGAAGTCTGTATAAGATGGGAAAAAGTGTAGCACTTTTTATCTCTTTGATTAGAAAACACTGAGGTCTTTCAAGTGGAGATTAGGATTTGATATGACACACACCAGAGTGTCAGATTCGATGATTGGCGTAATAAGACACTACGAGAGTGTCAGACTCAATGACTGGCGTAATAAGGCACTACGAAAGAGTGTCAGATTCAATGACTGGAGTAATAAGGCACTACGACAGTGTGTCAGATTCAATGACTGGAGTAATAAGGCACTATGACAGTGTGTCAGATTCAATGACTGGTGTAATAAGGCACTATGACAGAGTGTCATATTCAATGACTGGCATAATAAGGCACTACGACAGAGTGTCAAGATTAAATGACTGGCGTAATTAAGGCACTACGACAGTGTCAGACTCGACTGGCGTAATAAGGCACTACAACAGAGTGTCAGATTCAATGACTGGCATAATAAGACACTACGACAGAGTGTCAGATTCAATGACTGGCGTAATAAGGCACTACGGCAGAGTGTCAGATTCAATGACTGGCATAATAAGGCACTACGACAGTGTGTCAGATTCAATGACTGGTGTAATAAGGCACTATGACAGAGTGTCATATTCAATGACTGGCATAATAAGGCACTATGACAGTGTGTCAGATTCAATGACTGGTGTAATAAGGCACTACGGCAGAGTGTCAGATTCAATGACTGGAGTAATAAGGCACTACGACAGTGTGTCAGATTCAATGACTGGTGTAATAAGGCACTATGACAGTGTGTCAGATTCAATGACTGGCATAATAAGGCACTATGACAGTGTGTCAGATTCAATGACTGGTGTAATAAGGCACTAAGACAGAGTGTCAGATTCAATGACTGGCATAATAAGGCACAACGACAGACTGTCAGATTCAATGAGTGATGTAATAAGGCACTAAGATAATATTTGGATCTGCAGGCTACACATTTGATAATTAACTGGGCAATGAAAACAAGCAGTATTAGTTGGCCAGTGAAGTCTATGCAGGGGTGAAGCAAGCTCTTCTGCACCTCAGTACTGCAGACCTGTATTTAAAGTAAGGGTGGTCTGAGAACAATCTCCACTGTCACACAGCTACCGAGAAAGTGAAAAATGGTGAATTTGTGCCACAGATGTAACAGAAACAGTGCCAGTAATGATTTTCTATAACAAACTGAAACTGGCGAAGTGCAACTCAACCAGTTGTATTTGATGAGCTGAAACCTTGTTCACTTGACAATCAACAAAAGGTAGAGATGCTGAAAAAAGACTGCAAAAATTAGAGCTCATCCCTTAAATTACACAAGGAACTATGTGAGCTGCCATCCCTTAAGGGCACAAAATGGAAATAAGCCACACCACTTAGAAAGTAGCCCAAGAGGTTGCCATGCTAGAGGACTAGAAGGATAAGTAAAGGTACACAAACTGAGTTAATTTAACTTAGTTGCAGGTGGAACAGAAACATGAAATACAGAAATAAACAAATAATAAAAATGTGTAAATCTGACCAAAACAATTTTAAATAGGTTCCTTAATGGGTTCAGCCATGCTTCATGCCCTGATTGGTGAGGAGAAGTACAGCTTCTCCAAAAAAAAAATGTAAACTGCAGTGCTAAAAATAAAGTCAGAATAAAAAGGTGTAACTGAAATAAACCTAAAGAATCACAAAACACAACAAAATACCTTGGCCATTTTACAAAATGGTACATCTGAAATGCCTGCTCAAAGCTCTGCAGTGGAAAAGAACTGGAGAAGCAGGTGAATGTAGAGCATTATGGTGTAACAGGAAGAGTTAGTAAACTGGAAATGTTTGGCATGCTGAACAGTTAAAGTGGAGTGGCCTTGGCAGTGCCAGCCCTACAAATCCTGCAGCCTGCGTTCTATGGCATCAGATGACCTTAAAAATAGATGTTTATATGGGACAACTACTGCAGTAGCTTCCTGATGTATCAGGATTGACTATACGCAAATATTCAACTGACTAGCCTGACTTCCACAGCTCTGCAGATTCCATCTTCTGCTCTTTTTTCTGGGAAGATGGTTATGCCCTTCACAGGGAAGAGCCTCCCACATTGAAAGGGCATGTTATGGAGAGCCTCAAATGCAGTACCGTGCCCTTAGGTGCCAAGTTTAAAAGCAGGCAGAGGCTGACAGTAACTATTTCACTTGGCTCCTACCCCTACTTTACTACTGTAGAATGATAAAAACGGCCAACCAGGAGCATCCTACTGCTTCTTTATTCAAACAAAAAAACAAATTGCCAAAAACTGAGCATACAGTTAAAAGTTTCGCCCCTAGTAAAACGGGACTTCATCAGAATACACAGCTATGTACTATAACTCCTTAAATAGTTTGCAACTTCTCGCAAGTAATCAAACCAGTACAAATGTTACTACTTAATACACAAGGGTTTCAACCCTTCCATTGCAGTATAAAAAACATGTCAAAATGGCAAAAAAATGCAACCATATTAAAAAAAGTTAAAACGTTTAAGCTGAAGTGCAATAAATATCTTAAAGTTTAAAATTATAAAAAAAAATATTTTTAATATGTGCTTATGTTGACTATAACAATAATAAATCACACATCCCTAAACTTAAAGAAATTACCTCATTTTCAGTACACTATCAATAGCTGTAACTTAATTTAAGCCAAAATTGGCTAAAGAATTTGTTTTTAGCTGCCATTTGAGCTCCTTCATTTAGAATTCCTTGGACATCCTTGAAACTATCCTAGAAAAATGGAGAAGGAAGTAGCAACTTTGTACTGGAGCAATGATCCTACCGGAGCACCTACATAATGGTGAGTTGCACACACAACTGCACTATGTTCTTAACATGGACCACTACTGCAGGAGAATTCCTGCCATATGGGATGACTTCTACAGCTATATCAGGAAATGGGAGGTCGACATTAAAAAACACTGGTCATCCTGTCGAGTCCCTTTAGATGAGTCCTTGCAGAACAGTAATTCTCAACATTGCACTACTCTTGGACTATGTGTGGATAGAAGATCAAGTGGCTACCTTGCAAATCTTCTGCACTGAGACAAGCCAGAAGAAGGAAGCTGAAACAGTAACCACTATCAAACAGTGAGCCTTAATCTGACCTAGAAGTGTCTTTCTGTACTTCTTGTAGAAAACTAAAACAAAGAGTAAGAAGGTCACACAGATAACCAACTGGTTAAAAAAACACAAAGAAAAATCTAGCAAAGCTAGACTTCGAACTGTGTGATACCTTAAACCTCTTGCATCAGAAGCCTCATGGGATATATGCAAATCCCCCTTTAAGTATATCAGGTGTTTCAGCTAAATGGCAATTCTGAATGTCCATGACTTTTGCAACAGCATCCTCCACTTCCACAGTTTACCAAAAATCCAAATGACTATGATTACTGCAGCATTTCCTTAAGATCTATCCAGAGTCACCTCTTGGAAGCAATCTACTTACTCTAGACCTTTAAGGGATTGCATGGGTCCAACTGGTTCAGTATGGATGGTGCAAAAAGGTAAACACTCATTCATAAATACCTGCCCACCAAATAAACTCCTCTTAGTTGCATGGAAACACTGGCAGGGTCTCATTCAGGATGCAAATTTCAGGAAGATTTTAGGAACCACCGGTTCTCCCTCACATGTAGCCTATCCAAGGATACGATCAGAAAAATAAAGGTCATATGCTCTAGGGCTTTGTGGAAGCTCATGTTGACATTAACATTCTGCTGGTTTCCAAAAGGCTGGCTTACATCTCCAATAGCTATACTTTGCTCTCTGCTGTTTTCATCATCATCATCATCATCATCAGCCCCCTTTTTCCCATTTTTTTCTACATGGGGTTGAGGCACTGTTTTAACTCTCGCCAACTCTCTTGATTCAGTGTCATGCTCCCGCCTTCTTCAACACTCATGCCTGACTCTCGCAAATCTTCTTTCACACAATCCATCCACCTCTTTGCTGGACGTCCTCGCTTCTTCTTACCTTCTTCTTGTCTGTCCCAAATCTTCCTCAACAGATTATCTTTTGCTTTTCTGCACGTGTCCGAACCACCGTAATCTGTTCTCTTTGATCTTTTCTGCAAATGAAGCTACTTTGGCTTCTGCTGTTATGTCCTCATTTCTTCGTCTGTCCCACAGTGTGCATCCTACCACCCTACTTAGGCACTTCATTTCCATCACCTCTAGCTTCTTCAACTGTTCTGCCTTTACTGCCCAGGTTTCTGTACCATACAGTAGTACTGGTTGCACCATTGTCTTGCACACCTTACTTTTCAGCTTCTTTGGCATTTTTCTATCATAGACTACACCTGACACACTATGTCAGCTGGCTGCAGCCCCTCTAATTCTAGCTTTGACCTCTTCATTCAGACTACCCTCCTCTTCAACCACCCCTCTCAGATACATGAATCTGTGTATCTGTTCTACTACATTCCCTTCTATCTCTATTCTCAGTTTCGTCTGATTTCCCCCAATTTGCTGCCATTACCACCATCTTATCTGTGCTTCGTTTCATCCCATGTGCCTTCAGTTTTGCATTCCATTCTCCTATCCTTTGCTAAAGTTCTAGCTCAGAGTCTGCCTGTAATGCCACATCATCTGCATACAGCAACTTTGTCCCCACCAACCTGTTTACTAATGTAGTCCATTACCAGTATGAACAGCAGTGGGCTCAGAGCTGAACCCTGGTGTACACCCACACCCACTGGGAGCCCCTATGTGAGGCCGAACATTTTGTTCGTACTTGAGTCACTGGGTCCTTGTACATAGCCTGCACTAATTCTACCAGTGCTTCTGGGTCTACAAACTACAGCACAGATACACAGCTCAGATCAGCTTTCTTGGGACCTTGTTATATGCTTTCTCCAAGTCTAGGAATGCCCAGTCAGACACTCTCCTCATCTCTAGCTTCTTCTCAAGTATCTGTCTCACTGCAAACATCAGGTCAATTGTGCTGCATCCTGATCTGAATCCAAACTGCTCATCTCCCATCTTACAATCTACTACTCTACGTATCCATTTATCAATCACCCTCTCCAGAATTTTCATGCAATGTGATAGGAATTTGATGCCTCTGTACTGCCTACAGTTGTGGCTGTCCTCTGTTCTTGTACACTGGCACAAGTATGCTTAGTCTCCAGTCATCTGGGCTACGCATTTCTCTCCACACTGCTATTAGTACCCTAAGGAGCCACTTCACCCCCATCTCACCCAGTATCGTTATCATATCTGCTTCACTCCACCTCACCCAGCATCGTTATCATATCTGCTTCACCCCACCTCACCCAGCATCATTATCATATCTGCTTCACCCCACCTCACCCAGCATCATTATCATATCTGCTTCACCCCACCTCACCCAGCATCGTTATCATATCTGCTTCACCTCACCTCACCCAGCATCGTTATCATATCTGCTTCACCCCACCTCACCCAGCATCGTTATCATATCTGCTTCACCCCACCTCACCCAGCATCGTTATCATATCTGCTTCACCCCACCTCACCCAGCATCGTTATCATATCTGCTTCACCCCATCTCACCCAGCATCGTTATCATATCTGCTTCACCCCACCTCACCCAGCATCGTTATCATATCTGCTTCACCCCACCTCACCCAGCATCGTTATCATATCTGCTTCACCCCACCTCACCCAGCATCGTTATCATATCTGCTTCACCCCACCTCACCCAGCATCGTTATCATATCTGCTTCACCCCACCTCACCCAGCATCGTTATCATATCTGCTTCACCCCACCTCACCCAGCATCGTTATCATATCTGCTTCACCCCACCTCACCCAGCATCGTTATCATATCTGCTTCACCCCCATCTCACCCAGCATCGTTATCATATCTGCTGTGACCTCACCTGACCCTGCTGTTTCCCTGACTTCATTTTCCTTAGCGCTGCTCTTACTTCCTCCAGGGTGGGCTCCTCTTCTTCTCTCATTGTAGGCGGTTTCTGGGGCAGTACAGCTTCTGTGGAGTTTTCTTCATTTTCAGAAGCTGCTGGAAATGCTCCTTCCATCTGCCTTTGATGTCCTGTGGACTGGTGTGCAGGTTGTTACTGGCATCCCTTTTGAAGAGTATCTGTCTATCTTTTTATCTTTCTGCCTTTGCCTTGCAACCTGATAGTTTCTTTGTGTCACTTACTGAGTCACTTTCCAGAAGTTGGTACAGTGCCTCCGATCCCCCTATTCTTTGCTACTGCAACTTCTTTCTTAGCCTCTTTGTTAGCCAACCAGTAGTCCTTCATAGTCTAGTCAGTCTTTTCTATCCGCCACTTCTTCCTGCACTCCTCCTTTCTTTTGATGAGTTCCTGGACTTCTGCATTCCACCAACAGCTTCCCTTACGTAACTTATTTCCATACCGGGCTCGGCCACATATCTTTTCTGTAGTCCTAACACATGGAGTTTTAGGCGCTGCCATTCTTGTTCAGATCCACCCATTTCCTCCTCTTCTTGGGTACTAGAGCCCTGAGTATTTCCTTGAACTGTTGTACTTTCTCTCCAGTCAACTTCCACGTCTTCAGCCTGGTCTCTGTTGACCTTAGAGTCTTTTCTGACCACTGCTTGCAGCTGATTGTGGCAACTAGTAGTTTATGCTGTGGGCTGACTGTTTCACTGGGGATGACTTTGCAATCATGGATTCTACCCCTGAGCCTTTTCCTTACTAGGAGGAAGTCTGCCTGAGTTGCATGTTGGCTACTCTTGTACGTGATATTGTGACTGTCTCTCTTTCTGAACCATGTGTTGGCTACTATCAAGCCATTTGCCAGACAGAAGTCTAGAATGGCTTCTCCTTCTTTATTCCTGTTGCCCCACCCATGTGGACCCAGGCAGTCCTCATATCCTGTTCTGTCTGTCCCGATATGTGCATTCAAGTCACACATTATCAACAACAATTCATGTTGTTCTGCTTTATCTAGTAGGTCCTGCAACTGCTGTCTGAATGCACTCTTTTCCTCACTATCACAACCCTGCTGTGGGGCACAGGCTGAGATTATGAATACTGGCCTATGATTACATTGGAGTCTGACTGCCATGATGTCATTAATTCTGATGATATCTCGTACTGCCTTCTGAAGTCTTTCTCTCGTCACAATTTCTACACCATTTCTAGCCTGTCCCCCATCTGAGTAGTAGAGTCTGGATCCCAAGCCAAGTGGCTTTGTTGCACTGCCCTTCCATCTCATCTCTTGGATACATAGGATATCCAACCTCAATCATGTCATCATGTCATCCACTTCCAAACTGCATCCTGTCAATGAACCTACATTAAGAGTAGCAATTCTCAGTTCATGTTTGGCAGGTTAGTTGGTTTTACGTCCAGCTTTCACTCAACAGAGCTATCCCAGGTAACCCAGGCTTGGCAACTAGACACCAGTAGCTTATTCACCAAGAGCTGCTGGGCTTTATGGCAGGCACACACTGGCCAAAAGAGGCACATATACCTCTCCCACTGTTAGCAAGGGTCCCTGGCCTGGGTCAGAGTAGGCCGGGTCCTCAACCCACTTATTACCAATAACTACCCATCCCATTTTGGCGACATTATTCAACATGACTGAATCACCTAGAGCCATATTTTACACTGCTAAGTGGCTAGAGCTGCCACAACATGCAGTCTGTGATCCGTGTTCTCCTATCTTGAGGATACTGCGCATCACAGTAGGTGCCCAAAGTGGTTGGTCTGTACAACTCTCCCCCCTATAGGGCACCATGTAGAGTCTGTCTGTGCTGCTGCCCACAGCTCCATTCACTGGTAAGTTTGAGATGGAAACACTTAGCATGTTTTTCGGACATGGGAGAAACCCCAGGGAGACAAATCGAGAATGTGCAAACAGGCATTGGTCAGAGGTCAGGATCAAACCTTGTACCTTGTGCATGGGAGGCGAAGACCTTAAACATTATGCCAAACTGGTCTCTCTGCTGTATTCAGTGGTTCCCAAAACAACATCATGGTTGTCTTTGTGACAATTGGGGAGAGATGGGTGAAGGCTGCCAGCCTACTCAAACAGAATTTGATATATAATCCTGGCATTTGTAAATAAATGTAAAATACAGGCATGTTTTCTTGAGTGAAAAAGAATACTGTGAAATGTGGAACTGCAAAATATGTAACAACATTGCACTTTACTGGCCTAGTGAAGCATGTTGTGACCCTTACATGTTAGAATTCGGCTCCAGTGAGTCTGGATGAAGGTTTCATGCCCATTGTTTTAAGGCTAAAGTTTATGACCAGAATTTAGATGTGGAATTTGCTTTATTGCTCTGGTTTCTGTTACAGTATACATGTGAAATAACTTACATTGTTGTAAGTTTCTGAGCAGGTGTTAGATTGCTAAATAATGCAGTTTGTGGCCTGAGAACTCCAGACTAAGTATCAAAAATGATGCAATTTGGGAGGGCCTTAGAGACATGTTTGTTAGTAATGTTTAAATACTATTTCTCACAAGAGACTGAGGAGCATTTTGATCTTGGATATCTAACTCAGCACTCTGCTTATGCTCACATGTAAGTTTTAGCACTGTTATTTCTTGTAGGAATAGTTAAAGCTAGTAAAGATTAATTAGGTATTTTTCTTTTAAATGAGACATGTCCTACTGTATTATTTTAAGTTTCTGTGTGATCTGTGAACTCTTAGATATTTCTGTGGTGTAGTAGTTTTGTCTTGTGTTTCAATTATTTATTATTATATATTTTTAAAACCTTATACCTGTGGCTGGTTTATGTAAATATAAATTATGCTTTAGAGTACATTTTATATTTATAGAGTTTACTGTCTAAGCCTTTCCAATAAGCCTAGACTGAATAGTCACATTACCATTGGATAATAATACTGCACAGTAATAACTGGACACCCTTTTAAGGACCTTTTAGTAACTGATATTATTAGCTGAGTGGTGGCAGGGATTACTACCGTATGGTCGGGGTAAAGGGGCACAGCTGGAGAACCTGTGTCAGCCTTTCCCAGGAGTGTCTGTGAAGTTGTATAAATACTTATCTCAAAGTGTGTGTGTGTGTGTTGTGTCAGCTACTTGGGCAGGGACACGAAGCACTGGCTGGACAGAGAGGGTACTGGAGGTTTTAGCTTGCTCAGCTAGGCTGAGACCTGGACCCTACAGCTGTAGCAGTAGGGAGTCTTACTGGGGACCTGGTGAGCAAAGGCGCAACCAGCCCCAGACTGACTGTGATCTCTGTGTGCACTTAACGGAAATTGTACTTTACTGTGTGTATTAGTTATCCTTTTCTCTCTTCTCAGAGACGACCTTCCTGGTGTTCGTGGTGAGGATTGAGGCTCCTTGATTGCTGGGCCAGGGCACGGTTGTCACAAATAGTGGCAGTGGTGGGATATCCTATTACAAGTGTTTGGCAGTGGTGGGGATCTACTTCACATACTAATTGGCTTGTAGTAGTGTGGGGTAGAGTGAATTCCTGTAGCTTATGTACAGTGATCTCTGAAAGTGTTTTGTACTCTAAAACAGACAAACAGTGTATAAGAGTTCAGATCACAATTGTTCCATTTCTTTTGTTAGCTTAGTGTTAGGCAGGGTGTGCAGGCAGCATGTCAGCAGTGGAGTATAGAAAGCTGACAAGGAGCCAGCTGGCAGAGATGTGCCAGGCTAGGGGACTGGTGCATGGAAACCTGACTAAAGCAGACGTGATTGCAGCCTTGGTTACAGCTGCATCAGAAAAAAGCAGCCTGAAGAACAATCAGACTGACAGTGGAGATGCAATATCCATGGAGAATGGACAGCGCAACGTTTATGCAGTGGACTTAAAAATCCAGCTGGAGCTAAAAGACTTGAGTTGGAGGCTAGGCATATGGAACTAGAAGCAGCTGAGAAAACGAGGAGTCTACAAGCTGAGGAAAATGAATGGCACAGAAGGCATGAGAGGGAAATGCTGACTCTTCGCCAGAGTCATGGAGGTAATGGGGAAGGGAGTAACCAGACCCCAGTAACACAAAAGGTCAGTAAATTTCTTCCACAGTTTAAAGGGGGGATAATGTTGATCACTTCATTCATATGTTTGAGCGGGTATGTAAATAGTATAAGGTTGACCAAGGGCTCTGGACACGGCTCATGACACCCTTACTCCATGGTAGAGCTGTAACTTCTTTAGTAAAAATGCATGACACTGACTGTTTTGATTATACTGCTGTAAAAAAACGTGTTGGAATATTTTAAGCTAACACCTGAAATGTATAGGAAAATGTTTTGTGGGCATAGACACAAGGCAGATGAAAATGTATGTGAATATGTTGTTGAACTTGAGCACTTATTTTCATAGCTGGGTGAGTGGATGTCAGGTCACCACTTCTGAAAGGCTGGCAGACCTTTTGGTGAGGGAACAAGCCCTTAGCACTTTGCCTGAGGACATGAGGATCTGGTTAGCTGATAGACAATGTGCTACTTCAGATGAGTTGGGGAAGGTGGGAGACCTATACCTGACCAGCAGGGCAGCCGTGCACAGGAAGGGGACCCCCAGTACTGCTCATGAGTCTAAAGGAACCCATGATGGGCAGCACAGACTGCCCCAACAGACTCCACCAGTAGCAAGGGAAGCCACTAGTTCAGGTACACATCCAGGAGCAAGGGTTAAATGTTTTGAATGCAAACAGTGGGGCCATGTGGCATACAGGTGTCCAGGGAGGCAAGGTGGGGAACCAAAGGCGAGGGAGTCAGTAAGTGGGAAAGACAAAATGCCAACAGTAGGTTGTCTTGAGACAACAGGGGTATGAAACTAGCATCCTGCAGATGTCCTGAGAGGGAAGGATTTGGATGAGTAAGTACTATGTACTTATGCAGTTACATGCAGGGAAACTAGGAGACAAGCATGTGGGTCTGGTAGCCTGGGGGAGACCCAGACAGAATGCATACTTGGAGTCAGGTCTGCTGAGATGGTTACTTCAGGGAGTGAGCTACTCTGTAGCAGTGAGACTGAATGTGAGCCACAGCTGCTTGTGGGTACTGATGTTCCCTTGGACAGGGGTAAAGTACAGTGGTATACCTACCATAAATGTAGATGTTCAAGTTTATTCACTGTTGCAGTCCTTACTCTTGGGTTATCCTGCTGGCAGGCTACCCGCAGTCGGCCAGAATTTCAAAGTCTAGGTCCGGCGTCGGTTGCTGTCGCCTCTTTCCTGATGTCAGTGCGCCAGAGGTATAAAAGATGCAGCCGACGCCATTTTCTTCAGTTTTTCTTGCCCCAAGTGTCAGGTGCCCCAAATAGGTAGGCTGAAAAATATAGCAATAAGAAATGCATGCACAAAAATAACATTTCCTTCATCTACAAGCAAATACACCAAAAAGGTTGTATAGGATAAAGAAGTGTAGATAAGTCCCAGCAAAGAGAAGGGGGATGGTGGGTGGGTAACCTGGACTGCAACAGTGAATACACTCGAACATCTACATTTGTGGTAGGTACACAACTATACTATGTTCATCGTGTTTCACTGTTGCAGCCATTACTCTTGGGATGAATCTCAAAGCTGAGTATGGGTGACTAGGCTAAACAGGATTAGGAGAGGCTATGAGGCCCTGCAGAACTGCAGTGGCGAAGCCTGCTCTGGACTTAGAGTAGAGAGGCAAGCGGTAGTGTTTTGTAAAGGTGTGCACTGAACTCCAAGTTGCAGCCTTTAAGATGTCTTTAGTTGGTACTCCTCTGAAGAAGGCTGCTGAAGTGGCTGCTGCTCTGGTGGAATGAGGCCTAATACCCTTAGGCACTGATTTGCCATGTTGAGAATAGCAGAAACGGATGCAATGGCCTATCCATTTAGAAATAGTCTGTTTTGATATAGCCTTTCCTTGTGATCCTGCAGCATATGGCACTAAAAGTTGCTCAGTCTTTCTGAAAGCTTTAGTTCTGTCCAAGTAGAAGCGTAATGGAGCCTTTTTCCATTAGTTCCTATAGTTCGCTGTATTTGAAGGTTTCTTCTGAGTCAAACATAATCTCTTTGACTCTTCCAGAGGTCCTGCTGTTAATGCTTGTTGTGTCTTGTCATTAGCTCAGTTTCAAAGTTTCATGGTTTGGAATGATATGTGATGTGCATATCTGAGGCAATTTTGGTCTTATCTTTTAGTTGTTCCATATAATTCGAGAAATGCATCAAAGAGCAGGTTGTTCTGTTGCCAGTCTTGTATCAGTATTATCCTGCTAGTCCTTGGGCGTTGATTGTTGATTTTTAGTTGAGCTATCAAGGTGAGAGGTGGGACTGCATATGCTTAGGCCTTTCCCCAGCTGAAGGAAGAGGGAACATGCCCATGCTAGGGTGGAATGTGTGGAGGCAGAATTTTTCCACTGGTGTGATTGAGGTGATGCAAAAATATCTATCTGAGGTTTTCCGAGATCTTTTTGATGGATATGAAGATGTCAGTTACGCTTCCATTTCCCATTTCTTTGAGATGGTCTTGAAGATGTCCGTAGAGTATTTTCCTTCGGTTTGATGTGGTACTGTCTGCTATGTTGTTCAGCCTGATCAGTTTCATTCCTCTGTACAAATGTTCTGTCAGGGGGTATGAAGTGTATGACCCTGGTCATTGATTTTAGCATGACAGTGGGTATGTCTGTCCTATGTGTCGTTGGTCCTTGCACTCTGGATGACTTTGGTGTTGTGTCCTTGTTTACTGCCAGCATCTTTTTTAGGTTGATGTACACACTTGCTTGTTGAAAGTGTGTCCACAATCCTTTTTCCGTTTGTCAACATGTGCTGGTAGCATGTGGGTCCCCATCCTTGTTTGGATGGTCACAGCCTTGACATTCTGGAGCCTTTGCTGGCTTTGGTGTAGTAGGCCTGATTCTGGAACTCCCTTGACTAAGTTGCCTGGGAGTGTCTGTTTCTGTCATGGAACTGTGCCTGTGTTGCAGGATTAATGTCTTTGTTGGGATGTTCTGCTGCTGTCCTTGTTCCAGTTTTCTGGCAAATGGGACCAAAATTACACCATATTTCTGCAATTTGCCACTGTGCAATAGGATTCTTGCTGTTTTCTTGTCTGTTTTTGTTACCATGTTTTTAAAGAGGTTTGCTTGTTTCTTTTCTGTAGCTAGGAATGACATTGTTGTTTATGTGGCAATTTTTGTTCTGTGTCTTGTTTGGGATTAAATCATTTTGTTTTTTTGTAAATTGACCTTGTATCCCAGTGCTTGTGTAGGTAGTGATAAATTTGTATTTGAAAAAATGAAGTGCTTAAAGTTGTTAAATGACCTTGTAGCTTTGTTGTCCTAGCTTATGGTTGCCCAGGCTTGGCAGGTAGCATGCAAGGTCAGCATGTAGCTCAGGCCCTGTGTGAATACTAGGATGTGAATAGATTGGGCGCAGGGGAGGGGCTGAGAGGCAATGCTGCCTTGATCCTGCAATTGATCTGAGGTATAATCTGGAGAATTGAGATGCTCAGGACGTGCAGGAGACGCTCATGAGGATGATCCTTACATCTAGCTCCTTACCCAGCATGCTCCTTGCTGTACATGCAAGAAAGCTTGAACAGGGGGTTAGTTTGATGGGAGGGCTTATGGTGCTCTGAATTAGAGTGTGACAGCCAACTCTCATGTTTCCAAACTTTTTCCCTAGTCTGGCACTAGTCCCCTTTTTTTGTAGAACCTGTTGGCACTCTTTCTTGGCTCTCTTGTTTTGCTCTCTCTTGTTTGCTTTGTAATTTATCTGAGCTGGAGTTGTTGTTTAGCTTGCATTTGGTAGACGGAGGTGGTCTTTGTGTTGGAAGGAAACCGGTAACCTAGATTGCATGTTTGTAAATGGTTTGTGTCTTTTGTTATGTGTTTGCCAGTTTGTTGAAGTTAAGGTTAACTTGTTAACTGTTTCCGTGCTATTTGTTTTCAGTAGGCGGTCCCGCCTAGGCCTGGATGTGGTTGTGTTGATGTAGTCTGTGTGGATTTATTGTCTGTGTGGTTGTGGTTGCTTCTGTTGTCAGGTTTGTACCTTCGCCCTCCTCTTGTTTGTGTCTCACCTAGGGGTTCTCGCCCTGCCCTCGCTCTATCTCTGCCCTTTGGAGATTTTGCCTTTCAGGAGAGGATTCATGCTAAAGAGTGGGGATCTTAAACTTTGGGGTTGAACTAAACTTTGAACTGAAATCTTAAAATCTAGATTTTTCCCTTTAACTTTTCTTTCTTTTTCTTCAAACAAACTTGTCTTCTCCATAAAAGCAGTCAACAACTTAGCTTTAACATGATCGGTAGCAACTTAGCCTTCGCATAGCTTACCTTAGCTTTAACATGCCAGGCATGGCTGATCTTCTTGCCACCTCCAGTGCATCATAAGCACACCTCCAGTGCATCATACTAACCTGTTGTATGTTATTTATCAACCTGTGTTATTATTGTATGTTATTTATATTTTATCAGTCTTGAGAGATTCATCAGCGTTTAGCTTTTTACTCTTGGTATTGTACATAAACTGTATGTATCATGTGAAACTGTTTAAAAGTACTAGAGCTGAGAGTAGCTGAAGTGTAGACCTTTTTACCCCCTTCCCTTTCAGAAGGAATAGCCCTTTTTGCTATAGTAAGGTTTTTTACATTATCGTGGTGGCTATAGCCTGAGGGTCTGCAAGTGGGGGGTTGTAAAGGGTAAGATGAAAGGTGGTGAGTGTGATCTATCTGTCTGTAATTTGGCAGGGGTGGTCTGCAGTAAGGGGCAGGGCCTCTGGAGCATCGTGAAAGCATCATCCACCACATCAGCCACCTGGAAGATATAGCAGGTATAGCTAGCTGCATGTGGTGCCTGTGGAAGTCCAAGTCTTTTTCTGGAGTCTGAAAAAATCCTGAAAAATCGTGTTCTGCTCTCTCATCTCATCTAGGTTTCCCCAAAGGAGGAACAATACAGTCTGGCTCTGCTGGAATGGATTCTTCAGCATCAGAATTCAAAAATTGAAGAAATTGGATTCTGGCTGGTCAGTTATCTCTGATTCAGGAGCTGAATCATCAGAGGACCAATCATCAGGGGGCTCAGGGGCTAGGTCTCTTCTCTGGGGGCTGAGGGGCCCTGGGCCAGGTGAGAGAGAGATCAATTAAATAATGAAATTAAAATTTCTGCCAAAGTAAGCAATGCTGAGAACAGAAAGAGGGCCTGGGGGTGGGGGGTTTAACAGGCACTGTTTTAGTAGTCTTTCTGTTCTTAGGGCTGGCGAGAGCCTTATGGTTGGAGGCCTTAGGAGGCACTCACCGGCCTGCGATACAGGGGTGGAAGCTCAAGGAATGGTGGTTGATAAGGCGAGAACAACCACCGTATAAAATAGCGAGGCTGTGAGGCTGATTCAAGAGGGCCCAGTTGTAGCAGATTGTGAGATTTCAGATTCAGCTGTACTTTGATCAGTTTTCACCCTCGGTTTCAAGCGCTGGGCTTGATTTGCTTAATCATTTTTTTAATCAGCCACCGGACCCATGAGTGTCTTTCATTCTTCGTTTTGGCAGATTGGGTAGTCGGAGGATCGGGCGGCGTAATGCCGGCAAAATCAGAACCGAAAAACTGTTCTGCAAACTCGATGCCTGCCGCTCGGCCGGGTGGAAAGAAGCGCGACAGGGCTGGCTGCTACTGCACAACAATGGGCTGGGCCTAAACAAGGCGAACAATAAGAAGTTTAAATCTGTTACGCAAAAACAATTAATTTCCCACTGACATCGACATCGGCAAGAAAAAGAACCCAAGCTGGAGCAAGAAAGAGTCTTTTTAAGTCTCCAAGCATTCGTAGAAGTAATCTCTGATCCGACCGACCGACGGCACCCAACAGCTTCGCTTCTGCTTCGCCACCCCGCCCGAAGAAATAAAGTCTGAGGATGGCCGTTCGGCTGATGCGCTATGGCGAAGACCCACAGTGCCGGGTGAGTGAAGCCGGACTCAGCGAGGCCGACCGGACTTTTTGGAAGGGACGACGAAGCTGGTCTGACGACAGGACAACCCAGTTGTTATGACTGCAGATGCATCCATGAAGGACATCTGCCTGTGTATGTCCAAAGAATACAGAATTTTCTCACCCTTGTTCTGTGGATTTGGGTAAATGGTAGGCAAGTGAATGGTTTGATTGAGGGACACACTGGACACCACCTTAGACATAAATGTAGGGTTTGTCCTCAGAGAAACCCTGTCCAGATGAAAAATGATGAAAGGTTCCACAGCCATGAGTGCTTGTAACTCAGAGACTCGCCCTGCAGAGGTTATGGCTAGGAGCAGAGCTGTTTTCCAGGATAAGAATTTAATATCCACAGTTGATGCTGGCTCAAAAGGAGGAAGTGTGAGTTTTTCCAAAACATAATTGAGGTCCCAGGCCAGAATTGGTGCTCTCCTTGGAGGCCTAATGTTTTTGGCTCCTCTGAGGTACTGCCTTATTAAAGGATGAGAAAAGATAGGTGGTTCCATATTGCAATGTGCAGAAATGGCAGAGGCATGAATCTTAATTGATGAGGAAGAAAGGCCTTTGTTCATCATCTCAGTTAGGTATTGTAAAATCTGAGGAATATTTGGTACAGACGTGTCAATGCCTTGTTCCTGGTTCCAAGCACAGAATCTTTTCCATTTTTCTGCATAATATTTTCTAGTACTGGGCCTGCTGGCCTCCAAGACAACATCCATAACTGCTTTTGAAAGAGGGGTTTTCTGAATGGCTACATTATCCGCCATGCTGCCAGATTTAAGGTCCTGAGTTGGCTGAGCAGGATCTGATTGTTTTGTGGGGTCAGCAAGTGATAAGTTTGAGGCAATATCCATGCTGGACCTTGAGACAAGCTCTTTAGGATTGGGTACCAGTGCTGGTGTGGCCAGTCTGGCCCAATCAGAATCATTTTTGTCTTCTCTTATCTGACCTTTAGGAGTACTCTGGGAAGGAGAGGCAGAGGAGGAAAAGCATATACTGTTAGATTTTTCCAGCTGAATGATAAGGCGTCCACTTTCCATGCTTGCTTGTGATAAATCCTTGTGCAGAATCTCTGCAATTGACAGTTTTGAGGGGAGGCAAATGGGGATCCCCATTTCCATATTATCATCCTGAAGACTTGTGGATCCAGTTTCCATTCGTGGGGATCCATGAGGTTTCTGCTTAGTTCGTCCGCCAGAGTATTTTGTTTTTCCTGGCAAGAATTGTGCTTGTAGGTCAACTTGAAAAGCCAATGCTGTGTCTCATAAGGTCATTGCTTGTCTGCAGAGGGGGTAAGAATGAGTACCTCCCTGCTTGTTTATGTACCACATGAACGTAGTGGTGTCTGTCTTTATCAGTAATTGTCCTGGTTGAAGAAGGTCCTTGAAAGCTGTCAGGGAGTTTTGAACAGCTAGCATCTCTTTTTGATTGATGTAAAGATGCATCTGGTTTGCAGACCATGTGCCCTGAATACATTTCCCTGCCATATGTGCCCCCCAGGCATAACCTGATGCATCCGTTGTCAGTGTCTGTCTGGGTGTGGGTAAACTGAATGGCAGACCCTTGTTGTGGTGACAGGCTTCTGCCCACCATAGAAACTCCTGTTGTAGGCAGGGAATGAGTGCAATTACTGTCTCCAGGCTGTGGCAATGCTGAGTCCAAACACTTTTCAGATACCATTGTAGTTTCCACATATGCAGTCTGGCATATGGAATTAGTAGAATGCAGGATGCCATGGAACCCAAGGCCTGCAGGATTTTCCTTGCAGATAAGTGGGTTTTTGTTGACAATTTCTTGAAGTAAGTAGTCAGTTGTTTTTGCTTGTCTGGCGTGAGATAAGCCATCTGGGTAGTTGTATTTAAGCTTGCACCCAGGAATATTATCTCTTGAGAGGGCACTAGTTTTGATTTATTTTCATTTACTGTGTACCCTAGGACAATTAGTAATCTTTTTTCAAATGCCAGATGTTGGTAGAAGAGTGTCTTTGTTCTCTGCTTGAATTAGGCAGTCATCCAAGTAGGGATATATTTGAATTCCTTTTTGTCTGCAAAACACAATTACTGGTGCCAGGCATTTTGTAAAGACCCTGGGTGCAGTAGATAAGCCAAAGGGCAGTGCAGAGAATTGATAATGCATTGAGCCAGCTATGAATCTGAGGTATCTTCTGCAAGACTGTCTGATTGGGACATGCAGGTATGCCTCTTTTTGGTCCAAAGTTACGAGCCAAGCCCTCTTGTCCAGCATGGGCAGTAGCTGCTGAAGAGTCAACATCTTGAATTTTGGAACTTCCAGAAACGTATTTAGTATAGACAGGTCCAGAACTGGTCTCCAGGTTTTGTCCTTCCTGGGTACTAGACAAAGTCTGGAGTAAAATCCTTGCCCCTGCTCTTGTTGTGGTACTTGCTGAATGGCACTCATGTCCATGAGGGCTGTAATTTGCTTTTGTGCCTCTGCCCATTGATTGTGTGGCACGTCTGGCATGCCCTTTGACCTTGGTAGAGTGTGAAAATGGAACCTGTAGCCTTGGGACTCTATGTTCAAAACCCATTTGTCTTGGGTAACCATTTGCCAGTTTGATGAAAAAAGTGCTAGCTTTCCCCCTAAGGGGGCTGTCAAAAGAAAACTGCTTGGAACTGGTAGAGGAAAGTCATTGGGACTGTTTCCTGTAAGGCTGTGATTTGTCTTCTCCGCTTTTGGAGGTAGGAGCACCCCATTGTTTAGGTCTGTATGAGCCTTGGGGTTGAGATCTGCCTCTGGGACGTCTGTATCTGCCTCTTTGTGGTCTGTCTGAGACTGGAAAGGACCAATTTTTAGAAGGCCAGTTTCTGCTAAACCTGGGTGGCTTTACCTTTAAGAAATCCTTTACTGTCTGCATGGATTTTGCTTTATCCTCCATTTTTTCATCACCTCTTCTGCTTTAGTACCAAACAAAGTGTCATGCTGTAATGGTGCATCTAATAATTTTGCTTTAACATGATCAGGCAGATTTTGTTCCTTTAACCAAGCATGCCTTCTAATAACAGAACCTGTAACAGCGGCCCTGCAAGAGGCCTCCGGTGAATCATAACCACATTGCAAAGTATTCTTTCCCACTTGTTCAGTTGCATGCAATAAATCCTGCAATTCCTTGTTTTCTGCACATTCAGTATTTGTCAACATTTTTTGTTTAAGTAGTGACACTAAATATTGCTGATATTTAAGCATATGAAATTGGCAATTTAAAGCCCTTACAGCCAGGGTAGCAGAAGTGTAAACTTTTTTCCCCATCTATCTATAGCCCTAGTATAGCCCTAGAATCCCTATCAGAGGGGACAGGGTTTTTGCAGTGGAAGCTTTAACTCCCTTGGGACCCTGAGAAATAGTTTCTGGGTCTGCTGCAGAGTTTTTATATAGGAATTTATGAGAATCCGGGACCCTGTAGTATCTGTCTGGCTTAGCAGGTGCAGGAGGTAAAGAGTCAGGGGACAGTCCGGACTCGGAAAATACATCATCTACAATGTCTAGAACAGGTGGAATAGCTAGGGGTCTGTGCTGAGGAAGAAGCAGGAAGTCTCTGAGTCTTTTCTTAGACTCAGAATAATCTTGGCTCTCCCAGTGGAAATGCTCCCTCATAGTATGCAGCGTTTCCCCAAAAGAATAGTCCTCAGCAGGAGAGGCTGAAGGAATGGATTCTTCAGCATCAGAATCCTCATAGGGAAGCATGGGGTAATCCTGTTCAGAAGAGGAATCAGAGGAAATAGAAACCTGATCAGAAGAATCATACTCTGTATCTTGCCTAGGCCTCTTGGGGGATGGGAGCCCCTGATCAAAGTAATTAGGTCTTCGGCCATTTTGAGCATCTGTCTTTTAGGCACGGAAGTCTGAAAAGGAGAATGCTGTACTTGTTTCTTTGTCTTTAGTGCTTTAGTCTTTGTCTTTGAAGCTGAGGATGGCTTAACATATAGTTGTGTCGGTCTGAAGACACACTCAGAAGCCGATGCCTGCTCAGCGGCACCGGACCCATCTGAGGGATTGATTTCCGAGTGTCCAATACCTTGAGTTTCCAGAGACCCAGTCGGCTCCACTTGGGAGTCGGTAGCGGCCTGTGGCTCTGAGGTAGCAGGTGCCAGGGGCTGCAAATGTGCCTCACTGAGAACCGACGACTGGGGCTGCAAATGCGCCTCAAAACTCTGGTTGTCGGCTGTTCCACCGGCATTATATAATTAAATCGTCTGCCAAAGTAATGAAATGCAAAATCGAACCAATGCTTGATAGTGCGTTGGTTGAATCTAGCACAAAACTGACAGCTAGCAACATTGTGATCAGGGCCTAGGCAAGGAATACAGTAAGAGTAAAAATCCTTATGAGGTATTTGCTTCCCACAAAAAATACAATTGTTAACTTTTTCTGACATCGGACTGGAGCAAGAAAAAAGTTTCCCCAATGGGGTACTTAGCTTTAATGAAGACTTCGGTTCTGAAATTCAGATTTGAAAATCTCAGGAGTTGGCCGACCGGCACTTGTGAACTGATTTTGCTTCGGGCGCCGTGCGGCAAGAAAGACTGAAAAAAATGGGGTTGGCTGCATCTTTTATACCGCTGGAGCACTGACGTCAGGGAAGAGGTGACAGCAACCAACGCCGGACCTAGACTATGGAATTCTGGCCGACTGCGGGTAGCCTGCCAGAAGGATAACCCAAGAGTAATGACTGCAACAGTGAATCATGATGAACATCTGCAACGGTAGAGGTGAGTAGTAGTACCCAGGCTGACAGTGAGGCACTGCTGTCAGAGGATGCCAGACTTCCTGTGGTAGAGGAGCTGGGAAGGGTTACAAGGAGAGACTTGAGACAGGCTCAGCTCTCAGACCCTACAGTGCAAGGCCTGAGGCAGGTAGCTAGGGAGGCACCTGATTCTCAAGGGTAGGGGGAATCTGTATACTGGAACTTTTAGTTATGTACTTACCATAACTTTAGATGTTTGGGATCCATCTCGCCTACATTCTGTACTGATGGGTTCGGAGCCGATCCTTGGCTCCGACTCGGCACGCTATGCTATAGAGCGAAGTCTCTCATTGGCCGAGCTATTCTATATCCCAGGATGCACCACCGCTACTTCCCCAGATCTTGTTTGTCCGCACTCATGCATACACACATAACTGTTTATATAACATTGCCAGATGTTTCAAGATGAAACAATAGAACTCGGACCGTCCGATCTCTTCTGATCTCCAAGGCAGGGGGAAGGAGGGTGGGTTATTAGGAATGTAGGCGAGATGGATCCCAAACATCTAAAGTTATGGTAAGTACATAACTAAAAGATGTTATGTGATCCTATCTCGCCTACATTCTGTACTGATGGGACAGCGTCCCTAGCACCTGATTCCTGGGTGGCTCACTGGAAAACACTCCTGAGAACTGTGGAACCAAATGAAGCTCGCCCCCGAGATGCCAGATCCAATTTGTAGTGGGAAATGAAGGTGTGCGGGGAAGACCACGTAGCCGCAGCACAAATGTCACTAATGGCAAGCTTAGAGGAATAAGCCTGACTAATACAGTCCCTGATCCATTTGGCAATAGTGACCTTTGTGACAGCTTTGCCCAATTTATTATCCGAAAAGGACACAAACAATTGATCTGTTTTCCGTGTTTGTTGGGTCATGTCTAAATAAAAATGCAATTGCCTGTGAACATCCAATGTATGGGAGATGTATTCTGCTTTGTTTGAGTACTTTGGGAAGAAAACTGGAAGTTCTAATGACTGTTGCAGGCAAAAACTGGAACAAACTTTAGGGACAAAAGATGGGTTAGGCCTGAGGGATACTCTATCTTTGTGAAAAAACAGGTACGGTGGTTTGACAGAGCTTGAAGCTCTGAAACCCTTCTGGCAGAAGTAATCGCGACCAGAAAGGCAGTTTTCCAAGAAAGAAGTTTCAAATCACAGGTTGCTGCCGGTTCGAAGGGGGAGGAGGTTAAGGCACGTAATACCACATCGAGATCCCACGGAGGAGCAGGATGAGAAATCGGAGGTCGTAAAAGCGCAGCACCTTTCATGAAGGTTTTACACAATCTGTTGCTCATTAAAGGTGGGTTTATAGATTCATGAAAATTGGAAATAGCTGCCAATTGGACCTTGATGGTAGAGACTGAAGAACCTTGATTGAATAGGGAAGTTAGAAATTTCAGGACTTCTGACACCGGAACAGTGATGGGATCCAGACCCGGAGTTGAGCCCAAATAGCAAATCTCTTCCATTTGCTAGTATACAATTTCTTAGTGGCAGACTTGTGGGCCGAGGATAAGATATGTATGACTTCGGGTCTAAAGTATGATTCCTGACTATAGTCGGAAGAGGAGGAGCCAAGCTGTTAACTTCAAAGTGTGAAGGGACTGATGGAGTTGTCCCGACTGATGAATTAATAGGTCTGGGATCTGATCCAGGAACCATGGGCCGTCCAGTGCATATTTCAAGATAGGGAACCATACCTGACGAGGCCAGTAAGGGGCAACTAAAATCATTTTGCTCCCCAAGTGAGACGCCTTTTGGATCACTCTGGGAAGGAGGGGAACTGGAGGGAAGGCGTATAGCAAGCCGGTGGGCCAAAGATGGGCTAATGCATCCATAGGACTCTCCCCCGGAGCTGGAGTGAGAGAGAAGAACTTTCTGCACTTCGCGTTCAGCGGGGTTGCGAAAAGGTCGCAACAAGGAGTTCCCCATCTGCTGAAGATCTGAGTTGTCACTGCATCGTTCAGAGACCACTCGTGAGGAGAGAGAATAGTTCTGCTTAGTCTGTCGGCTATCACGTTGGATTTCCCAGGGATACGAGTCGCTACCAGAAAACGTCTGGTCGCCACTGCCCATTCCCAAACTGTCATGGCCTCTCTGCAAAGGGGGTAGGATCTGGTCCCTCCCTGTTTGTTCAGATACCAGACTACTAACATGTTGTCGGAGTGAATGGCAATTACGCCCTGAGGGAGGTAATCGTGGAGGGCTTGTAGAGACAGAAACACCGCCCTCATTTCTAGAATGTTGATATGAAGGAGACTCTCGTCGGAATGCCAATTGCCTTGGACTGACCTGCCCAGGTAATGACCCCCCACCCCGTCTGGGAGGCGTCCGTCGTCAATGTGGCCATAGGAGGAGGTGGAACAAAGGGTCGTCCCTGATCCAGATTGGAGGGCACCAGCCACCAGCGAGGGTCCCGTTTGCAGGTTTCCGTGATCCGTATGAGGTGACTGAGGGGGAGATCCTGAAAGGACCACTGTGTCGATAGGAGCCACTGGAGAATTCTCATATGCAATCTTGCTAAAGGGACTAGGAGAACAGTGGCCGACATAGAGCCT
The DNA here is from genome assembly GCF_019279795.1 of Protopterus annectens. Lineage (NCBI taxonomy): Eukaryota > Metazoa > Chordata > Ceratodontiformes > Protopteridae > Protopterus > Protopterus annectens. Next base: position 1,882,089,716 of record NC_056731.1, on the reverse strand, counting down.
AATAGCTGCAGGACCATCCTGGCTGGAGCTTTGGATCTGAGAAGCAAGGCTCGGACTTGAGCCTGTATAGTCTGTATCCTTTCTGTAGGAAGATAGACCCGCATTTGGTTTGAGTCTATCTCTACTCCGATGAATCTTATGCGCTGAGATGGCAGCAACACAGACTTTGGCCAATTGAAGGTGATTCCAAGGGAAGTGCCTAGTGATATGGTGGCTTGTAGGTTCTGCAATAGTAGACGCCTGGAGGTGGCAGTTAGGAGCCAGTCGTCCAGATACGGAAACACCTGGAATCCTAGACTCCTCAGGTGAGCAGTCACGACCGCCAAACATTTGGTGAACACCCTGGGGCTGTGGTGAGACCAAAGGGCAGTGCAGAACTGAAAATGACCGTCTCCCAGGCTGAAGCGCAAATGTCTCCTGGACGCCTGATCTATCAGGATGTGATAATAGGCGTCCTTGAGATCTATGGAGCACATCCAAACACCTTTCTCCAGCAGTGGGAGAATGGATTGTAAGGTGACCATTCGGAACTTGGACTTCTTGACTGATCGATTTAGGATGCTGAGATCCAAAATGGGCCTCAAGTCCCCGGTCTTTTGGCACCAAAAGAATCTTGAGTAAGTCCCTAATCCGATCTGGTCTGGGGACCGGTTGGATGACTCCTTTTGAAGCAGCTTTGAGATTTCTAAGGCTGCGATTTCCGTTGACTGGGTGGCGGGTCCGGGATTTTCTTGGACGGTGGAGGGTGTGAAAAGGGATGGCGTAACCTCCGGCTATGATTGAAGCACCCATCGGTCCTGAGTGATACCTTCCCAGGCTTTTAGGTGCCTCGAACGACCCCGACTGGCTCGGAGCTGCACAGTCGGGCAATCCTTCAGGGATTGTGGAAGGCTGAAGAGCCACGAAAGGACTCGCGGTCTCCAGTGTTGCGGGGCCTCTGCCACCTCTGGGACGGCGTCTTCCAGAAAAATTTCCCCTCCTCTGCCTCTAGAAGGGGATCGTCCTGCTGAGGGATAAGACTTCTGGGATTTATGGAACCACATTTTCCCTCCTCTTTTAGCCTTGGGGTAAGGCCGAAGGGAGTGGAAAATCGTGCCCACGGCAGTCAAAGTCTTACCTTCTTGCTCACAGTGGGTCAATGTGTCCTTTACCTTGGGTCCAAACAAAGAGGACCCATCAAAGGGAGCGTCGGCAAAGGAAGACTTAAAGGCTTCCACAAAATGACACAGGCGGAGCCAGGCTTGCCTCCGTGAGAGCAACACCCGTACCTGCCGCTCTACTCGCCTCGGCTGCATATGAAATGAGCCTCATGGACAAGTTTGATATCGATGACAGCGTAGCCAACTGAGAGCCAACCGTCTGGGCCAGCTGCTCAGGTAGGTTACCCAAGAGGGTATCTGAAAGCTCCTTGATCAGATCCCTCTGAAATCTGGTGAAGTGCGTCAAATAGTTCAGGGACCTTAAGGTAAAGGCCGCTGAACTGAGGGTGCGCTTACCGATCCATGCTCCTAGACTCCTTATTAGGAGGATGGACGGACATCGAAGCCTCTGTTACATCTTGTTGGGTAGCAGATGCCACCACCAGGGCATCTACAGCCACACCTTTGGTCAGAAACTCCTTCTCTGGGGGTGCTGATAAGAATTTATTTGGGCGAGCAGGCACGGTTCCACAGAGTCTGGATGCTCCCGCCCTTCGACAGATCAAATCTAGGAGCTCGTCAAGGCGGAGACACCCAGGAGGTGGAGGGCTGAGCCCAAGGCCTTGAGGAACACCGACTCGTCAGCGGAAGGGGGTTTGGAATGCCAGCCGCCTCGTTGTTTGAGGGCTTCCAAGATGTCTGCAAAGGAGACATCATCTGAGGACAACTTAGGGGACCCCTCCGCATCATCAAGATTGGTGTCCGACGTGAGAGACTCATCGGGGAGTCGACGTGCTTCCTCTTGCACAGTCTTTTCCTTGGGGGTTCCTCCGAAGAAGCTTCAGACGGACCTCCAGGAGGGGGGGAAACCCCACTGGGGGTGACCTCAGGCCCCAGGGTTCCGCTGTCTAGCGACAGGGGGACTACGAAAGACCCAGTCTCCGTGTGTAGGGAAGGTGCCGGTGAGACCGTGGAGGTAGCCAAAGAGGATTTGGCCAAAGCACTCCTCATGGCCCTGAAGGCCGGACCGCCAGAGTCCTGGGAAGGTCCAACCCCTGGGGCCACAACAGTAGACGGCACCCCCGCAGCCGACGCACCGAGAGGAAGGCTAGGAACTGAAAACATCGGTCCCGAAGCGTCCCCACCGGGGCCGACCGAGGAGGTCCGTGTACCGAACTCCGACTCGAGAGCTGGGGTTGGAGTAAGGGTCGGAGCCGACCCAAAAACCTCCATCGGCTCCACCAGCACCAGCTCCAACAGTGCCGAGGCTGTTAGAGGAGGAAACAGAACTACAGGGTGGGCCATCGGCTCCGAATGGGCTGGAGCCGAAACTAATTTCTGGAATACAGGAGACTGAAACAGTCTTAGGAGCACCCTGTCGATGTCCGAATCCGACATCCTGGAAGATCGGGAGGAGACCGATCGGGTCCGAGCTGACTTCTCCATCGGCTCCGAAGGACTGGGGGACCGGCTCCGAATGGACTCGACCAATATCGGTGCCGAGGGAGATTCCATAGCAATTTCCCTCGGTGCCGATGAGGGCTTCGGCGCCGAAGGGGAAGTGTCTGAGCCGGCAACCCTCTTCGGCTCCAAAATCAGTGGAGCCGATGAAGATGACCCGCCTCTCGAAGCCCCAGCCATTGGCTCCGAAACCAGAGGAGTCGAGGCTGGAGGCATCAAGGCAGACCGTTCCACCCTTGGCTCCGAAGTCTGTGGAGCCGATGGAGAAGCCTGCATAGATTTCTTAGTGGTCGGTTCCGACGGGCTGGTCGGAGCCGACAATTTCTTTTTCATATCTGGAGAGGGAGAGGAAGAGAAGGCCTCTTCGAAGGAGGGTTTGATAAGCCCTTTTAAGATCAATTTATTCTTCCTCTCTTGGAGGACCCGAGAGGAAAAGGCGTGACACACGCTGCAGGACTCCTGAAGGTGTTTGGCGCCTAAGCAGTAAACGCATAAGGAGTGATCATCTGTGATGGACATTTTATAGTTGCATCTCGTGCATTTTTTAAACCCGGAGGGTCTATGCTCCTTAGACATAATTGTAAACACTTTGCCAAATTATATGTAAGAGAAAAAACACTATATATATAGCCACACAACAATAAAGAACTTTTTTTTTTTTTTTTTTTTTTTTTAAAACAAGAGCGAAAGCCCAACAAACTTAAATGTATGACAAACACCAAAAAGAGGGCCAAGAACCCTCTAACTTAAACAGGTACTTGACCTCTGAAACAACAAGAAGACTCAATAAGAATGAGGGGAAGGCCCCTCTAACTTAAACGGAAACCTTTCCCTGTCCAACACAAAATTTTTACCACAAATTTCTCACAAAAACACACGTATACACAACAATAGCTGTTAAAACAGCTTTTGGATAAAGATTTAGGAAATTTCTGACAGAAAACTCTCAGAAAAAAACAGCACTTAGCTCAGCCAAGTTCGAGACCACGTCCTAGCTTGTAAGCGGCAAACGAGATCTGGGGAAGTAGCGGTGGTGCATCCTGGGATATAGAATAGCTCAGCCAATGAGAGACTTCGCTCTATAGCATAGCGTGCCGAGTCGGAGCCGAGGATCGGCTCCGAACCCATCAGTACAGAATGTAGGCGAGATAGGATCACATAACATCAAATGGTTACTGTACAGAGAGTGTACTCCTGAGGGAGGGCTAGAAGGTGAGAGAGTACAGCAGTTGGTATTGCCTAGAGCTTACTGTCTGGCGCTTCTAGCCATAGCCCATGATATTCCCTTTGCAGGTCATATGGGCATAAAACATACAAAGAGGCGTATTATGCAAAACTTCTATTGGCCTGGAATTTCCAGAGATGTAACAAGGTACTGCAGGACCTGTGAGCAGTACCAGAAGGTAGGCAAGGTAGGAGACAGTGTGAGAGCTCCCTTGATGCCTTTGCCTGTGATTGACGAGCCATTTCAGAAGGTAGCTATGGATATTGTGGGTCCTCTGAGTACCCCAAGTTCCATGGGGAAATAGTATATCCAAGTGATTGTAGATTTTGCTACACAATACCCTGAGGCAGTGGCTTTGACTTTCATTGAGGCAGAGAAGGTGGCAAATGCTTTGCTAGAGATTTTCAGCAGGGTAGGTTTCCCAAAGGAAATACTGTTTGACAGAGGTGTCAATTTTATGTCAGACCTGCTGGCGTGTCTGTGGAAGTTCTGTGGGGTGAAGCACATGAAGACCACCCCCTACCATCCCCAGACTAATGGTCTTGTTGAGAGGTTAAACTCTACAATCAAGTCCATGCTACGGGCATTTGCAGATCAGTTTAAGAGGGAGTGGGACAAATATTTGCCCCATCTGTTGTTTGCTTACAGAGATGTTCCCCAGGAATCCACAGGTTTTTCACCCTTTGATTTGCTGTATGGGCATAGGGTGAGGGGACCTCTAGATTTAATTCGAGATGAGTGGGAAGGTGAGTGTGAGTCTCACATGGAGTCTGTTGTGGCATACGTCCTGAACCTCAGGACAAGGCTCAGGGAACTCATGGGCCTGGCCCAGGAGAACCTGGCAGAAGCCCAACAACAGAAAAAGGCGTGGTATGAAAAGAATGCTCAAGCTAGAGAGTATGCTGTGGGGCAGCAGGTGATGGTTCTCATTCCTGTCAGACACAACAAGCTGCAAGAAGCTTGGGAGGGACCCTACAAGGTGGTAAGAAAGGTAAGTGATGTTAACTGCATGGTGGAAGTGCTAGGCAGACGGCAGGGGCATTGTACCATGTTAACATGAAGAAACCTTACCATGATAGGGAGGCCCTTGTGCTGAGCATTTTCAGTGGATTGCAGGAGGAGTCTGAGAGAGATCTTGTGACTGATCTCCTCAGGGAGGCTCGGACTGACACCTCGGTGGAAGGGATAGCAATGTCCCAGGAGCTATCTCCTACCCAGGTTCGAGAAATCTGAGCAGTGTTGCACGAATTTGGGGACATGTTCACTGGGAAACCAGGGAACACCCACCTGGTGCAGCACCAGGTGGATACAGGACCGCAAAGGCTTATTAGGCAGGCCCCTTATAGGGTGACTGAGAGAGTCAAACTCTGAGGGAGGAGGTACAGGAGATGTTGAAACTAGGGGTGATAAGAGTCCAACAGTCCCTGGGCCCCACCAGTGGTACTGGTGCCAAAGAAGGATGGCAGCACCAGGTTCTGTGTGGATTACAGGAATTGAAATAGTCACAGAAAGGCAGATGCTTACCCCATGCCTAGGACAGGTGAGGCCCTAGAGCAGCTGGGTGGGGCAAAGCATCTTACAACCACTGATCTTACCAAGGGTTACTGGCAGGTGCTCTTGACCCCCAGTGCTAGAGAGAAATCAGCCTTTCTGAATCCTTTTGGCTTGTATGAGTTCACAAAGATCCCCCTTTGGGATGAAGAATGCCCCAGAGACTTTCCAGAGGCTGGTAGATCAAATCTTAGCAGGAGTAGGAGGGTTTGCCCTTGCTTACATGGATGATACTGCAATCTACAGCCATTCCTGGCAAGTGCAGCTTCAGCATGTCAGGGAGGTGCTGGGCAGACTAGAGATGGCAGGGTTGGCCATTAAGCTGAACAAATGTCAGGTGGGTATGGCAGAGGTCTCCTACATAGGACATAGTGTGGGGAGTGGTAAGATAAGGCCAGAACCTGCCAAAGTGGAAACCATTCAGGCATGGGCCTGCACCTGTTACCAAAAAGCAGGTGAGGGAATTCTTAGGGACAGCAGGGTACTACAGAAAGTTTGTTCCCAATTATAGTACCATAGCTGCTCCCCTTACAGATATGACAAGGAAGAATAGGCCAGATAAGGTAGTGTGGACCCCAGCATGTGAGCAGGTATTTCAGAAGCTTAAGGAAGCTTTGGGAGGATCCCCTGTGTTAGCCAGTCCAGAATACAGCAAAGAGTTTGTTGTGCAGGTGGATGCTTCAAACTATGGGGTGGGGGCTGTACTTAAGCCAGATTTCTTCAGAGGGAGAATAGCACCCAGTGGTTTATCTCAGTCGTAGGCTCCAACCCAGGGTGGAATGCTATGCAGTGGTAGAAAAGGAATGTCTAGCCATAGTGTGGGCACTACAAAAACTTCAGGCTTATGTGTATGGAAGAAAATTCACTGTGAAGACAGATCACAACCCTCTAACATGATTAAACAGAGCCAGTCAGCAAAATGCCAAGTTGCTAAGATGGAGTCTGGGGTTGGAAGCATATGATATGTCCGTGCAGCACCGCAGTGGGAGTAGCAATGCTAATGCAGATGGGCTCTCAAGACAGGGAATGGGGTGAGGTACACCCAGACAGACCTGACACTCTCAAGCGATGTTTCTCAAGGGGCACTTGAGAAACTTGCTCGAGTTCACCGGGGGGGGGGGGGGTTGTGACGATTGGGGAGAGATGGGTGAAGGCTGACAGCCTTGTCAAATAGAATTTGATATATAATTCTGGCATTTGTAAATAAATGTAAAATACAGGCATGTTTTCTTGAGTGTAAAAGAATACTGTGAAATGTGAAACTGCAAAATATGTGACAACATTGCACTCTACTGGCCCAGTGAAGCATGTTGTGACCCTTTCATGTTAGAATTCGGCTCTAGTGCATCTGGCTGAAGGTTTCATGTTTTAAGGCTAAAGTTTATGACCAGAATTTAGATGTGGAATGTGCTTTATTGCTCTGGTTTCTATTCTAACTCTTTGTTGCATTTTGAGAGCTGCCACCCTCTGCATCAGAAAAAATCCCTTGTCAAGGGTCAATATGCAAGATTGGCCAGAATGATGTCTGACCAGGACAATTTTATTAAAGAATTTGATGTCCTAATGGGTATGTTGCAGAAAAGAGGTTACCCATTTAACTTTGTCAATTACATAGCTAAAGAAGTCAAATCAAAAAGAGCTGGGGGTATTTATTCTACACTCTTGGAGAAGCCTGAAGGTTTGAATAGAACCCCTGGTTTGGTAAAAACTGACAGTTTTACTAGGGCATGTGTCTTGCCCTTCACCAGGGATTTGTTTAACATTAGAAGCATCATTTATGATTTTTGGACCATTTTTGGTTTGGATGATAAGAACAAAAGATTGGGAGAAAAACCTCTTGTGGTTTACAAAAATGGCACCTCCTTGAAAGGCCTGGTGGAGAAGAAAAAGTTAAAGGCAGGCCTTGGTGGAACTTTTAAATGTGGGAGGTGTGGACAATGCCCTTATATATTGGACACTGATTCCATTAGAGTCAGCAACTATGGTAAAATTACTACTATTAAGAAGTGTTACTGTTACACCATGGGAGTGGTATATATTGCAACCTATATGGTATGTGAGGGGTACTATGTGGGGAAGTCAATCAGAACCCTTAGACAAAGAATATATCAACACAACTATGATATACTAAAAAACAAAGAAACCAATGCTTTATTTAAGCATATAAAGGTACATCCGACAAATTATTTTTAATTTTTTGTACTTCAACAAGTAGAGCTGGGTCCACGAGGGGGGCCCGATGATGACTTCCTTGAATATTTAGAACTCGAGTGGCAGATAAAATTAAATGCATGTCAACCACCTGGGCTCAATGACAAGTTATCCATTAGTTCTGTATTAAAACTAAAATAAGCTTTTTATGTGATTTTATTCAAGATCTGTGTTTTAAATCATACTTCAATACACAATACATTAATGTCTATGTGGTTGGTAGGTGGCAATTGGTGTGTTGTAGTGGGCAGTTACTGTGATTACTGTCTTTTTAAACTGCTTAATTATTTTACAGGAAATGATGTTTGCTTTGTCAACCAATGGCTGTAAGGGTTAGGGTATTTAAATATGGCATTTTCTGTTTGTTCTTGTTCTGATGAAGTCTTGTGATTTTGACGAAAGCACTTAACTTTTTTCAATAAATATTATGGATTTAGTGCTGCAGTGTTCCTTTGGTGATCCTCTTCATATATTTTTACTTGGTTTTGGTGTTCGTTTTATCTGGTTTCTGTTAAGAGTATACATATGAAATTACCTATATTGTTGTAAGTTTCTGAGCGGGTGTTAGATTGCTAAATAGTGCAGTTTGTGGCCTGAGAACTCCAGACTAAGTGTCAAAAATGATGTAATTTGGGAGGGCCTTAGAGACATGTTTGTTAGTAATGTATAAATGCTATTTCTCACAAAAGACCGAGGAGCATTTTGATCCTGGATATCTAACTCAGTACTCTGCTTATGCTCACATGTAAGTTTTAGCACTGTGATTTCTTGTAGGAATAGTTAAAGCTAGTAAAGATTAATTAGGTATTTTTCTTTGAAATCAGACCTGTCCTACTGTATTATTTTAAGTTTCTGTGTGATCTCAGAACTCTTAGATATCTCTGTGGAGTAGTAGTTCTGTCTTGTGTTTTAATTATTTATTATTATATATATTTTTAAAACCTTCTACCTGTGGCTGGTTTATGTAGAGATAAATTATGCTTTACAGTACATTTTATATTTATAGAGTTTACTGTCTAAGCCCTTCTAATAAGCCTAGACTGAATAGTCACATTACCATTGGATAATAATATTGCACAGTAATAACTGGACACCCTTTTAAGGGCCTTTTAGTAACTGATATTATTAGCTGGGTGGTGGCAGGGATGACTACCGTATGGTCGGGGTAAAGGGGCACAGCTGGAGAACCTGTGTCAGCCTTTCCCAGGAGTGTCTATGAAGTTGTATAAATACTTATCTCAAAGTGTGTGTGTGTTGTGTCAGCTACTTGGGCAGGGACACAAAGCACTGGTTGGACAGAGAGGGTACTGGAGGTTTTAGCTTGCCCAGCTAGGCTGAGACTTGGACCCTATAGCTGTGCCAGTGGGGAGTCTTGTTGGGGACCTGGTGAGCAAAGGGGCAACCAGCCCCACAGTGACTGTGATCTCTGTGTGCACTTAAGGGAAATTGTACTTTACTGTGTGTATTAGTTATCCTTTTCTCTCTTCTCGGAGACGACCTCCCTGGTGTTAGTGGTGAGGATTGAGGCTCCTTGGTTGCTGGGCCAGGGCACGGTTGTCACAGTCTTCATTGTACAACTTGATCTGGGGAAACTCAGAGAAATCCTAGTCTCCAGAGATAAACTCATAAAAAATGCTAAAGGGAGTAGCTCGAGAGCAAGTTGTGGTTCGGGAAGGAGACAGAACCTTATGAAGTTCCAAAGTTTTCATATTTTTCTTGATCTGATGAAATCTACAAAAGGAAAGCACTACTCCAAATATAGCTTCTTTAAATGAATACTGACTCAAGGTGATTTATTTCGAGGATCAGGTCCACACAATTCTACTATGTTCTTCATATCATGCTGCAGTAGAATTCCTGACATATGGAAAGGATTTGACATGAGAACTTTGGAACTTTTGAGGAGAAGCTAAGGTTTACTTTCCTTTTCCTACTCATCCTGGCTAGGGCCTCTCAGCTCCCCTGGTTGGTTTAGCTTAGGTAGGGCTGCTTCCACCAATTGGGACCTTTACTTTTACTTCAGAGGTAAACTCTTGTGACCTTCAGCTTCTTGATTCATTATGGCCTGAATGAGGCAACTGTCTACATACGGATAAATATTCACCTCCCCATGTCTCAAGGTAGAGAACAATGAGCACCAGTCACTTCATGGAAACTCTGGGTTATGCAGAGAGCTCAAAGGGCAAGGATACAAACTAGAAATAGTCTCCTACTTGAGAGAGTTTCGGTGTTCCATTCAAAATCAAAAAATGAAAATATGAAAGTAAGCATTACCCAGATACAACTTCACTAGGAAAGACCTGGGTAGGAACATGGGAAAGGACTGTGTAGTTAGCATCCTGAATCTTGGAACTTTCAAAACAGGCTGAGTTTTGAAAGATACAAAATCAATCTCCAAGCCCATCCTTTTTGAGTACAAGAGAAAGGCTGGAAGTAGAAACATCTTTGAGGATCCATCAATGATGTCACAAAAAATCTTACAAGTGGTCAGGGAGGAGAAAGGTCAGTTCTTCCAGAACAGGTGGCATCACCATAAAGGATGACTTGGCTTTAAATTCTATCTTGCATCTCTTACTATTTACCTAGCATTCTGATGTAACATCTGACAATTCCTCTTAGCCTCCTCCATCAAGTAAGAGGTCCATGCAGTAGGTGTGGCTTGGAAAGGAATGCAGGAGTCAGGATTGGTTGGAAAGACTTATCAGCCTGTTGCCTGAAGCTTTAATCACCTTGCTGTTCTACTTTTGCCACTTTTGTTTCTTGTTCTTGTCCTGCTGGTTTTTAGTCAGGCATCTGTAGAAAGGTCTGATTTTAGGGCAGCTTCAGATACATTTTGGAACAGGGGAATGAAAAAGCTGTTTTATTGTTTCTATCACCTTACCTTTTTATTCCAACTTTTTAGAGAGCTCTTGGACTTGACCCCAGACAGGAAATTTTTGTCTAAGGAAACACTAAATTGTCCTCCTTTACTATACTCCAGTAATGCCTTAATCGTCAGTCATATGTGTTGTCTAAGGACTGATCCCATAGCAGATTCCATGAATGCTGTCTCAATGGCATCACAACTACACTTAATAATGTGCTTCCCCACCTTCTCTGAGTCACAATGGCAAACCTTGAACTCTGAGTTTTAGGGTTTAGTACTGCAAACTCTCAGTCATGTTCTATATCTGTCCAACTACTTGTCCTTGGCACTTGGACACTGAGGGTGACGTATACAACTTGCTGCCAAATCTGTTCAGGTTTCTGTTCTCCCCTTCAGTGAGTAAAGTACCGCACTGCAAGATGATCGCTGAGACTTGCAGCTCAACCCTCTCTCAGTTACTCTCTGTTGTAAAATCCTGCATGTGGCATAGTTTGCAGATAATGAATTCTGTTGCTATATTAATTAAGCTGTACTATGTGATCATGCCAATGTTACAATGTTTTTAATGCTTAAATGATGCTTTGAACACAGTAAAGAAAAGCAGAATTTACTATGACCTTTAAAAAATTCAGAATGTATCATGATTTCCTTAAAATGTATTTGGAGAGATCTTCTTGTTTATCCATTATTTCAGTATAATATTGAAGTTATCAATCAATGCACAGACATGAGAAAATACCAATCAAATTGCAGCCCCCACCAATACATTTACCACTTGTTTGACCTATAGGCAGACTGCCCTCACAGAAAGACATGCATGCCACTGCCATTTCAAATGTAAGTCTTACAAGGTATAACTGTCGTGTCAGTTTTAAAGTTCAGTAGGTCATGCGTTCCTAAACATCTAAATCCAAACTTCTTTACAGCAAAAACTTGCATTAAAAGAAGATAGCAGTTTCGGACCTAAAGTCTGTTGTGATAACACTCTTCCAAGCCAAAAAATCCACGGTCAGTTATAAAAACATTACAGAACATAAGAATACATCCTTTAACAACTCCTCCTCCTTCTCCAGTACATTTTGTTTTTCAGTTCTTCTAACCCCATCTAAACAGTAAGGAAAATTCCATGTAGCACTAACTAATTACCAAGCCATTACTTACTGCTTGGAATGTCTTCAAGATGATCCTTTAGTTGTCCAGTCTCTTTCCTCAACCCAACATCAGATAGGTATGTCTTATCATCTTTAAAAAGTCGCAACAGCTGATCCACTGGGATGCTGTAGCCTGCACAAGAAAAGGACAACCCTAATTATGTAGCTAAGGTAATGTCATGACTGCCATTCAAGGCATTTCTACAGCACAACCTTTTGAGGCGCAAACATAAAAATTTCTTATTAAAAACACCAGTATATTATTCATGTCTTGTTTTTTTCTTTTCCAGTACATCATGGCAAAAACATTATATGAATCAGTAAAATGCAATTTTAATTAAACCCACAATAAAAATATATAAAAAAAATGTTACATGAATTAAAATGCAATCTGGATTTAATCTCTTTTTTTTTTTTTTACATCTTCAGTCCTGCAAGACTCACTGCAGGCTAGTTTCTCAACAAATACTTATCTCATATAGAAACCAAATCCACTTAAAAGCAAAGGATGCGAGTTGTGTTATCCTATTACTATATCACACGTACTGAAGGGTTTGTTCTAACTTACAGACTTAGTATGATTGACTGGCTCCAAAATACAGTCGATCAGCTCCACTAGAAAACTGCTTCTTGCTTATCAAACAATATAAAAAAGTGCATGCCAAGTCTCAATCTCTTGGTCTGAAGGAGGCATGGGTCTCCTAGAAATTCACTATATGTACAGGTCTTCAATCTGCAAACATGTTTGCTAATGTCAGCAGATCCAAAGATAGTAAAAGTTCTAAACCATGAAGAAAACAAGGCTAAGACTGACATTTTCTTAAATTAGTAGAAGCTTTAAAATAGGTGGAAACAGAACGTGACCCCCTCCAAAAAAAGAATATAAAATACAAGAAAAAAAGGAAAGGAAAGTGAAAACTCCATAATTATAGTGGCAAACAGAGAACTCCTGTAACAACCACATTTGAAGATTTGATGCATGAATAAGGAGAAGTAAATTTAACCAAAGGATGAAAGATTAATAACGGCAGCCCAGGACAGAGGTCTATTTGCATGCTGGTTTACAGTATACAGAAAAAGGGGGAGATGCATACAAATGCAGGTACTGGAGTACTGAACTAGAATGAGTTGTCCATCTTGCTGCTGGTTGCAGTATACTCCTGATGTAGGTCGGTATACTGACTCCTGATGAAGGTCGATATACTGAAAGGCAGAAGAATGTTGGATGCTTCTGTGTTCTGAGGATTCTACACTTGGTTCCCCATACAAAACCTGCATTTCTCTGTTTTCCCCTATATGTTCAATAAACTTTGTAAACCAACATGTATGTAGTCCACTATTGTGAACTGCCATTATTAAACTTTCATCTTTTGGTTTCAGTTCACCTCTACTTAGCCATATCTTTATAAAATCTTACAGCAGAACTCTTGGATTATCTTGGACTACTTTCACGTTAACTGCGACTATATGCATTTTATTCTGCTTTGCTTTGCACCATTTTTATGACTTTTGTTTTATAAAATCTTAGTCAACATGAGGTTGTTCCAGGAGATTTCTGTAACTGCCACTATATTTATGGATTTTCTACATTTTCTTTATCGTTTGATCCTTCTCTTTATATTCTTTCTTTTGTTTTTAGGACAATCAGTTTCTGTCTATTCCATTACCACTTGATACCAAAATGCTTCTGCTAAACAAAGCAGAGAGGTCATCCTAAACCTCCTCTACTGATGCTTTAAATCTTTCATTACATTTGGATCTGATGAGGTCTACAGATATGTATGCAGTTGCATGACTACAAATCTATAAATGCAATCACTTTAGAGGATCCTTCTCCTTATATACTTTCTTTTGTTTTCGACACATTCAGTTACTGTCTTATTTTTGCCTACTTTTGGTTTGTTTCCATTCCTGCTTGCCACCTGAATGTTTCTGCTAAACTAAGAACAGAGGTCGTCTTAGACTTCTTTTCCTCATGTTGTAAAACTTTCGCTATGTTTGGATCTGATCAGCAGATATGCAATGCAGTCCCATGACTGCAGATCCATACATGCAATCAATTTCGAGGAGACCCGTAACTCCTTCAGATGGAGGAATATATAACCTTGGGATACACAGATTTTTATGTATTATTTGATAAGCATGAAACGTTTTTCTGTCCAACTGATCCAACGCCTTTTGGAGCCAGTCAATTACACCAAAACTGTAAGTTAAAACAGAAAGAAGAGCAAACTGATTTATAGCTTAGACTTTAGTCCTTGATGTCAAGGCTGTATTCAATATAAGTTTTAGTTTTCTGAAGTATTCATTACTGCGTTTTATTAGCATTCGTGCATGTTTTGGCACTTCAGTTCTGAAATACTTACAAACTCCTTCCTACTCATATTCTTTTATATCATATTCTTGTTCTACACTATTTTCTTGGTACTGCAACTTTCTTGCTTTAAACATTGCTTTTGCACACTTACCAAAACCAAATGTCATTCTTATATCAACAATCCAGCGAGTTATGCAAGGATTTACTCCTAGCTCAGAGAGCTTTGTCAACAATGCCCAAGTGGGGTATTGTATTAAATGCCTTATCTAGGTCAGGATACACAGTATACACCGTTTTACCTTCATCCATTGCCTTGGTGACCATCTTAAACAAGTCCACCAGGTTAATTAGGCAAGACCTTTCCTTAAAGCCAAAGTGGGATGGGCCCAGTGTTTGAAGGTTTCCAATATCCTTGTTTATCATTTCCATGATAAATAATTCCATGGCTTTGCATATTAGGCTTGTTAGAATGATGGGTCTGTAGTTCCCTGAGTCAGCTGATGGTCAGTCCTTGTGGAGGAGAATGACTGCTGTGGTCCTCCATTCACTTGGAAGGTAGCCGGTTTCAAAGCCGTAGTTGGAAGAGCATCTCAACTGGTCCTGATAGGTCATGTTTTAAACTGTTTAGGAGGCAACCAGGGACATTTCAGGATCCATGGAGATGTTGTTCTCAGCTTTAGCAAGTGCTGCCAGCACTTGGTCCCTGCTGGGAGAAGAATGTTGGAGGGGATTTCACCAGGTACAGCTGGGTTGGGTTGGGTTGGGGTTGCAGTTTGAGCTGAATTTACCAGCTAGTAGTTTTGCTGTGTCATGATGATCTATTTAAGTGGTACTGTTCACCACCAGTTCAGCACACTGTTGTGTGTTACCTCTAAGGTTCTGAACATAGTTAAAGAAGGCTTTGTGACTATCCTTAACCTGCAAGGTTATCCTGACCTCACACTTGGGCTTGTTGGACTTAATTAGGCTTCTTAGTTTCTTGTTTAGTTGTATAAGACAGCACTTAAGGGAGTTGCTTTTCCTGATTTTGGTTCATAAGTTTTCTTCTTTTATTATACACCCTGTTTAGGTGAGGATTCTAGAAGTGGGGTTTCTTTTTAGTGTTTGTTTTGGGTTTATTTCTGGTAGAAACAGCAGCCTCTATGCAGCCATTCACATATTTGTATAGCGATTGAAAAATTCTGCATAGGTAGCTGTGGTCTCAGGGTTGGAGGAGCCTTGAACTTTGACAAATCGTCACTTAATAGGATGTACTTTGCCTTTAAATAGCTCCTGTTACTGGTTTAGCTGGATTTTCTGGGTTGATTTTGTTACTTCAGATTAGTCAGCTTTGCGATCCAACCTCACTAATGAGGACATCACATGGCGGTAGTGGTGAGAGAGCAGCGCTCTCCCATGTGTTGTGAGAGGTCTATATTATTTAATCGAAATACATATTCAACGAAGGATAAACAGTGAAATTCAGTTCAGTGAAGCCTGGAAGTTTTCCCATGGTTAGAAACCAGTCACCGATTAGCACTTAGGAACACACACTGCACTAAATTACACCCACCCAAATGGAGGGCTTTCCCCCCCACACTCCCTAACTGTATATACCAACTCAGAGATTGTACTACGGTGGGGAAAAGGGCAAAGTTGTGGTGATGGCCAAGTGGTTCCTAACTGTGGGAAAAGTTCTGTGCTTCACTGAACTGAATTTCACAGTTTAGCCTTCGTTGAATACGTATTCAACAAATACGTACTTCGACAAAGTAATATAGACCCGTTGGTGAGTACCATATCCAGTATGTATGATCCTCTGGTTGCAGTGTGCACATTCTGTTCCAGGGTATTTGTGTTAATAAAGTCCAGGAAGCATTGTGCCTGTGAGGTTGAAGCAATATACATTTCCTAGTCTATAGAGGGGTAGTTAACGTCACCTATGAATAGGGTGTTTAGTTAGATGGTGAGTGCCTCTAACAGTTTTTTTCTAATTTCTCTCTTAATCTTTTTGAATATCTTCTAGCTGGGAATTTTGGGCTTCTTGCACAACAGTAACCATACATAATTTCTTCCTCATAGGTTCATAGGTTCATAGGTTTATACTAGGCTAACTGCCCTAGGGCATTTATAAGCCTAGCCCAAAGTTATGTGGCTTACGCCGCCCCTTATGTTAGAAATACTGTGCCCATTAGTTTGTTGTGCCTCTGTCCAGTAGTGACACAGAGATGATTCCCGGGGTAAACCTACGATCTCCCATCCACCGGTCAAGATTTCTCTTGAACAAAGTCAGCGAGGTGCTCTGCCTCACATGGACCGGGATTTTATTCCACAGCATGGGGAGTCTCTGGGTGATAAATCTATCCCTCCAGCACGTCCTATTTATATCCGTGCTAAGGTTTAAGTCTCTTGCTCTAGTGGTTTTGGTGGATTTGGATTTTTTGAGGTGGAGCATGTCCATTAATTCCGGTTGGTCATGGCCTTGTATGTCAGGCACAGGTCACCTCTGAGCAGACAGTATGCAACTGAATAGCGTTGGAGTTTCTTCAGTCTGGCAGCATATGACAGGTTTTGGAGTCCCTTTATCCTTTTGGTGAGGAACTTTTGGGGTCTCTCCAATTGCTGCAGGTGTCGGGTGAGATACATCCCGAATGGGGCATTGTACTCTATCTCGATCATTGGTCTGATAAGTGAAGAGTACAGGGGAACAATGACCTCACTTGATCTGGATGTGAATCCCTTCATGATCAGGTGGGCAATGTAGAAGGTCTTTCGAACCACTTTAGCAACGTGAGCGTCAAACGAGAGGCCACTGTCAACCTGGGTCCCCAGGTCCCTGATAACCTCTTCTGTGCTTCATCCTCAACAGCCCACTCTATCATCTTTATGGCTTATATTTGATTGTCAGTTTTTGTATTTTTTTGTGGACTACTACATTCTACAGCCCCCACTGTAGGAGTGTTTTACTGTCTTGAAAATTCTACACTGACAATTTCTTTCAGTCCTGGCACCAGTGCACAAAGCAGGACTAGGCACTTTTTTATCCTGGGACTTGTGCACCCAGCTGTTTATTTTTTAACATTCCTTTCTCCCTTTCTCCATGATATATGCTACGTAAAATACAGTCTATATATATCAGTGTTGTCTTGGTGAGATTTTGTGAAAACAGGGTCCACCATGTGAAAGTACTCACCAAGACTTGAGGATGTTTTCAGTTGCAGCAATATGGATCTCCTTTTCTTGCTGATTTCATCATCTATCCATTCAGATATCTGAAAAAGAAGTTATGTACTCACCATAACGTTCCATCTGAGTAAGTAACTTCATTTGTCAGCAACATGTGGGTATCGGATCCGATCCAGATCTGAGCCGGCAGCTTTCCAAGCTAGAGATCCGAGCTCCAAGCTCCTCCCCTTACCCATAATACCCTGCTACCTCCCTCCAGTCCTCAGATCGAGTTTGCCCGAGTATCATACAGCACCAAAAACAATACACCTGAACATCCTAACCTGATATCTACCAGGAGTGAAACAATTAATCATTCAGGTAACGAACTAAAGGTTAGGGGTACGGAGGGGGGGGGGTCGGTTGCTGACAAATGAAGTTACCTACTCAGATGGAATGTTATGGTGAGTACATAACTTCTTTATCTGAAGTAGTTAACTTCATTTGATCAGCAACCTGTGGGACAGAGTCCCCAGCTACCAAAAACTTGGGAGGTCCTCAAGGAAGGATATTCTGGAGCACTGCAGAGCCGAAGGCTGCCCTACCTCTGGATATCAAATCTAACTTATAATGTGAAATAAAGGTATGAGAGGAAGCCCAAGTAGCCGCAGAACAAATATCATCCAAGGGTACCCATGACCAAAAAGCAGCAGAGGTAGCCATAGAATGTGTAGAATGAGCATGAACCCCCACGGGTTCAGGTCGACCAAAAATTTTGTACATGAGTAAAGTGCATTGAGATATCCACCTAGCTAGAATCACTTTTGTTACTGGTTTACCCAAAGATGGCTTAGCAAAGGAAACAAAGAGCTGCTCCGATTTACAAGAGGCAGCAGTTCTGTGGAAATAAAAGTGCAACTGTCTATGCACATCTAACAAATGAAGTCTGTACTCCCCTTTGTTCTGATAGTTAGGAAAGAAAACAGGCAGATTAATGGATTGTTTGATGTTAGCCTCGGAAGCCACTTTAGGTAAAAAGGAGGGATTAGTCCTGAGGGAAATTCTGTCCTTATGGAAGACAAGATACGGAGGTTTAGAACAAAGGGCCTGAAGTTCTGATACCCTTCTAGCCGAGGTAATAGCAATCAAGAAGGCAGTTTTCGAAGACAAATACTTTAGGTCAACCGAGGCTGCAGGTTCAAATGGGGGACCAGTAAGAGCCTATAGAACTAAGGTTAGATCCCACGGAGGAACCGCCTTCTTGACAGGGGGTCTTAAAAGAAAAGTGCCATTCAAGAAGGCCTTGCAAATCTTAGAAGAAGCTAAGGGGCCAAGATTGTCTCCAATGTGGAAGTGGGAGAGGGCCTCCATTTGAACCTTCACAGTTGAAGAACTGGCCCCCTGATGAAAAATGTGGGATAAGAACTCAAGTACTGATGGAATGGGAGCCGTAAATGGGTCCAAATTCCTATGTCAGGCCCAGATAGAAAAACGTTCCCATTTACTGTTGTAGACTTTCCTGGTAGAAGGCTTGTGTGCCGCCACCAGAATGGATTTAACTGCAGCCGAGATGCTGGGAGTCCTAGCCACTAAGGGAACTGGACCAGCCAAGTAGAAAGCTTGAGATTGTCCAGGTTCGGGGTTTTCAATCCCAAAGGGTGATAAATGAGATCAGGAATGGGATCTAAGATCCAGGGGGGAGCTATAAGATCAGACCGAAGGCATGGGAACCAGGTTTGACGAGGCCAGAATGGGGCTATGAGGATAACTCTGCTCCCCAACCGACGAGCTTTCTGCAAGAATTTTGTCATTAACGGGAGAGGAGGATAAGCATAAAGAAAAACGGATGGCCAAGCATGAACCAGAGCGTCTCACGGGTTCTCCCCCGGTGGAGGGATTAGAGCGAAAAACTCACTGCACTTTGCGTTCGAAGGTGATGCGAACAGTTCGTAGCAAGGTTGATCCCATTTGAGGAAGATCTGTTTCGCTACTAAGGGGTTCAGAGACCATTCGTAAGGTGAGAGGATAGTTCGACTCAGCTTGTCTGCTAAAATGTTGGACCGACCCGGAATGTGCGTTACTAGCAGAAAACGGTTGGTGGATATCGCCCACTCCCAAACTCTCATGGCCTCTCGGCAAAAAGAGGGTAAGACCTGGTCCCCCCCTGTTTGTTGATGTACCAGACTACTGTCATGTCTAACTGAATTGCAATAGTCCCTAGAGGAAGAAGGGCATGAAGAGCCTGCAATGCTAGAAGCACCGCCCTCATCTCCAGAACACTGATATGCAGAACGGCCTCTGTAGGAGTCCACGTGCCTTGGACTGTACTGCCCATGCAATGCCCCCCCCCACCATAGGCGAGAAGCATCCATGGTCACCATGGCTTGGGGTAGACGCATCAAAAAGGGCCGCCCCTCCCGAAGCTCTCGGGAATGGAGCCACCAAAGGAGAGATTCCCTGCAAACCCTGCTGAGAGGAATATGGAAGTACAACGGATGTAGAAGAATGTACCATTGGACCTGCAAGGTCCATTGAAGAACCCTCATATTCAAGCGGGCTAGGGGTGAAAGGCTGATGGCAGCCGCCATAGACCCTAAATCCCTCAGGACTAATTCTGCCAGTGGGGCCGGAGACTGTACTAGAGCTAAGACATGTAGAGTTAGATTGCGGAGTCTGTCCAAAGTCAAGAAGGCCTTGGATTGAAGCGTGTCTATTTTGGCCCCTATGAAGTCCAGTACCTGAGCAGGCTGAAGGGACGATTTTTTGTAATTTATGGTGATCCCCAATAGGTGGGCCAAACACAGGAAATAATCCCTGGCCGAGCATAGTAGATGCCTGGTGGGAGCGGTGAGGAGCCAGTCGTCCAGGTAAGGAAAGACCTGTATTCCCTGAAGCCTCAGGTGGGCCGCTACAACTGCCATGATCTTGGTGAACACCCTGGGGGCTGTGGTGAGACCAAAAGGGAGGACCCTGAATTGGTAATGGCTGGCTCCTAACCGAAAGCGGAGAAACCTCCTGGATCGCCTGTCCATTAGAATGTGGTAGTACGCATCCTTGAGGTCTATGGAGCACATCCAGTCGTTCTCCTGCAGCAGGGGGAGAATAGATTGAATGGTGACCATCCGGAATTTCTCTTTGGCAATGGAGAGGTTCAATGTAGACAGGTCAAGAATTGACCTTAGGTCTCCCGTCTTTTTTGGCACCAAAAAGAACCTGGAGTAATTGCCCGATCCGGACTGGCCTGGGGGGACGCGCTGGATGGCTCTTTTTCTTAGCAGGTCTTTTATCTCTAAAGCTGCCGCCTCCCTCTGATTGGGTGGGACATCGGGGAGGTGCCCCGACTGAGGGGGAGGATTTAGGAAGGGAATAGAGTAACCTCTGGATATTATTCGGAGCACCCAGCGATCTGTCGTGATAGACTCCCAATGTGCTAGGTGCTCCGAGAAATGCCCCCCTGACTGCCTCCAGAGAGGAGCAGTCGGGTAACCCCTCAGGGTTGCTGTGCGGGTCGATCGGAAAATGGTTCCCTTGACCCGAAATTCTTTGGCCCCCCTCTGCCTCTGGGCCAGCGTCCACCTTGTCCTCCCCTGCCTCTGAAGGACGAAGGGTCCAGAGCGGGACGGGATTGTTGAGATTTCCGGAACCACATCTTCTTTTGTCCTCTCTGGTTCCTGGAAAAGGACCTTTGAGGAGCCAAGAAGCGCATTCCGATGGCAGACAATGTCTTCCCGTCTTTCTCGCCCTGGAGTAGAGTATCACGGATGGTCTTGCCAAACAGCGTAGAACCGTCAAAGGGAGCATTCGCGAAGGACACCTTGAAGGGTTCCACAAAATCGCAAAGACGGAGCCAGGCATGGTGCCATAAAGCGATGCCTGCTCCACTGGCTCTAGCCGCCCCCTCCGTAGCATGGGAGAGTAGCCGCATAGAAGTATTTGATATAGACTTTAGAGTGGCCATCCGTGCCGAGAAGGTTTGTTTGTCCTTGGCTGACATGGACTATGGGGGGTGACCCAGCGTACTTTTTGATTAGATCCCGCTGAAGCAGAATCACATGTGCCAAGTAGTTCAGTGCCCTTACAGAGAAGGTGGCTGAAGTGAACATCCGCTTTCCAATGCGGTCCATCGTCCGAGACTCCTTGTCTGGAGGATGTACCGAGGAACTATCCTGCGTCAGTTCCTTCTTGGTGGCAGCCGCCACCACCATGGCATCTACTGGGGACCCTTTGCTCCACGCAGTCCTGTCATTCGGGGGGCTAAGTATTTTATCTGGTCTCCTGGGTATCGGCTCTAGTGTCCAGCTTCTTCCAGGCCCTGGTAGTTATGAGATCTACCAGGGGATCGGCCGGAGGGGACACCCAAAAGGTAGATGAGCCTGCGTCAAATGCCTCCAGAAACACAGACTCATCCGAGGAAGGCTTTTGGGCTGACCACCCCCTCTAATTCGCAGCATCTCCATGATGTCTCCAAAGGTGACATCCTCGGGGGGGTGACCTGGGAGAACCTTCCCCTTCCTCCAAGTCAGTGTCTTCTGTGCGGGGCTCGGGGGAGACCAAGTGCCTCCTTTTACACTTTAGTTTGTGAGGAACCTCCTCGGGGTGGGGGGGGCTGTCCGAGGAGGGCTCACCAACCAGGTCTTGTTCCTCTAGGGGAACCATCTGGGACGTAGCCGCAGGCTGTCCCTGGGGCCAGATGATGGAGGACAGGCCCATCTGCGAAGGAATGGTGGGTGGATCTGTAGCACGAGCCTGGGGCCTCGAATCCCTCAAAAGGACCCTCTCCATGATGTCGAAAGCCGAAGGGGACCCGCTCTCCCTAGGATCTGAGAGCAGCGCCCTCGGATCCGACGTGTGGATCGGTGCCGGAGCCGAAGCGATCGGACCCGAAAGAGAAGTATGTTCCAACTGCATCAGAGCCGAAGACACACTCACCCATCCGGATCCGAGGCTCGGCTCACGGCCCCGAGAGCTCAGATCTGAAAAAGGATCCGACAAACTCGAGGGTACAGCCGGCGTTGAAGAAGCAATCACTATCGGCGCCAACTCCCTGGCTCCTACGCTACCCAGATCTGACGGCTCCGAAACCCGATAATGGATTGGAGAAGGAGCAATGAGGGCAAAGAAAGGGGCCGAGCACCCCCCCCCCAGAGGGGGGGAGGCAGAAGCACTCCCATCTGCATTTGGGCCTGTAGGAATCGACGCATCATCCGGTCCATGTCCGCATCTGAAAGGCTCCTCGTAGATCTAGAGGAAGCCATTGAGGCTGACCGGGAAGACCGCCTCGACGACTTCGAAGGTGACCGGGTCTCCTCCTCCAGCTCCGGAGAGAAACGTGGAGAATGGAGCCGAGAGGGGGAAGACCCGGAAACCTACAAGGGAGAACCGAGCCGCTTAGCCGGTGGCGCCGAGGGAGCAGAATCGGCCCGCCACTTGTGGCTCCTATGTCTCTCCCTGTCACGCTCCTTGTCCTTTCTCTCCTTCTTCCTGGAGTCCCTCTCTCCCTGGGCCACAGAGGGACTTTGAGTCCTGGCCAGGGAAGCAGGAACAGCTGGCTGACCAGCTGCAGTCGCGGCTGGCGCCACTGAGGGAGAGGAGGAAGAAGCAGAATCCAGGGGCAGAAGGCCCGCAAGGATTAACTTAGTCCTCCTGTCCCTCAAAGCCTGGGGGTTAAAGGCTGCACAAATCTGGCAGCCTGAAGATAAGTGGACAACCCCCAGGCAAATAACGGACTGAGTGTGGCCATCGGCTGGGGACAGCTTATGGCCACACTCAGAGCATTTAAAAAATATGGCCTTAGGGCCTTCGGCCATGACAATATGCACACACACACACACAAATAAGGGTAAGGGAAGACTATACTAGCAAACTACTATAACAAATTAACCCAAATATACTAAGGGATAGTAAAAATACACACACACACACAATTTACTGAGAAATGTAGAGCAAAAAACACCCTATAATAACTCACAAAAACCACCAGGAGCTCATCTCTCGTGCTTCAAGAAGCCACGGCAAATGAGATCTGGGGACTGGAGGGAGGTAGCAGAGTATGATGGGTAAGGGGAGGAGCTTGGAGCTCGGATCTCTAGCTTGGAAAGCTGCCGGCTCAGATCCGATACCCACAGGTTGCTGATCAAATGAAGTTAACTACTTCAGATCTCTCTGTTTTTTTAATTTCTCCATGTCTTCTGGGTTCTGAATACCATGATGGGAATGGACCTCATTCCTAAGTCAAAGTACGATTAAAGTTAATGAAATTAGTACTGTTTCAATCTTTGATGTTAACCAGAAGTGCTCTTCGCAGCACCCGCAATGTGCCCAGTAATGACTCCTACAATTCACATGAAGTTGCATATATCAGTAACACATCTAACTATGACTGTAAATTCTTTCTTATAACACCCGTTGCTCCTACTACTACTGGAACTGTCTGGGTATCTTTCTTCCTCATTTCTGCCTGCAAATCTTGGTATTTTATGACTTTGTGTCTCTCTGCATGTAGGATATTGTAGTCACTAGATGTAACAATTTCAATGATCAATGCTACTTTTGTCTTCTTTTCATGGATCAGTATATCTGTTTTTCTCACATCTATTTTTTGAACTGTTGGTAATGGCTGACCGCATGCGATAGAAACTTCATTTTCTATAATGCTTTGTAGCTCATTTTTTCATTTTTTTCAGCTACTTCAATATGTTTGCACAATCCCCAGTGCAATAGTCGTGCCACATTATTATTCCTTTCAATACTGTCCTTTTGCCATTAGTGTATCACAACCAGCAAAAAGATGTGAAACTATTTCCAATTCTGTTTTACAAAACCTATATTTGTCTGTTTCTCCCACATGTTCAAAGGACTTTGTAAACCAAAGTGTATGTTGTCCATTAACATGGACTGCCAATATTAACTTTTAGTCTTTTGGTTTAAATTCACCTCTCCTTAACCATTCTTGCATTCGATCCTAATCAACATGAGGTTGTTCCAAGAGTTTGCAACTGTATTTATGCATTTTCCACATTTCTTGCCTTCTTCTTTGATCCTTCACCTTATATTCTTTTGTTTTTTGACACATTCAGTTGCTGCCTGATTTTTATCTACTTCTGGTTTGATTTCCATTCCCACTTGACACCAATATGCTTATACTAAACTAAGCAGGGAAGTTGTCTTAGGCTTATTCTCCTCATAGTGAAAACTTTCACTATGTTTGGGTCTTTCCCATGTCTGATGAGTTCTGGTTCTGCAACAAAACAAGACATCAAGTGCACAAACACTTAGCTACCTAGGCAAATCCTGCAGCCTCTGACAATCATGACCAGTCCCACATCCATAAAAAAGAAACACATTTCTGTATGACCATACTGTACAAAGCCAGCTTTGAATCTCAGGTTCACTCCTATACTGGACACCAATCTACAGTATAAAGCAGCACTAAAAATACACAAAGGTAGGTGTGCTGCACTAATTAAGAGCACTGACAACACCTATAAACTTAATTTTTTTTTCAATTATTCACTGTTGTCAGAAATTCGATCACCACCCTGATGCTCCATCCACTAACACTGCGCCTTATCCCCATTCCTGTTCAAAATGTGAGGCTTGCAGAAAATACTAACCACTCAAGCAATTTAAGTCCAACTGTTATCTTGTATTAGGTGAAGGGAAAGGAGCTGTCTGCATTGTTACTCGTGCATTTGCCGTCTCTCATCAGCATTACCAGCCCCTTTTTCCTGTTTTCTACATGGGGCTGGGGTTTTGTATCAACTGTCACCATCTCTCTACATTCAATACCACTTTCCTGCCTTCTTCAACAATCATGTCAGATTCTCGAAGGTTCTTCTCTCAAACAAAAGATCCACCTCTGTGCTGGATCCTCTTGTTTCCTTTTGTTTTCTTCCGGTCTGTCCCAAATCTTCTTCGCCAGACTGTCTTCTGATTTTCTGCACATGTGCCCAAACCACTGTGATCTGTTCTCTTTGACCTTTTCTGCAAATGGAGCTACTTTGGCTTCTGCTCTTATGTCCTCATTTCTTTGTTTGTCCCACGGTGTGCATCCTACCACCTCTATCAGGCACTTCATCTCCATCACCTCTAACTTCCTCCACTACTCTGCCTTTACTACCCAGGTGTCTTTATCATCTAGTAATACTGGTCTCAAAAGTATCTTGTACACCTTACTTTTCAGCTTCTCTGGCATTCTAATGTCATATACTACACCTGACATTGTGTCAGTTGGTTGCAGCCCCTCTGATTCTACCCCTTTGACCTCCTCATTCAGACTTCCTTTCTCCTCACCCACCCCTCCCAGATATGTGTGTCACTCGTCTAGTCAGGACACAATAGAGACTTTGTGGGTTTTGTTCAAGCAGCTTTATTATGTACAAACATATCAGGATTCAGGCTGAATACTGTAACTTAGATAAAGTTATAAACAAACTAGCTATCACACTCATACATGTTCACTCTCTGGCTAATAAAGTTATAAACAAACTAGCTATCACACTCATACATGTTCACTCTCTGGCAGATAAAGTTATAAACAAACTAGCTATTACACTCATACATGTTCACTCTCTGGCAGATAAAGTTATAAACAAACTAGCTATCACACTCATACATGTTCACACTCTGGCAGATAAAGTTATAAACAAACTAGCTATCACACTCATATATGTTCACTCTCTGGCAGATAAAGTTATAAACAAACTAGCTATTACACTCATACATGTTCACTCTCTGGCTGATAAAGTTATAAACAAACTAGCTATTACACTCATACATGTTCACTCTCTGGCTGATAAAGTTATAAACAAACTAGCTATCACACTCATACATGTTCACTCTCTGGCTGATAAAGTTATAAACAAACTAGCTATCACACTCATACATGTTCACTCTCTGGCAGATAAAGTTATAAACAAACTAGCTATCACACTCATACATGTTCACTCTCTAGCAGATAAAGGTATAAACAAACTAGCTATCACACTCATACATGTTCACTCTCTGGCAGATAAAGGTATAAACAAACTAGCTACCACACTCATACATGTTCATTCTGGCAGATAAAGGTATAAACAAACTAGCTATCACACTCATACATATTCACACTCTGGCAGATAAAGGTATAAACAAACTAGGTATCACACTCATACATGTTCACTCTCTGGCAGATAAAGTTATAAACAAACTAGCTATCACACTCATACATGTTCACTCTCTGGCAGATAAAGTTATAAACAAACTAGCTATTACACTCATACATGTTCATTCTCTGGCAGATAATGTTATAAGCAAACTAGCTATCACACTCATACATGTTCACTCTCTGGCTGATAAAGTTATAAACAAACTAGCTATCACACTCATACATGTTCACTCTCTGGCAGATAATGTTATAAACAAACTAGCTATTACACTCATACATGTTCACTCTCTGGCAGATAATGTTATAAACAAACTAGCTATTACACTCATACATGTTCACTCTCTGGCTGATAAAGTTATAAACAAACTAGCTATCACACTCATACATGTTCTCTCTCTGGCAGATAAAGTTATAAACAAACTAGCTATCACACTCATACATGTTCTCTCTCTGGCAGATAAAGTTATAAACAAACTAGCTATTACACTCATACATGTTCACTCTCTGGCTGATAAAGTTATAAACAAACTAGCTATTACACTCATACATGTTCACTCTCTGGCTGATAAAGTTATAAACAAACTAGCTATCACACTCATACATGTTCACTCTCTGGCTGATAAAGTTATAAACAAACTAGCTATCACACTCATACATGTTCACTCTCTGGCAGATAAAGTTATAAACAAACTAGCTATCACACTCATACATGTTCACTCTCTAGCAGATAAAGGTATAAACAAACTAGCTATCACACTCATACATGTTCACTCTGGCAGATAAAGGTATAAACAAACTAGCTACCACACTCATACATGTTCATTCTGGCAGATAAAGGTATAAACAAACTAGCTATCACACTCATACATATTCACACTCTGGCAGATAAAGGTATAAACAAACTAGGTATCACACTCATACATGTTCACTCTCTGGCAGATAAAGTTATAAACAAACTAGCTATCACACTCATACATGTTCACTCTCTGGCAGATAAAGTTATAAACAAACTAGCTATTACACTCATACATGTTCATTCTCTGGCAGATAATGTTATAAGCAAACTAGCTATCACACTCATACATGTTCACTCTCTGGCTGATAAAGTTATAAACAAACTAGCTATCACACTCATACATGTTCACTCTCTGGCAGATAATGTTATAAACAAACTAGCTATTACACTCATACATGTTCACTCTCTGGCAGATAATGTTATAAACAAACTAGCTATTACATTCATACATGTTCACTCTCTGGCTGATAAAGTTATAAACAAACTAGCTATCACACTCATACATGTTCTCTCTCTGGCAGATAAAGTTATAAACAAACTAGCTATTACACTCATACATGTTCACTCTCTGGCAGATAAAGTTATAAACAAACTAGCTATTACACTCATACATGTTCACTCTCTGGCAGATAAAGGTATAAACAAACTAGCTATCACACTCATACATATTCACATTCTGGCAGATAAAGGTATAAACAAACTAGCTATCACACTCATACATGTTCACTCTCTGGCAGATACAGTTATAAACAAACTAGCTATCACACTCATACATGTTCACTCTCTGGCAGATAAAGTTATAAACAAACTAGCTATTACACTCATACATGTTCACTCTCTGGCAGATAATGTTATAAACAAACTAGCTATTACACTCATACATGATCACTCTCTGGCTGATAAAGTTATACACAAACTAGCTATTACACTCATACATGTTCACTCTCTGGCAAATAAAGTTATAAACAAACTAGCTATCACACTCATACATGTTCACTCTCTGGCTGATAAAGTTATAAACAAACTAGCTATCACACTCATACATGTTCACTCTCTGGCTGCACTCTCAAAGTGGCAATGAGTATAGCACATGCTCGATATTTATATAGGCACATTCAGTCCTTGAAATGCTTCTTAAAGACACAGCACACACACACACACTGTTCTACATTTGAAGCTATTCCACTGTTTTCCATTCTATCTCAGTTCTCAGCTTCTGATGTCTCCATTTGCAGCCAGTACAACTCTCTTATCTGTACTCAGTTTCATCCCATGTGCCTTCTGTTTACATTCCATTTCCCTATCCTTTGCTGAAGTTCTTGCTCAGAGTCTGCCTGTAATGCCACATATCATCTGCAAGTGATATCACAAAGAAAGACTGCCTAAATTTTAACTACCCTTCTAACGGGACCCAGCTATAACATATAACAGAAGCTTGGCCCTCCTTGAAGACCTGAACTGCCCAATCTAATCCCATTTACCAGACTTTGTTTGGGGAACAAGTGATATCACAAAGAAAGACTGCCTAAATTTTAACTACCCTTCTAACGGGACCCAGCTATAACATATAACAGAAGCTTGGCCCTCCTTGAAGACCTGAACTGCCCAATCTAATCCCATTTACCAGACTTTGTTTGGGGAACAAGTGATATCACAAAGAAAGACTGCCTAAATTTTAACTACCCTTCTAACGGGACCCAGCTATAACATATAACAGAAGCTTGGCCCTCCTTGAAGATCTGAACTGCCCAATCTAATCCCATTTACCAGACTTTGTTTGGGGAACAAGTGATATCACAAAGAAAGACTGCCTAAATTTTAACTACCCTTCTAACGGGACCCAGCTATAACATATAACAGAAGCTTGGCCCTCCTTGAAGACCTGAACTGCCCAATCTAATCCCATTTACCAGACTTTGTTTGGGGAACAAGTGATATCACAAAGAAAGACTGCCTAAATTTTAACTACCCTTCTAACGGGACCCAGCTATAACATATAACAGAAGCTTGGCCCTCCTTGAAGACCTGAACTGAAAAGACATGCATCTGGAGCATTTCTCCCCGGGCCTCCGCTGAAAACAGGCTCTGTGGAACCTAGTCAGACATTCCCGGTCAACAAATGTTAAATAAATAAAAATAAATAAATAAACTGCCCAATCTAATCCCATTTACCAGACTTTGTTTGGGGAACAAGTGATATCACAAAGAAAGACTGCCTAAGTATGTTTAAGCTATATATATGTCCCTGAATACTCAACCTGTGTACCTAGCCTACCTATCTGCCCAGGTCTACCAGCAGCCAGCAACTGTCCCTATATCTTGCTGCCCAGACCCTTATTCCTACTCTGCTATTACTATCACTTGTATTCCTGCCTATCCTCCTTTGACTTCTACTGAATTTCCTACTGCTATTCCTATAACTTTACCTTCTACGCTGCCCTTTACACTGCTCATTCCTTCTCTTCTGACTCTTTGCCTAACTTACTGTTTTCAGCCTTCTACCTGAATCTGTACTCTAATATATTCTCCATCCCTCTCCCCTGCCTACACTATCCTGATCTTAACCTGCCTACTATAGCTCTGCCTAGAAAATACCAAACCTCTTAATATTATTCTACCAGTTATAACTTACCTGCTGTTTCTACACTTGACTGATTGTTTCCTCTCAGCGATTTCATACTCCTCTGGCTCAACCCGCTCCGTTCGCCCTTCGGGCTCACTCCGCTCCACTCCCTGCCCCCAAATCTCACCCGCCCCAGGGACCTCTACACTTATCCCCACATAACCACACCCACCATACTCCCTAGCCAATCAGTTCATTCTCTTCTCTCCGCCCATTACATAGCAGACTCCTCCCTTATCCACCCTTCCCTCTCTGCACATATACCTATCTTATACTATCCCCACTCACCTCAACATGTCCTACAATCACCTTCCTCTCCTAACACTAACCCTTCTAACTACTCTTACCTCTACCTACTTAATAATCTACTATGAGCTACCTTTATATTCAACCTTTTCTACTCCACACAAACATACCCTAGCTACCCCCACAACCACACTCACAAACCATAGCTGTCCCACATACAACAACTTATATCTTGAACCTAAATATCATCGCGTCTCACACATCAAATACCTCATTCTTGAACTCACAAAACACTGGTACTGCATCAAACCCTCACAACTAACTAACCTTATTCATGGTTTATCATTAATTGATGGGGACATCCACCCCAACCCAGGCCCTAACATAGACATACCATCCCCAAATTCCCAAACTTCAAATCCCTTGCCTACACCACATACTAAACCTCCAAAATCTCTTACAATTGCTCATCTAAACATCCGTAGTATATGTAACAAACTTCCTGCTCTTCATGCCCTACTCGAAATTCAGCAGTATGACATTCTCTGCCTTACTGAAACCTGGTTTAAACCCTCAATAAAGGATAACAAAATTATCCCCCCTGGCTATAACATCCTAAGACAAGACCGTCTTAAGAAAAAAGGGGGAGGAGTAGCTATACTTTTCAAAACTGGACTAGAAATAAGTAAATCAGCCCTTACCCCACCTCATGACTCTAATGTTGAACTACTTATGGCCAAACTCTCCCTAAACGCTCACAAGACCATTAATATCATATGTACTTATCTTCCTCCAGGCAATAATTCCCCCATATTAGAAGACCTACTAAACTGGTTCTCAATAAATCTCCTTCAAGAAACAATAATACTAGGCAACTTTAATATTGATTGGAACTTATGCAAACAAGCTAATCCAACTACCAATATTAACTTACATGGATTTCATCAAACCATTAACTCCACAACTAGAACTAATAAAAACAATAACAAAGAAACCATACTCGACTGGATCTTGATTAATAGTCCCCAAATTAAGTACTCAACAGGTACCCTCCCAGACGACCTTAGTGTCCACTCTCTCACATACATCACTAGGCACAAAACCCATCTAACAACACCCCCCCTAACTCGCTTATCTCGCAGCAAAAAACACTTTAACCTTCAACAGTTTCAGAATGAACTCAGCTTAATCAACTGGTCACCTCTAAAAACTCTCCCTATAGATGAAGCTGTTAACCACTTTAATAATACTTTTCTAACTATTCTTGATCACCATGCGCCTACCCGCTCAATATGAATGAAATCTATAACAGCTCCATGGCTTTCAAACAATACCAAACAACTTATCCTTAGTAGGAATAAAGCCTGGTGCAAATGGCGAACCACTAAAGACTCTTTTGATCACATTAGCTTCAAACAAAAAAGGAACATGACTAAGCTTGCTGTCATACAAGATAAAAGGAACTATTATACCCAGCTACAGCAATCATCCCACCACCAACCACACAAATTTTGGAAATCAATTAACTCCCTACTATCCCCAGGCAAGGTCAAAACTCCCAGCCCTCTCGGCTCCTCCCCTGACTCTCCCCTACAAACAGCTAATGCATTTAATAATTTCTTTACATCAACCATACTTCATCTTGCAAACCAACAAAGCCCCGACCCCTCATTATTACAGAACACTAGCTGCACTCCACCTCCATTTCTTCTGAAACCCATACCCACCTTCTATATTCTACATTTACTTCAGAAACTCAAACCCTCAACGCCCTCAGCTGACAAATTGCCAGCTGAATATCTCCAGCTAGGTGCTAAAGCTATTGCCTTCCCTATCTCTATTCTAATCAACAGAACCATAAAAGAAAGTACCATACCCTCACTTTGGAAAATCTCCCATATCATCCCTCTCTTCAAAGGGGGCGATTCACTTGAATACTCTAACTACCGCCCCATAGCACTGCTATCTCCTACTGCTAAAATAATGGAGAAATGCATCCATAAACAGCTTTTAAATCACCTGCTATCAAATAATCTCCTAGCTAATTGCCAACATGGCTTTCGTCCCTACCACAGCACTACCACAGCCTTAATATCCTTCATTGACTCTATTAATATGAACCGGAATAACAATCTTCTTTCATCAGCATTCTTTGTCGACCTGTCAAAAGCCTTTGACATGGTGAACCACCAACTCCTCCTATATTGTTTAAAATCTCTGTCTCTCAATGACGTAGCCTTAAACTGGTTTACTTCCTATCTTCATGATCGGAAGCAAGCTGTTTTATGGAACAACAATCTTTCCGAACTTCTCCCCACCAATTTAGGAGTACCTCAGGGCTCTATCTTAGGTTCTCTTTTATTTTCCATTTTTATTAACGACCTGAACCTTGCTACCCCACAAACTCCTTGCATTCAGTACGCCGATGACACCACCATCATCTGAACCACCACAACCCAAGCTGACCTCCACTCACTTACTCAAAAGACCTTTAACACTATTGAACAATGGTTCTCCAATCACTGCCTTCTCTTAAACCCTAAGAAGACTAAACTTCTCATCTTTCCACCCACACACCTGTCTCCCCCTATTAATTTCACACTCACTTCTAACAATGGCACCCTTATCTCTCCAGACCAAACAACCAAACTCTTAGGAGTTACTATTGATAACCAACTGAAATTTGATGTACACATAAACTCTATCATAAAAGCAACTAATAAAAAAACTAGGTTCTCTCTATAGAATCAAACCTTTCTTAACACCTGAAGCAAGAACTACCATAGCCAGAACATATCTTCTCTCTACTCTACTATATGCATCCCCCATTTACACTAATCTTTCTAAACATAACATCAATAGGCTTACAACAACCTACAGCAACATTGCTAAATTTGCCACTGCATCTCCATATAAAACACATCACTGCCTAAACCTCCATAACCTAGGATGGCTTGAGTTACCTCACCTAATTAAATACTACCAACTTACAATCGCCCATAAAGCCCTCCACCACCCAGATAACATACCAATGCTCTCTACTCTGATAAAACCCTATAATAACCTAAAAACCCTACGCTCCTCCAATAAATTACTGATTCAAACTTCTCTAGCAAAAAATACAGCAGGTGACTCTATATTTTCCAACTCAGTTGGTAAAGACTGGAATCAACTTCCTCCTGACCTCATAGCCCAAACTTCTATTACACTGTTTAAAACTCAACTAAAACATTTCCTAACCAATCACTGGCTTTGCTCATGTAACTTCCCTAGCTGAGCACATATCGTCTCCTGCATCCTCTGCACTGTCATCCAACGCTACTTTTCCATTGCTTCTCTTTTCTACCTAAGAAATCAACTCTATTAACTCCAAGCTACTACTTTCTAATAACTTTGTTTTAGCCTTCAAAATACTTAATTACTAATGTCTTTATTGCATAAGCTTTTTCCAAAGAAATTTTAATTACTTTTTGTATTCTCTTACTGTAAAACTTGCCAAATGGCTGTTTGTAGATGTGTATTAATCTCCCAATGTATTTTAAATGTCTGTTTTAGCTGTCTCTCAAACTGCCTATGTAATTTGAATGTACTTTTATTACTTTGTATTAGATAGTGGAGCTTTTCTCCTCGGGCCACCTCTGAAAATGGACATGTATCCAGCAGGACCAGCCCGGTTAACAAATGTAAAATAAAAATAAATAAAAAATCTGCATACAACAGCTTTGTTAATCTGTCCCCTCCAAACTGTTTGCTAATGTAGTCCATCATGAGTATGAATAGCAGTGGGCTCTAACCTGAACACTGATGCACACCCACTCCTAATGGGAACCAATCTGTGAGACCAAGCATTACCCATAATTGAGTCACTGGGTCCTTGTACATAGCCTGCACTAATTCTACCAATGTTTCTGGGACTTCAAAACAATGCAGGTCTGCCCAAATCAGCTTTCTTGGGACCCTGTCATATGCTTTCTCTAAATCTAGGAATGTCTAGGACTCTTTCCTCATTTCTAGCTTCATCTCAAGTATCTCTCACAGCAAACACTGAGTCAGTTGTCTTCCATTCTGATCCGAATATGAGCTGCTTATCTCTCATCTTACTTTCCACTACTCTGCGTATTCATTTATCAATCATCCTCTCTAGAACATTCATGCAATGTGACAGGTGTTTGATGCCTCTGTACTGCTCACAGTTGTGAATGTCCCCTTTGTCCTTGTACATTGGCACTAGAATGCCTATTCTCCAGTCAGTTGGGATACAGCTTTCTCTCCAATAGTACCCTCAGGATCTACTTTGCCCCTATCTCACCAACATCTTTATCACACCTAATTTATGAGCAGTGTCACTGGTGCAACAAGTAGCACACCTGCCTCTGGAGTAGAAGGCTGTGAGTTCTGTTCCTACACCAGGTACATCAACTACAGACAGCACAGTGTAGCATAAGGGGATGCCACATTCCTGAGTGTGTTCTCCTTTGGATGAGATATTAAACCAAGGTTCCATCTGCTTCAGTTGGTTGTAGCTCAGGTGGATGTAAAAGATCCCACAGCAGTTACTGAAAAGAGTAGGGGTACTTATTATATACAAAAATAGCTCTTATTTACAAAATATTTACATATTTACAAATGTATAAATATTTAGATATACAAATACATTTACATATAATTCATAATTTCCTTTACAATCTTATTAAACTTTCACCCCCCAGACGAAAACAAACCAGGAAAAATACAAAAAGTGCTGAGAATTGCACCAGGATACTCCAACACATGAATGCAACAAATATCAACGCTGTTC
The DNA here is from genome assembly GCF_019279795.1 of Protopterus annectens. NCBI lineage: Eukaryota > Metazoa > Chordata > Ceratodontiformes > Protopteridae > Protopterus > Protopterus annectens. The sequence goes on along the minus strand of NC_056731.1, from coordinate 1,882,055,043 downwards.
TTGAAGCAAAGGAAATTTATTTAATGAAACACAGTACCTGTAAAGAGCTTTTCGTCCCGCTAAGTAGTGGGACTTCTTCAGACAAACAAATGTTCTCAACTGCTGTTTAAATAAGCCTGTCCTACATTTGATAGGACCACACATAACTGATGCAATTAAAATCAAAGTAACAGTTGGTGTTTTAAATTAGTAGTTAAAGTAAAAGATGCAGGCATTAACACTGTGTGCAAAACCATCATGTAACGCAATGTGTTCAACAAATCAAACACATGATTTAAACTATTCTAACACCCACATATATTAAATAATTATTAATATTTACTGTGTGAAATGTGTTTACTTATAAAGAATAGTGCTGTAAAAAAATAAATAAAAAAAAAAAATATATATATATATATATATATATATATATATATATATATATATAGCAGCTGCGGCAAAAGAGCCATGCCTAAAACGTCACCAACAGATAAGAGAACACCTTGATGCATTACAATACATACATGTTATACAGTTCAATAAAAAATACAAAGTACACATTTTACAAATAAAAATATATAAAAAAAACATAAAAATCAATAGTATATATCTGGGCAACTAATTCATGTTCCCACAAAGTAAAGGCATATACACCTTCAAGTTTTGTGGTGTAAGTAACAGATATAATAAATATATTTACATTTAATAAATATCAGAATACACATTTTACCTATAAAAATGTATAAAAACCTTCAAGCTTTGTGATGTAAGCAACTAATATATTAAGTATATATATATATATATATATATATATATATATATATATATATATACACATTTAATTAATATAATGTGTGTAAATGAAATTAGGAATAGATATAAATATAAAAATTAAAATGTAATATAATGTAGAGAACCTGACTGTTACCTGGTCTAACTCTTCATTTTAAAATGGGATCTATGGAGCAAGTCTCATGGCCTGGGAATGAACAAGCATTGGTACGAAGTTGCCAATACAGTTCTATTATTTCTAAACGTACAGAGTAAGGGGCCCCTAGACTATCATTTTGAATACAGTCTACCGCCTTAAATAAAAATTGTATGGTGGGGAAAGTCACTAACATGTTTGGCTAATGCATTTTTTAATATGCCTTTCTTTATATAATAAAGATTTTCATACACCCTCTCACATAGCCTTCTATCTGTCTTACCAACATGTGGGAACATGAATTAGTTGTTCAGATATATACTATTGATTTTTATGTTTTTTATATATTTTTATATGTAAAATGTGTACTTTGTATTTTTTATTGAATTGTATAACATGTATGCATTGTAATGCATCAAGGTGGTCTCTTATCTATTGGTGACCTTTTATGCATGGCTCTTTTGCCGCAGCTGCTATATATATATATATATATATATATATATATATATATATATATGTGTGTGTGTGTGTATGTATGTGTGTGTGTGTGTGTGTGTGTGTATATATATATATATATATATATATATTTTTTTTTTTACAGTACTATTCTTTATAAGTAAACACATTTCACACAGTAAATATTAATAATTATACAACGACCCCCCCCCCATTAATATTCCAAAACGTGCACGTTGTAAATCAGAGTTATAGTAATGGAAAAAGGTCCGGTCGCCCGGACTCTTTCCATTAGTATAACTCTTTTTTTTTTTTTTTTTTACGCAAGATCTCCGTTGCTTGTTACAACCTGTCTCGCCATGTTAAACGAGTTTAACATAGGGAGACAGCTTTTAAAAAAAGCAACGGAGCATCTCAGTTGCTTTTTTTAAAGTTGTCTCGCTATGTTAAACCCATTTAACATAACGAGACACTTTAAAAAGCAACGGAGATCTTGCTTTCTCCGTTGCTTTTTTCAAAACTGTCTCGCTATGTTAAATGGGTTTAAACTAGCGAGACAGCTTTAAAACAAGCAACAGAGATTCTCCGTTGCTTTTTTTAAAGCTGTCTCGCTATGTTAAACTCATTTAACATAGCAAGACAGGCTGTAAAAAGCAACGGAGATCTTGCTTTCTCCATTGCTTTTGCCCACAGCTCTGATGTACTGCATAAATATACGCATGTGCAGTACATCAGAACTGCCGCAGAATATCCAGACAGCTGCGGAAGGGCAGCAAGGAGGCATTATACAATGCCATTATTTAAGAAAAGTAATTTTTTTTTCTTAAATAATATCATTGTATAATAGCATTAACCCATGACCAAACACACCAACCGTGGGTAAATCCAGCATTACCCACACCCAGGCATGGGTTATTGCTATATTATTTAATATATGTGGGTGTTAGAACAGTTTAAATCATGTGTTCGATTTGTTGAACACATTACGTTACATGATGGTTTTGCACACAGTGTTAATGCTTGCATCTTTTGCTTTAACTACTAATTTAAACCATCAACTGTTACTTTGATTTTAATTGCATCAGTTATGTGTGGTCCTATCAAATGTAGGACAGGCTTATTTAAACAGCAGTTGAGAACATTTGTTTGTCTGAAGAAGTCCCACTATTTAGTGGGACAAAAAGCGCTTTACAAGTACTGTGTTTCATTAAATAAATTTCCTTTGCTTCAAGAACAGCGTTTATATTTGCTGCAGTCGTGTGTTGGAGTATCCTGGTGCAATTCTCAGCACTTTTTGTAAATTTTCACCCCCCATCAGACCACCACTCCTTTTTCCATAACCACCACAGATTTTACTTAATATTGTTGCTAAAATCTACCCACCCACCCATCCATCCTCAACCCCTTTTTCCTATTTTGCACATGGGGTCAGGGTATCACTTTCAACAACAACAATCATCTTGAGCTAAGGTTTAACACCCTGCATTGGTAGTTAATCTGTACCACTCACTATATATCAAGTATTTTAATATTGTATCACTCAACAAATAATCTCATTGAACCATAAAATATCAATCTTTTGAGATCAAAACAAATATCATTAAAAAAATAAGGAAAACCATAAAGTGGCTCGTGTTCTTTAACAGATCACTGCTGCAGTAGCCTACACTATATGGGCTATACCCTGTACAGCCAGACTGCTTCCAAAGTTTTCAGTGTACCTTCAGGTTTGGGTGCCAAGCCCCTCAGAGCACTCTTATCACTGATGACTTCCTCAATGGGCTTTTGAGGATCAGCGGTTGCTAGGCAGATTAAGTTTCTTTTGGGGGAAAACACTTCCACTTTACTTTTTATGACAAAAAAATACACCTTTCCTGTAAAACTCAACATAATTTAATGTATTATTTTATTCCACATACCCCATATGACATATAATACTGTTCATCCATTCTTTTAACATACTCTTTACTTCTATTCTTATGATATCCATATTTAATCATACCCATGATTATCCACTTCTTTTAAATCGTCAAACAAAATCTTTACATAGTTTTCCCCATAACTGGTTCACTCGTTTACATTTCAAAAATACATGTTCCATAGTTTCTTCTTCTTCATAATGTAAACATATTCTATCACATTTCTTTTCATATGGCATATTTCCTTTTACTGAAAATGTATCTGTTACTAGTCTCCACAAAAATCTTGACATTCTACTTTCTAATTACACCATTTGCTTCTTAGATTTTCCCACATTTTATCATTACATTCTTATACCCTACTCTTCTATCTTTTTCTATATAGTCAATTTTTATTTTCCACAATAAATTTTCTTAGTAACATTTTATTTCTTCATTTGTACACTGTTTTTCTCATTTACTCTTTTTTGCCATACCCTAAAGTTATCATAATTATAGTTATACAATTTTACTACTAATATCTCATCTTTTTCATTCATCCATTTTAACACTGTACAAATTTAATGAAGCAGCATATACCACTTGGTTAATCAACCCTAAAGATCCTTCCTCTTTATTTACCACAAAACTTCTCTTTTTACTGGGTTTAATCTAAAACCCCATATAAATGAAAAATAATATCTGTAATAATTAATTTTCAAATACTGTTGGGAACATAAATACACTTGCTAAGTATGCTATTTTCCCATTAGTAGTGAATTTATCAAATAAGCCTTTTTTTCCAAATGATAAGTTATGCTCTCCAGAAAAGACAGATTTGTTTTATTTCTTCTATTGTTCTTTTCCCACTAAATTCTACCTACATTTTTATTCCCAGATTTTATACCTAACACAGAAATTTCATTCATTGTAAAATATATACCCTTATCTTTATTATATGACCTCTAGACGTTCACTTCTGCAAATTATCACTTCTTTTATCCAAATTCTTTTTTTTTGCAAATTATAATAAATATCATCCATGTATATTAACAGAACTGGAATTCTTAACTCTTCAGGTGTTATATACCCACCTCCTCCATTTTGTAATTTATTTCACATACTATCAGATTCATAACCAAGGCAAAGTATACAACTAATTTGGACATTTTATTTTTTATTTATTTTATTTTTATTTTACATTTGTTTACCTGGAAAGCCCGACTGGAACATGGTCCATTTAAAGCGGAGGCCCGGGGAGAAAAGCTCCATAACATAATGGTACAAATACAACAAATAACCAAAAAAAAAACACCACACTTCATATGTACCTCTTGGCTTAACCAGCCATTTACAAGTATTCTTACTTTATTATTACTATATATTGATAAACATAATTTCCTAAATTTCTCGCTTATATTATATTCTTTCAATATTCCCCATAAGATTTCACTTCCAGTTGTATCAAATGCCTTATTAAGGTCTCATCATGATTTTCGTTTTTTTCTTTTCTATTCATATCATCATCCACAATTTCTCTATCATTAATAATTCTTGACACCCAGTCATCTCTATAATATACATATATATATATATATATACATACATACACACACACACACACACACACACACACACACACACACACACACACACACACACACACATATACATACCATCTTCACATCTTCAATAATATTTTCTATTTTAGTTTCAAATCTGTTTTGTATTAGTTTCATAAAGATCTTATAATAATTATTCAATACTATATGTCTCCACTTTTAACTGTCTTCTATAGTTCTTCTTCCATATGAATTTAAGTATTCCACTAAATTATTCTTTACACATAAAACCTTCATTTAACAATTCATTCAAAACCTTTAAAAATTATATATTTTTTTGTCAGTCCCTTAAAGTTTTATACATTTCAAACCCTATTTCATCTGGTCATGCAACCAAATCTATATTTACTTGTCCTAATATTTTAACAAGCGTATTTAAAGAAATTTCCTTTTCCAACGCGTTAATCTCTCTCTCTGCTAACTTTTTACTTTACATGTTTTTTTCACTGCCTTCTTTCTTTTTTTGAATATTTCTTATGTACTATTCTATTCATAATTTTTTCTGGAGTTCTTTCTATCATTCCTTGTACATTTTTTATTTCTCTTATTACACTACCATTTTCCTTTACTAATCTGCTTGGTAGTTTTCCTTTTCCTTGTAAAAAATATCTTTCCTTGTATAACAATTATTGTACTTTTTCTTGATTTTTCATATAATTCTGTTTGTCAAAAAAGTTTCCATCATTATGTTCTAAATCTTCCAATGTGTGATTATATGTTCTTTTATATTATTTTTCTACTTTTCTCGCATCATACTGCCACTGTAAAACAAAAATTTAGACATTTTTCCTTAAATATCATCCACCATTCAGACCCATTTTATAAAATGTTCTCATAATAATATGATCTTTTCATAACTGTATTACTATTTTCTTACCTTCTTCGTTCCATGCTTTCTCAATTATCCTTTTTTTCCTTTGCATATCTTAATATAGCCCTTGTATCCTTTATCTCTAGCCATATTGCAAGATGATCAGAAAATCCTGTTTCAACTATCTCTCCTTCTCCTAAATCTTCTGATACTATAAAATATTCTATTTCAGTTCTATGCACACCTATTTTGTAAGTCCATGAAGTTTGTCCCAAAGTTTTAACTTGGCACATACTATAACTTCTAGCATGTTTTCTTATATAATTTCCTTTATTTTTATGCTTGCCTCTTAAATCACAATTAGTCTCCTGTTATTATAATATTTATATTTATCAATACATAGTCTAAGATCTGATGAAATAAGATTTCCCTTTCTTTACAATTAGCATAAGCATATAATGTTATAATTCTACATGCTTGTTCTTTCCATTTTAAATGTACAATGGTTAATCTTCCCAGTTTTGCTAAAGTTACATCTAGTACCTTTGCTTATTTCTACAGAAATATGTCTATTCATTTCACAAATTCCAGATTGTCTTTCTACTCCATAGTTTCTCCGCTTGCAATCTATCTTCAATTATTAAAAATATTGTGACTTCTAATATTATTACATCTACATCACATGTATTACACCACTCAAAAATGCCTATTTTACTTACTATATTCTTAATACCATTCACATTTACAAAAAGTACTCTAAAATTTTCATTTTCCATTTTCTTAGATTCATGGTTTCATAAGTTCATAGCTAATTACTAGGCTAGCTTTCGTAATAGGCAATTCTAAGCCTAGTCAATTTCTCTTCCAAAGGTGAGAATCAGACACTGTACCTTTTGTCTGTGAATCAAACACCTTAACCAAAATACCAACCCCCAATAATTAGCTGTATATATTCTTTTGCATCCAGTTCCTTTTTTTTTGTACTTATCCATTTACATTTTCATTTTCTGTCTTTTAAGATTTTACTGAAGAATTTTTTTTCCTCCTTTACTACTTCATAATTTATGTCTTCTTTATCACTGATTTTATAACCTTCTTCCATATACTCTTTATTACTTTTTCTCCTATTTCTACTACTGCTAAAATGTCTTCTTTTTGTTCATTTTTTTCTTTCTTTTTTCTTCCTCTTATTTTTATTTCTGCATTCCATAGGTTGGTACTATGATATCGGCCCTAGGGCCTACACAAGCCTAGCCATAACAATTCCCTGGATATTTCTTCCCAGACTATTTACTTCCCTGAACCCTGTCCAGCAGGGCGACTGACGTGATCCCCGGGGTGAATTTCCTTTCTCCCATCCAATCGTCAAAGTTCCTTTTGAAGATGGCCAAAGAAGCGCTCTGCTTGACATGTATGGGCAATCTATTCCAGAGTCTGGTGAGTCTTTGGGTCAGGAAAGTACAGTTTTGTACCTACCATAAATGTAGATGTTCGAGTGTATACCCTGCTGCAGTCATCACACTTGGGTTATCCTGTCATCAGGCGGTCCCGCAGTCGGCCTGAATTCCAAAGTCTTGGTCCGGCGTCAGTTGCCGTCGCTTTTTCCCTGATGTCAGAGTGCCAGGGGTATATAACAGGCATCCAACGCCATTTTCTTCAGTTTTTCTTGCCCCAGATGTCAGGTGCCCCCCCAAAAGGTGGTCAGTAGATAGTACCAATAATAAAAGTTTAGCACAAACAAAACATCCCTCCAGCTATAAGCAAATACTCCACAAAGGTTGTATCAGATTTTAAGATATTGAAAGGTTTCAGTTAGGTCAGAAGGGATGGCGGGAGGGTAACCTGGACTGCAGCAGGGTATACACTCGAACATCTACATTTATGGTAGGTACAAAACTGTACTATGTTCATCATGTTACCCTGCTGCAGTCATCACACTTGGGTTGAATCCCAAAGCTAAGGATGGGAGGTGGAGTCAAACAGGGTTAGAGGAGACTAGAAGGCCCTGCAAAACTGCAGTGGCGAAGCCAGCTCTAGACTTAGAGTAAAGTGGTAAGTGATAGCGTTTGGTGAAGGTGTGTACTGAACTCCAAGTTGCAGCTTCCAGAATATCCTTGGTTGGCACCCCCCTGAGGAAGGCTGTAGATGTAGCTGCTGTCCTGGTGGAGTGGGGCCTTATGCTAGCAGGAACTGGATTTCCATGATGGGTGTAGCAAAAATGTATGCAATGTCCTATCCATTTGGAAATGGTCTGTTTAGAGATAGCCTTTCCTTGTGATGCTGTAGCATAGAACACAAAAAGCTGGTCAGATTTTCTGAAAACCTATCCTAGTAGTAACGTAGTTACCTGTGAATGTCCAAGGAGTACAGGAGTCTTTCTCCTTTGTTCTGTGGATTTGGGAAGAAGGTGGGTAAATGGATGGTTTGATTTAGAGCCACACTGGATACCACCTTTGGCATAAATGAGGGGTTAGTTCGTAGAGAATCTCTGTCTTGATGAAAAATGAGGAAAGGCTCTACTGCCATTAGTGCCTGTAGCTCTGAGACTCTTCTGGCTGAAGTAATTGCTAGCAGCAGGGCAGTCTTCCATGATATAAACTTTAAATCAGCTGAGAAAGCTGGCTCAAAAGGTGGCAGCATAAGTTTTTCCAGAACATAGTTGAGGTCCCAAGTTGGTGTTGGTGCTGTCCTGGGAGGCCTAATGTTTTTGGCCCCTCTGAGGTACTGCCTTAGAAGTGGATGCGAAAATAAGGGAGGATCCGTGTTGTAGTGAGCTGAGATAGCTGAGACGTGGATTTTAATGGATGAAAAAGAAAGTCCTTTGTGTAACATCTCAGTTAAATATTGCAGAATCTGAGGTATGTCTGGCTCAGGGGTATTTTGTCCTTTAGCTTGGTTCCAGGCGCAAAATCTTTTCCATTTGTCTGAGTAGGCTTTCCTGGTGCTGGGCCTCCCGGCCTCCAGAATGACATCCATAACAGCTTGTGAAAGAGGAGCTGGCTGGTTGCTTAGGTGATTTGCCATGCAGCCAACTTTAAGGTTTTGAGCTGGCTGTGTAGAATCTGACTGTCTCGCTGTGTGAGCAGATGAGAAATTTGTGGTAAAATCCATGGTGGGCCGTGGGCCATGTTCCTTAGTAGTGGGCACCAGTGCTGGCATGGCCAGTCTGGGGCAATGAGTATCATCCGGGGTCTCTCCATCCTGACTTTCAGCAGCACCTTTGTGAGAAGGGGCAATGGAGGAAAGGCATATACTGTCAGCATTTTCCAACTGAATGAGAGTGCGTCCACTTTCCAAGTTTGATGGTGAAATGTCCTGGTGCAAAATTTTGATAGCTGATAGTTTTGGGGGTTGGCAAACAGGTCTATGTCCGGGGCCCCCCCATTTTTGAGTTATCATTGTAAATACTTGTGGATCCAGTTTCCACTTGTGGGGATCCATGATGTTCCTGCTTAGGTCGTCTGCCAATGTGTTCTTTTTTCCTGGCAGGAATTGAGCTTGTAATTGAACTTGGTAAGCCAGTGCTGTGTTCTACAAGGTCATTGCTTGCCTGCATAGAGGGTAGGAGTGTGTACCCCCTTGTTTGTTTATGTACCACATTACTGTGGTGTTGTCTGTCCTTATTATAAGCTATCCTGGATGTAAGAGGTCTTTGAAGGCTGTCAGAGCATTCTGTACAGCTAGCATTTCTTTTTGATTGATGTGCAGATTTCTTTGATCTGCAGTCCATATGCCTTGAATGCACTGTCCTGCCATGTGTGCCCCCCATGCACAGTCCGATGCATCTGTTGTCATAGTTTGCCTGGCTGGGGGTAAGGTGAAAGGCTGACCCTTGTTGAGGTGACACACTTGTGACCACCACAGAAAATCCTGTTGAAGGCAGGGAATGAGAGGTATCATTGTTTCCAAGCTGTGGTTGTGTTGAGTCCATACGATTTTCAGGTACCATTGTAATTTCCTCATATGCAGTTTTACAAATGGTATTAGTAGTATGCAAGATGCCATGAAGCCCAAGGCCTGCAGAATTTTTCTTGCAGGGAGTTGGGTCTTTGTTGCCATTATTTTGAAGTATTGAGTTAGTTGTAGTTGTTTGACTGGCATCAGATAAGCCATCTGGGCCGTTCTATTCAAGCTGGCATCCAGGAATGTCATATTTTGTGAGGGCACTAGTTTTGATTTCTTTTCGTTTACTGTGTACCCTAGGCAACTTAGAAGGTGTTTTACAAAAGCCAGATGTTGTAAGAGAATGTCCTTGCTTTCTGCTTGGATGAGGCAGTCGTCCAGGTATGGGTATATTTGAATTCCTCTTTGTCTGCAGTATGCAATTACTGGTGCCAGGCATTTTGTGAAGACCCTGGGTGCAGCAGATAAGCCAAAGGGCAGTGCAGAGAATTGGTAATGGGTTGAACCTGCAATGAAATGGAGGTATCTTCTGCAATTTTGTCTGATAGGGACATGCAGGTATGCCTCCCTGAGGTCCAACGTTACTAGCCAAGCTTTCTTGCCCAACATGGGAAGAAGCTGCTGTAGTGTTTGCATCTTGAATTTGGGTACTTGCAAGAAGGTGTTTAGAATTGAAAAGTCCAGAATGGGTCTCCAAGCATTGTCCTTTCTGGGGACTAGAAAGAGCCTTGAGTAAAATCCTTGGCCTTGCTCTCGAGTAGGTACCAGCTGAATGTCTCTCATGTCCATGAGAGCTGTAATTTGTTTTTGTGCCTCTGCCCATTGATTTTGTGGCAGGTTTGGCATTCCTTTTATCCTTGGCAAGGTGTGGAAATGGAATCTGTATCCTTGTGAGATAATGTCTAGGACCCATTTGTCCTTTGTGATGATGCGCCAGTTGTCTGCAAAAAGTGCTAATTTTCCTCCCAAGGGAGCTGCCAAGAGAGCTTTGCTTGGCAGCTTGAGGTTTAAGTCATTGTGTATGTCTTCTAGTAGTTTGGGACCTGTCTTCTCCTCCCTTCTGTGTTGCAGTGCCCCATTGGCGAAGTTTGTAAGGGATTTGTGCTTGACCTCTGCCCCTTGGGCATCTGTATTTACTCCTCTGTGGTCAGTCAGAAGCTGGAAAGGACCAATTTTTTGTTGGCCAATTTCTGCTGAAGCGTGGGGGTTGTACCTGTAAGAAATCTTTGACCATCTGCATAGATTTTGCCTTATCATCCATTTTCTTTAAAACCTCTTCTGCTTTAACTCCAAATAAGACATCCTGCTGTAAGGGTGCATCTAGTAACTTTGCTTTAACATGATCAGGCAGAGTTTGTTCCTTTAACCAAGAATGCCTACGTATAACAGACCCAGTAACAGCTGCTCTACAGGAAGCTTCCAAGGAATCAAATCCACATTATAAAGTAAGGTTGCCCACCTGTTCAGCTGCATGCAACAGATCCTGCATTTCCTTGAATTCAGACTGTTGAGGGTGCATGTTCATCTTTTGTTTTATTTGAGACATTAGGAATTGCTGGTATTTCAGCATGTGAAATTTACAATTTAGTGCTCTCATAGCTAGAGTAGCTGAGGTGTAGACCTTCTTCCCCCACCTATCTAGTGCTCTGGAGTCCCATTCAGAGGGTACAAGATTTTTAGCCATAGAAGCCTTAGCCCCTTTGGGACCCTGGGAGATAGTCTCTGGGTCAGTAACAGGGCTTTTGTAAAGGAATTTGTGTGAGTCAGGCACTCTATAATATCTGTCTGGTTTGGCTGGAGCAGGAGGCAGAGAATCCAGATTTAGACTAGATTCTAAGTAAACATCATCCACAATGTCTAAAACTGGAGAGATAGCAAGCGGTCTGTGCTGGGGGAGTAAAAGAAACCCTCTGAGCCTTTTCTTTGAGTCTGAGTAGTCCTGATCTTCCCAGTGGAAATGTTCCCTCATGGTATGTAAGGTTTCCCCAAAGGAATAGTCTTCAGGGTGAGAAGCTGAGGGAATGGAGTCTTCAGCATCAGAATCTTCATAAGGGGGAAAGGAGTAATCCTGTTCCTCACAGGAGCCTGAGGAAAAAGACACTTGATCAGAGGAGGCATAATCCTCCTCTTGTCTAGGCCTTTTGTCTGGGGGGGATTGGGACCCCCTGATTAAAGAAATCAAATCTTCAGCCATTTTAAGCATCTGTTTCTTAGGCATGGGGCCTTGAACTGGAGACTGATGTGCAATAGTCTTTTTTGGTTTTAGAGGAGTCTTAAGCTTAGCATAAGATTTTATGGTGAGAGTAGTCGGTCTGAAGACACCTTCTGTAACCGAAGGTGTTTCCACAGCACCGGCTTCTCATTCTGCAATGTTGTCGGTAGGGCCTAAAGAAAATGGCTGCGTCGGCCTAGAACTCTCTGCTTGAGAATCTGAAGCGGTCTGGGGTTGCAATTCTGGGCTGCGTAGGCGCCTCACTGAAAACCGGAGACCAGCCCAGCCGAGGCCACGGAGTCTGGCTTGGATCTAGGCTGCCTGCCTTTATCATTGCGTTTTTTATGCACAACGGCAGTCAGTTGCTCTGATGGCATAGTGTAATTAAATTTCCTACCGAAGTAGTGTCGTGCGAAATCAAAGTGTCACTTTATAGTTCGCTTATTGAACCTAGCACAAAACCGACAACCAGTGATGTCGTAGTCTGGGCCTAGGCAAGGTATACAATAAGAATGAAAGTCCTTATGAGGTATTTGCTCTTATATACCCCTGGCACTCTGACGTCAGGGGAAGAAGCGACGGCAACCGACGCCGGACCAAGACTTTGGAATTCAGGCCGACTGCGGGACCGCCTGATGACAGGATAACCCAAGTGTGATGACTGCAGCAGGGTAACACGATGAACATCCTATCACTCCACCATCTTTTGTTTATTGTGATGACAAGGTGTAGATCCCTGGAGCGTGTGGCTCCGAGGGATTGGAATTTCTTTAAGTGTAGCATGTCCAACAGCTCTGGGTTTGACATGGCCTTGTATGTTAAGCAGAGATCGCCTCTGAGTAGATGATATGCGACAGAGAAGAGCTAAAATTTTTTAAGGCAGTCAGCATAGGGCATCTGCTTTAGGCCTGTGATTCTTTTAGTGAGGTATTTCTGCGGTCTTTACAGTTGTTGCAGATGTATTGAGAGGTACATACCAAATGGGGCGTTATATTCTATAATGGCTCTAATGAGGGATGAGTACATTGGGACAATGACCTCCTTTTTTCTGGATGAAAAGCCCTTAGTGATGAGGTGTGCCACATAGAAGGATTTCCTGACTGTTGTGGCGATGTGGTTATCGAAGGTGAGACCACTGTCCACCTGTGTCCCTAAGTCTCTTATCACACTTTTGGTGTTGAGTTTACTGTCACCTATGTGGTAATTCACGGGTACATGCTTTTTCCCAAAGGGGATAACTATAAATTTCTTGGCATTGAGCTTGAGCCCATGGCACCAAGCATCTGTTTCTATAAGGCCCTTTTGTAGAGTATCCACATCATTTGGGGATTCAGTAATGGCACCCAGTTTGCAGTCATCTGTGAACTTTGTTAGTCAGAGTCCCTTAGTGTTGGCCTGTACTTCAGAGAAGTAGATGCCAAACAAGAGCAGTCCCAGGACTGAACCCTGAGGTACTCCACTTGTCACTTGTCTGGAGCTGGATTTGGAGTCAGCTACTTTTACAGTGTCGGTTCTGTCAGTAAGCCAGTTGGCAACACATCAAGTGACGTAGGGATTAATGCCCAGCTTAGTAAGTTTATCTATGATTCCAGAGTGGGGGATGGTGTCAAAGGCCTTGGCAAGGTCCAGATAGGCTGTGTTGACTGCCTTACCCTCATCCACGGCTCTGGAGACCGATTCAAAGAAGTCATTCAGGTTCAGGAGACAAGATCGGCCCTTCACGAACCCAAACTGGGTGGGATCCAGTGTTTGAAGGTTGCCAATATCTTTGTTTATAAGTTCCATGATAATACATTCCATGGCCTTGCAGATCAGGCTAGTCAGACTGATGGGGCGGTAGTTCCCAAGATCCAGGGTGGATCCCCACTTGTGGGGTGGGATAACTGTAGCTGTGTGCCACTCAGTGGGCAAGAAGCCTGAGGTGAGGGTATGATTAAACATGACACTTAGGTGAGGTGCCAGTTCATTTTGTAGTTCATGTAGTACACAGGGATGTCATCTGGTCCCATGGATGCTGTATTCTTAGCTTTGGAGAGTGTGTTTTTTACCTGTGTGACCATTATTACCAGAATTTGGCAATCTTCTGGTATTGAGATGGGCCGTTTAGGGGGTGAGAGGGGAGTGAAGTTGGCACTGAATCGATCTGTCAGGATACTGGCAATATCCTTGGGATCAGTATATTTAATGCCATTCTGTTGTAGCTCAGAGCAGATCTGAGCATTGCCATTTAAATTCTTGACATAGTTATAGAATGCCTTGTGGTTGTCTTTGGAATCTCTGGCAATTTTATTTTCTTAACTAGCTTTGGAGGATTTTACGAGGGAATCTCAGCTTCTTACTGAGGCTGGTAAGGGAATTTTTTTGCATTGTGGGATTTTCCTCTTTTCTGCAACAGTTTCTTCCTTTTGTTGTAAAGTTTGTTTATGGCAGCGGACCACCAGGTTGGCTTCCTTTTTTTGGAGGAGAACATCTTGGTTCTATTTGGGATGACACGATTCATGCATGAGTGGATGTGCTCGTACAGTGCCTTAGTGTAGGAGTCAGCAGTCAAACTTTCAGTTCCCGTCTGCATGGGTGTCAAGAATTTTGTCACTTCTGACTTGAGTAGCATGAAGTTGGGTTTGGAGAAGTTTTTTATGGAGGTTTCCTTACTGGGGAGTGGGGGTGGCATGTGGATGTTAAGGGTGATTAGCTTATGATCTGACCTGATCAATGAGGAGGTGACCATAGGTGTGGAGCATCGATTTCCCATGTTGGTAATTACCAGGTCTAGGATATTGGAGCCCCTGGTGGGACTATGGATTAGCTGATCCAGGGCGTTGGAATTTATGTATTCCAAGAACCGTTGGGCAAAGGTGTTGGTATACGAGTAGTTTTCCCAGTTAATGGCAGGGTAGTTTAAATCACCCAGTATTAGGGTATTTGGTTGTATCTTAACATTTTCCAGTATGTTTAGAAAGGTGTAGTGAGAATCTTGGGGCATGGTGGGGGATCTGTAGCAAGTTACAATTTGGATTGCAATCTTACCTAGTGTTAGTTGTGCCTGGAGAATTTCAGATGCATTGTGTTGGGCAACTAGCCTGGTGGTGTGAATATCCTTGGTGAATATGGGCACTCCTCCACCTTTAGTGTTTCGATTCTGGTTTGGTGGTCGAAAAGTGTGGTAAGAGTTGCAGCCTGGTATTGCAGGGGTGCTCTCTGGAGCCTTGAACCAGGTCTCAGTTACTGCACAGATATCGATGTTCTCCATTTTTAGGAGTGCCTCGAGACAGTGCATTTTGAGGTTTAGACTTCTAGCATTGAGTAGCATTACCTTAAGATTTTGCATGCTTGTACTTGTTACGGAGGTGGTTTTGTCCTTTGAACTTTGCCTTACAAGGGCACTATAGGTGTGGCAAGAGCCTTAGTCAGTAACCGGAATCCCCAGGGCAACAGGTGCAGTCCGTCTCTGGTAAAGCATTGTGGTCTGTCGATCATTTCGTCCCAGGCAGACAGATACTGGATCCCCTTTGAATGACACCAGAAGCTTAGCCAATTGTTGAAGTCAATCATTTTGTCCTTATATTGTGGCATCATTCTGGGCGAAGGCGGGATGCTACTCAGGGCTAGGGTTATACCTGCCTGGGCCACATGATCCGAGAGCTCTTCCATGTTTCTTTTCATGTAGTCCAGGGAGGTACGTCTCAAGTCGTTCACTCCAACATGGACAATGACAGAGTCTTATTTGTACTTGTTGTGGAGTGACTTGAGTGTATGCGTTATGTGGCGGATCCTGGCACCTGACAGGCAGCTGACTAATTTTCTCCTTGTTCAGCCTGGTGAGTGGGACATCAGTGTGCCTGACTATAGAGTCACCTATGACTAAAGTGTTAGGTACGTTGTCTTGCCTTAGGGGCTGTTGCTGGGTGACACACTGGCGTTGTGAGCTATGTGACACTTTGGTTGTGATTGGTATTTGTGTGCGTTTCAGCTTCGGAGGTCCTTGTTGCTTGGGCAGGTTACAGTTAAGGGCCTCCGCATATGTGGATTTAGTGTTGCTATCAGTGGATGTTGGTGGTGTGAGTTTAGAAGGGCTATCTGTTGCTTAAGGCGTAGTATGGCTGTTAACCTACTCCTCTTGACTGTCTAGCACAATCCTGGGTGGAGAGAGCTTTGCTTCCAGTTTGGCTATGTAAGTGCATTTCTCACAGGTTGTAGTGTTGGGTGGTAGGAGGAGAGGGTTGTCTGTGTACATGAGGCAATTGCTGCATTGCCCCAGTATGCCCAGATTCACCAGGTGGGCAGGAGAAATCACCGGAAGCTGACCCTTGGACATGCCTGGCTTGGTGCTTTTTTTTTGAAAAGTACAGGAGCTGTTTTCCTTTCCCTTAGCATGGTACTTTGCAATTATAGGCTGTTCAGTGCCTACGATTAATTTCTCCTTATTAATAAGGAGAGTTGGGTGCTTGTATTAATTTAAGGCTTCCTAGTGCTTTCCAGCAGGTATTAGGGCAAGTGCTACTCACAGGGATCCTTAAAGGTAAGATGAAAAAAAATGGTTTATCCTAAACACTGCAGTGTGCACTAGAGAAGTTAGATGGGTAACTTTAGTTTAGTTTTAGTGGAGAGTCACTGTTTTTAAAACAGCAGGATAGATTGAAAGGAGGTGATTACTTTTTGTATTCAGGTTCTATGGAACACAGTAGGATGGCCAATAAATTTAAATAGTTGAAGGGGAGTGATTTCACAAAATGATAATTTTGTGCTTACACACACAAGCCAGTGAAAGCAGAGAGGAAATGAGATAGATGGTCAAATTAACATAAGGGGCAGGCAACTAGAAAGACAGTGGTATTTAAGAACAGAATAGTAACAGGGTGGGCAGGTGGGAAAAAATTTCTGCCTGACTCACAAGAGACAGAGCTGTGGTCTCTTTTGAAGTTTTAATATGCAGTTAAAAGCAGAACACAAGTGCAATACAAGGTAAAGAAAACACATCGCAGTATTCAAAATATAAAAAGGCAATAAACTAATACAAAATACAACAAATAAAAAGCAAACAAACCTTTCCTTCACAGCAAAGTGTAGCAGAGTCTGGGTGAGCCTTTCTAATTCTTTGTCTTTCGGCTTTTTCCCGGTTAGGGGTCGCCATAGCGGAACTCCGGTCCGCTAATGATTGGCAGTAGACTTTCACAAATGCCAAGGTGCCAGCTCGACGTTCAACCTTCAACGAAGGCACGTCCATTTACGCATGTCTTTCGAACGTCCACTCAACCGCAGGGAGGACATGCAGACTCCACACAGAAGGCACTCCCCACACTCCAGCCGAGAATTGAACGGGAGAACCTCTTGCTGTGAGGCAACAACGCTACTGTTGCACCACCACAGATGGATAAGCCTTTCTAATAAAGCTCTGAAATCTTCTATTTTACCCCTTAAATAGAAGGTTTAGTTCCTAGCTCCACCCCCTCAGTTCAGAAATGATTAACCTTAAGTGACCTCTTCTATCTTATGTATGAGTCCTTAATTTATCAATTCTAATTTCTGCCTGACTCACAAGAGACAGAGCTGTGGTCTCTTTTGAAGTTTTAATATGCAGTTAAAAGCAGAATACAAGTGTAACACCAGGTAAAGAAAACAAATCACATTATTCAAATGATAAAAAGGCAATAAACTAATACAAAATACAAGAAATAAAAAGCAAACTAACCTTTCCTTCACAGCAAAGTGTAGCAGAGTCCACAAATTACTAATTATGTTACATCTATAACATTTCAAGTCACAATTTTCACATCATGTCACACTTCCCCACAAATATAACATTTTATTTTATCACAGTTACTTATCAAATGTCCTTCTATTCCAGAAAAAAAATGCTTTGAGTTGTCCCCAGTATTTTACGACACCCCTATATTCCCCTCCACATTTATCATGTTTGGTATATGTATAATTTTATCTGTTTCTATTTTTAATACAATATCACAATCCCATCCACCAGTCAATAAACCCCTTTTATTATAAAAATTGCAATGTGCAGTACTTCTTCACAAAATGTTTTCAAATGTCCTTTTAAAGTCTCTCTTTCCATCTCTTTGAAATTGTACGTGAATTTTCTTTTCTTGTTTCTCCTGCTAAATGCTTTTATCACATAAAGATTCGGGTCTATATCAGAAGTCTGAACGCTCGTAAGTCCGAATGCCATAAATTCAAACTGGGAAGTTCGAAGTCTGAAAACAACGAAGCTCGTGGAACATCAAATTCGTTCCCAGGGAAAGAATTTTGTGGTCCAGTTCCACAGCTTTGCTATTTGCTCCACTGTGGTGTGATCTCGGAGTTGGTATATTTAAGTAGGGGTGGGGTGTTGGGGGTTCGTGTGTTTCTTCGTTTTGTACCGGAACAGCAATTTTTTTTCCCCTGGGGAAAAAAACTGCTGTTCTGAGTGTTCGGAGTATTCAGTTTTCGAACTTTTGGGTTCGATATTTACATAGTCGAAGTTTTGATACTTTGACTATGTGATATAGACCCTAAAGACTCCATGAGTTACAGTCTTTCATTTTTTCATATTCTCCAAGTATATTTTCCATTGAAAAGGCAGTCTCAAACACGTCAGAAACTTTCTCTTTGTTAGTAAGAAGAGATGATCTTTCCTCATGTGCTTTTACACCCAAAGGAGCTACACTTGCCCCACACTTCATACCTGTCCATTTCTTTGTCTTCTTTACTTTGAATCCTTCCTACGTACTTCCATTTTTCATTTTCTTCTTCTCTTTTTTTCCGGCTGCTCCCCTTTTGACTTCTTGTACTTTCTCTGCATATGTTTTCTTTTCCATCTCATCACTGTTCTTCAGGATCGTCTCTGCATCCTCCTGTTTTGTTTTCTCCATAATGTCCACCAGGCAATGTCTCCTTTATTTTCTGACTCATTCTGCATCAGCATTTCTTTAAGTTAATTATCCCACAGACCTTTCAACTGGAGAGGTGTAATTATACATCCATCATTTGCTGACTCATCTCCCATCAAACAGATTTTTTTAAACATCTCCTCAGAATCCTGGACACATTCTACAGTCTCGATATTTGCTTTCACCTTCCTTTCTCTCACCACTCCATCATCTCCTTCTCTCTCCATCTGCCTCCCTACTTCTTCGGGCCGCTTGTGTGCCTGGAATGGAAACAGGAAGTGCTCCTGAAAAATGTGTCCCACTTGCAACAATGAATAGTAAGAGAAACTCCCTGATACCATGGCCAAATTTCCCCTGATAGTATAAATACCACTTCCCTGAAAAGAGGCTACCAGCCTAGTGGGATTAACCCATTTAAAAATAAATACCTTAAAATATCTGCTATGACCACACATCCAAATCTGATGCCTTCCTTAAGTGAGACAAACTCAAACCATGCTCTATTTCAGATGACCTTCCAAGTGAATACTTTAAAATAGGCGAGAGCAAGTGAACATTATTAAAGTGATGGGGTTTTATATATTATTTTGAAATAATGTTTTCAAAGAGTTTTTTAGGTTTTTTGATAAGGTAGAACTTAATGTTTTAATTACTTGTTGTTTGTATGAATGAGATCTTAATATGTTTCAGTAAAAGTCTTTTGGGTCCATGATATTTTAAGTGTGACTGGCTTTGTTTTTTGTTTGGGAGTATTGTTGGCGCTTCAGTCGTTGTGTGTAGAATACATGGTACTTTCCCCTTGTTATAATTGTAGCTGTTGCAAGAATATTAGTGACATAGTAGATTTTTTACATCCAGTCACAAAGAAATCATTTAAATTTCAGTGTCAGGCAACATGTAATAACAACGTTGATCGTTTACCTAGGGACTTGTTCAAGGTGTGTATGTTTTTATGAGGGAAAATGCAGCTGCAGGTTAAGAGACCGAATTATAGAACATAAGTCAGACATTCGTAGAAATATAATAATGAATGCCTTAGATAAACACATTATGGACACAGATATGACACAAAGTGACAGAAGTTGTATATAAAGATTTTAGATGTGGTGACGCTGATAATAGAGTCAAGGTAGCAGAGTATAAATGGATTACTAGGCTACAAGTGGATGTTTTCCCAGGATTAAATAATGCAGTAACTGTAAAACTACTACTAGTTTAGAAACAAATGCAACATTAAAAAATATAATCATGTTAGTATTTAATTTTTAACATTGTCTTATAAAAGTTTTGTGAGTACTTTTTTAAATGTATTTTAATATGTGATTGATTGTTTAGTGTTATTGGATGGCTGTGTCACATGCTTTAATTCAGGTAATTTTAAATGTAATTGATTTTTCCTGATGTTGAAACACTATTGAAGGGTGATACCTAAAAGCTCTGTTGTTTGTGTTAATAAAAATGTTTCTACTTCCGGATTTGTTTTATTTGGATTCATCTGGTTCCGTTCGGGTGTAGTTAACTGCAGTTCTTTCTTTGTATTCTTTTTCAGTGCATCTAGGTGTCAGCAGTGTTGCAGCATATGTAACCTTTGCTCTGAGATGATGTCCATTTTTGGTAACTACCGGGACCTCTGTTACAGGCAGTGGGACAACTGACAGATTAAACTTTCCAAGGCTGCTGGACACCTGACTTCTTCCCCATGGTGAAGTACAGTCCTCTCTCTGCAGTTCTTTGCTGCATGTATGCATCTTATAAGGAGAGATGGGACCAGGCAGTTTTTTTGTGTGTGTGTGTGTGTGGAACCCCCCCCGGTGTGGCATTTCTCATTCTGGACTCTTTCCCTTACCTTCTACTGTTGTGAATAACCGCCATTTTTTTCTTTCCTTTTGGAGAAAGATTTTTTTGCTCTTGGTGTTGGATTTGGCCTGTGAAATGCTTTGTAAGAGTGAATTAAAGTGTGCCAAGATTTTTTTCTTTAGTGTTTATTTGCTTTTTGCTTCCCCTTTGCAGTATTACTTAGGCAATCAGGACTGGGACGGTCCCATTCATTGTAACGTAGGAATAATATTAGGCAAGTGATGACGGGGACTGTAAGATGCCTAGCCATTTGTTTCCTTAAGTAGACAGACAAAAAATCTTGTCAGCCTTTTTGAGCTCTAAATAACACTGACCTCCCAAACAGAAAAGTGCTACACATCATAAACCTGGATAAAATTTGTGTCTACCCATCCACTCAACAAGATTAGCCTTAAAGGATGTCAAGATAGTACTTTGACTTGCAGTGGTGGCTTATTCCATAGGCTGGGAACACATTTAATTAGGAACCTATTACTCCAGTGAGTCTTTGTTTGTCTGTTGATGTAGATTTAGTTCTTTAGTCCAGACATTTATAGAGCTGCTGGTATTGCGAGAAAAAATGGTCATATAGGACTGGGTCTTGCATGGTGTAAAAACGTGAGACATCGGTCATCATGGAGCACCGATAATGTGTAAAAGGAGGGTTGTGCCTTTTGCTAGAGTTGAAAGCATTAAGGCCTTTAATTTTCTTGTTTAGAAATTGTTGAGGCTTTTCCAGCTGAACGTTATGCTTGGATTTGTATATAGGAAAGGGGGCATGGAATTCAGTGATGGATATGATGAAAAAAGAGTACGCTAATATGATGACCTCCTTAAATTTGGAGGATATTCCTTTGGAAATTAACTAGGTCAGATAGAAGTATTTTGTGACTGTGGTATAAACATTATCAAATGAGAGAGAGCCGTCTACACAAGTACATGTCTGTCTGAAGTGGAGTACTATTTATAACGTGTGAGAACGGGACGAATTTTTACCAAAGACTAATACTGCTATGCTGCGCGTTTT
Source organism: Protopterus annectens (assembly GCF_019279795.1). Lineage (NCBI taxonomy): Eukaryota > Metazoa > Chordata > Ceratodontiformes > Protopteridae > Protopterus > Protopterus annectens. The sequence continues at coordinate 1,882,033,490 of NC_056731.1, read as the reverse complement.
GCATTTAGCTTGATACTGTTGCATATTTGAGCCCTTGCTGGAATGTTTAGTATCAGTGGATGTGTGGATAATAGTGCCCAGTTTACAGTCGTCAGCATTCCTGGTCAGTCACACTTTTGGGATATTGTTTTGAATTTCTGCAAAATAAATGCCAAAGTGGGGAGGATCCATCACTGAATCCTGTGGTATACCACTAGTTACAAATCTATGTCCAGAGAAGGTACCAGCAACTTAAGGACTTGGGATCTGTTGGATGGCCACTCTGCAATTCAACAGTCAATGTAGGGGGTTATCTTAAGTTACTCTAATTCTTCAGTGTTATCAGGATGTGGGATAGTGTGAAAATCCTCGGTCAAGTCCAGATAAGTAGGGTGCACTGATTGACCACTGTCTACAACCCTTGTAAACTTTTCAAAGAAGCATACTAAGCTCAGGAGACAGGACCTGCCCTTCATAAAACTGAACTGATTGGGGTCTAGATCAGTTAAATTGCCTATGAACACATTAATGACTTCTACTATGACTCATCCCGGGGCTTTGCACTTAAGGCTGGTGAGGCTGAAGACACTGTATTTACCCAGGTCCATGTAAAAGCCTGTCTTGAGTAAGGGAGTCATAGTGTCTGTTCTTCAGTATAAGACACAAATGTTGTTATTTAATATGTTGAGGTTGAACGGTTTAAGTAACAGCTTGGATAGTGCATACTTAGTGCTGATGAGAATGCAGCCTAGTATATTTTCTGGTTCAATGAAAGCATACCTCTCAAGTGTACCTCATTACAAGGAGCGGTCCTCATTTGGGGTCATAAAAAGTTCATGTTCCTCAAAGTTCCACAATGAAAGGGTCTGTCACACATTCAGTGGTAGGAACTTTTGTAAATAATATCCATGGTAAATAGAACAGAATCATATCAATTTGTATAAGAACCTTTTATAAGTAAAAAATAACACATTATAACCATCCCATGACCGTCATTGTTGAAGTTGTTTGGAAGCTGTTAGCAAGTGTTCCACATTTTGCCTGTTTGTTCCACTTTATGAGTAGTAGTGTTCCACAATTTGGAGATGGAAGGTTGAGCGATATATGCACGGAAGTATTATTTTTAATGTTTGGCAGGCATTTTAGGTTCATAGGTAGGTACTATGCCATCGGCCCAAGGACCTAAGTAAGCCCAGCCAACAAAGTTCCCTGGCTTACGCCAACCCAAGAAAGTTAATTTCCTGTGCTCCTGTCGAGCAGAGCCACAGAAGTGATCTCCGGGGTGTATGTCCTATTTCCCATCCACTCATCAAGATTTTTCTTGAAGAGTGTTAATGAAGAACTTTGCTTGACATAGATTGGTAGCTTGTTCCAGAGTATGGGATGTCTCTGGGACAGGAATCTATCCCTCCAGCATGTCCTGTTTATTGTGGTGACAAGGTTTAGGTCCCTAGAGCATGTAGCTCGGAGGGATTGGCATTTCTTTAGGTGTAGCATGTCCAACAGCTCTGGGTTTGAGATAGCTTTATATGTTATTTAGGACTTGTTCCAAAGTGATTGGGTTTGATTCTGACATGGGGTAATTAGCTAGGCTTGTAATAGCCCACATGGGCAGATAGCCTAGTACTAATCTATGAACCTATGAGAGCGTTGCCTATTCAGTCTCAATTCTTTTAAAAAGATCAGTCCAGGAATCCCACATTCTCTCTCTCTCTCTGGAAAAGTCACACATTAGTCCTCTGCACAAAGGAGGAAGTTCCGTTTATTTATTTATTTTGACATTTGTTTACCAGGAAAGTCTGACTAAGATAAAGCCCATTTTCAGCACAGCCACAGGGTTAAAGTTCCAGATGCATGTTTTTGGAATGTGGGAGGGGAGAAAACTGGAGCACACCTACATGAATGAGGGGAGGACATGCAGACTTCACACAGAAGACACCCCAGCCGAGAATCGAACCGGAGAACCTCTTGCTGTGAAGTGACAACACTAATCGCTGTACTACTGCACCAGCCAAAAGACATTACAAACCTATAGTAATCTTATCCCCCCGCTCCAAAATACTTGAAAACTGTACTAATAAAAAAGCAATTGCTAAACTATCTCCTGCAGGAAAAAAATGTTATCCTCCACACAACATGGCTTCCATCCTTCCCAAAGTATTAACACTGCACTTCTAATTTATATAGATACTGTGAATAAAGCTAGAGATAATGTCAAACTAGTGACCTCCTTACTTCTAGACTTATCTAAAGCCTTTGGCAGTTGTCACAGCAAACTTCTACTTCAAATGTCCTCATGATTTCTCTCTTAGCCCACCCTTCTATGGTTTAAATGCTACCTGTTCAACAGATATCAGTTAGTAAAATGGCACCACACCCTCTCTCCATACCTCCCAGTCACCACCAGTGTACTACAAGGGTTTATCCTTGGTCCCCTCTTCTTTAACATTCTCCACACATCCACATAACACACCTCCCTAATACAGTACGCAGATGATACCACACTCATTTGCAAATCGTAAAACACGGCACACCTCAAAAAATTACTCTGGAAGCTTTAACAGCAACTGAAACATGGCTCTGTAACTCAGAACTCATTAACAATACATAAAAAATAAACAAACTACTACATTTCCCCCCTAAATCCCTCTACCATGAAAAAGAAAATTTAAAGTCCTCTCTCTTGATAATACAACCACTGAAGTCACTTCTCATAACAAATTATTAGGGGATAGTGGATGATAACCTTAAAATTGGCCTGCATATGCAAAATTGCATAAGAAAAACTCATCAAAAACTAGGGATGCTTTACAGAGCTCAAAACGTTATCAATGACAGCTACACTTGGCACTACTTATCTCCTTCCCACACTTCTTTATGGTGCTCCCATCTTTACTAACATCCAGGCATCACAAAAATAAACTACAATGCTATGACAAAGTTGCTAAATTTGCAGCAAATACCCCTTTCAGAATCCACCACCGTATTGCCCTAAAAGCCTAAATTGGTCAGAACTACCTCATCAACTAACATATACAGCTCCTTACTTTCGCTCAACTTGTGTATATTCAATAAGACGATGAGGCTGTTTTATTACACACAAACTAACCGACTGACTGCTACACACATGCATGCTTACATCTCGGCTGCTCACTACAAAATGGCACTATTGCTTGCACATGCTCAGTACTTATATGCATGTGCTGACTCACTGGAAAGCTACTTAAAGGTATATCACACACATTGATCTACATCCTCTCTGTTTACTGAGCTGTCTTGCAATGACATAGCATTTGAATAGGTATACAAATTAAACAAACAATAATAAACAAAACACCATTCATGTCCAGGTTGCCATGTATCTGGAACTAGGTCTGAAAATGCAACATGATCTTGTAATGTAATATTTAGGACTAGGTGCAGTAACAGGGACAGTCACTGGAGAAGGTTATGCTTTAGGACTCTTGGGGTTATTCTCAGGAACAGGGATATCTCCTGGAATGTCTTCTGGTACTGGAGCACTGGATAAGTCACTCTTAGAATTAGAGTCTTTATTACATCCAAGACGCTGTAACACTGGCTTGGACACTGGTAATAAATGCTTCTGATTCCACTGAAATTCCATTCCCTGTGATTCCACGATGTACGATATTGGCTCGACACAAATTCTTCACAAATCCAATCTGACCAAAACCTTTTGTTGTCTGCATATTCACTTCCTCCCCTTATTTTAATGGACTGAATGATTTGCTGGTCTTATCATTGTAGGACTTCTGGGACAAACGCTTTTTCAAGAGTTGAGCTTTCACAGCTTTGTTTTTTTTTAGCACATGGAGCCAACAAATTGCTATTGACTGGTAAATGTGGTTCTGGTTTGTCTGAACATAAGTCTCTATGCAGGCAAACCAAGACGATTACAGCGAGGAATGTTTCTGAGATTCAGAAGATTTAGAAAAACGTCAGTATCATCTCATTTCGATTTCTCTAACAGCTGTTTTGCACTTTGAACTGCACATTCAGCTAAGCAATTTGACTGTGGGTATTCAGGACTAAGTCCCACATTTCAGCAAATCTTTTGAACTGCTGACTTGTAAACTGTGCACCATTGTCAGAAATGACTCTGTGCGGACTACCATGGACAGAAAAATGTTTCTTCAATTTAGTAATGACAGTACTGGACGTGAGATTAGGAAGTAGGTCAATCTTGAACCAATCTGAATAACAGTCCACTAACACCAAGTAATGTTGACCATTCCACTCAAAAATATTAGTGGCTACTGTCGACCAAGGTAGTTCAGGAATCTGGCTTAACTGAAGTGGTTCTTTTTGTTGATGCGGTTTAATACTATTACAAACAGAACAAGCTGAAAGTTCTTTCTCAAACATCTTTTGACATAGAAGGCCAAAATACTAGCTCACTCGCCCTTCTTTTGGTAGAATCAGTTCCTAGGTGGCCATGATGCAAGATCTTAATATACTCCTGTTGTAAAGATTTTGAAACAATTACTTTTAGACCTTTCATGATGAAACCATCTATCATCAAAAGCTCGTGTCTGTAAAGAAAATACTGCTGCACATCTACTGGTAAACAAGATTGTTTTAATGTCCATCCTCGACTGATAAAGTGGTTGAGCTTCTAGAGAACTGGATCTGAATCCGTGTGAGTCCTGAGCTCATCAAGATGTGTGGAAGAAAAATGTCTCACTTCCATGACTTCAAAATCAGGTTTCTCATATTCATGCTGTTCAGTGTTTTTTCTGGTTGATCGGGAAAAGTATCAGCAAGATAAAGACGGTTGCCTTTTGCGTAAACAAGATTGAAATCGTACTTTTGCAATTTGAGCATCATGCGTTGCAGTCTAGCAGCCACTATGTGCATTGGCTTTCTCAATATAGTGACTAAAGGTTGGTGGTCAGTCTGAATTTGAATAGGTTGGCCATAAATATAATCAAGGAACTTCGAACATGCAAACACAATTGCCAAGAGTTCTTTCTCTATCTGAGGATACTGTATCTCAGTTTGGGCTAAAGTTCTCGACACGTAGGGTACAGGTCTACTCTCTTGAAGAATGACTGCACCAAGACCAAACTTAGAATCGTCACAGGAAAGTTACACCATAGTATCTTAAAGTAGGTGGACTAGCAATTTTCTGTTTCAGGACATCAAATGCTCTTTGGTTCTGTTCTGACCAGGACCAGATTATATCTTTCCATGTCAGCTATCTGAGAGGTGCTGAAAGTTGAGTCAAATCTGGAATGAACTTGCCCAAATAGTTGACCATGCCAAGAAACCACTGTAGGGCTTGGACATTGTCTGGAGCTGGCATCTCAAGAACTGATGTTTGCTTGGAAGGATCTGGTCGTAAGCCTGCACTGGTAAACAAATGGTCAACATAAGTAACTTCTTGTAGCCTGAATTTGCATTTCTGAGGATTCAGCTTAAGATTCACCTCCCGAGCATGTTCCAGAACTTTCATGAGGCTTCTATCATATTTGACTTCACCATTGCCTCCTACAAGGATGTCATCTACTATAACAGCACGTGGACAGCCAGAAAAAATTTGCCTCATTGCACACTGAAAGACTTCACTAGCAGAATTTATCCCAAATGGCATTCTCAAAAATCTGTACCTTCCAAATGGTGTACTGAAAGTGGTAAGCAATGAAGATTTTCTGTCAAGCAAAGTTTACCAAAATGAACTTTTTGTATCTAAGACTGAAAAAAACAGTGACATTTGGCATACAAGCAGCAACTTCTTTGACTGTGCGCATTGGTGATGAGGTAATATTAGTGTTTTGTTCAAATCTCTTGAATCAATACATATTCTAATATCATCTGAGCTTTTCTTATGAGCTACCACCATGGAGGATATCCATTCAGTTGGTTCTTCAAGTGGACAAATTACTCCTTGCTGCACCATTCTGTCTAGCTCAGCCTTGACTCTGTTCTGCATAGCTACTGGAACTTTTTGTGCTGTTCTGATAACTAGGCTTACCTCATGTTCTAACTTCATGGAGTACACATCTGGGAGTTTACCAAGTCTGTCTTCAAAAAGATCAGCATAGTCAGAAAAAATAGTCTAGGTGAAATTACAGCTGTTATCACTCAAGCTTACATGGTGGACTTCCTTATTAAATGAAAGCAGTCCCATTTTCAAACTGTCTCTGAGACCTAATAATGACTGGATGGGTCTCTTGACTACGTAAAACTGCAAGTCATAGCTGCTCCCAGCAGAGTAACAAGAAAAGCACTACTCAGCCCTTGGTTTGTATTTCTTCATCTCCAATAGCAACAAGTTTCGCACACTTTGCCAGATCAAGCTTCTCACTAGTTGGCAAACGTTTCTGTTGACATAATCAACTCTGAGCTCTACAGGTCTCCAATTAATCAGAGCCATACAAAATGTTTTTACATTTGTGGCACTGCTGACCAAAACGAAGCACTTTTCTCTTTTAGGTTCATGATTACCACCACAATTACGACAGTTAACTATGAGGCTAGCTACAGATTTTACTGAGTCACCCCTATGCTTCACTGAACATGCTCTGGGTTTCACTGATGCTACCACAACCTTTGGCCTGTATCTTTTAACCTTGTGCTGCATACTATCAACATCAGCAGTAGAAGAAGCCACGTGCATGCTTTTCTCATATGAAAGCATATTGGTGTGCTTTTCTGTGAAGTCATATATTTTGACAAATCTCAATGGCCTTATTCAAAGTTAAATCACTGTCTTGAAGCAAAATCTTTCTCACTGCATCATCTACAATACCACACACAAGCCTGTCATTTATCAACTCATCTCTCAAATCATCAAGTCTGCATGTTTTTCCTCATTTCTCAAGTCAGTTGTATATGCTGCAAAAGTTTTACCATGCTTTTGATCCCCTGTGTAAAATATGCACCTTTCCGCTGTAATATTCGCTTGGGGGTTATGCATTTCTCTAAATTTCCTTTTCAAACACTCATGGTCTTCCTGTGTTTCAACCAGTACCACTATATGGCAGTTTTCCCCCTCCCCTGCATACACAGCAGGTGCATACACAAATGAAAGCTCCCTTTCAATGGTTTCTGAACCAGCTAAATTAAGCAGAACAAATGCCTTTCTACATGCGTCTTTGTCAGAAAAAGCACCCTGTAGAAAAATATTGCACTCTTGCTCAAACACTCTCCAATTTTCTGCAATACTGTTATCAAACACAAGCAGACTTGGTCTGCGAAATCCTTCTGCCATGCCAACAAATTATGTTTAAACACAATGCAAATATGGCCCTTACAATTATGTATTAACATGCACACACACCAGGTACTTGTAATAATATTGAAATGCAAAAAATCTCTTTGAAATGACTGCGCTCTACGAAATAACTGTACTGTAATACTGCACACACTTGCCAACACTTTGCACACTTCTGATATTTCGAATAACGTTAGTTAATAGGAAAAAGTACCACACAGCGAAAAAATATAATTGTTTTCCCTTTTTTATACATTTTATGTGATTCGGAAATTGTTTCAAACATTTTCATAATTATTTTGAATATTTTTATCAATATATGTCACAGTTTCAGACATTTTGTTTAATTAGAAATTTGTTTTGAGCATTCTGAGTGCTTTGTTTTACATTCGTTGAGTAAAAAATCATTTAAGCGAGTTTTAGTACCTGGAATTCATTTCTGATCTGTTTGCGAGTCATTTGAGCATTAGAGATGATCCACTCCTGTATATTCCCCAAGTTTAACTGTGTGCCTCATGGTTTTGACTCTGGATCCCATACTGAAACCATGCCGCTTGTCTTATATATATTCAATAAGACAATGAGGCTGGGTGTTCATTTGAGTAGTTTTTTTTACAAATAAACACATCAGGATTGATAGCAGGTGTATTGAACTTAAATGAACTAACTGACTGACTGCTACACACATGCATGCTTACACCTTGGCTGCTCATTACAAAATGGCACCCTTTTGCTTGCACGTCCTCAGTACTTATATGCTCATGCCTGCTGACTCGAAAGCTTCTTAAAGGTGTATCACACACTCTAATCTACACTTACCATTTATAAAATTATTCAGAATCCATCTGCTTGTCCAACACTAAATAACCTTTTTCACATGACCCAGTTGGTTATTACGATCCAATGACCAAAAACTACTGTCTGTCCACAAACGTATCATATCTGCTGGGCATTCTCTCCCCCTGGCTTTCTCTCTAAATATACCATAAACCTGCTTTTCTCTCACTTCATATTGCAATCCCTGTCTGTATTACACTACCTTACCTATATTTTTGCTATAAACTGGCTAAAATTTCTCTAACTATTAAATCATTGTCGTATAATTTGTATCAATTCTTTACTAATGTTTGCATATTATGTCTAATTTGGTATCATTATTTAAACTGCACTTGTTTTGTATTATTTTTAAAGACTGTAAAATTATTATTCTTAAAATGTTTTGTAATACTTTGGAGCTTTTCTTCATGGGCCTCGGCTGAAAATGGGGTCCTACCCAGCTGGACATTCCCATTATTAAAATGTCAATAAATAAATTTCATTTTCTTTGGTGCTATTCTTATTTTATCTATGGTGGCCTACTCCTCTTCTCTCAGCATAGGGGCAATACAGCTTCTGTGGGGTTTTCTTCATTCAGAAGCTGCTGGAAATACTCCTTCCTTCTGCATCTGATGTCCTGTGCAATAGTGAACAGGTTGCTGCTAGCATCCCTTATGAAGGGTGTCTGACTATCTTGTTTACCTTTCTGTCTTTGAATTGCTACCTGATATAGTTTCTTTGTGCCATCTGATGAGTTACTTTCCAGAAGCTGGTATGGTACCCCGATGCCTTGTTCTTTGCTACTACAACTTCTTTCTTAGCCAACTAATATTCCTTCCTAGCCTGGTCCATCTTTTCTATCTCCCACTTTTTTCTGAACTCCTTTCTGTTGATAACTTCTTGGACTTCTGCATTCCATCACCAGCTTTCCTTATATAACTTAACTTCCATACATTGCCTAGATGCACATCTGTTCTGTAGTTCTCACATGCTCTTATGAGGTGTTTCCATCTTTCTTCTGCTCTACCTTTTGCCTTTTCTTCTTGAGGTGCTAAAGCCTTGAGTAGTTCCTTGAACTCTTGTGCTTTCTCACCAGTCAACTTCCAGGTCTTCATCCTGGTATATGTTGACCTTAGAAACTTCTCTGACCACTGCTTGCAGCTGACTGTGGTAACCAGTGGTTTATGCTGTGAGCTGACTCTTTCACTGGGGAAGACTTTGCAATTCCTAACTCTACCCAGTACCATTTCATTACTTGGAGGAAGTTTGCTAGAGTTGCATGTTGCACACTCTTGCATGTGATCTTAAGACTCTGTCTTTCTGAACCATGTGTTGGCTACCAGCAAGTCATTTGCCAGACAAAAGTATAAAATGACCTCAACTTATTACTCCTGTTGCCCCACCCATGTGGACTCAGAAAGTCCTCATATGATGTTCTGTCTGTCCTGAAATGTGCATTCAGGTCTGTCCTGAAATGTGCATTCAGGTCCCCCATTAATCAACACCAATTCAGGTTATCCTACTTTATCTAGTAGGTCCTGCAACAGTTGTGAATGCACTTTTTTCCTCACTATCACAACCCTGTAGTGGGGCATTAGCTGAGATTATGAACACCGTCTTATCATTATGCTGCAGTCGGACGGCCATGAGTCTGTCCCCAATTCTGATGACATCCCTCATCATAATTCTCACACCATTTCTAGCCTATCCTCCTCCTGAGTAGTAGACACTTGATCCCAGGCCAAGTGGCTTTGGTGCAGTTCCATTCCATCTTGTCTCCTGGATACAGAATGTCCAGCCTCCTCCTTACCATCATCTCATCCACTTCCAAGCTCCATCCTGTCAGTGAGCCTACACAGAGTTTAGCAATCCAAAGTTCATGTTTGGCAAGCGGATTTAATTTATGCTCAGCTTTCGCTTAACAGAGATATCTCTGATAACCCAAGCTGGGCATCTGGACACTAGCCAGCCAGTATCTGTAGCTTATTGACCCATGGCTGCTTGGCTTTATGGCAGGCACACATTGGCCAACAGGAGCACATACACCTCTCGCATCATTAGCTTGGGTTCCTAGCATATGTTGGAGTAGGCCAGGTTTTCAACCCACTCATCACTGGCAAATACCCATACCCATTTTGTGACATTAGTCAGTATGACTGAATCACCTAGAGTCATATTTATACACCATCAAGTGGGTAGCCATGCCACATCATGCAGCCTGTAATCCATGTTCTGCTATCTTCAGGATACTGCACACCACAGTCTTCAGTGGTCTATACAACTCTCCGCCTGTAGGGCACCATCTAGAGTCTATGCTGCTGCCCACAACTCCATTCTTGGATGAGTTTGAGTTGGAAACACTCAGTATGTTTCTTGGACGTGGGAGACACAGGGAGAAAGTACAGTTGTACAAAATGTTACAACAGCAGTAGATATCCTTCTCTTCGCTGTTGCAGTATTCTTCACTGAAGGGATCTCCTGCCAAGGACAGACCAATGTTTGGCCAGTACACCAAAGCTTCTGGATTTCATAGATGCCATCTGTCACACGTATGCTCCACGCATTGGGTATAGGGAATAAAGGTGAGGTACAGACACAAATACTGAATTGTCGCAGGAGGAACAAAATACCCCTAAGGACAACACAGAAAATGTATATCCAGAAGAAAAAGTTCAGAAGGGAAAGGAAGTAACAGCCCCTTGGCTAGGAGGATAACAAAAGACAGGGGCAACAGCCACAGTAGAGGTGTGGGAGAAGGGAGGAACCGAATACTACAACAGTGAAGAGTAGGACGTCTACAGTTATGGTAAGATTTTACTCAACTGTACTATGTCCTTCCATTTCCCTGTCGGAGTATTCGTCACTAAAGGGAGAGTACAAGAGCTAAGAAAAAGACTGGGAGGGGGACGGCACGGAACAGCTCTGTACAAACCCATGCAGGATAGCCCTGGGAAAAACTGCCCTGGCTCAAGGAACAGCCTCCAGTTTGTAATGTTTAGTATGAACAGAGAACGAAGTACCAGCTTCAAGGATGGAACTGATGCCCACACCCTTGAAAAAGGCACCAGAAGAAGCAAGCACCTTAGTATAATGTGACCTTACAGATGAACAGAGACATCTGCTATGGCAGGAAATGGCCCTAGAGATGCAAGAGGGGATGGTTTGCTTGGAAATAGCTAAACCCATAGTCCTGGGATGAAAATAAACAAAAACTTGCTCAGCTCAGACTAGCAAAAAAAAATGTTTTATTCAAATAATATCTGAGCTGCCTACGCAAGTCCAAGGTGTGGAGAACCTTCTCACTGGCAAACTGCAGATAAGGAAAAAAGGAAGGCAGATGAATAGAGTGATTAAGGGACAACTCACTGACTACCTTGTTCATAAAAGAAGGATTAGTACGAAGTGACACCCTGTCCCTATGAAAAACTAAAAAAAGAGAGAATGGCCGTAAGAGCCTGAGCTCAGACACTCTCTTGGCCAAAGTAAGAGCCAACAGGAGAACAGTCTTCCAAGTACAAATTTGCAAGGAAGCTGAAGTAGTAGGTTCGAAAGCAGCCTGAATCAATTTTTCATGAACAAAACTGAGGTCCCAAGAAGGAGGAATAGGCTTCCCCGAGGTCCTGGTAAGAAAGACGTCTTTCAGAAATTGTTTGACCTCAAACAAAGTAATCAAAGGAGGGTTCAAAGACAAACAAGCAGATATAGCTGACAGGTGAGCCTTAACTGAAGAATATGGCAAGCCACCATGGAGCAAATCATAAAATAAGAGAGAACCTGATGGCAAGAGAAGCACCAGACAGAAAATATTTTCCATTTAGACAAATTCTTTTCTGGTAGTGGTGTTTCTCACCTCCTACAAAGCCCAAAGCATGTACTCAGAAAATATGTGTCTAAAAGGGAACAAAACCCTAAAACCCACAGTGTCATTTGAAGAGTGAACGAGTGACGATTGGTAACAGGACCTTGTCTTGTGTGAGAAGATCCACCCAGTGAAGTAACTTGGGGTGACTGCTCCTGGCCAGATGAAAAAGAAGGGGAAACAAGTATTGTTTAGATGAAAAGGGAAGTCAACGGCAAGATTTTGGAAGAGTGCTGCTTGACTTTCTGAAGAATTCTTGGCAGCAGACAAAGGGGATGAAAAATATACAGAAATATTCCCTTCCAAGGAAAAGACAGGGCATCCACTTTCCAAGCCAGAAGACTTGGTACTCTTGAAAAGAACAGACGAAGATGTCTATTCAGAGGGGAAGCAAAAACATCTACGTGAGGAATACCCCATGGATGAACTATGTCCAGAAATATGTCTCTGCGAAGGATCTATTCATGAGCCTGTGTTATGGACCTGCTCAATGAGTCTGCCTCTAGACTGTGCTTGGAAGAAATGTGACTGAAGAGTCACCTGATAATGGATACCAGATCCCAGGCTTGAAGAGCTAGCCAGCAAAGGAGAAAAGACCTTCTACTGCCTGCTTGTTGATGCACCATATCACAGTGGTATTGTCCATGAAGATTTTCAGGGGCTGAGGAGAAAAAGGGAATGAAAGGCCTGAAGGGCCAGGAGTAGAGCCCTCATCTCTTTTGCTTTGATATGGTCTGACCTCTGATGAAGAAGCCAGAGACATTGAACTTTGAGGGCCACAAGAAACACTCCACCCCAGGTCTGAGGTGTTTGTGAACAGTTCTTAGGAAGGAATTGGAGCCTGAAAGGGCAGTCCTGAGCTAAGAGAAATTTGCTGAATACACTAGTGGAGTGCGATTTTGAGACAAGGAAACAAAGTATCAGGGAATTTTAGGGGTGGCAATACTGAAACCACTCCAATTTGATGTACCATTGAAGCTTCTCATATGGAGCCTGACAAAAGGAAGTATGGCAATGGTGGAGGCCATAAATCTCAGAATCCTGAAACATTCTCTGGCCTTGAGATAGAACAGAGGAAGAAGAGATTCGGAGAAGATTGTCAGAGACAGAAACCTTGGGGGCAGGAAGAAAGACCATGACTGGAATGGTCTAAATCCTGCAACTGAGAAAAATATGATCTTAGGAGGGTGTAAGCACAGACTTCTTGAGACTGACTGTGAACCCCAGGCTTTGTAAAAAAAAAAACAAGTGATAAAGTGAAGGTCTTGTAGACTGGGAGACAGAGCCTGAATAAGTGGGTCATCTAGGTAATGGAATATCTGTATCCCTCAAAGCCTGCAAAAGGCAATGACAGGAGCGAGGCATTTGGTGAATACCCTTGGATCAGTAGAAAGACCAAAGGGCAAAGCAGAGAATTGAAAATGAGAGGAATAAACAGGGAAACATAAACATTTCCTGAACAGAGGGTGAATAGGGATGTTTAGATAGGCATCCTTGAGGTCCTATAGAGACCAAGAAGACCTGGGGGAGAAGAAGAGGAAACAAAGTCTGAAGAGACAACATCCTGAAAGAAGGGACCTTGAGAACAGCATTGAAGAGAGAGAGGTCCAGGATTGGTCTCAAAATCCCTTCACAGGAACCACAAACATCCCTGAATAAAAACCTCTTCCCACATGGGTGGGTAGGACAGGCAGAATGGTGCTCTGATCCAAAACGGAATGCAAAACCTCTGGGAAAAGAGAGAAAGATGGTCTGGAGGAGGCTGAGGAATGCCTAAAAAGGGGGGGGGGTCAAATCATGGAATACTCTTGACAAACGATAGCACCTAAGAGTCTGAGGTGATCTGTTGTCAGTTTGGGAGAGACACAGGGAGGCACAGAGACAAGGGAACCTGGCTGAGTGGAAGAGGAGGCAAAATGTCAAATAGAACCATGTTTGTCCCGAGAGTAAGGCTTTTGAGAAGTAGAAGTCTGAGTGGACTTAGCAGGAGAAATACACCTGGACCCCTTCTTACCTTTGGGAGGTTGAGCCTGTCAATGAAAAAAGGCAGATTTAGAAGGGTAATTCCTCTGGAATTTGGGAATGGAGGATACAAAATATCCCCGAGTCACTGCAAGCCCTTACCCTTATCCTGGATGGACTTAAAAAGGTCAGTAGCAGCTGTCCCTGAAGATTTTTATTATGCAGAGGAGTATCCAAATGTTTGGTGTTAATAGCATTAGGCAAGACCTGAAGATAAAGCCAAGAATAACACCTCATAACAGAAGCCGAAGCAGCAGCCCTGAAAGAGGTATCAGCTGTATCATACATAACTGCATTTTATGGAGTGATGAGCAACCTTTAAAGCAGACCCACGCAAAAAAAGGGCTGACGTTCTACCTTCTGAATCAGACAGATCAGACACCACCTTAGCTACCTGAGAAAGTAGAGTCAAGAGATACCCGGTCATATGGGTTTGGTAATTAATAGCCTGAAATGACAAACAGGCAGCAATATACACTTTTTACGAAACCTTTCCATAGCTCTACTATCCTTATCAGAAGGAAGGAGCTTAGAAGAAGGCAAAGGTTTAGAAGGCTTATCAGTTGAGACTGAAACCACAGAAGTGTCAGCAGAAGGAATTTGCAGTCCTCAGACCCCTTGTAGAACCTGTTGGGTTTCTTAGTGGCCAGGGGCTGAGAGCTGAGCTATGGAGGCAGAGATGATTTCAAAGGCCAAGTAATACAGAAGGAACTACAGACAGCGAGGTGACTCCATTTGAAAAGGCTGACCGTGATTCTTCTGGATATCAGAGACTCGGGAAAGCAGTCCCACTTAAAGTACCCTAACATATGAGCAACAGTATCCCTAAAGGATAATTATTCCAAGGGGGAATCTGGGCTCGAAGAATCTTCTTTCCTCTGGACCACAGTCCAAAGGAAAAGGAATCTGACAGAAGTGTGTGAGGATTCCTCCTCCTCCCCAAGATCTAAGTCCCCAACTAAGGAATCAGGGTTTACTTGGCCACTTAACAGGTGTGGAAGCACCAGGGAGAGAAGAGGATGGACACCCCTTGAGGAGGCTTCAGGTACACTATTCATTAAACAATCCCGAGTAAAACTTGCAATTCGTGGTTGGGGATCTTTTAGCACATGGGTAATATACTTGTCTTGCTTTTTTCTTAAGTGGCACATCCACCCAAGCAACCCTCTGTGGCTCAGTCCCTGAGGATTAAATAAACATACAAGGAAATCTCTTCCAGTAATTAATATTGAGGAATCTTTGACTCCTCAGAAATAATCAACTGTGGTCTCCTCAACATCCCAGAGAAGACATTAAGAGGATGCGAGAATTCAGATCTGTGCTGGCCTCCAATGAGGTTGCAGTAAAGGAATCCAATGCAAGCACTGGACATTCTTCGGGCTTTGTACTAGACAGATGTTCAGGTGAAGGCTGGACAACAACCAGATCAAGCTCTAGACTTTTTGGCTCCTCTGGAAGATGGCTATCCCTGTGGATGGAAGTACTCGCCATTGCACTCTGGAGTCAGTCAATTTAAGATTCTGGTTTTCAGGGTATATGGAAAGGGAAGGTAAATGACTACAGAGGGTCTTATGAGAAATGATTGACAATACGAGTACCGTATGGCTGTGGGATGCACCTAGGCAAAAAAAGATACTGGTCATGACAGATTTATGGGGAAACCCTTCTTTGAATGACACGAGCACAAATAACAAAGCAAGTAACAATAATACTGAGAAAAAAAAAAGACATAGAGAAGAACCCAACAGCTACTACTGAAGATGGCTTGCAACCAGCAGAGCAGATATGCTCAGAACAACTTTCATAATGGTGTTCTGTGACTGGTGGTAAAGAAGCTCTGATTATTTCATGCCTATACATCACCTTTCTGCCCTATGGGTGCATCAGGTGATATGTGATGCCTATAAAATCTAAAGGCTTTGGTATATTGGCTGGTCGTTGGTCTATAATTGGCAGGAAATCCCGTCAGTGAAGAATACAGTAACAGTGATATGGAAGGACATCATGCAAACTCTAAACAGACACTGGCTGGAGGTCAGGATTGAACCTCTTACCTTGTACATGAGCAGCAAACACCTCAACCATTATGCCTGACAGTAACATATCCTCTCTATGCAACTGGTAAGGTACTTGCCATGCACAGAGCACCTAGGTCATAGGAGGTTACAAGGCTGATGACACTGGGACCTTCCAAACCTACCCAAGACTTTATCCCCAAAAGCAATTCTGTCGCTCTCCTGTCAAAGATGGACACAGGTGGAAACCCTGGCACAAATTTGTGGTTTCCATCCACTCACTGTAAAAGTTGTGCTTTGAAGGAGATCAGAGAGGTGCTCTGTTTGACATGCACAGGAAGTCTATTCCAGAGATGAGTGAGTTCTCAGTTTTGTTGATGTTGCATATTAGATTCCAGGCCTTTTGGGCAGGTAGTGCATGACGAGTTAGACTTACTTAATATGGAGCATTCTAATAAGGCAGGGTCCATGACAGCCTTGTAGGCAAGACAGATATGGAGCATCTCTAATAAGACAGGGTCCGGGATGTTTTGTGGTGGCGTAGACATGATCACCCCGAGCAAGCTGTACAACAATGAGTATAGTGTGTTAGTATCGGTTGGGTCAGCATAAAATAGGTAAAGTTGGAGGCCATGGATTCTCTTTTGTGAGATATTTCAATGGCCTTTCCAGTTGGTGCAGGTGCAGACGCTTGAGAGGCACATCCCAAACAGGCGTTACACTCAATTATTGGTCTAATGAGGGAGGAGTATAGAGAGGTAATAACCTCTTTTCTGGATGCAATCCCTTTACTTTTGAGATGAACCAAGTAAAAGGCTTTTTCTGACCACTGCCACTACATGATGGTCGAATGCAAGGTTATCAACCTGAGTACCCAGGTCTCTACCAGGATGTGTGCTTAGGGGTGCCATTGATGTGGTAATCAATTGTAATGGTTGGTGAATGGTATGATGATACATTTTCACATTCAGCTTGAGCCCATGCCTTTGGCACCAGTCATTAGCTGCTGTGAGACCTCTTGCAGTATGTTAACATCATTTGGGGATTCAATGACAGCACCAAACTTACAGTCATCCAAGAAACTTGGTCAGCCACATGCCTTTTGTCTTTGCCTGACCTCTGGAAATAGATGCCAAACAGGTGGTCCTCCACTAGTAACAGGTCTGCTATCGGTGGTGGAGGTGCTTATTTTGATTTCCATGGTCCTGGTCGGCAGAGCCAGCTTTGGCCATCCACCTGATGAGATAGGGACGCATACCTGTTGTAAAGTTAGGTTTCGATGATGCCTGGAGTGGGGGATTGTGTCAAAGGCTTTGGCCAAGTCAAGGTAAGCTGAATGTACTGACTTTTCTCCTATCCAGGTCTTGGTGACAGTCTTAAAGAAGTCAACTATAATTAAATGTAAGCCACACCTGCCCTTGATGAATCCAAACTGTGGGGTCAAGTGCTTGGAGATTGCCTATGGCCTGTTTATGAGATCTATATAATACACTGCATGGCTTTACAGATCAGACTTGTCAAGCTTAATGGGCGATAGTGTGTGTAGTAACCTTCTCCTCCCTGACTGGTCTTGCCAGTCCTATGTTAAAGAGCTCAGCCTCAGTTTGGCCATTATAGTTGCATCACCATGTTGTGTTTTGTGGGAGGAGGGAAGGGTTGTCTGTGTACATGGGAGGCAATTGAAACATTGCCTCCAATATTCTGAGGTTCACCAGCTGAGCAGGAGAGGACACTAACAACTGATCCTCGAGCATGCTAAGAAGGAATTAGAGCGAAAAAACTTTAAAAAGGATTCGGGGCGTGGGTGACCCAGTAGGGGGAGTTGCCTTTTTGGGGTACTATCTATGACAGAGTGCCGTATCAAGGTAATAAGTACTGTAGGAGCAAGTGCTAGGTTTAATAGATAGAGAATAGTCTACTTAGGAGTCAAGTAGAGAGTTGATCTTACAATTATAGGATACGCTGATTTGATCAGTAGTATAAGTTAGAGGAAAGGTAGTTTAAGGAAAATTTGAAGAAGTGGACTTTAGGTAGCCGAATAGTTTAAGCCTGCTTAACCCGGCACTGCCCTAGTGTGCAACAGTGGCAGCTCCAGCTAAATGCAGCGCTCTCAATCGCTTCTTATCTTTGCGTTTTATGTCTCAGGGGAGCTGGAAAAAGCTAGAAACTGGCCCAAAGCGACCAATAAACTACTAGTTACTGGCTGAAACCTCACAAAACTGGACAAAAAGGCAGCTCAATGCTTCCCACTCCCACTGGTAGTAAGCAAGGTAGCTTCCCTTCCCCAAATAAAGGCAAGGAAACAGTACACAGGAACTACAACCAAAGCCCAGGAATCAGCAACTCCGAAACTGGACTAAACTAGTAAAGCAGGAAAGCAAGGTAGCTTCCCTTCCCCAAATAAGGCAAGGAAACAGTACACAGGAACTACAACCAAAGCCCAGGAATCAGCAAATCTGAAACTGGACTAAACTAGTAAAGCAGGAAAAACAAGAGATATTTTTTTCTTTTTTTCTTTTTTTCTAAAACAGGCAGAAACAGGTACAGCAAACACTTATAAATGCTATGAATCAGCTACTACAGCTTACACAGAAGAATTTGCTACAAATACAGTCAAATAGTAACAAACAAGGATTCCAAGTGCAATATTAAGTTAAATGCAGTAAAAACAGCTTCAATGTAACAGAAGGCAGTGAGAAATACAGTTGCTAGGTATTCAGATGTGGAAAGCAACAAAAAATATACTTAGTATCAAGAAAAATTAAACATTCAGCTCTCTGCAGCCTGGATTACTCTGCTAGCCCATGTGGAGTCTGTGCTGAGTAGGTACAAGCTGAAAGTTTTATACCAAGGGGCTGGAAAAAGCTAGAAACTGGCCCAAAACGACCAATAAACTACTAGTTACTGGCTGAAACCTCACAAAACTGGACAAAAGGCAGCTCAATGCTTCCCACTCCCACTGGTAAGCAAGGTAGCTTCCCTTCCCCCAAATAAGGCAAGGAAACAGTACACAGGAACTACAACCAAAGCCCAGGAATCAGCAACTCTGAAACTGGACTAAACTAGTAAAGCAGGAAAGCAAGGTAGCTTCCCTTCCCCCAAATAAGGCAAGGAAACAGTACACAGGAACTACAACCAAAGCCCAGGAATCAGCAACTCTGAAACTGGATTAAACTAGTAAAGCAGGAAAAACAAGAGATATTTTTTCTTTTTTTTCTTTAGAAGGCTTATCAGTTGAGACTGAAACCACAGAAGTGTCAGCAGAAGGAATTTGCAGTCCTCAGACCCCTTGTAGAACCTGTTGGGTTTCTTAGTGGCCAGGGGCTGAGAGTCAGGAGCTATGGAGGCAGCAGAGATGATTTCCAAAAGCGCTGCTAACACAGAAGGAACTACAGACAGCGTAGGTGACTCCATTTGAAAAGGCTGACCGTATCTCTTCTGGATATCAGAGACTCGAGTGCAGTCCCACTTAAAGTACCCTACCATATGAGCAACAGTATCCCCAAAGGATAATTATTCCAAGGGGGAATCTGGGCTCAAAGAATCTTCTTCCTCTGGACCACAGTCCAAAGGAAAAGGAATCTGACAGAAGTGTGTGAGGGATTCCTCCCCAAGATCTAAGTCCTCAACTAAGGAATCAGGTTTACTTGGCCACTTAACAGGTGTGGAAGACCAGGGGAGAAAAGCAGGGATGGACACCCCTTGAGGAGGCTTCAGGTACATCAATTCATTAAACAATCCTCGAGTAAAATCCTGCAATTCATGTTGGGGATCTTTAGCAATATGGGTAATATACTTGTCTTTTGCTTTTTCTTAAGTGGCACATCCACCCAAGCAACCCTCTGTGGCTCAGTCCCTTGGAGGGATTAAATAAACATACAAGGAAATCTCTTCCAGTACTAATATTGAGGAATCTTGACTCCTCAGAAATAATCAACCGTGGTTCTCCCTCAACATCCAGAGAAGACATTAAGAGGATGTGCGAGAATTCAGATCTGTGCTGGCCTCCAATGAGGTTGCAGCAAAGGAATCCAATGCAAGCACTGGACATTCTTCGGGGCTTTCAGTAGCTTCTAGACAGATGTTCAGTGAAGGCTGGACAACAACCAGATCAAGCCTAGACTTTTTGGTCTTCTTCTTGGAAGATGGCTGTCCCTCAGGATGGAAGTACTCTGCCATTGCACTCTGAGCCAACAATTTAAGATTCTGGTTTTCAAGGTATATGGAAAGGGAAGGTAAATGACTACAGAGGGTCTTAAGGAGAAATGATTGACACACAGAGCACTGCATATGGCTGTGGGATGCACCTAGGCAAAAAAAAAGATACTGGTCATGACAGACTTTATGGGGAAACCCTTCTTGAATGACACGAGCACAAATAACAAGCAAGTAACAATAATACTGAGAAAAAAAAAAGACATAGAGAAGAAACCCAACAGGCCACTTATCTGAAGATGGCCTGGTAACCAGCAGACCAGACGGGCGTTCAGAACAACTTTCGATAATGGTGTTCAGACTGGTGGCAAAGAAGTTCTGATTATTTGCGTCTATACATCACCTTTCTGCCCTATGTGGGGTGCATTTGTGTGATATGTGATGCCTATAAAATCTAAAGGCTTTGGTATATTGGCTGGTCGTTGGTCTATCCTTGGCAGGAAATCCCGTCAGTGAAGAAAACTGTAACCGTGATATGGAAGGACATCATGCAAACTCTAAACAGACACTGGCTGGAGGTCAGGATTGAACCTCTTACCTTGTACATGAGCAGCAAAGACCTCAACCATTATGCCTGCCAGTAACATATCCTCTCTATGCAACTGGTAAGGTACTTGCCATGCACAGAGCACCCAGGTCATAGGAGGTTACAAGGCTGATGACACCGGGGACCTTCCAAACCTACCCAAGACTTTATCCCCAAAAAGCACCTGTCGCTCCTGTCAAAGATGGACACAGGTGGAACTCCTGGTACAAATTTGTGGTTTCCCATCCACTCATCAAAGTTGTGCTTGAAGGAGATCAGAGAGGTGCTCTGTTTGACATGCACAGGAAGTCTATTCCAGAGATGAGGCAGCCTCAGTTTTGTTGATGTTGCATATTAGATTCAGGCCTTTTGGGCAGGTAGTGCATGACGAGTTAGACTTACGAATATGGAGCATCTCTAATAAGGCAGGGTCCATGACAGCCTTGTAGGCAAGACAGATATGGAGCATCTCTAATAAGACAGGGTCCGCGATTGCCTTGTAGGCGAGACACAGATCACCCCTGAGCAAGCTGTACAATACCGAGTATAGTGTTAGTAATTTGAGCCAGTCAGCATAGGACAGGTGTTGGAGGCCATGGATTCTCTTTGTGAGGTATTTCAATGGCCTTTCCAGTTGGTGCAGGTGCAGACGTTTGGAGAGGTACATCCCAAACAGGGCGTTACACTCAATTATTGGTCTAATGAGGGAGGAGTATAGAGAGGTAATAACCTCTCTTTTATGGATGCAACCCCTTTACTTTTGAGATGAACCAAGTAAAAGGCTTTTCTGACCACTGCCACTACATGATGGTCGAATGCAAGGTTATCAACCTGAGTACCCAGGTCTCTCACCACAGGATGTGTGCTTAGGGGGTGCCATTGATGTGGTAATCAATTGGGGTCGTGTTTTTGGTGAATGGTATGATGATACATTTTTCTACATTCAGCTTGAGCCCATGCCTTTGGCACCAGTCATTAGCTGCTGTGAGACCCTCTTGCAGTATGTTAACATCATTTGGGGATTCAATGACAGCACCAAACTTACAGTCATCCGCAAACTTGGTCAGCCACATGCCTTTTGTCTTTGCCTGGACCTCTGGAAATAGATGCCAAACAGTAGTGGTCCCTCCACTAGTAACAGGTCTGCTATCGGTGGTGGAGGTGCCTATTTTGATTTTAAGGGTCCTGTCGGTGAGCCAGCTGGCCATCCACCTGATGAGATAGGGATTTACACTAAGTTGTGTTAGGTTTTCGATGATGCCTGAGTGGGGGATTGTGTCAAAGGCTTTGGCCAAGTCAAGGTAAGCTGAATGTACTGACTTTCTCGTATCCAGGGTCTTGGTGACAGTCTTAAAGAAGTCAACCAGGTTCAACAAGCGACACCTGCCTTTGATGAATCCAAACTGGGTGGGGTCAAGTGCTTGGAGATTGCCTATGGCCTTGTTTATGAGATCTATATAATACGCTGCATGGCTTTACAGATCAGACTTGTCAAGCTAATGGGGCGATAGTTTCCATGGTCAGTAGTGGCACCACCTTTGTGCAAAGGGATGGCAATGGTAGTTCTCCACTATGTTGGAGTGAAGCCAGTACTGTGGTTGAATAGGGTGCTCAATTGCGAAGCCAGTTCTTGCTGGAGATGATGAAAATCATCCTGGGGTACTATCCGGCCCCATGGAAGCTGTGTTTTTTGCCTTGGATAGGGCCTGTAACACTTGTTCTACATAGATGTAAGGTGCGGGACAAGTATCAGGGATGTAGAAAGGGCCTTGGGGGGGTGGGGGGTGAAGTTTGTGCTGAATCTGTGCTGAATCTATCTGCTAGCAGGTTGGCTAAGTCAACAGGATCAGTGTAAGTGATACTGTATACCTTTTCCTGCAAATACCTTCGAAGATATTAGCTGGTAAGCCAGTACATAGCTTCATAAAAACTACTAATGCCTGCAGCAAACATATCTGATTCTATCTAATCATCAATACTTAACCTGAAGAACAAGGCTAATGTGCTACACACTTTAATATGCAGAAGTACTTTGTTTTGCAGGTAGTGAACCCTTTTGGGGAATGAACCTATCTTTCCAAGAAGTCCTACTTGTATTACAATGCAAGTTAAAAGAGTTTTAGAGCAAATATTCCTAACATTACTAGTGTTTCTGAGGTACAGAAGAGTTAGTAGAATATAGCTTTTCATAATCCAAAAGGCAAGGCAGAGATTTCCATGCAGGAGTCTGTACAATATGGACAAAAGTGAAAGATTTTACTCTGTAGCAAAGGAAGCTTAACCTTTTGGTTCACTCTTGTTAGGAAAAACTGAGGTTCTTCAAGATGGGATATGTATTTGCTTTGACAGCATGTCAGTCAGAGCAGTATAGTCAGTAACTGGCCTAATAAGGAAGGAATACAAGGGGACTATGACCTCTCTAGAACTTGAGGACGACCATCATCATCATCATAATCCCTTTTGCAATTTCACATGGTGTCATGGTGTTACATCTATTTTGACACCGCTACTGATTCAGAGACACTCTCCTACCCTCTTTAATAGTCATGTCCAACTGTTGCAGTCTTCTGTCATCCAATCCATCTATTCTTTGGTGGGATGTCTTCCTCATTTCTTGTCTTCTTCCCAGTTCTCTCCAAATCTGCTTTAATAAATTGTCATGCTTTCCTGCACGCGTGACTGAACCACTCCTGAACCCTCCCTTCAAATGCAGCTACCTTAGCTTTTGCACTTACATCTTCATTTATCAGCAAATTCCACAGTGTGAATCCTACTACCCACCTCAGGCACTTCATCTTTATCACTTCAAGTTTCCTCGGCTGTTCTGCCTTCACTGCCCTGGTTTCTGTGCTATAAAATGACACTAGTCATGCCATGATTTTGAACACTTTACTTTTTAGTTTCTTTAGCATTATTCTGTCATACACGACCCCTGGCATTATCTTGTAATTGGCTGCAGCAGCTCTGATTCTAGTTTTGACGTCTTCATTCAGAAGTTCCATCTCTGTAATTACGCCCACTCAAAAGCTGGTCTTGTTCCACTATTTTCTTCTCTAACTCAGTTTCAAGCTTCTTCCGATTTCCCCATTTGCTACTCTGACCACTGTTATACTTGCGCTCAGTTTCATCCCATGTGTCTAAAGGTTTGCTTTCCAGTCCCCTACCATTTGTTGAAGTTCTATTCGGAGTCTGCTTGCAGTATCACATAATCTGTAAAAAGCAGCTTTGAGGATTGGTTCTCCCATCCCCTCCAACTTTTTGCTGACATATTCCATCAAAGTATGAACAGTACTGGAATGAAGTCCAAACCCAGATGCGCAACAGCTCCCACTGTGAATCTCTCTGCAAGTAAGAATACTGCTCATAACTGCATCATTCAGTCCTTGCATATAGCTTGAACTAATTCTACCAATGTTTCCAGAACTTTCAGCCAGTGCAGGACTACTCGACCATCTTTTTTGGGACCTTGTCATGTACCTTCAATAAGTCTAGAAATATCCAACTGGACTACTGCATCATCTCTAGCTTCTTCATCACTATATGTCCACAGGAAACACTGGGACAGTTGGACTGCATCCTGATTTGAATCAAGTGTCCCATCTTACTTTTTAAAATTCTGCATATCCATTTATTATAAAATTTCTCTAACACCTTCATGCAGTGCGACAGGAGTTTGAGACCCCTGTACTGCCTGGAGTTGTTAATATTCCCTTTGTTCATGTACTCTGGCGCTAGAATGCGTACTTTCCAGCATCCTGAGGATATTCTTTCAATAATTAACTGAGCAATGAAACAAAATTTCCTTACTTTAACTGATACTCGATCAAAGAACAGTTTAAAGACAATGGCTTAATCTTTAATGGCTATACAGATCAGAAGCAACGTTCCATTTATGTATCAATCAATAGGAGAGGACTGCTTCCAAAACTACAGTACTTTTGTTTGCATTAAGCCCAAGATCATGGTCAGGACACTGGGTGCTGACTCTACTAGCCCTTCTTTGTTGAATATAAGAGTCTCTGAGGAAATAAATAAATAATGGCATCCAGTTTACAGTCATCTGTTAAATGTGTCACCCACAAACATTGGACATCTGTCTTCAAGTCACTGAAACAGATATCAAAGAGAAGGGGGCCAGCACAGAACCAAGAAGGACTCCACTATTGATTAAGCTATTACTTGAGAAGAAACCACCAAGGTTCACCCTGTGTGGACAATCAGAGAGACAGTTACCAACCCATAGAGTAATACAGGGGTTAATATTCATAAAACCATACTGACTGGGATCAGATGTTGGCAAGTTACAAATTTTGATGTAATGAGTCAGACTAAGATCCACCCGTGATTTTGTAGCTATTAGTGAGCCTAATAAGACAAATAAGTTCCAGGATCAGCCCAGTATTTAGCGACATCACAACCACTATTCTCCAGACCTCAGGCACATACCCTATAGGGAAACTTAGATTAGAAGGTTATGGCATGATTCAGCAATAATGTACTTTGTGCTAACAAAAAGGCAGCCTGGTATACTGCCTGAGCCATGGAGCCATTTTTTTTTGTCATAACTTCCAGAATCTAGTTTACAGAGATAAAGGGAAGAGCAGTGTTAAAAGACTCAAGGGACATTATCTGGAAGGGGGTACTGATTTATCAATACACTGGCTGCAAAGGCTGTAAAAATCATGGTTAAACATGGTTGCATTGTAGACTGGGTCAACAAGGGACAAAGCATTTTTGAAGTAATTAAGACCTGTAGATACGGATACAAGGCTGGCTTTGTAGTAGTCCCTGAACACAGATGGATCTGTATGAAATGTGGTACTAATATTGAGGATAAGATAATAGTCTGGCATACTTGATAAAGAAAGCAACAACATTATTAGGTTTGCAGGAAAAGGCAGAATTAATAGTCCAAGTCCAAGGATCACACAGAACCATAGCACACGTTCTATGCACCTATCTTCAACCCACTCAGTTAACAATTCAGTTTAAGCAATGCATTCAATCTCTTTACACAGCTTCTCCCAAAATCCACCCGGCTTCACTTGACCCACGCCAAATGATTACCTTGCAATGAATGGATTTTGTAGTATAATACAGAAGCCTTTCAAACAGTACATCTTCTTTCTCTGAACCATATCCAGCTGCCTAGCCAATACATTCTTCCTTTACTAAACCATCTGCCCTCTTCCTGTCACTACAGTACTTCCCTGTGTTTTTCACAAACACATCCACTTCCTGCTAACTTCTCACTTGCCTGAGCTGTTCGATAGTTATCCTCCTCCTGACTTACAATCCCTAAACCTGTCTTTGGAAGCAACAAAGTAGGGTTTGCAGTCTCACTATACATTTATGTCTATATCTAGCTCTATATATATATATATATATATATATATATATATATATATATATATATATATAGATAGATAGCTATATATATTTAGGGTTTGCAGTCTCACTATACATTTATGTCTATATCTAGCTCTATATATATATATATATATATAGATAGATAGCTATATATATTTATTTATATATATATATATATATATATATATATATATATATATATATATATTATATTTTTTCCAGTTTGATTACCAGGGAAGTCCACTGGGCCCAGAGAACCCATTTTCAGTGGAGTCCCTCATCAAATTCACTGAAGCTAGCTATGAAAACAGAATTGCAGCAGATAGTAAAGACAACCACAAGGCCTTCTATAGTTATATAAAGAATCTCCATGGCAATACCCAGATTTGCTCTCAGCTGCTGCACAATGGTACCTCCTATACTGAGCCAACAGACATAGCCAATATAGTGGCCGACAGATTCAGTGCCAACTTTACCTATCCCCCCCAGGACTAATCACAATACCAGTAGATTGCCAGGCCACCCAGTATTATTGCTGCACAGGTTAAAACAGCACTGTACAAGGCCAAGAATACAGCTTCCATGGGACCTGGCAATATCGCTGGCTGTGTTCTACATGAACTACAGAGTGAGCTGGCACCTCATCTGTGTGCCCTGTTCAGTCATAGCCTCACCTCAGGCTTTGTCCCTACTAAATGGCGCACTGCTACAGTCATCCCTCTCCACAAAGGAGGAGTGACTACAGACCCTGGGAACTATAGCCCCATTAGCCTGACAAGTCTGATATGCAAAACTATGGGATGCATCATCATGGACCTAATAAACAAGGATACAGGGAATCCCCAAACTCTGGATCCCACACAGTTTGGTTTTGTGAAGAGTAGATCATGCCTACTCAACTTGGTCAACTTCTTTGAGTCAGTCACCAGAGCTGTGTATGAAGGCAAGGTGGTTCATACAGCCTACCTTGATCTGGCCAAGGCATTTGATACCATTCCCCATTCAGGAATCATAGAAAAACTAACTAAGCTATGTATCAACCCCTATATTACTAGGTGGGTTGCAAACTGGCTCACAGATAGAACCCACAGTGTGAAAGTAGCGGACTCCAAGTCAGACTGCAGACCAGTCACGAGTGGAGTCCCACAGGGTTCGGTCCTGGGTCCTCTCCTGTTGGGTATCTACTTCTCTGAAGTCCAGGCCAACATAAAGGGTCTCTGGCTGACAAAGTTCACAGACGATTGCAAGTTGGAAGCTATTATTAACTCCCAAACTGATGGTGACATCCTACAGAAAGACCTCACTGAGACCAATGACTGGTGTCAGAACCATGGCCTTAAGCTCAATGCCAAAAAATGTGTCATCTTCCCCTTTGGAAAAATCCCAGTTCCCATGACTTACCACAGTGATGGTAG
This sequence comes from Protopterus annectens, assembly GCF_019279795.1. NCBI lineage: Eukaryota > Metazoa > Chordata > Ceratodontiformes > Protopteridae > Protopterus > Protopterus annectens. Next base: position 1,882,006,036 of record NC_056731.1, on the reverse strand, counting down.
TCCAATGAATACAGAAAGTGTTATAACAGATCAAGGAACACAGGTTGAAAGCAGCCTCTCTTTTGACCACCACAATGCCACTATAGTCAGAAAGTCCTTCTATATGGCACATCTCATTACTAAGGGATCTGCATCCAGGAAGAAAGAGGTCACTGTCTCCCTCTACTCTTCCCTCATGAGGCCAATCATCGAGTACAATGCCCCATTTGGCATGTACCTCACTAGATACCTGCAACAACTGGAGAGGCCGCAAAAGTACCCCACAAGGAGGATCCTAGGCCTTAAACACTTCTCGCATATGGACAGACTCAAAAAACTCCAATTATTGTCGGTCTCATATCACTTACTTAGAGGTGATCTCTGCTTGACATACAAAGCCATGTCTGATCCAACTCTGTTAGAAATGCTACATCTAAAGAAATCCCAATCCCTCTGCACCACATGCTCCAGTGACCTCAACCTCATTACCACAATCAACAGAACGTGCTGGAGAGACAGGTTCATAACCCAGAGACTGCCCTTGCTATGGAAGAGACTTCCCAAACATGTCAAAACAGAGCACCTCACTGGTCATCTTCAAGAGAAACCTTGATGAGTGGATGGGAAATAGAAAATTCACCCTGGGGATCACTCCAGTGGTTCCACTCAACAGAGGCACTGGGAACTAAGGTCAGGTGGCATGATGTCAAGATAATTCTATGGGCTAGGTTTGTAAAGGCTCCAGGGCCATTAGCCCAGTACACACCTATGAACCTATGAAAAGTACAAGTACAAATGCTTATCAAATAATACAGAGCGTGAGCAATATTGCCCATAGTGGAAAAACATTGTGCAAAATCATTTTAACAAATTCACACAGTTGCAGAGTGTGAGAGATCATATGGGAATTACTAGGTAGGAAGAATGCAGTAACATATGCAAAAAGTTAAGTGTTTTTGTACCTCAACTTTCACCTGTCATTTTAGCTTTTTTAAATATTGTTGAGAATGAGATAAGAGTTTTGTATAATGCCAAAAGTAAACATAAAAGTAGGGATGTTAAATATAACTTATCTTTTAATGATTATAAATTGTTACAGCAAATCAAAAAAGACAAGAGTATTGTGATTAAGCAAGCAGACAAGGGAGGGGCAACAGTCTTTATGGATAAATCATGGTATATGAGTAAGCTTAAAGAGTTCTTGTCTGACACTAATACTTTTAAAGTAATAACATTTGCAGATGTGAAAAATCATATTTCTCAGGTGAATTTATTCTTATATGATATGCAATTGAACCAGGACATTACAATTGAATTATTCACTTATTTAACAGTAACATGTCCTAAAATTCCACAGATTTATGGTATCCCCAAGGTGCATAAATCCATGAGTGACCCACCACTAAGGCCTATCGTATCTGGTAAAGGATGGGTGACTGAGCCCATCTCTAGGTATTTACAAAAAGTGTTAGGAAAGTATTTACTGAAATGTGAAACAGTTTTAAAGGATACGGTGCATTTTTTAGAGAAACGTAGTGTGTGGTTTAATGGTGAAACTAGTTCTGATTATTTTTTAGTTACACTGGATATTGTGTCACTTTTTACGGTGATTCCAATAGAATATGGGATTGAGGCAATTAGAAGTTTTTTAACAATGCAATCCTCTCAACAAACACGTGAAATAGAGAATATTTGTCTCTTATTAGATTTGGTGTTGACAAAGAATGATTTTATTTTTGATGGTGTTCCCTACAAGCAGTTAACTGGGGTTCACTAGTTGGATTCAAGACGCTCTCCACAAGATGCTGGAATATTTTTCCTTTTATTTACTGATAGACTTGAAGTGCGTTCAGTATCATGCACTTTTCAGCAAGTGAATACTCAACTTCTTCAGAATGCAAAACAGTGGAGCCTTCCAAAAGGCTGCCTTTAATACATCAATCAATTAACACTAATTAGAACATTTAAAAGGTCTGTTTCACTAATTAAAACAAGCATAGTAAACTGCAACCTATAAAAACAGTATGTAAAGACTAAAACAACCACCAGGGCTAGTCAATACAAAACATGCTTGATTCTATATAATAACAATAAAATATTTAGAAGTTAGAATCCATCACAGTATAAGTAACAACACTGATGTGAAGGTGTAAACTGTGTTTGTTACTTTTTCATTGAGCTTTTAACCCAGAAAGTGGACCGGTTGTCGCAGCAGGTCAGCGCTACAACCCGCTTCCACGAAGAATTACAAGAGAGAGAGAACAGGACCTGTGGAAGTATCACGGGTACGCAGAGAGTACAGAACAGTGGAGTTAGGAGTAGTTCCTGTCAACCGGGAGGTAGTACCACTACAACAGGAAGTAACAACAGAAGCGAGCAGTGCCTGGATGAACAGCAACACGACCGTGGTATTGGTGAAACAACAGGAACTGGACACCAAGGGTCCGGAGCCATTCAAGCCCATAGAAACATCGGGGCGACTCCAGCTCTGGATGTATGGGTACACAGAGAATTTGTTTTTAACAACAGAGGAGCGTTACCTCACTTGGCAGACCGTGAGGAGGTAAGCCATGACTTAACAACTAGGCTGACTATTTTTGACAACAAACTTTTTAAAGTACGGAAGTTGCAACTGGAGGTTGCTTACTTCCGTGAATGTATCAAACTGAAAATAGTGCCAAAGGGACTGCGACAATGGCAATTCCCTGCAGGACTAGTGGAAGGTTCCTCCTTCCACAAGGCGTTGTTGCCACTGTTTGATAGACATGGGTTGGAACTGTTAGGGTTGCTTTGTGAACAATACCAACTTTTAATAGATGTTCTACTCAGAGAAATTGATGAACTGGACAATGGCATCAAAAATGACATTAATTATGGGAGATACCAGTTCGAATATGAGAGGTGCTTCTTGAGCATCGATGAACACCTGAGTAGATTGAATCTAACAAAAAACAAAAAAATCACTAGAGACCTTAATGATTATAGACTTGGTAAAGCATACCCAAAACCACCTGTGTATACCAACAGTAAGGCCTTAATCACGGGGGACCCAGGGGCAAATATAGATGTCGCTGGTGTTCTGGAGGGAGAACAAAGGTATCAAAATGGGGACCAATGGGATGAAGACATGGAGCTCAACAGTCAAGATACTAGAGCTGAGACCAGGAGAAGTGAAAGGATAGCGAACCAAAATCAAAATAAAAATAATAATAAAAACAAAAACAACAACATAGGTACTAATAACAACAATGGGGCCAACATGAACAGTAACAACCAGGGTGAAAATTTTCGACCAGGAGCCTCCCACATTCGTGGGCAGAACAACAACAAAAGGAGGGGAGCCAGGAGGAAGAGGTGGTAATTCCAACACAAAATGAGGACCCCCCGGAACTTTTTGATCAGGGCTGTAGGATACTATTGAATAAGAGTGGTGACTTTAAGGTGTTCAATTACACCCACTACAATATTAGTAGTGAGACGGTCGATCTTTTATCCAGGGGACATACTTTTGTACCTTCCTGCCACTTTGACCTGGCTAGTACTTTAATAGACTTGAAACTGTTCACGAGGAAACTCAACTTGCTACACCTTATGGGCAACGATTTAAACAGGAAGTCTCAATTTTATGTATCCAGCGTCTTTAACCCTCCATTACACCCCACGCTGGTAATCTTTGAGAGAGCAATGGAACTAGATTTGAGGAACTTGAAGAGACAAAATCCAAAACATGGTTACATTAACCACAACATATCAAAGGAAGAAAGAACTGAATTACAGTTCCTTAGGGAGGCCCCTGTCCGCTTAATGAAGCCGGACAAGGGGGGTGGCATTACCATCATGACTAGTGAAGACTACAGTGCAAGAATGTACCAAATTCTTAATGGTGAAGCTTATTCAAAATCATCCATCAGTGAGATGAATACAGCACATAACAGAATTAAAAGCTTCATAGAAGAGTTATACATTGAAGCACGTATTGATAGAGAAACATATAGTTACATGCAACAAACCACACCTAGAACACCTTTATTGTTTGGAATCCCCAAAATCCATAAGAACATTAATGATCCACCAATGAGACCCTTGGTGGACGGGAGAAACAGTATCACATATACCTGTGCCAAGGTTTTGGATAGTATTTTACAGAAATATGTGGTAATGGAAAAGCAAATCACTAAAGACTCCTGGTCTTTTAAGTTCTATTAATTCTTTGGGGTTCCACCCTAATTGCTTCTTTGTAACTATCGGCGTGAAAGACCTTTACTCTTCTATTCCCCACAATATAGCAGTAGATTGGGTACCAGCTATGTTAAGGTCACTGGGAGCAACTAGTGAAGAAAGTCAATTGGTAGGAGAGTTAATTGATGTGGTCCTGTCATACAATTTTATCAAATTTGAGAAGGAATTATACCATCAAAAATTGGGATAGCCATGGGTTCCCCAGGTGGGGAGCATAGCTAATTTAGTCATGGCATCTTGGGAGAGATCCTATTTACTAAATGAAGGAGACCACAATTCAAAGCTCCTCTTCTACACTCGATTCCTAGACGATATGTTTGTGATGTTTGATGGAACAAACACTGAGATCGAAGAGTTCATTAGGTACCTCAATAATTCTACGGACTTCCTTTCCTTCACATTTCACTTCAATAAGGATAGAATAGACTATTTAGATGTCGACCTTAGGAAAGATTATAATAAAAAAAACCTGGGTATCTAAGATACATCGGAAGGCGACATACTCTAATTCCTTCCTCCATTTTTCTAGCTGCCACCCTAAACATCAAAAGAAATCTGTTGTAAAAGGTCAGTTAGTAAGGGCAGCTAGAATGATAACGTATGATGAGGAATTTGTTAGTGAATGTGAAACCTTATTTCAGTTCTTTTTGAGGAGGGGTTACCCTCATGACTTCCTTACTGAGATTTTCGAGGAAGTTAAAACAAAAAAAACTTTGAAGGTATATGTACCACTGTTAAATGAGAGGTGTTCGACCCAGAGTGTTACAGTGGTTAATGAAGGGAGAGAAAGGAATGAGGTGAACTACATGGCTAGTTTTACTTGCACATTCAACCTAGATTCCAACGCTATCTTCAATATTATTCTAAAAAATTGGGACTTCCTGGCTAATGATGATGAATTGAGACACAAACTCCCAATTAAACCAAAGATAGTATACAAAAGGGGCAGCAACTTGAAAGAACTCCTCGAGAGTAGTAAACAGGGATTTTCAACTAGGAAAGGTATGACTAAATGTAACATGTGCAAGTACTGTAAGTTTATTGATGAAGGCTGTAATTTTGAAATAGGTGAGTGGAAGTTTAAAACAAATTATAAACTCAATTGCAACAGTAAACAGGTAGTGTACTTAGCCAAGTGTTGTCACTGCCCGGTCTTCTATATAGGGAAGACGGACAGAAGGTTAAACGAGAGGATCTACGAACACCTATACAGCATTAGGTGTAATAAACTGTCCAACGCTTTGGCAAGGCACGTTAACGAACATCCAGGACACGAGTTCAAATTCAGGGCCATTGACCAACAGGTCAGTGATGGAAGGGGTGGTCATGACTCACTTAAACTCGAAAGGAAAGAGCTCCTTTGGCAATTGAGGGTTAATTCTAACCAGAGACCTGGCATAAATGAAATGTGCTCAATTCAGTGTATACTGAGGTTAAAGAACTTAGAGAGGTAGTAAACTCACCCCCCACCCCTTGTCAAGCCTATTAATAGGTGGATGCTTTATATACATTTAGGCACTTACAAGACTAAATATCAGCACACATTACAACTTGTACATTTTGTATTGGATGCATAATTATGTGCAAACTAAGTAGGAAGTAGACCTATTTGCAGCAAGACACATTAATTCTTCTTTTTAAGTTTATTTTTATTTTCATTTTTAGTTGCATGGTACTTCCTATTATTATTATTGTGTGTTTTAACTTCTTAAAGTTGTTTCAAAAAAACCCTGCAATTTTTAGAACTTTCTAAAGTTGCTTAACCTCCAAACAGTAGAGATTTGTTGAAAAGGGGGATGGTTTTGTACATAGGGGATGACTTGTATTAATTTTGCACATTAATATTGAAAAAGTAACAAACACAGTTTACACCTTCACATCAGTGTTGTTACTTATACTGTGATGGATTCTAACTTCTAAATATTTTATTGTTATTATATAGAATCAAGCATGTTTTGTATTGACTAGCCCTGGTGGTTGTTTTAGTCTTTACATACTGTTTTTATAGGTTGCAGTTTACTATGCTTGTTTTAATTAGTGAAACAGCCCTTTTAAATGTTCTAATTAGTGTTAATTGATTGATGTATTAAAGGCAGCCTTTTGGAAGGCTCCACTGTTTTGCATTCTGAAGAAGTTGAGTATTCACTTGCTGAAAAGTGCATGATACTGAACGCACTTCAAGTCTATCAGTAAATAAAAGGAAAAATATTCCAGCATCTTGTGGAGAGCGTCTTGAATCCAACCAGTGAGTTTTTGGTTTCTTTTTCGTTCATCGGAAGTTAACTGGGGTTGCCATGGGGACGTCCGTGGCCAATACCTTTGCTAATTTAGTTTTATATGTATGGGAAAAACAATACATCTTAAATGAAAATAATGAATTTGCTCTTTACTTTGATTGTTACTGCAGATTTGTTGATGACTGTTTTTTGTTTGGAAAGGGACTTTGATTCAGTTAGAAAAATTTCTGTCCTATCTCAACACTACGACAAGTTTCCTTAAATTTAAGATGGATTTTTCTTTAGATACAATGGATTTTTTAGATATAAGGGTATATAGGAAACTTGGAAGGTTGGAAACAGAGGTGCATAGGAAGGATGTGCATGCAGCAAGATATTTAAATACTGCTAGCATGCATCCAGTACATATATATAGAGGCATTATAAAATCTCAGTTAATAAGAGTCAGTAGATTAACAACTGAGGAGGGTGTGTTTTTGGAGGAAACTGAGAAGATGAGGAAAGAGTTTATTGAGAATGGTTATTACCTTAGAGATGTAAATATGAGTTATGAAGAGGTTTTGCAAGGCAGAAGAGGTCCTTATAAACCAGTTTTTAGTTCCGTTTCTTTGACTCACTCAGGGTATATATTAGGGAATGAAGCTGATAAGGTAGTAAGCAAGCCTGTCATCAGGTTTACTACCACCTATAATGCCAATACAAATGATGTATGTAAAATAATTCAAAAGAATTGGGTAATTTTAATGTCTCAACCAGATTTAAAGGACATTTTAGGTCCAGTACCAAGGTTTGCCTTTAGGAATGGTCAGACGTTTAAGCAAATATTATGTTATAAGGATTTTCAAACTGAATCTGCTCCTTTATGTACTAAAGTGGGCACTTTTAAGTGCTATAATTGTGTCTGTTGCTCTGATATTAATGATAGTAATAATAGCTTCTGACATCCTACAACAGGTGAATGTTTTAAGTTTACTTGCAAAGCAGATTGTAGTACTACTAAGTTAGTTTATTTAGCTACCTGTATTTCATGTAACGCATTTTATGTAGGGAAAACATCCAGGAAGCTTAAAGGTAGAATAATAGAGCATAGGTCCGAAATAAGACGGAAGATTGAGACAAATGGTTTATTCAGACATTTACATGAATTTCAAACTCATGCTTTTAAATTCAGATGCATATGCACTGTACGAATGGGTATTAGGGGTGGTGACTTGGAAAATCTTTTGTTTACAGGCTGATAAATGGCCTGGCTTGAATGGAGCAGTAAGTCTCAAACCAGTTTTGATTAAGCGTCAGAGGGAGAATTTATGATGCTAACTTTGAGCTGCTACCTTTTTAAAAAGTTTTTAAAAAAAGTTTTTAAAAAAAGTTCTTATTTGATATGAATGATTTATCTATATGTAACTATATTTAATCTATATAAAATTGTTTTTTATTAATATAAGTAAAACTTCTTTAAGAATTTTGGGTGTGATGCATTTTAAATTATTTGCATAATTAATTTTGGTTTGTATCTGGTTGGCTGGCTTGATCATGTGTTTTTTCAGTGCTTCCTCTATTTAAATGCAACTTATGTAAGGTGATTTTATGTGCTGATGAAGGGTGTAGACCCGAAAGCTTCATTAAAATTGTTTGTTTGTGATTTCTTTAAGTGTAGCATGTCCAACAGCTCTGGGTTTGACAAGGCCTTGTATGTTAAGCAGAGATCGTAGACGATATGTGACAGAGTATAGCTGGAGTTTTTTAAGGCGGTTAGCATAAGGCATCTGCTTTAGGTTTGTGATTCTTTTAGTGAGGTACTTCTGTGGCCTTTCCAGTTGGTGTAGATGTCTTGAGAGGTACATACCACATGGGGAGTTGTGTTCTATAATGGGTCTAATGAGGGATGAGTATAGTGGGACAATGACCTCCTTTTTTCTGGATGAAAAGCCCTTAGTAATGAGGTGTGCCACATAAAAGGATTTCCAAATTGTTGTGGCGATGTGGTTACTGAAGGTGAGACCACTGTCCACCTGTGTCCCTAAGTCTCTTATCACACTTTTGGTGTTTAGTGCACTGCCACCTATGTGGTAATTCATCGGCACATGTTTTCTCCCAAAGGGGATAACTATACATTTATTGGCATTGAGCTTGAGCCTATGGCTTTGGCACCAATCATCTGTTTCTGTAAGTTCCTTTTGTAGAGTATCGACATCATTTGGGAATTCAATAATGGCTCCCAGTTTGCAGTCATCTGCGAACTTTGTTAGCCAGAGTCCCTTAGTGTTGGCCTGTACTTCAGAGAAGTAGATGCCAAACAAGAGAGGTCCTAGGACTGAACCCTGAGGTACTCTACTTGTCACTTGTCTGGAGCTGGATTTGGAGTCAGCTACTTTTACAGTGTGGGTTCTGTCAGTAGGCCAGTTGGCAACCCATCAAGTAACATAGGGATCAATGCCCAGCTTAGTAAGTTTATCTATGATTCCAGAGAGGGGAATGGGGTCAAAGTCCTTGGCGAGGTCCAGATAGGCAGTGTGGACTGCCTTACCCTCATCCACGGCTCTGGAGACTGATTCGAAGAAGTCAATCAGGTTCACGAGACAAGCTCGGCCCTTCACAAACCCAAACTGGGTGGGGTCCAGTGTTTTAAGGTTGTTAATGTCTTTGTTTATAAGTTCCATGATAATACGTTCCATGGCCTTGCAGATCAGGCTCGTCAGACTGATGGGGCGATAGTTCCTGGGATCCAAGGTGGATCCCCCCTTGTGGAGTGGGATAACTGTAGCTGTGCGCCACTCACTGGGCATGAAGCCTGAGGTGGAGGGTATGATTAAACATGACACTTAGGTCAGGTGCCAGTTCATTTTGTAGTTCATGTAGTACACAGCCCAGGACGTCATCTGGTCCCATGGATGCTGTATTCTTAGCTTTGGAGAGTGCGTTTTGTACCTGTGTGGCTGTTATTACCGGAATTTGGCAATCTTCCAGTACTGAGATGGGCCATTTAGGGGGTAAGAGGGGGTGAAGTTGGCACTGAATCGATCTGCCAGGATATTGGCAATATCCTTGGGATCAGTATATTTAATGCCATTCTGTTGTAGCTCAGAGCAGATCTGAGCATTGCTATTTAGATTCTTGACATAGTTGTACAATGCCTTGTGGTTGACTTTGGAATCTTTGGCAATTTTATTTTCCTAACTAGCTTTGGAGGATTTTATGAGGGATCTCAGCTTCTTACTGAGGCTGGTAACGGAGTTTTTCGCATCCTGGGATTTTACTCTTTTCTGCAACAGTTTCTTCCTTTTGTTGTAAAGTTTGTTTATGGCAGGGGACGACCAGATTGGCTTCCTTTTTTGGAGGAGAGCATCTTGGTTCTATTTGGGATGGCGCGACTCATGCATGAGTGGATGTGCTCATTAGTGCCTTAGTGTAGGACTCAGCAGTCGAACTTTCAGTTCCCGTCTGCATGGGTGTCATGAAGTTTGTAACTTCTGACTTGAGTAGCATGAAGTTGGCTTTGGAGAAGTCTTTTATGGAGGTTTCCTTACTGGGGGGTGGGGGTGGGATGTGGATGTTATGGGTGATTAACTTATGGTTTGACCTGACCAACGAGGGGGTGACCATAGGTGTGGAGCATCGATTTCCCATGTTGGTAATGACCAGGTCTAGGATATTGAAGCCCCTGGTGGGACTATGGATTAGTTGATCCAGGTCATTGGAATTTATGAATTCCAAGAACCGTTGGGCAAAGGTGTTGGTACACGAGTAGTTTTCCCAGTTAATTGCAGGGTAGTTGAAATCACCCAGTATTCGGGTGTTTGGTTGTATATTAATATTTTCCAGTATGTTTAGAAAGGTGTAGTGAGAATCTTGGGGCATGGTGGGGGATCTGTAGCAAGCTACAATTTGGAATGCAGTCCTACCTAGTGTTAGTTGCACCTGGACAATTTCAGACACATTGTGTTGGGCAACTAACCTGGTGGTGTGAATATCCTTGGTGAATATGGACACTTTTCTACCTTTAACGTTTCGATCCTGGTTTGGTGGCCGAAAAGTGTGGTAAGGGTTGTAGCCTGGTATTGCAGGGGTGCACTCTGGAGCCTTGAACCAGGATTCAGTTACTGCACAGATATCGATGTTCTCCATCTTTCAAGAGAGTGCATTTTGAGGTTTAGACTTCTAGCATTGAGTAGCATTACCTTCAGATTTTGTATGCTTGTACCTGTTACGGTGGTGGTTTTGTCCTTTGAACTTTGCCTAAAAAAGGCACTATAGGGGTGGCAAGAGTCTTTGCCAGTAACCTGAATCCCAGGGGCGACAGGTGCAGACCATCTCTGGCAAAGCATCGTGGTCTGTCGATCATGTCATCCTAGGCAGACAAATACTGGATCCCCTTTGAATGACACCAGAAGCTTAGCCAATTGTTGAAGTCAATCATTTTGTCCTTATATTGTGGTATCATTCTGGGCAAAGGCAGGATGCTACTCAGGGCTAGGGTCATACCTGCTTGGGCCACATGATCCGAGAGTTCTTCCATGTCTCTTTTCATGTAGCCCAGGGAGGTACGTCTCAAGTCATTCAATCAAACATAGACAATGACAGAGTCATATTTGTACTTGCTGTGGAGTGACTTGAGTGCATGAGTTATGTGGTGGATCCTGGCACCCAACAGGCAGCTCACTGTAATTTTCTCCTTCTTCAGCCTGGTGAGTGGGACATCAGTATGCCTGACTATAGAGTCAGCTATGACTAAAGTGTTTCTAAGAATGAGAGTAGAGCTGTTTTGGTGCTATGTCCTAGTCGGAAGGCATATTGGGTAGGGGTAAGAAGTTGTTTTTTAGTCATAAAAGGCATAAGTTGGAGGTGGATGCATTTTTCTAGGATTTTGGAGATTGGAGGGAGAAGATCCACAAGGCAGAAGTTTGAAATGTTAGTGCTTTTGTCTCTCTTGTGGAGAGGAAGAATAAAGACAGAACGCCAGAGTTTAGGGACATAGGATTCGTTTATGGATCTATTAATTAGGATACTAATTGGGAGAGCTATACCATCGGCAGCAGACTTGAGAAAGGAAGAGGGGATGTTGTCAGGTGCATTGGAGCAGGTTTTATGTTTGGATAGAAGTCTTTTTATGTAGTTAGTGGAGACCAGTTTAAGCTCAAACACAGCGGGGAAATTATTTGGGGACTTGGATGAGGTGGAATGTAGGAGAGATATATATATGGGTCCCCTTAATAACACTGAAATTTCATAACATTGAATTTTATAGCACTGAGACCACAGCATCTAAATCGCAAAACACTTAAAACCCAAAACATTGAAAACCCAAAACATTGAAAACTCATAACACTGAAAGTGTGCTTCAGAACACTGAAAACTACAATGCATACAAAAATAATATACTCTCCACCTACACCACCTCCTAACAAACACACTTTCTACTACGTTTCTGTCTGCACCCCCATGTGGGGGGGGGGTCTGCCCCCACCACCCCCCATAAATTAAATGTACCAACTCCAAGATCGCACTACAGTGGAAAAAAGTTAATTTCCTAACCTCACACCGAGGTTAGGAAATTAACTTTTTCCACTGTAGTGCAATCTTGGAGTTGGTATATTTAATTTATGGGGGTTGGGGGGGTGCAGGGGGGCTTGCCCCCCTGCAGACACTTAGTAGAATGTGTGTTTGTTAGTTAGGTGGTGATATTATTTACTTGTGCAATGTAGTTTTCAATGTTATGAAGCACACTTTCAATGTTCTGAGTTTTCAATGTTTTGGGTTTTCAGTGTTTTGAATTTTCAGTGTTTTGAATTTTCGATGTTATGGTCTCACTGTTATGAAATTCAACGTGATGAAATTTCAATATTATGAAGGGGACCCATAGATATATATATATATATATATATAAATATATATATATGGGTTCCATTCAGAAGCTCGAAATACTGACATCTCGAATTTCAGTATATCGAGCCCAAGAAGCCAAATCCACATAATAGCGAATGTTTAGAAGCGCAAAATTCAAAACCTCGAATACTGGAGGTTTTGAATTTCACGCTTCTAAAGTTCCGCTATGGTTATGTATTCAGGTAAGTGTGTGTTAAGGGGTTTGGGTAGGGGCTGTGGTGTGTGTCAGTGTGTTTTGTTGCTGTGATGTGTTGTGTGTGTGCGAAGAGAAAATAGCTTGTGTGGTGGTGTTTTGTGTGTGATTGTATGTAGTGCAACCTCGGAGTGAGAATATTTAAGTAGGGGGGTGTGGGTTGCATGTAGTAGAGTGATTGTGTGCGTTTGTGTGGTGGATGGTGTATGTGTGTGTGTGTGTGTGTGTGTGTGTGTGTGTGTGTGTGTGTGTGTGTAGTAAAACCGCAAAATTCAAAACGTCCGGTATTCGAGGTTTTGAATTATGCGATTTTTAGTTTTCGTTGTTTTGTGGATTCCACTTCTTGGGCTCGAGATATTGAAATTCGAGATTTCAGTATTTCGAGCTTCTGAAGTGAATCCATATATATATAAATATATATATATATATATATATATATATATATATATATATATATATATATATAGATATATACACACACACACACACACACACACACACACACACACACACACACACACACACACACACACACACACACACGTACATACATTCTTACTCACATAACACTCCTAACTAATGTCTAACCCCTGCCATAAAATACTTGAACCTAAGTTTGGGATCTGAAAAGTAGGGTTCGCACTTTTACTTCTGTAAACAGCTCTAGTAGCAACTGAGCTGGGCTTCTCTTTTCTCTCTTATAGTCTTATCCCAGCTTAGATGGCAGCAAAGTAGGGTATAAACCTTGCTCCTCCTCAGCTTCTGATAATGTTTTCTCAGCTTACGTGGCAGCTAAGCAAGGCATAAGCCTTTCTCCTCCTCAGACTAAGTGGTAGCTAGGCTGTCTTCTTTTTCATTGCCTCATCTTCCTCTTCTACTGGGTTGTACCCTCAGCCACACTACATTGCTGCTATAACCTACATACAGTTTAGGAAGTTTAATACTCCAGCTTATTTTTTTTTACCTCTTACATCTCTCAAATCATTATATAGTCATCATGCTTAAATACAAAACAATGCTAAAGTCTATTCCTATTATTGCTTCCAATTGCTTTTCTTTATTTCTTTGATAGCATGACTCAAGGCTGATGTACAATACACCACTCAACATTAAGACAGCATCCATACCTTAACCAAAAGATTTTACTATTGCTCTAATTTACATATCAAAAACATACTTTATACAGTCATCAATGGCTTTTCAACACTAAGGATTACCCCTTAGAATATACTACAGTTTGGCATGCCAAAGATTTGCACCTGAAGAAGAAATTATATCAGTCCAACGGCAAGGGTAAACTGTGGACCTCATAACAGCTGACAGGTTGATAGAATAATATTTCATGAAAACATATCTTTTGGTTCTATCCACACTTAGAATATGATAATCAGTCTCTGGTAACCTGCTTTTCACTCTGGGAAACATTTTGGCGTCAGGAATGCCTCACAAACAGCTCTATACAAACTCTTTGTCATGCATATAGAAGAAAATATCACAAGGGCTAGAGACCCTCAAGAAAACTCTGCTTTTTCCTCATGTGACTGTGTCTACTGAAATTCACTAATGAATCTTTCCAAACTATGAAAGCTGAGTTAAAGGAAATCCTCAATCAAGAACCTGTAAACTGTAGATAAATATCTACCTTTCGCTGATATCCCTACATTCAGTTTTACATTATTTTGCATTAATGGAGTTTTTTCTTCCACCTTGTCAGTCTGCTGTAACTGTGACTGTATATAATGCATCATATTCTGACAGTAACAGAGGTTTGTTGATAGTAACTCATAGATTTCTTTTTAAATCATGAAAGGTAAACATCACTCTCTAGTATAGTTAGCCTAATTCCCACATTTCTTTTTGATCTCCGTAATTTTATCTAGATAATGTTTAGTACTGAGAAACCTTTTACTTTTCAAAACAGTCATCCAAAAAGGTCTTCCATACTACAATGCTCTGCAACATTTAAATATAGCCATTTCTTGACCAGTCTATATGTAGTTTAGGTGAAAATATATTTCCTCTTAAATCGATGTGCCCCTCCATTAAGGACTCCTATAATCTGCCGTATCCACCGGACTCAAACTATTCTTTCCAATCAACTTCTGCTTCCAGTGAACTCAGAGGAGCTCTTGAATTAGACAAGTGTATACATAATTCTTTTAATGTAACAAAGCCCTTCCCTACACTCATGAACATTAATACTTAATTAGCCAAAAACACCCTGAATACAGCAGGAAAGAGTCGATATTTTACTTTTCATCTTTTACATTCCATGTTGTTGTTGTTGTCTTTCGGCTTTTCCCGGTTAGGGGTCGCCACAGCGCAACTCCGGTCCGCTAATGATTGGCAGTAGATTTTCACAAACACCGAGGTGCCAGATCGACGTTCAACCTTCAACGAAGGCGCGCCCATTTACGCATGTCTTTTGAACACCCACCCAACCGCGGGGAAGACATGCAGACTCCATACAGAAGGCACTCTCAGCACTCCAGCCGAGAATCGAACGGGAGAACCTCTTGCTGTGAGGCAACACCGCTACCGCTGCACCACTGTTGAAACATGGGCTTCGATTAATCATGATCTACATACACATATCATGTAGTCATAATAATTACATTTCTTGGATGCCCCAACTGCCACAAAAACTTGTTGTTCTTCAAATCATGTCACAAAATTAACTGGAATTATTCTAGATCTCCACATTTTTATTTTCATTTACTGTCAATGTAAATAAATCACTTTCTCAATGCACAATACAAGTCTTAGTAAAATCTGTAGGCTGCCTCATCTTACTTTTAACATAGCTCACCCAATCTCAAAATTTCCCTACAGGTTTCATCTTCTACAAAAAACATCTACTATCCCACACAGTCCGTCTGTCTAAGTCTATCTTGAATTTTGGAATCTGCTGCTTAAGGGGTGCCATAGTGAACTGCTAACTGTGGAAAAAAAATACCTTCAGTTTCTGCTACTTGAGGATGTGTGCACACCTTTTGTCCATTATCTTCAGTGTCTGCTACATTACAATGTTGCGCAGCGTCTGCTACTTCAGGATATTGTACTCAGCTTCTGTCCATTATCTTCAGCGTCTGCTACTTGAGGATGTTGCGCACACCTTCTGTCTATTACCTTCAGCGTCTGCTACTTGAGGATGTTGCGCACACCTTCTGTCCGTTACCTTCAGCTTCTGCTGCTTGAGGATGTTGCGCACACCTTCTGTCCGTTACCTTCAGCTTCTGCTACTTGAGGATGTGTGCACACCTTTTGTCCATTATCTTCAGCGTCTGCTACATGAGAATGTTGCGCACACCTTCTGTTCATTCCCTTCAGCGTCTGCTACTTCAGGATGTTGTGCTCAGCTTCTGTCCATTATCTTCAGCGTCTGCTACTTGAGAATGCTGCGCACACCTTCTGTCCGTTACCTTCAGCTTCTGCTGCTTGAGGATGTTGCGCACACCTTTTGTCCATTAACATCTTGTTATCACTTTGTTAGCATTAACTTGAATTTACTTTTTAGTATCTTATCCATATTCTAGCAGTTGAGACTGCACATCTCTCTCCAATGAAATAACTACTTCCTCCTCTAGGTGCACATTTTCAACATTATCTTCCAATTCATCTGTCATTAATCAACAGAAGACACTTTCTTCCTTTATTTCTTACAAACTAACCTCATGTGTCAGAGTTTAACTTAAAATATACTACTTCGAAAGCATAATATATGGCATGACACAGGGGAAAAATAACTGCATGACTTCCTAGGTCATCACTTATAACACACTTCTAGAAAGGGGCAGCTTGTCTGTCCAGTTGGACAATCTCAATAAACAAATACAATAAATAAACAAATGCACAATATATACTTTAATACCACCATTGAATGTTTTTCCTGTATTCCCTTGGGAAATGTTTAGATCTGTTACTTAGTCCACGGTTAAGTAAAGGTCCACTCTTCTGAAATGTTTTCATTAGCCATTATCTGTTCTTCATAATAGCTCACTGTATATAATGCTACTTGTTATATTACTAACATACTAGTTTTCTCAGTCTTCTTCAGCTATATTTATAGCTGGTCTTCTTCAGCTTTAACAACTGTTTCTCTCACTGCCTGCTCTGTCAATTGCTAACATACTCTACATGTCAGTTGGCATGTATGACACACTGTCGCAAAAGCTGTATTATGCAAATTCTGTTTATTGCAAACTTTTGGGCCTGATTGTAAAAGACTTGCTCTCAACGTAACTGACGTACTCCATAGTAAGTCTGGTTTACAGATAGGCCTTACACAGAGTAAGTCACTTACTTCAAGAGAAAATATTTTGGAATTTAGCCATTTGTTCTTAAATGGCAATATACCGCACATCTCTCATCTAGACAGACCTCTAGTGTAAGCTTGAATACCTGGTTACCAGAGCAGAAAAACAAAGGGAAACGTGAATCGCCATCTCCATGTTGACAAGAACACAGAAGAAACAGGTTGCCCAGATACTTCATTAAATGCCATACAAAGAAATGTGTAGTTTAAAGTTTTATACCTTTAAAGCAACCAAGAAGACAGCAGAAGGGGTGTGGCAGAGACAAATATTTCATAAGATGAATGGGAGGGGCCAGAAAAACAGACTTCCACCTAAGGAAAAGCACGGATATGCAATAATCTCGCAGTGTTGATAAATTAAAAAGATGAGCGTTACAACTGCTTTTCTGAAAGATCAGCAGATGCTACAAAGAAACTGGTATTAGTTAAAATGATGCAAAATATACACCCTTCAAGTATTGAACATGCATTTGGGTAAATTAATTCATTAAAAAAAAGTGTAGTCTCAGACAAGAATAGAAACTGAAAAAAAACATTTGTGCCAACCATGAGAATGAACTGATCTTATTTTGTCAAGAAACTCACTCTATTTTCAAGCACCTCACATTTTAAAATGCATTCCATTCACAGGAACAATACTGAAGATTTCAAGTATGGTTATACTTACCTACAGAAATCATGGTTTCATAATTTTGCACCATCACTTCTCTATAAAGCTCCTTCTGCTGTTTGCTCAACATTTTACACTCTTCTTCTGAAAAAGTGACGGCAACATCTTCAAAGGTTTCTGGTACCTGAAAATAAAATAAAAGACAATGAACACTACTTTGATTTTAATGAACACAGTAAGACAACTACACTATAATTGTTCATATTCAAAAATTATTGCAAGCTGCAGTTTGACATAAAAGGATGAATTTATAAGATTCTCCCTTTTATCCAAATGCATTATGATGGGGGTGGGTTAACAAGTACAACATTAGTGTGTGTGTGTGTGTGTGTGTGTGTGTGTGTGTGTGTGTGTGTGTGTGTGTGTGTGTGTGTGTGTGTGTGTGTCTGTAGGGTGACACAGTGGTGCAGCAGTTGTTGCCTTACAGCAAGAGGTTCTCCAGTTCGATTCTTGGCTGGGGTGCCTTATGTGCGGAGCCTGCATGTCCTCCCGGTGTTAGTGTGGGATTCCTGAGGGTGATCTGATTTCTTCCCACATTCCAAACACATGCAGCAGGTGGACTGGACACACTAAACTGGCCCTAGGTGTGAATGTGTGTGCAAGTCTGTAGTATGGATGAACTACTGCGGTAGGGCTAGCTACCCGGCAGTGTAAACCTTGGCTCTAGATGATTGCTATTGTTGAAGTGAAGTGCAAAAATGGGAGAAAGGGTTGAGGATGGATGGATATATGTATTATGTTATATGTAACCTTGGGCTGTGTGTGATTGTTACTAGTGAAGTAACACCCCAACCCTATGTGCAAAAATGGGAAAAAGAGGTTGTGGATGGATACGGATATCTATATACCTATATCTTTATCTATCTATCTATCTATCTATCTATCTATATATATGTAAATGTATATATACGTCCCCGGTAATCAAACTGCAAATAAATATATATATATATATATATATATATATATATATATATATATATATATACACACACACACATATTTACACATACACGCTCACACACACACACACACACACACACACACACATATGAAAATTATCACCAAGAGGAGACATGCTAGATAGAAATACTTAATAGAAACTGGAGCACAATGTGACCACATACGGCCAGCAGTACTTTCCAAAAAAATACAAACTTCACACTTCAGATAGATAGCAGTCTAATAATTACTGTATCCAAATACTTCTTCAAATGTGAACTCAAGTACGAGCCAAGTGACCTTGACCTGCCCCTAATACTTCCTCTGAAATGCATCATTATCTGCGTATTCAGATTCATTCAGAAGAGACAATTCTCACTACTAGCTGTACAGGTACAGCTTCTGACCTGATGAGAGGCGACTGAGAAAAAGGCAGTCCTCCTGGCAGAACTACTGAACCGTATCTACTGCTGATACCATAGCATGAGGAAGTGGCCAAGAATATTGTGCGTTTCCCTTAACTTCAAATTAATTGAAAGAGGTACAGCTTTCACATACTCATGTCCAAATTAAGGATCCAGATTATGTACCGAGACCCACTCTTTAACATCCTCATTTTATTTTTTATTTATTTATTTTTTTGGGAGGTTGCTGCCAGTCTCAGCTGAGCAGACCTTAATTTGATTTGTTTTTCCATCACCTAAGTCTACGTACTATTCCTGCAGCAATCTTTCAGTGCTTCATACACGCATAGGTTAGACTGTCTGTGTTTTTCTCTGTTTGTGTGACATTTGTGTGTTTTATATTCCTCAGGCCCACAGACCACAATCTGCTTCTCACAATTTTTCATACCATACTGTGTGATTCAGAAGTTACCTAACTAGGCCTCCAATGGATAAATATGACTTTGTCTTTCTATTGAAAAAGGTAATTTCTAATATGTTACAAAACTGTCTTTGTCAGGGATAGCTTCTACCTTAACTTGTTACATTCCAGTAGTTGGGGAAATGCATTCTACTGGCTCCCTGTGTGAGTGTAAACAGGTTGGGTGCATGAAGAAATGTCCCTTGACTGCACTAAGGGGACACCACTGAAATGCAGCCAGTGTAAAAGGCTACTGTTGGAAAGCAGACTGCAGCAGTGTTGTGGCATAGAGGTGCAACATTATCGACACCAGTGCCCATAAGGCGAGGATCATGAAAGCTTCCAGCAATATTAGGGGTGTCTGGGAGCAGGAAGGGTCACACAGCACAGATAAGGGGTGATGAAGGATAAGCTGCATCAGGGGAACTGATAGAGTCTGGGAGTGCAGGGGGGGGGGGGCTGGTGGCAATGAATGACATATGGAGAGGGGAAGTTCAGAACTGAAAAAAAAGTGCCTTCATTGTTGACTATTTTTACTGGAACATCATGTGTGCATATCACTTTGTCACACTCACAGTGCAGTAAGGCTGGAACTAACTTTAAGAGGAGTTCTGCAGTTTTATTTCATTTTCAGCAGGGAATTATGTGTGGTTATGTTTCATCTAAGTCACTGCTGTGCAATCACTGCAATGAAGTTTTTTTTTACTAATAAAAAATGGGCAAATGTGAGAATTAGCGTCAGGTTGTGAGTGTTAGTGTATCAACAGATTATAGGTTAATGCTAGTATATTGTCCTTATGTCCAATACTAAGAAGGAGCACAGCAGGGCAGATGACAACCACCTGTCTTTTCTGTGTTTTGACAGTTGTTCTGGTATGGGTGAAACTCAATTCAGAAATTATCAATTTGTGAATTAAAGCACTGCTTAATGTAGCAATAGCAGCATGTACTGTTGGTTAGAAATACTATTTACTGAAGATTTTACTTTATGGACTGCATAAAAAGAAAGTCCAGACTGTGGATGGTACACTGGAGACAGTATTTTCTTTTTACCGAGCTTGCACTGTGGCATCAGCACACCTTTCAATCCTATTGTGGAGCTCACTTCTTTACATCTGCTGAGTTAGTATTTACTGCTGTTGATTGGGCACTCAGACCAAAGTTCCCTGCAGTCCAGTCCACTGAATAATTTGGCTCTTTTACCTGTGTGGTTGATATATGCAAACTCTTCTTCCATTTCACATCACTGACTACCCCAGTCACTGACTAACCCAGTCAGGACAGATCTGTAATTTTCTGTCTTCCCACTGTCAGAAATCAATAGTTGATCAACACACTGCCAGACAAGAAATTATCTGTATTTTGACTACTGCTAGCAGTTTTGTAGCAAGTAATCTGTCCAACTCCTCCATGCAGCTGAAATCAGACATGCAGGTGGGTTTTCACTTTTAAAGATAATAATCTTTCCCAGACAGGTGTAATGTGCAGATTTAGGTTCAGGATCATGATGAATCATTCTTATTTGTATACTTGTCTTGGTATGCTCAGTGCTTCCTCCTCAGCCTCAGCTGTTTCAGTCCACTAAAAATTAAAAGCCATGTTTTAAAAAGAAAAGATGTTTAAAACTGTCTACTGTGAAACAGAATCATAAATGGCTACATTACGACTGAGATTCATTGACAGCTTTTACAATATACAGTACAAAACATAGCTGGCAGTGGCCATATGCAAGGAAGTGGGTAATCCAAAGATATCAGCTGCACAATAATCAAGCCTGTGCTACATGCAGGATGTTCAGGTAAGCACATAGTGACATGTGAATGAGCAACGCCAGGTAAAAGCGCAAAAAGAAATACATGGATGAGAGGCCAACATGACAGAGCGCTTCAGGGATGCTAGCAGTCATAATACATCACATAACTGCAATGCATTCATGTATAGAGGCTTCATCACAAATGGTCTCAGCAGCACTATCTTCTCATGGCACCGATACTCCAGATCACAGAGCAGATGACCCACGCTTGTCGGCTCCATGGTACACCTAGATCACTAACCTGCACATCAACTGATTGAGTCCTAGTCAGAGTGAAGCACTCGTATTTGGGACAGTACACGAAACATGGTGACAATCAGACTCCCCACTGTCTCACGTACAGTGGGTATGCCCTCACCACAGGTAGTACACATACCAGATGCAGCAGCTGGTGGAGACACAAGAGGAAACCATGTGGGATGCTCACCTACAAGTGGTATGTTAGGCTCTGATAAGGCCATGCAGTCAGCAGCAGCAACCTTTACAGGGGTCACTGTAGCTGTTGATGTGGGTGTTCTGTCCACTCCAGAGTAGTGTAGACAAATCAGACCATGTTCATTGCATGTCGCCATCATCTCCAGCCACAGCAGCTCTGACAATATCATCACTTTGTTGCCATACTGTGCTGTAGCCCTACAAGTGGTACCTGCTATTGCATGAAAAACACCAGTGAGAGCCCATACAATTATGGCTGTACACTCATCTTGCAGCATACACAATGTGACAAATGGTAAATACTTGTATACAATGCTCTGTGACATATACCTTGCTGGGCAGGATACTGCACTTGTGGAGTGAAGGTTTGTACAGGACTGAGGTGCAGATTGCCAACAACTATGTCCACTATAAAACAGCAAGCCACTGCCCTCAATAAACACATTCATGCATTCGTACATGTCATACTACAGTGGTAATATAATATTCTCAATACTAACCTGCTGAATTGCCTACAGACACAGGAGTAGTAGGCACCAGGTCTGCACCCACATTCATAACACCACCTGGTATGAAGGTCCAGTATTCCTGCACAGTAAGTGAGTGAGACCAAAATCTCCTCAACTTCCAACAATGACATCAGTGGTGGTGGTGGTGGTGGTCCTCCACACTATGACGTGTAAAGCCTTCTCCTTTGCATGAGGCACCATATATGCAATCCTCTTTCATACCTTTTGTAGGGATCTACTACAGCCTCGTATGATATTCAAATCCCACATTATGCCCTGCTACGGCTTCACTACCTCTGGCTGCTAGGCACATGCCACATACGAGGAGGGCCTGCAGCAGCACATGATTCCTCTGCCTATAAGCTCCTCCAGACACTGCCTCTCCAGGATGCCTATACCCATACCTTTGCATGTGCAGACAAAACATGTCAATGAGTGAGTGTGTGTGTCAGCTACATCATGCAAGTGTTACTGTCTGCAGCCACCCCTCACTGTAACCACCTGGATAATACCTGTAGTTACCGCTCTGCCACTACAATGCCTGGTATTGTAACAATGCAAATAAGCAGGGCCATGTTCCCCTCTATACATGCCACAACATCATGTATATCTTATGGCCACTGCAAACATACACAACTGGATTTTGCACTGTGCGATGGTCCTGCATGCAGCATGTGTGGAGATCCAGGTACCTTAATACCTACATGTTTTTGCATAAGTATGTGTTGTGTTACTGCCAATGCGTGTGCCATATGCGAGCTGAAATACCCATTATGTGGGCTACCCTTGCATATGTGTTAGTCGCACATGGAACTGCATACTGATCCCCATATTCTGACAGGCACCCCAGCACTGCAGGAATGCAACAGCTAAATTAGCACCCCATTTTTCCTTCATTCTCTGTCTAATGCTCCATGCCCACATCACCTGCACAGTATTTCTAATAAGTTCCTTTAATACATTTCAGTGCAGCCTTGTTTAAGAAGGAATAATCTCTTTATACTGCACTAACACAGGCAACACAGTGTAGCAGGGATGCTAATGAGGCCAGATAGCACCAATGTCTGTGAATTGCTCATTTGGTGCACTGGTCTAACCATTAACTACTAGAGCAAGCATGCACATACAGCTCAAACCAAGATATGTGGATTTTTAAGTACAGCCGTCATGTATAACTCCACATGTCATTGTAGCACTATGTTGCAAAACACACAATTCATTTTTACAATGTGTGTTCATGGGCTGGAAGTTTTCCATATTGCTCTTGAAGCAAACCCACTGATGATCATAGCTGTTTCCACCACTGTGATTAACAGGGTTCCTAAATGGTGTTCCAGTGAGAGTAGGATTTTCTTGTTCTTCATGTACAGGGATTTTAAGCAGTGCCAGCTGGGGTGGTAGGATGTCTGTTGTCGATGCCTGTTCTGACCTAGCACATGTGCTGTATGATGTTATGGACATCAGCCATACAGGTGAGTAAGGTAGGTATTACTATGATGACCTGAGATGGCTCCACCCTGACCTGCTTTGCCAATGGGAGGCAGTGCTTCAAGAGATGCAAACAGAGATGTAGTGAAGTTTGTTTTTTATTTGTTTGGCTGTTGTCTACCTATGCCGAACTATATTCCTTTTTTTTTTTTATTTTTTACAGCTACAGATGAGCGTCATTTAAATATGGTCAGCTGCCTGAGAAAGCAGAAGAACCTCCAGGTCATGGCAGATGAATATGTTGTGCAGTCTTTCACAGTGCAACTGTACTGCTGTTCGAGTCATATCAGTGTCTTCTCATTTACTTCCCACTGCATCTACAATAGGCTGGTCCACTTGAAGCAGGGTACAGACGTAAAGCAATGTTCACCAACCAGCTCTATTTGGTCATTGGGGCCCTATGTGTTTACCTCTCCGAAGGGGTTAGGGAGGGTGAAGGCTCCTATATTGGAGGTTATCTGAGAAGGTTTAGTGGTGGTGATGTCTATTTTAGCCTCTTGAGGGGAGTGAAAGCTCCTCTTCTATGGTGGCATGGTGAAAGATGCAGAAGCATACGGGCATCTAATGTGTCCCAGCAGATGCGTCTCCCACATAAACAGCAGTTAGCAAATTCAGGAGTGACTTGAGTCACAAAACTGGTAGCTCCTGGCTGTCAAGCTACCCAAGGAGTAACCTGCCCATGACATAAGCCACCCAGATGCATGATACCTGGGGTTATTGCTCTCTGTGCTGTCTGGCAGCCAGCCAACCATACCATCAGTCTGTCCTGTCCACTTCACTTGTGTGTCACAGCTCATACTTTGTTCACTGCCAGTCCTCATTACTACAATTTATCTATTCTCTGTGCCTGCATACATCTATTTACTGCCCACCTTACCTTTTGTATCTACATTACCCTTGTCTTCAGGTGTTTGAGTTTGCTGTTGGCACCTCTTATCTACCCTTCTTCGTCAATCACACCCAAATCCATCCTCTTTACTTTTTTCAGCTAAACTTCTCTTTTACTAATAACAATATGATCCCACAAAAATTACGCCCCATTTCCCCCATCATCTGCTCCTTACTGCTTACCCTTGTGTTTTTTCCTCTGCTTGCTGTACTCCCCTTCCATTACTCTATGTACGTAACTCTTTTTCTCTCCATTTATATAGCAGAAAACTTGACCACTTTAGTCTGCGCACCCACACTGCTGTTCCAGTTGTGCACTGTGCTCTGCTGTGCTGCTCTACCTCGACTGTGTGCTGCAGGCTGGTGCTGGCAGTAGAGCACTGAACGTAGATGCACATACTGCTTCGGGAACGGACGGCTTTCTTAGGATTCATGAACACCCCCCCCCCACCAACCTGCAAACTACAGTAGCACTGCTGCTCCAATATACATACATACATAAATACATACAAATACTTCAAGCACGGGAATTAATGCCCTTCTAGCTTCCCAATATACCAAAACACTTGTTCCATAAGTAAGTGTCCAGCTGTTCTTAAAAATATCTAAACTAGTGCTTGCTTAAATGCAGTTTGGTAGTCTGTTTCATGCAACAACTGCTCTCTCAGAGAACAAATTAGTACATATCTCATTCCTACAGAATCTTCTACATAAGTTGTCTAATGATTCTCTACTACTTTTTGATAACCCCAAACATTCCCAGAGGTACTTGTCTCTAAATGCCCTATACACCCAAATAAGATCTTCTCTTAGATATCTATAAGAGACACTGTACAAGTTCAAATATTTTAGTCTTTCATAACAACATAAATTTTCACATCCATGGATACCTTTGGCATATTTATGCTATACTCTTTCCAGTTTACTCATGCTTGTTTTCTTATAAGGTTTTCATATTGTTATCCCATACTCAAGCTTGGGTCTAATGTAACTAACAAACAATGAGTTCATCATTTCTGATTTCCTGGACTTTATAAATCTTTTTATACAACCTATAGTTCTATATAAATCTTTTTATACAACCTATGGCTCTATAACTATCATTAACCAGTTGGTTCATATTATTAGAAAAACTCATAGCTGGATCTATCGATATACCCAGGTCCTTACATGAGTTCTACAGTTTCAATCACTGTTGTTGTTCTTCTTCCTCTTTCGGCTTTTCCCAGTTAGGGGTTGCCGGTCCGCTAATGATTGGCAGTAGATTTTTACAGTGCCGAGGTGCCAGCCCGACGCCCAACCTTCAATGAAGGCACACCCATTCACGTATGTCTTTCGAACGCCACTCGACCACAGGGAGAACATGCAGACTCCACACAGAAGGTGCTCCAGCCAAGAATTGAACGGGAGAACCTCTTGCTGTGAGGCAACAACGCTACCGCTGCACCATCTGTGTGTTGTATGAAATATTCACCTTTCAGTTTATGTCTCCCAAATCTCATGAGCTTAGGTTTTGATGTATTTATCAGTATATTATTCTCCTGTGCCAAAATGGTCAACTTAGTCAAGTTCTTTTGCAGACATGCCTTATCTGTAACACATGTAATCAGTTTAGTCAATTTCAGGTCATCTGCATAAAGACTGTGGAATACCTCGTCTGAAAGATACAATCTAAACAAGTAATGGCCTAGGACAGAGCCCTGTGGAACACCCTGACTGTAACCAAGGATTTCACCTGTCTAGTTGCTGTACAATGCTTGCCATGTCCTATTTGTAAGCCATGCATCTATCCATCTTATCAAGAGTACATCAATACCTAGTTGTTCTAATTTATTGATCAGTGTTTTGTGTTTGACCCTGTTAAATGCTGAAGTTAAATCTATATAAATTACATCACAGCACAATTTTTCATTCATAGCTGTTATTATATTGTTATAGAACATCATTTAACAGGTAGTAATAGATCTGTTTTCAACCTATGCATGCTGATGTATCTTTTCAAGTCCCAACCTATCCAGTTCTGACAATAACTTACTCAATATTACCTTCTCCATTATTTTTCCACAACATGAAAGTGGACTTAAGGGTCTATATGATTCTGGGTTTGTCGTACTCCCCTTTCCCTTAAAGGCAGGTTTAATAAGCACGTCTCCAATCTTGAGGAATCTCCCCATATGTATATGACCTAGTTAATAACAGATATAATGGTACTGTAAGTTCTGTAAGTGTTCTCAAGTCATTATTACTAGTTCCGTCTCCTCCCTGTGCTTTGTTTGGATCCAGTTTGCATAGTTCTTTTTCAATATAATCTAATTTGATTTTAGTATCTATGGTTACCTGATGTCACTAGGACAACTATCACCTCTTTTGTGTAGCCAAACTGTTTTGCATAAGATTTTCTAAATATATGTATAATCTGTCGTATCTGAGAATAAATTTTAAAATTTGCACACAGTTTTATGAATTTGTATCCCCAGGATTTAGTAAACTCCGTGTAGGAATAGCGTTATTCCTACACAGAGTGAATGGTGTCCATGTCTGCATCCCCCTCTCTGCAGCGCGCCTTACATATTAATGAAGAAGTACTGCGAGACAGCCTCGGATACGGATACTGAATGAGTGCTAGGGGGTGTGTTACAGTGCCCGCAGATCTGCAACACGCCCCCTGCACTGACAAAGTGCCGTACGGTACTTTACAAAACAAAAAAGTGTCCGTGGACACTGAAATACTTAATGGCAAGTGAAGTCAATGCAAGGGGTGTGCGACAGTTACTGTCACATACCCCCTGCATTGTGAAAGTGCCGTATGGCACTTTATATTAGAAAACAGTGTCTGCGGACACTGAAATTATGAATGGGAACTGAATCCAATGCAGGGAGTGTGATAAAGACAATGCGACACACCCCCTGCATTGTGAAAGTGCCTTATGCACTTTACAAATAAAAAAATCATACCTCTCAACTATACGGATTTCCGCAGAATGTCCAGATGTTTGCCTCATAGTTTTGGTCTGTCCCCCATAAAATTACTGGTTTACTGGCAAATCACTAAGAATTGGAAGTCCCTAAATAATAAAGTAATTTGAGTTACAGACTTTCTGTCATTCAGAAAATGCATGCCGATACAAAACCGGACATTCAGGGAACAGTTTCTAAATACTGCCCTTACAAACTTAGAAAGTTGATAGACTGACAGGTCTTGCAATAGCATGGATTTTCTGAAGAGTCTGATGTGGTAAACTCAAATGTCCCTCAATATTTTCTAACTTCAATCTTTAATGACTTGTCATCGATTTGCCAGGGAAACACACTCCCATGACAAACGGACCAAGAATATGAGGCATAAATCTGGACATCATGCGAAAATCTGTACAGCTGAGAGGCTTAGTAATGTCAACTCACATCATGTAGGGGGTGTGTCACAGTATCTGTAACACAATCCCTACATTGTAAAAGTGCTTTACAGCACTAAAACAAGAAAGAATGTGTCCCCGGACACTTATCTAATTACGTGAAGGTCAACAGTTTACATTAAAATTAATGTTTCATTTTTTTTCTCTTATTTTTCCTGAAAGTTTAAGCATAGCTGAACTGGGTTTGCAGGGGGTGGAGCCTTGCACAGCAGTGCAATAAGCTAATGGAGCTGTCCAAATTCCAGCTATAGAAGAAGCTATATACACATGTACAGTTGAAATTTGGACAACTCCGTTAGTTATAGAAGAAGCTATATACAAATGTTTAGCTGAAATTCAGACAGCTCTGTTAGCTTAGTGGTTAGAGTCATGGCTTGGCATGTAGTAGGTGTACAGTTTGAATATCAAAACAGGCCATTTAGCTTTTGCATGGGAAAGCAGTTCTATATATATATATATATATATATATATATATATATATATATATATATATATATTTTTTTTTTTTTTTTTTTTTTTAAATTCAATGATGTAGTAATTAATATTTGTTAACTTGGGCAGTGTAGCTGGTCCAAATTCCCAGTGTCAGTGGAGATATAAGGTGAAAACCCCCATTTAAAACACAGGTGTCCCATACAGTACAGTCACACCCCAAGGTAATGTAAGGAAAGCACATAGGGGGAGGTCATGTAAATTATACAATGACTGATCATTGATATTCCAAAACGAGCACACTGATTGTTCAGCCCAATCAGCGTGCCCATTGTAAATCCTAGCATATGCTGTTGTCTTTTGGATTTTCCCGGTTAGGGGTCACCACAACGGAACTCCGGTCCGCTAATGATTGGCAGTAGATTTTGATGAACGCGGAGGTGCCAGCTCGACGCTCAACCTTCAACGAAGGCACGCCCATTTACGCATGTCTTTCGAACGCCACCCAACCACGGGGAGGACATGCAGACTCCATACAGAAGGCACTCCCCACACTCCAGCTGAGAATCGAATGGGAGAACTTCTTGCTGTGAGGCATCAACGCTACAGCTGCACCACCGTGGATTGGAAATCCTAGCATATACCAATGGAAAAAGGTCTGGTTGCCCCGACTCTATTCCATTGCTATATACTGTAATGTTATACAATTTTTTTAACAAAAAAAAAAAAAAAAAACCTTACACTGGCCATAGCAATGAGAATGGATGGAGAAAATACTATGAAAATCAGGTACGTTATTCAAAACTAGACATATACCTGATGTTCCTTGTATTTCCCCCATTGTCTCTTTTTTGTATATATATATATATATATATATATATATATATATATATATATATATATATATATATATATTAAAAAAAGTAGAAACCAAAAATGAAGCAACAGAGACCTTCTTTTCTGTGTTCTTTTGCAAAGCACTGACATACTGGGTATGCACGGGAACGCAAGTCCCATACGCATGCACAATACATCAGAAAAAGGCCCCAATACTGGAAATGTGGAAGGACAGCATGGAGCTGATATACAAAGACATTTAAGAAAAGGAAATAATTTCTCTTAAATAATGTCATTGTATAATAGCAATAACTGACCCCTTGGTTGTGGTATATTAAGATTTATCCACTGTTGCCTTTATTTAATCACTCGGCCTTCACCCTCGTGATTAAACCACAACAACTGTGGGTAAATCTTAATATACCACACCGACATTGTTAGTTATTGCTTAAGCAAAATATATCCACTTAATTATATCAGTAATGAGTAATTAATGTTCAGTTCTGACATCTTTTTAAAATATTATTTTTTGTCCTTAGCTCAGTTTTCATAAGCACTGCTAAGCCAAGCTAAGCAATATTTAAACAGGACCTGTCTGAGCAATACTTAGCAGTGCTCATCTCTGCTTAGCTGGCTTGAGCATTGCTAAGAAGTCCCATTCTAAGCAGTATTCAGCTCAGCTAAGCGGATTTTCACACTGTTAAGCACTGCTCAGCATTTGCCACCTTAAGCACTGCTAAATTCAGCTTAGCGGGTTTGTGCACTGCTCAGCTTTGCTCAGCATTTTTGAAAATGGTCCAGTGATGACAAAGGGTGGGAATATGGCCTTATTTAAACTGCATGGGCAGGAATATTAGCAGGAAAGTGATGATGTTAAAACTACCAACATACCAATTGCAACAAAACCCAAATTAAAGGTCATGCTGCTAAATGCTAGGAGTCTAAATGTGAAACTGCACTCATTGCAAACAATCTTTACCATGGAAAATGCAGACATCTGCTCAGTTACAGAAACCTGGTTCAAAGCTATGGAGAGTACCCCAGCCATACCTGGTTACTCATCATTTCATACAGTCAGACCCCAAACTGTGGGTATTAAAGCCAAAGGAGGTGAAGTTTCAATATACATTAAAGACATACACACCTCCAAGCTGATCAAACTGTATGACACACAGGATAAACTCCAGGTGCAGTTAACCATTGACAAGTCCCCTATAGAAATCATAGTTAGCTACTGGCCCCCAAATCTGACCCAAGATGCCTAAACTGCTTATCTAGACCTCTTTGAATCTATCCAGATTCAACCCTTTACCCTGATCCTGGGTGACTTTAACTACCCAAACATAGACTGGAAGTACTACTCATGCCAGAACACAAGTGGCCAGAGATTCCTCAATTTTCTCAATGCAAATGCTTGGGAATAGCTAGTCGATGCCCCCACAAGAGGTGATAATATCTTGGACTTGGTATTAATCAACATGAGTAACTACTGCAGCATCCCTGCAATATCATTCTCCCTTGTAAGATCAGATCATAAAGCGGTCAGGTTTGAAGTCACCATCTCCGGTGACCCCCCCCCCTAGCTAAAGTCAAATAAAAACAAACTTTTCCAACGCTGATTACAGCCTCCTGAGGGATGGTATAAACAGCTTCACAGCCCCCTCCCCCTCTCTAGGAATTGGCACCAGTATCCAAAACTATACCAAATTTCTATATGAATATTTACATAGATGCATGGAATCAGGAATACCTGACAGGACTAAATCATCCTCCACAAGGAAGAGTAAACCTGTCTGGTGGACATCTGCAATAAATAAACTCTATAACAAAAGAAAATAAGTGCCGTCCAGGACCAAGGAGGAGTAGGTGCCCAATTGGAAGCAATCTCTCCTTAGCCTAAACAAGCATATAAGAGCACTAGTGAAACCCTCCAAAGCAAACTTTGAGTCCAGATTGGCCACATCTACTACAGACAATCATAAGGCCTTCTTCACATATGTCCGTAATCTCAAAGGTAACACCCAGATCTGTTTAGAACTGGTGGTCAAGAACACCACATATATAAACGCTGTAGATATAGCAAACCTGCTGGCTGACAGATTCAGTGAAAATGTCACCCCTCTGTCCGTCTCCCCCCATCAGTAAATCAGGACATTCCCAGTACCTGCTCCCTTCCCCTTAAATCTTGGGGATCAGGCCATGAGTGCTCTCTCAGAGGCAAAATGTACAGCCTCCATGGGATATGATAATATCCTAGGCTGCATTCTAAATGAACTCAGACAGGAACTTGCAGCAGCATTAGGTGCACTATTCAACCAAAGCCTGACTACCGGCTTTGTCCCAGCTGAGTGGAGGACAGCCACTGTCATCCCTTTACACAAAGGTGGAGCATCCACCAATCCAGGAAATTATAGACACATCAGCCTAACTGGACCTCATTAACAAGGACATTGGCAATCTCCAAACACTCGATCCCACACAGTTTGGCGTCATGAACGGGAGGTCATCATTGTTATAGCTGATCTACTTTTTTGAGAGAGTCAACAAAGCCATGGATGAGGGGAAGACTGTGCACACCTCCTATCTTGACCTGGCCAAAGCCTTTGACACTATTCCCCACTCAGGCATAATAGATAAACTCTCTCAACCAGGCATCAATCTGTATGTTACCAGATGGGTAGCTAACTGGCTCACTGATAGAACCCACCTAGTCACAATAGGGGAAGCCACTTCAAGCAGGAGACCCGTATTTTGTAGTGTACCCCCATGGTTTGTTCTTGGGGCCTCTGTTATGTGGCATATACTTTTCTGAGGTGCAGACCAAAACCACTGGGCTATGGCTGACCAAGTTTCCAGATAACTGCAAGCTGGGAGCTGTCAAAATTTCCTCTAGTGGTGTGGACATCCTCCAAGAAGGTCTCAGCCAAACAAATGACTGGTGCCAGAAACATGGCCTCAAGCTGAATACAAAAAAATGCATCATCATCCCCTTAGGGGAGAGTGATGTCCCCACAAATTATCACATTAATAATGTCCTAAGCATGCAGTCAGTTGTGAGGGATTTGGGCACCCAGACTGATAGCAAACTGACTTTTGACCACCATGTTGCTTCCATTGTATGGAAAGCTTCCTACATAGCCCACCTCATAAGGGTATCGCATCCAGGGACAAGGAGGTCATAACATCCCTGTATTCTTCCCTTATAAGGCTCATTGTTGATTTCAACACCCCATTCGGTAAGTACCTCGCAAAGCACATGCGGCAGCTGGAGAGATAGGTTGCTCACCAGGAGAATCCAGGCCCTCAAAAATCTACCATACACAGATAGGCTAAAAGCCATAGCCCTCAACTCTGTGTCATACAGACTCCTCAGAGGTGACCTCTGTCCGGCATACAAGGCGATCGCAGACCCCAACTTGATGGAACTGCCATATATCCGCAAGTCAACTCCACTCGAGTAACCTGCACACGCAGACTCAACCTGGTCTGCGACATCAATAGAACTTGTTGGCAGCGAAGATTTGTATCCCAGAGACTCCCCCATCTATGGAATAAACTCCCTCTCCATGTCAAGCAGAGTACCTCTTTACCCCTTCTTACGCAACCTGGACAACTGGATGGGAAATAGAAAATACATCCCTGGGATTCCACCTGTGTCCCTGCTGGACAGGGGCATGAGGTTTTCATTTGACTCCTTGTGAAGAACCATGATGATAGACTGCTACAGGACCAATAACAGGGCTCAGAATACAAGTCTGAGGCCTGGGGCCATCTGGCATGTGAGCTCAGTAATGCCACTGGCATCCCCCGAAGTGGTGAGTAGGTCCGTCATCATTATGATAAACTGAGAGAGAGGAAGGGTGCACTCTTGGCCCAATGGATTGAAGATGCTCAGGCTCAGAATGCCCCAGAAGTTTGTAAGTATATCTACAGATGATATATCATATTATGGTATGAGTGTCTGATAGGTATGCATAATGGTGTGTTTTCTCCCCACAGCTGCAGTGGAGAGGGCTCATAACATGGACAGCCATATGTAATGACTAGTACGAGACAGTAATAGGTGGAGACTGCAAATATATGATGTGCAAATGTGTACTAGTCAGGTATGCAACCCAGCAGCCTGCTATGGTCTGTACAGATCACAAATAATTACATCCACTAGGGGTTAAATGTGTACACCTGCATGCAAAGTCATAATACACAGTTCACTATCTATCACACATGACACTGTGACTCTCAACTTATATTACAAGGTCAGAATGTGTGGCCAAGTGAGTTGTAGGCAGAAATCAGTCAAGCAACAGGCAGCAGTGCCCCAGTAGCTCACTGTGATGAGAAATACATAATCGCTTGTTAAACTTTACACACACAGACCACAATTTGGATCCAGGAACCGGTACGAAGATGCGTTCTTAGTGACACACAAGTAATCCTGAGTATTTGTAGAAACTGTCAGGTAGTGTTAACAGATATTTTTTCCACAGGGCTCACAGGTAAAGAAATGATTGTATTAGCTGTATGAAGGGTATATTAATAAACTGTGTGCAAATGTTCCAGTGCCCAGCCCCATGCCAACAAATGACAGCAGGATAGCTATAAACACTATGCACTCTTCCTGATACATGGTCCTCAAGTGTCATGTTTTCAAGGCTACTGATCACTGTTGCTAATAACCTTGCACACAGACATAAAGCCAGTAGAAGTATGCCATTAGCACACTCACACAACACCAGTGCAGGGTACACCTTGTCAGTCATACATGTAAGCTTGACATGTACGAGTCCCCTCTACTCATGTACCTTACAGTTATCACAGCTTCCCTCATAGCATTTCTGGTCAACAGATTAACAGGTATGTACATGCTATTGTAGCTATAGGCCTCGGGTAGGTGTAAAGTGAGGGCAGACCTGTAGAGTATTGAGCAGTACTGTTGCGAAAAATAGAAGCCTATACAGTTCGTAATGGACTGTTTTTCTCTCCCCCCACTCCTTATCCTTCAATAATTATTATCATATACTATGGGTATGTTGTCCTCAAAACCTAATGTTGGGACATTTGCCCTATTATTGTTCATATATTTAAATGGTTCAGTGCTAACATACCTTGTTGAAATTCCATTGTTGTGCCTGTTGCCATAAATACTGGCATGCTGTTACAATAATGACTGTTATTCCATTTATGCATATATGCTGTTTGCCATGCAATTTCCCCAATTCTACTGTTATGGGTTAACTGGAACACCCACGCATGCTGTTATAACTAATGTTGAAATGTTTTGTTCTTGACTAACCAATACACCTTGAAAAACCTTAACACCATAGCACGTTTGGGTAGGCAGATCCCAGCCTCATCTGGCCAGTACTTCTGGGACCCAACCTCAAACTGCCTAATCCGCTGGTCCTGCACCACCCTTGTGTGGAACCATGTCAGGGGATGGGGCCCGCCACGGGTGTGGAGAGGATCCTGTTACCCGACACCAGTTAGAGGTATAGTGCACATGGTCAACCAGAGTGACTTGGCTGTATGCCTGCGCCAAATCGAGGGCAGAATTGTGTACCTCGAGGGGCAGGCTGGCCCCATTGTCCAGCCCTCAGCACAGGCACCTTCAGGGCCATTAAGGGGCATTGTTGACTACCCATGGGTGGGGACCTCAGTCTCACTGTTTCCATCTGGGGACACGTGACCCTCCAATTCCCAATCACACTCTCCATCCAAAGTGTTTACCTCCCTCATGTGTCAGACACCTTCCTTGTCTGTGGTCTTGTCTGTCTGCAAAAGCAACCTCTCCTACCCAACTTACCTCCCCAAGGGCCATCTGTCCCCACAAAAATAATCTCGTCCAATACACAGCTCTCTGTTTTGCCCCTACGTACATTGCCATGAATCAATCATCCCACCAATTAATCAACAAGCTTATGTCCCCACACACCCCTCCCTTTGGGGTGTGAGGCTCCAAATTCCAAATTGTCCACATCATTCACAACTGCTGCTGGCCAGGAAACAGACAGCTATAGTCCTTTCCTACACCGGTCCTGCACATTCCTAGCTGCCATTCATAATATATTTCCCCTGCTTACCTCAGTTTCACCACCTTCCCATCACCCTTTTTTCTTTTCTTTGTTTGGAATTAGCGTGGCTTTAAGGGGGAGTAAGCACCACTAAGCAAAGCTAAGGGAAACTAAGTGTCTCCTGGTACCACTTAGCATCATGCAAAACACCACAAACCCACTTAAATGTGCTTAAAACTGCTTTAATATCATTCAGCCACTGTTCTGCCCCAGCAACAAAATAACCAGCCCTGCCAGGTCTTGAATCTAGGACCCTGTGCACTACAATCAGAGCAACATACCACTACACCCAATCTGCCTTGTGAATTACTAATGCTCTTGTAAATATTTCATGCATTAGAGACATTTAACATTAGAGAAAAAATTGTCATCACTGCCAAGTCTTTATCCCAGAACCCTGTGTACTAGAGTCAGAGCAAAACATCACTACGCCAAATCAGCTGTGGGAACTAGCAATGCTCTTGTAAATATATCATGCACCACAGTCATTTAACATTAGGGGGAAAAAATCATCACTGCCAAGTATTGAACCCAGGACCCTGTGCACTAGAGTCAGAGCAACACACCACTACACCAAATCTGTGAAAATTACTAATGCTTTTGTAAATATATCATGAATAACAGGCATGTAACATTACGGAAAATGTCATCAATGGCAGGTCTTGAACCCAGGCCCCTGTGCACTAGATTCAGAGCAACACACCACTATGCCAAATAAGCTGTGGGAATTAGCAATGCTTTTGTGAACATATCATATATTACAGTCATGTAACAGTAGGGAAAAAAAGGCAAAGCTGCCATGTTTTGGATGCAGGACCTTCTGAACAAGAGTCACAGCAACACAACACTATATCAAATCAGCTCTGGGGAATTGATGATGCATGTGTAAATATATTGTGCACTACGAGGTTGTAACTTTAGTGAACAAATACATCAGTGACAAAGTTTGAACCCAGACCCATCTGAACTACAGCCACAGCAACATACCAGTAAGCCAACTGACCTGTGGAGTAGAGCAGCTGTTTTCACAAACATATCCTGATTGCCAGTCGCACACTACTCCTATATATACTGGCCCAAATCACAGTATACTTGAGCCTCTGACACAGACACAGAACCATTACACAGACAACTAAATGCAGCTGGATGTACGGGGGCCTACAATATCTGGTAGAGCTGACAACTGCACAGACTGTTGCTGAATCTCCATAGTTGTGCTCCCTATTCATGGCAGGGTCCTCATACAACCTACTCTGTGTGCACACATACTGGCAGGGCAGTGCAAATTGGGGTTAAAAAAGCATGACAGACAGCTCAGTGTCACATGTCATATCCATCAGAACACACATGCCCATGCTAATCCTGTATCACACACTGTGTGCATGCACATATGTCTTAGAAAAATACCTGCCATATGAATGACTTGGGAGGTTCATATGTTACAGTTCTAACATCTGTCACATGTAGAAACCCACAGTTCTGGCCCAAATACTGGTGTGTGGCACGACAACTACATGCATGCCGCTACAACATAGGAATAATGGATTCCTGCAATGTCCAACAAAACAGGTTGCTCCTACTGCAGTCACTGCCACCCACAGTAGCACGTTGAAGCCCTGCAGGGTGGGACACAATTCACAATTATGAATATGTGTACCACATGTTGCCTAACACTCCCTGGATAGCACTATTATGTAACACATGCACCACAGGCACATGCCTTACCTGGATTGTTGTAGGTACCCTCAACCAGGCCATGCTGTGACACAACAGCTGACACCACACCCTCACCCTCACTGACAGTTACAGACTGCTCTCCCCAAATGTCTTCACAATCCCTTTTCTGACTCCTGGCCAGAATGCAGCAGCTGTGGCCTGCTACACATGCAGAAGTATGTCCAACTACCTGCTACAGACCTAACATTGCTCCCAAACACCTAGAGCAGGGAATCCACACAACAACCAAACATATACACACCTGATAGACCAGCATCAATTTGTACTAGCATGCACAGTCAGATAGAGAAGGATCTATGACACTCACATCTACCTGTCTCCTTACTCACCACAACACACATGTACATAGTATACAGCTACAGAATCTAAAAGTCTGCTAACAACGGCCAGACATACATACCTCTCAAATGTGCAGATTTCCACAAAACGCCCAGGTTGTTGCCTCAAAGTTGTGTCCTGTTCCACATAACATTTGTGTTTTTCTGCCAAATCACTGGGATGATATGAGCAATGATGTCACTAAATATACACCAGAAAATCTATGTCAAAACAAACCCTGTTTACTCTAGCAAATTTCAAAGTCTATAGGAGCAATATTTAAAATCTGTCCCTAGTTATGGTCCTTTGTCCCCCCATTTTGTCATGCTTTGTCCAGATTTCTTGTGCTAAGAAGTTGAGAGTTATGAGTGAGCTTCAGGAGTGTAACCACAGTGTACTGTACTGGCAAAGAACAGAAATGTATATAAAGTACTACTTGTGCAAATGTATGTATTAATAGAAGCTGGAAGCCTCGAACATACAGACATAAGTTGCAAAACCTCAAGTAAATAAGCTGAACTTGTTTTACAAATGTGTTATCTAAGTATCAGTGCAGCAAGCAGACATAAATGTCTACAGCCAGAGGTTTTTGTATTGTCTTGAAACTTAAATAATTACTAGGTTGAAAATGTAAAAGTGTTTAACTGTGTTATGACTTCCAGTTCTACACAAACATCAGACAGATATGTACTTCTGACACAGAGATGTTAAAATGTATGTTAGTTGCTGTTAGCCTGGGAAGTGAAGGCAGGTGACACACTGATGTAATCTGAGCTAATCCAGCATTAATGTTGATTATTACTTTCAGACCTGTCTCATAGAAAGACCTTTGCATGTTGTGTCTGTGTATCTGACAACATCCACTCATCTGCATTTGCCTTGCTAATATTAAGGGAAACGTAAAACTGTTTACATATAGATGGGAATATAGTATATCTATCTGATGTTTGTGTGGTCGACAGTGCTCCGAGTATCAGCCATCTCTGCATATAATGTTGATTTGAAGTCCTTTATCCAAGGTTTGATCACTTCTAGCTTGGATTTTATTCTAGTATTATATTTGTTTTGTTTTAATTATTCTGTTCTGTTGGAGGAGTTCCCCCTCCCATTCGCCCAGTCCTTGTTGTGTTTTTAAGTTTGGTAGCTTTTGAGTTGCCCGCCCCTACTATAAGTCTCATTTTGGACACTCATCCCAGTCCCATCCCATCATCTTATTCTACTGAGTAAAGAGAGAGCATTTGGGAAGCCCCCCTTGGTTTCCCAAACGTAAATTGTGTTTCATCCCTTCCCATTTAATGTATTAAAAGAATTCTACTGTATTTGTGTTGCTTCCTACTTTATTAGTTTATTTTTCTTTTGCTGCCTGTTCTTAAAAGTACTCAATTGCACTTATTCTGCTGCATTTATTACTGCTTGTTAGTAGCCTGATTAAATTGCAATTGATATTCTAAGTCTTTTTGTTTAATCACTTGGGCTTCAGGCCAGTTACTGTACTTTAAGAAGGATTGTGGTCCACACTCTTGTGGGAGGAGAGGGTAGATTCTGCCCTTCTGAGCTAGGAATTTCTGGTTAAAGGCTTATTGTGCCTGGCTATTTGCACTGCTTCTTTCTGAAACTGATGCACCTTGTTTGCTGTAGCACAAGACTAGATTCAGACCTGCTGAATCTAGCTTTGTTTGTATAACTTGAGCACTAAACCAGGCCATCTTATTTGGAGAGGGTTTCCCTGCACCCTAGCTTTGTTATTGGTTAACTTGCTTAAATCAGTTTGCTCGTTTGCTACTGTTATATTTAAGTGTGTATCTCTTCTCCTGTGTTAAATTGACCTAAACAAAGTTGAAGCATCTTTAGCATAGTCTGGTTACAGGTTTTGCTGTGTTCATATCTTTTGTGTGATTCCTGTGTTTCCTGCTACGCCATCTTGTGTTGGCCATGGCCTGCCTGCACTTAATGGGAGTAAGTGAACTGTTTAGATCTGGTCTGGCATAGGGTGTTGAGCTAAGAGCTCAGGGACAAGGGTTGGTTGAGTCAGTTCCAGTGTCTCTATTTTATCTTTGTTTTTGTGGTATTTAAAACCAGCATCTGTGTGGGTTTGTGCTCGTTTGCCTATTGCACACCACCGCAGTGCTGTATTAACCCTTTGCAATGTGTCACAGTTGCAATGTTTGTCCCTTACCAGCACTCCTGTGTGAGTGAGGCCCTTGCCTGCAGCTACTGTATTGATTTTATGCAGGCATACTCAAACCTATATGTACTCTCCTCAGATAGTAACCACTCTAATATTCCTGACCATGGATGGACAATGTGAGACAGTGTAGCAGTTGCATGATGTACACAGACAGCCCCCTACTACTACCACCTAAGAACACAATATGTGAGAGATGCAATCACATTAACAACCTAGGATCCTTGCTGTCTCAGTCAAAAGTCAGTACATGATTGACAGACCATGATGCTTTGCCACAGATGGCCTTCATCTGTCTCCCCTGGGCTTTAGGCTTCTGGCAAAGGCTCCTGCCTCCCCATAGGGCCTTTTTTAACCGAAGTCATGACCATAATATTACCAACATGAATAATTCATATAAACGAAATTAAAGGTCATCTTGCTAAATGCTAGGAGTTTTAGCATGAAACTGCACTCATTGCAAGCATTCCTTGCCCTGAAGAATGTTGATATTTGTGCAGTCACTGGAACCTGGTTCAAAGCTGTAAAGAGCACCCCAACCTTACCAGGTTACCCATCCTACCATACTTTAAGACAAAACGGAGGGCTGCAAAGCCAAAGGAGGTGGAGTTCCAATATTTATCAAAGATGTACACACCTCCAGGCTGGTCAAACAGTATGACACACAGGAGATGCTGCAAGTGCAGTTAATTGTTGACAAAACACATATTCAATTCATAGCTTGCTACAGACCCCCAGCCATGACTCAGGACATCCACTCCAGCTATCTGGATTTAACTCGGTCCATCAAGATTCAACCCTCTACCTTGATCTTGGGTGACCTTAACTACCCAACCATAGAGCGCAGGACCTATTCTAGCCCAAACAGGAACAGACAGAGATTCTACGACTTCATCAATGGCAATGCATTGGATCAGCTGGTCGACACCCTTACGAGAGGTGAAATTATCTTGTACCTGGTCCTAACCAACATGAGTAGCCACTGTAGCACTCCTATAGTGTCATCCTCCTTGGTAAGATCCCATCATAAAGCGATACACTTTTGAAGCCAACATCTCCCCTGACCCCCCCTCCCCCTTCAGTTGGAACAAGCAGTAAAGTCCAAGCCTACGTCAGGAATATATAATATATATGAACACCTACATAGTTGTATGGACTCAGCAATATTTATTTACCTGTTGGCATTTGATAACCGGGAAAGTCCACAGGGCCATAGAGAGCCCATTTTCAGTGGAGGCCCAGGGAGAAAAGCTCCAAGGTGTACATAAGCAAAAACATAATACATTTTTAAGACAATATACAATAGTTATATATAAAACACTTGCTTGAAATGTATACAGAGTAAACAGGTGCAGAAGGATTACAATTACTAGAGAATAGGTACAATATTTACAGCAATGGAATACTGGTTTGAGCAATATCCATAAGGCATCGTCAGATACTAGAATCAATGGACTATAAAATGAATGCGCTAAATGTTAGTGAACAGTACAAAGAAGGTAGTATTAGTCTAGAAGAAAGAGGAGGGGAGTGTAGAGGTGGTTTCAGGAGGGAGTGTGGTAGGTGATAGGATTAAATTAGTGCAGAAGATAAGAAAAAAGGAATATAGGCCTTGTGATTTTCCTTTGGCCAGGCCAGTACCTGACAGGACCAAATCATCTTCCTGCAGGAAGACTAAGCCTGTCTGGTGGACAGCAGCAATAATCAAAGTCTATCATAGAAGGAGGCAATTGCTGTTCAGTGCCAAGAATGAGCAGGTGCCAAGTTGAAGGAATCTCTCCTTTGTTTGAACAAGCAAATAAGGTCACTGGTGAATTCCTGTAAGGCTAACTTCGAGTCCAAATTGGCCACTTCCACAAAGGACAATCACAAGGCCTTCTTTGCATATGTCCATAATTTCAAAGTAACACCCAAATCTGCTCTAAACTGGTGGTCAATAACACCACATACACAAATGTCATAGATATAGCTAACCTACTGGCAGACAGGTTCAGTAAAAATGTCACCTCCCTGCCCACCTCATCAGTACACCAGGACATCCCCAGCAACTGTCCCCCTCCCCTCATCACCATGGAGCAGGTCCTTAATACTCTCTCAATGGCAAAAAAAATAAAGTCTCCATGGGACCCGATAACATGCCTGCCTGCATCCTATATGAACTCAGGCATGAGCTCTCAGCTCCATTAGACACCCAATTCAACCACAGCCTGAGGACTGGCTTCATCCCCGCTGTATGGAGGACAGCCACTGTCATCTCCTTACACAAAGGTGGAGCATCCACTGACCCAGGTAATTATAGGCCCATCAGCCTAACTACCCTGATCTGCAAGGCCATGGAATGTGTTATTATCGACCTTATAAACAAGGACATTGGGAATCTCCAAATGCTGCGCCCCACACAGTTTGGTTTGCTCAAAGGGAGAGCACGGCTATTAAACATGGCTGACTTCTTTAAAACAGTTACCAAAGCCACAGACAAGAGAAAGACTGCTCACAGTGCCTACCTTGAGCTAGCCAAAGCCTTTGACACTATTCCACACTCAGGCATAATACATAAACCCTCCCAGCTATGTATCAGCCCATATGTTACCAGAAGGGTAGGTAACTGGCTCACTCATAGAACCCACTGAGTCAAAGTAGGGGAAGCCACCTCTAGTAGTAGATCCATAACAAGCAGTGTACCCCAAGGATCAGTCTGGGGGCCTCTACTATTTGGCATATATTTGTCTGAGATGCAAGCCACAACCAGTGGTCTGTGGCTGACCAAGTGTGCAGATAACTGCAAGCTGGGTGCTGTGTTACATTCCCAAAGTGATGTGAGCATCCTCCAAGAGGGCCTTACCGAAAATCATGACTGGTGCCAGAAGTATGACCTCAAAGTGAATGCTAAGAAATACATCATTATCTCCTTTGGGGAAATCGTCATCCCCAATACTTATGCCATTAATAAAAATGTACTAAGCATGCAATCAGTCATGAAGGACATGGGCACCCAGGTTGATAGCAACCTGACTTTTGACCACCACGTTGCCTCCATTGCACAGAAGGCTGTC
Source organism: Protopterus annectens (assembly GCF_019279795.1). Classification (NCBI taxonomy): domain Eukaryota; kingdom Metazoa; phylum Chordata; order Ceratodontiformes; family Protopteridae; genus Protopterus; species Protopterus annectens. The sequence goes on along the minus strand of NC_056731.1, from coordinate 1,881,963,538 downwards.
TACATGGCCCAACTTATAAATCAGGGTATGTCATCCAGGAACAAGGAGTTCATAACATCCCTGTACACCTCCCTTATCAGACCCATTATTGAGTATAATGCCCCCTTCAGCATGCACTTTGCCATGCACATGCAACGGTTGGAGAGACCACAGAGGTTCCTGACCAGGAAAATCCAGAGTCTCAAACATCTATCCTATACAGATAGGCTAAAAGCCCTGTCCCTCTACTCAGTCTCATACAGACTGCTCAGAGGTGACCTGTGTCTGGCATACAAGACCATGTCTGACCCAGCCTTGATGGAGTTGCTGCATATCTGTAAGACAAGCTAAACTAGTGCAACCTGCATGCAAGGCCTTAACCTGGTCTGTGACATGAATAGAACTTGTTTGTGGGATAAATTTGTGTCCCAAAGACACATAAGACTGTGGAATAGAGTACCCCCCTACGCCTCTAACCTGGATGACTGCATGGGAAACAGAAAATACACCCCTGAGATCCCACCTGTGCCCCTACTGGACAGGGAAAACAAGTACTGACTTTGAAGGAACATGGGGAAAAGTCTTGGCTAGGCCTATAAGAGCCTCTGGACCAATAGCCTAGTATCATCCTATGAACCTATTACTGTAAATGTTTGCTGTAATTATTTCAGACTCTCTTGCAATGTTGTCTGAAATTATTCCCTGTGAGTGTGAACTCTGTAGTTACTGTATTGATATTGATTGAATATTGTCTTGTTCCTTTATTGGTTATTATTGAATATAGGTAAATCTTTTAATTGTGTCTGGTCTGTATAAAACTAAGTAAGCTCTTAGGAGTACTTGCATGTGTATTCGGTGACACTGTATAGCCCACTCCAACAGGCTCGGTCTTGGTCGCACTTGCCATTTAGCTAATAGGCACATCACACTGTAGGCTCCGTCACCCTTTGGTAAGGGCCTTACAGTACCTGATAAGGAGCTGGATTGTGGCAGTGTGAGCTACCTTTAAGTGTGGGCAAAAGGGGCCATAGCTAGTAAACATGTGCCAGCCTTTTCCAGGAGTGTGTGTGTGTGTGTGTGTGTGTGTGTGTGTGTGTGTGTGTGTGTGTGTGTGTGTGTGTGTGTGTGTGTGATTCATAAACCAAATCTCAAAGTGTGTGAGTCAGGTACTTGGGCAGGGACCAAAGCACACATGGGACAGAGAGGCTGATGGATGTTTTGGCTTGGGTGCTCTGCCGAGATGTTAACCATATAGCTGTGCCAGTGGGGAGTCTTACTGGGGATCTGGAGAGAGAGGGAGAAACTAACCCCAGACTGACTGTGATCTCTGTGTGCTCTGTAGTGTAATTGTAATTTACTGTGTGCTTGTTTGTCATCCTCCCATTGTGTATGTCCCTCACTGGTGATAGTGGTGAGGATTGAGGCTACTTGATTACTGGGCCAGTGCAGGGGCATCACACGGATAGTACGTACTGCTGGATACAGCTGCCATATCACATCATGTACCATTCTTGAGCTTGTCTCAGTCTGCCAATGTTATACAGGATTACTTCACAAATTGTCCAGGTCTCCCTGACCATTTCTGGCATATTCTGGCTACATCAGCGTGTACCCCACATCTGTATCTGAATGCCTGACATCTATGGCTAGCATACCTGGTGAGCCTCGCAGCAGGATATAGGTACTAGTAGTGGGGGGATGCTCGCTCTGGCTCAGCAGCAGTGTGTACATGCTGAGCATACAATGTAAGGGAATGGCTACAGTACCAGATATTCATGTACCATTACTGTGTCCCCAGGGGTCTGGCATGTCACAGACGCATTCCCCAAACTCTGTGGACAACTATCATGTATTGTCCACCTAGTGTGCAGGAATACACATTTGTCTGGCAGGGGGTGAATCTACATCTATCAGGCACATGTACCCATTTTGCAAACATTTGGGTACTGCAGATGTCAGACACTTGTGAGGAGGTCACCCTACACCACATATGCACCGGTCTCTGTTAGTGTGTACCCCAGACATTCCTGGAATGCCCACATGCACCTGTAGCAGCACTCACCTATTTGTCAGATGTAGGCTGGATGACATGTTACAGTAACTTTGCCCATAGGGGCCACCCAGCATTTGATGGCAGTGATGTCTGTGGACACATAACACAGTCTGTCACAGCAATCAGGCCATGTCTGGCAGTCCTGGTACCATCTCAGGTTACTAGGCTATGGGCAGTGAGCATACATATGCCTAGCCCACATGTTAGCACATAGGTTCATAGGAACCTATCGGCCGTAGGGTCCATACTAGCCTAGCCAAAAAATGTACCCTGGTTTTCGCCACCCAAGAAAATTATTTTACTGTGCCCCTGTCGAGCAGAGCCACAGAAGTGATCCCCGGGGTGAATTTCCCATTTCCCATCCAATCATCAAGACTTTTCTTGAAGAGTGCTAATGAGGATCTCTGTTTGACATAGATAGATAGTCTGTTCCAGAGTATGGGAAGTCTCTGGGACAGGAATCTATCCCTCCAGCATGTTCTGTTTATTGTGGTGACAAGGTTAAGGTCCCTAGAGCGTGTAGCTTGGAGGGATTGGGATTTCTTTAAGTGGAGCATGTCCAACAGCTCTGGGTTTGACATAGCTTTGTATGTTAGGCAGAGATCGCCCCCTGAGTAGGCGATATGCGATGGAGTAAAGCTGTAGTTTTTTTGAGACGTCTACATAGGGCATCTGTTTGAGGCCAGTAATCCTCTTTGTGAGGTATTTCTGTGGTCTTTCCAGTTGTTGTAAATGGTTTGTGAGGTACATACCAAAAGGGGCATTGTACTCTATAATGGGTCTAATGAGTGATGAGTAGAGGGGAACAATGACCTCTTTTTTTCTGGATGAGAATCCTTTTGTGATGAGATGAGCCACGTAGAAAGATTTCCTGACCACTGTGACAATGTGATTATCAAAGGAGAGACTACTGTCCACCTGTGTCCCAAGGTCTCATCACATTTTCGGCATTAAGTAGACTACCAGCTATGTGGTAGTTCATGGGTACAGAGTTTTTACCAAAGGGGATGACAATACACTTTTTAGCATTGAGCTTCAGGCCATGGCTTTGACACCAGGTATCTGTCTCAGTGAGGCCCTTTTGCAGTTTGTCCACATCGTTAGGAGTTTTGATTATGGCTCCTAGTTTACAGTCATCTGCAAACTTTGTTAGCCAAAGACCTTCTGTGTTGGCCTGCACTTCAGAGAAGTAGATACCAAACAGGAGACCAGGACTGGACCCTGTGGTACTCCACTTGTCACTGGTCTGATGTCGGATTTGGAATCTGCTACTTTCACAGTGTGGGTTCTGTCCGTGAGCCAGTTGGCAACCCATCTTGTGACATAGGGATTTATACCTAGTTTAGTGATCTTATCTATAATTCCAGACTGGGGGATGGTGTCAAAAGCCTTGGCGAGATCTAGATAAGCTGTGTGAACCATTTAACCCTCATCTATGGCTTTGGTGACTGCTTCAAAGAAGTCAATCAGGTTTAGGAGACATGATCTGCCTTTTACAAATCCAAACTGAGTAGGGTCCAGAGTTTGGAGATTACCAATGTCTTTGTTTAGGAGTTCCACAATGATATGTTCCATGGCCTTGCAGACCAGGCTCGTCAGGCTAATGGGGCGATAGTTCCCAGGGTCCGTCATGGCTCCCCCTTTGTGGAGTGGGATAACTGTCGTGGTGCGCCATTCAGTGGGTACAAAGCCTGAGGTGAGGCTATGATTGAGCATGGTATTTAGGTAGGGTGCCAGTTCATTCTGTAGTTCGTGTAGAACGCAGCCTGCGGTATTGTCAGGTCCCATTGATGCTGTGTTCTTGGCTTTGGAGAGTGTGTTTTTTACCTGTGCAGCCGTGATTATAGGAACTTTGCATTCTTCCGGTATAGAGATGGGCCCTCTAGGGGGTGGGGGGGGGGGTGAAGTTAGCACTGAACCTATCTGATAGGATGTTGGCAATATCAACTGGTTCTGTATATTTAGTGCCATTATGCTGCAACTCAGAGCAGATCTGAGTATTCCCATTGCGATTCTTGACATAGCTATAGAATGCTTTGTGGTTGTCTTTAGAGTCAGTGGCAATTTTGCTTTCGTAACTAGCTTTGGAGTAGTTTATAAGGGATCTCAGCTTTTTACTGAGATTGACCAGGGAGTTCTTCCAGTCATGGGATTTTACTCTTTTATGCAACAGTTTCTTTCTTCTGTTGTAGAGTTTGTTTATGGCAGAGGACCACCAGATTGGTTTACTTTTTTTGGAGGATAACATCTTGGTTCTATTAGGGATAGCATGATTCATGCACTTGTGTAAGTGCTTATAAAGTGCATTTGTGTAGGATTCGGCAGTCATACCTCTATTGTCCATCTGCATGGGTGTCATGAAGTTTGCCACTTCAGTCTTAAGAAGTGTGAAGTTGGCTTTTGAGAAGTTTTTTACGATGGTTTCCCTAATTGGGGCTGGGGGTGGGATGTGGATGTCTAGGCTGATTAGCTTGTGGTCGGATCCGACCAACAAGGAATTGATCTCTGGTGTGGAACACCGGTTTCCCATGTTGGTAATGACCAGGTCTAGGATATTGCTGCCCTTGGTGGGGGTGTGAATAAGTTGATCCAAGGCGTTGGAATTTATGAATTCTAGAAAACGTTGAGCAAAAGAGTTGGTACATGAGTAGTTTTCCCAGTTAATGGTGGGGTAGTTGAAATCGCCCATTATTAGGGAGTTGGGTTGTACCCTAATACTTTCCAGTGTATCAAGAAATGAGGTGTGAATCCTGGGACATGGTGGGGGGTCTGTAGCAAGCTGCAATTTGGATTGCGGTCTTGCCCAGAGTTAGTTGCACTTGATGTGAACATCCTCCAAGAGAGCCTTACCCAAAATCATGACTGGTGCCAGAAGCATGGCCTCAAAATGAATGCTAAGAAATACATCATTATCTCCTTTGGGGAAATTGTCATCCCCAATACTTATGACATTAATAAGAATGTACTAAGCATGCAATCAGTCATGAAGGACATGGGCACCCAGGTTGATAGCAACCTGACTTTTGACCACCACGTTGCCTCCATTGCACAGAAGGCTGTCTACATGGCCCAGCTTATAAATCAGGGTATGTCATTCAGGAACAAGGAGTTCATAACATCCCTGTACACCTCCCTTATCAGACCCATTATTGAGTATAATGCCCCCTTCAGCATGTACCTCGCCATGCACATGCAGCGGTTGGAGAGACCACAGAGGTTCCTGACCAGGAAAATCCAGGGTTTCTAACACCTGTCCTATACAGATGGGCTAAAAGCCCTGTCCCTCTACTCAGTCTCATACAGACTGCTCAGAGGTGACATGTCTGGCATACAAGACCATGTCAGACCCAGCCTTGATGGAGTTGCTGCATATCCGTAAGACAAACTAAACTAGTGCAACCTGCATGCAAGGCCTTAGCCTGGTCTGTGACATGAATAGAACTTGTTTGTAGGATAAATTTGTGTCCCAAAGACACATAAGACTGTGGAATAGAGTACCTCCCTAGGCCTCTAACCTGGATGACTGCATGGGAAACAGAAAATGCACCCCTGAGATCCCACCTGTGTCGCTGCTGGACAGGGAAAACAAGTACTGACTTTGATGGAACATGGGCAAAAGTCTTGGCTAGGCCTATAAGAGCCTCTGGACCAATAGCCTAGTATCATCCTATGAACCTATTACCGTAGATGTTTGCTGTAATTATTTCAGACTCTCTTGCAATGTTGTCTGAAATTATTCCCTGTGAGTGTGAACTCTGTAGTTACTGTATTAATATTGATTGAATATTGCCTTGTTCCTTTATTAGTTATTATTGAATATAGGTAAATCTTGTAATTGTGTCTGGTCTGTATAGAACTAAGTAAGCTCTTAGGAGTACTTGCATGTGTATTCGGTGACACTGTATAGCCCACTCCAACAGGCTCGGTCTTGGTCGCACTTACTATTTAGCTAATAAGCACATCACACTGTAGGCTTCGTCACCCTTTGGTAAGGGCCTTACAGTACCTGATAAGGAGCTGGATTGTGGCAGTGTGAGCTACCTTTAAGTGTGGGCAAAAGGGGCCATAGCTAGTAAACTTGTGCCAGCCTTTTCCAGGAGTGTGTGTGTGTGTGTGTGTGTGTGTGTGTGTGTGTGTGTGTGTGTGTGTGTGTGTGTGTGTGTGTGTGTGTGTGTGAGAGATTCATAAACCAAATCTCAAAGTGTGTGAGTCAGCTACTTGGGCAGGGACCAAAGCACAGGTTGAACAGAGAGGCTGATGGATGTTTTGGCTTGGGTGCTCTGCCGAGATGTTAACCATATAGCGGTGCCAGTGGGGAGTCTTACTGGGGATCTGGAGAGAGAGGGAGAAACTAACCCCAGACTGACTGTGATCTCTGTGTGCTCTGTAGTGTAATTGTAATTTACTGTGTGTGTGTTTGTCATCCTCCCATTGTGTATGTCCCTCACTGGTGATAGTGGTGAGGATTGAGGCTACTTGATTACTGGGCCAGTGCAGGGGCATCACACGGATAGTACGTACTGGTGGATACAGCTGTCATATCACATCATGTACCATTCTTGAGCTTGTCTCAGTCTGCCAATGTCATACAGGATTACTTCACAGATTGTCCAGGTCTCCCTGACCATTTCTGGCATATTCTGGCTAGATCAGCGTGTACCCCACATCTGTATCTGAATGCCTGACATCTATGGCTAGCATACCTGGTGAGCCTCGCAGCAGGATATAGGTACTAGTAGTGGGGGGGGGATGCTCGCTCTGGCTCAGCAGCAGTGTGTACATGCTGAGCATACAATGTAAGGGAATGGCTACAGTACCAGATGTTCATGTACCATTACTGTGTCCCCAGGGGTCTGGCATGTCACAGACGCATTCCCCAAACTCTGTGGACAACTATCATATATTGTCCACATAGTGTGCAGGAATACACATTTGTCTGGCAGGGGGGATCTACATCTATCAGGCACATGTACCCATTTTGCAAACATTTGGGTACTGCACATGTCAGACACTTGTGAGGAGGTCACCCTACATCACATATGCACCGGTCTCTGTTAGTGTGTACCCCAGATGTTCCTGGAATGCCCACATGCACCTGTAGCAGCACTCACCTATTTGTCAGATGTAGGCTGGATGACATGTTACAGTAACGTTGCCCATAGGGGCCACCCAGCGTTTGATGGCAGTGATGTCTGTGGACACATAACAAAGTCTGTCACAGCAATCAGTCCATGTCTGGCAGTCCTGGTACCATCTCAGGTTACTATGCTATGGGCAGTGAGCATACATATGTACCACTAGGCCGAATCAACTGTGGATATTTAGTGTTCATTTTTAAACTATAACTTACAGTACAATGATGTAGCTTTAGGTTAACAGCTACATGCCTACAATGTATTAATTTCAGGACCCTCTGAACCAGAGTCAGAGCAACACATCACTATGACAACTAAGCTGTAAGGAATTACCCTCGTTCCTGTACATACATAATATGTCACAGTGATGTAACAATAGGGATAACATATACCTCTACCAAATATAGAAACCCAAAACATCTGAACCAAAGCTCAGTGCAATACACCAGTAGGACATCACAACTCTGGGGAATTAATGGTGTTTGTACCAAGAAAACCCAATTTCCAGTGACACAACTTCCATATAAAATGGCATAAATGACAGGTTACTTGGGCCTGTGATGCAGACACTGACCTGGTACACAGTTAAATAAATGCTAATGGATGTATGGGATGCCTACGATATCAGATGCACTTGACAACTGCACAAACTGCTGCAGAATGTCCACAGGTGTGTCACCTACATATGGCATGGTTGTCGTCAACCCTATTCTGTGTGCAGAAGTACTGGCAGGTCAGTGCAGATTGACCTTACAAACTCGTGACAGACATGTCAGTGTCACACGCCATAAACATCGAAACACACATGTCCATGCCAATCCTGTGTAACACACAGTATGCATGCACATATATCCTGCAAATACATCCCCATAATAATGACTTAGTAGCTCTGTTACATTCCTAGCATGTCTCACATCAGGACACCCACTGCCCAGGCCCACAGTCCAGTGTGTTGCACAACATCTACATGCTTGTCAATACAACATAGAAATAAATGACCCCTGCAATGTCCAGCAGAAATGGTTGTTGATAATACAGTCACTGCCACCCACAGGAGCACATCAAAGGCTGTGAGGGTGGGGATACATGTCACAAATATGTACATGTGTCCTAAATGTCCCCTACCACTCACTGGATGGCACTACTACTTAACATATGTACCAGAGGCTCATACTACACCTGGACTGTTATGAGTACAAACACCCTGCCCATGCTGTGACACAAGAACGTACATTGACCCCTCACTGACATATAAAGCATGCAATCCCCCAGTGTTGTCACACTCCCCCATTAGGAGTCCTGGCCATAATCCACCAGCTGTGGCCTGCTACACATGCAGCAGTCTATCCAGATACCTGCTACAGACCTAATATACCTCCCAAACACCTAGAGTAGGGCATCCGCAACACAACCATACATAAAGTGTTGGTGGGGGAATTCTCAGGTGACAGGGACAAGTGTCCTAGTCTCCCCTTACAAACATACACAGCTGATACACCAGCATCAATTGCAGCAGCATGCACATCCAGATAGAAAGGATATACGACACACACATCTGCCTGTCAACAGACTGACCCCAACACACATTGTTAAAACGAACACTGCTACAAAATCTGAAGGTCTGGATTACATCCGAGTGACGCCTCCAGGTGCATATGCAGTTACCTCCTACTGCTCCTCTAGGCGTCAAATATTACTTGTTCATATTGCATTAATAATTCCAAAAAACATGCTATATACAAGGTATCAGAATATTTTATCTTGAAGCAGACATGATGGCAAACACAATTGTATTGATATCCGAACTCTGTCAATGAGTATTTGTTAGAATTATAATGTGATAACTTATTTTTTAAAGGCTCAGGCCACACCCACTAGGAGTTAAAGGCGCACACTCAAAAGGGTTGTACTGGAGGCAATGGGCACACATAGCGTGAAGCACTGTGGAAATAACACATCAATCCATACATAGCACAGTATCTCTACATACCCTTTATGATGCTGTAGCTCCCACACCTCGATAATATCCTACTCACAGGCCAGGGAAAAGGGGGGAGGCCTACATGAAGCTCTTAATTATAACACTGTGTTGCCATGTCATTGGCTAATGATAATGCAACCCAGCTGTTCAGGATGCTAGTAGCAAGTGGGAGTCACTAACTGATGCACAGGCAATCACCTGTTCCTGAGCATTACCTACAAAAGGCAAGCAGCTATCTATGGTAAACAGCTCTGACACCATCTTCTTGAAGACAGGCTGCTATTTCCTAGGAGACCACCACTTGATTTCTTCCACAAAGGAGTACAGCAGTACACCAGGGATGTTACACAATTACACATGGGACTGAATGCAGATGGGGGAATGCAGTCATAGGATATAGGAATCTCAAAAGTAGGTTTCAACAACATTTAATGTAATGACATGTTGCTGTTATTCTGCTGTCCAGCATTTACGGCCATCACGTATGACTCTGTCAGCACTGACATATATCACACCTCTGGCCCCTGAGTCACCACAGCAATGATCAGCTCACATATCACTGATACTGGAATGTCTGTTGTACAACAGTGACAGCAAGTAGTTGTCGATACAGCTGGTATATCACATCATGTACTGTCAGTAAGCCCCTCTCAGTGTCTGAATGTCATACAGGCTCAGTTCAAGGATTGTCCTGATGTCCATGAACATTCCTGATGTATTCTTCCTAGGTCCCTCTGCACTCCACAGCTGTAACTCATTGCCTGATACCTATAGCTAGCATACCTGGTGATTTCCTGCAGGAGAGCAGGTCATAGGCAGTAGTACTGGGGAGACACTGGCTCAGCCTCAGTAGCAGTGGGCACATGGGCGCCATACAATGTAAGGAAATAATTAAAGTAGCAGATATTAGTGTACCACTGATATTATTCAGGGGTGTGGCATGTCACACACACATTCCCCGAATGCTGGGGACAACCATCACATACTGCCCAACTGCTGTGTAGAGGTCCACATTTGTCTAGCAGGGGTCTACATCTATCAGGGACATGTACACATTCTGCAGACATATGGGTACAACATATGTCAGACACCTATCAGGAGGACACCCCACACCAGATATGCAGTGCCCTTTGTTATTGTGTAGCACAGATGTTGCTGGTATGTCCTCATGCACCTGTAGTAGTACTCACCTATTTGTCAGAAGTAGTCCAGATGACATACTACTGTAATGTTCATAGGTTCATAGGTTAGTACTAAGCTAACTGCCCTTGCGAGCCATTTTAAGCCTAGCCAATTATCCCTTGTGAGACTCAAACCCTGCACCTTGTGTTTGTAAGGCAAACACCTTAACCATTAGGCCACCCTCCCAACCCCAAAATGTTTTACATCCATAGGTTCATAGATCAGTACCAAGCTAACTGCCCTTGCGAGCCATGTTAAGCCTAGCCAGTTATCCCTTGTGAGACTCAAACCCTGCACCTTGTGTTTGTAAGGCAAACACCTTAACCATTAGGCCACCCTCCCAACCTAATTGGTCCCCAAAGGGGACACACAACAATCGATGGAGTGATGGGTGTGGACACATACTGACGCATTCTGTCACAGTACCAGGCCATAACTGGTATCCCTAGTACCGTATGAGGTTACGTGGCATATGGGCCCTGAGCACCCATATGCCTAGGCTGGCTGTTAGCCCATGTGCATGCATGCCAGTACCTGTTACCCCAGTCCATCAGGGACACAGGTGCTATCTCAAGGGTGTATGTGGAGTTAACCATCCATTGATGCAGGTTCCACCTGCAATGGTGTTAACAGCTAACCAGCCTGATATGGACAGGGTGACCATTCCACAGCAGGGCGAGTGTGTGGTGCACACATCTGCGCTGCCAACAAGCACAGTTGCTGTCATACACCAGGTTGCTGTCATATGTGTATGTGTTAACACACTGAGGCATGAGCTGCGTCTGTGCAGTATTCCCATCACTGTGTTTCTGTGACTGCCTTGCATGCCATACTGAGATCACTCCTGCGGATTATGTATGACACCGGATAGACTGTTGGCCTTACAGGCTATCATTCTATGGCAGATGTTTGAGGCCCTCGTATTTCCTCGTAGGGAAACTCATTGATGTCCCCAGCTGCTGCATGTGCTGTGTGATGTGATTGATGAACAGGGAATCCTAGACAAAACAGGGCCTTACTTGGGGGAATACAGGGATGTTTACACCCCATGTCCCCTGATGGCATTCCCATATGTATGTCTTGGGTCATGTAGCAGCATTACAGTACAACAGATGCAAGCTTGTAGTGATAGGTCTTGGTGCCACACACCTGTGTCCACAGATCCCTCATGGCCAATTGCGTGCCTAGGATGTATTTAGTACTGTGATAACATGTGTGGACGTCACTCTCCTCAAAGGGGATGACAATGGATGTTGTGGTATGCGGCCTGAGTCCATGTGTCTGTTAACAGTCATCTATCTGTGTGACACCCTCCTAGACAGATGTCCACATCATTAGGGAATCTGGCGATGGCACACAGCATGCGGTCATCAGCAGACATGGTTGGACATGGGGTAATGGGTGTTCCCTGCACCTCAGGGGTGTAAATCACACATAACAGAGGGCAGTACATGAACAGGTTACTCCGCTAGATATGGGTAAACCATTTGGGGAGGATTATCCTATGTGGCATAGGTGGGTCATGTCTGCACACCACTATGACACCCCTATGGTAACATATGGTGTGATGTATACATGGAAGTGTTCTATCTATAATGGGTAGGTGGGTTTCGTAGTCACAGGATTTGTCCAGGTCAAGGGGAGGCAGTTTGTAGTGTCACCCCCCTCTCCATGCATATGCTGACTGTGTCATACAGATCAACAAAGTGTAACAGACATGACCCCTTCCTGGACAATGCCTAACTGGCCGTGATGGAGTGTGTGCAGGTCGCCAATGTCATGGTTAATGGGCTCCAATATAAACTGTGCCATGGCCTTGCAGAACAGCATAGTTAGGCTGCTTGGTGTATCATTTGACTGAGTGGTGTACACCACACCATACACTGGAGGGGTGACCGTACTTGTCCATCAAACGGGACAAAGGCAGTGGGCAACGCTCCTTTGACTACAATACCCTATAGTGTTATAAGGTTATGGTTTGCGCCATGTAGGATGCACCCTGTGATGTGATTGTATCCCATGGCAGATGCATACTATGACGTTCAACTAACAGTGGTGAACCTTTCCCCACATTTAGGACATGGGTGAGTTTGTGTGGACATCCTGATGTACTGATGGGGTGGCACCTGCACCAACTGTGTCAGCCATTCAGTATACCATACCAACAGCAATGGTATAGCTGGTGTCCATGACCACCACAAGTGAGCAGATGCAGGTGCATCCTGTGCTGTTGCAGACATAAGTGCAGTAGGGGAGAGGACTGTCTGTAGTGGATGTAGACAAACTAAGCTCATTGTTTGTGGCGCAGATGTGCAGGACTGATCCCATTCTAAAGTACACACTATAAAGACATCGCTCCAGAATGGGTAACTGCCCCTACTTTGTGTCGGACAGTGGTATGTCATCATTGTTATGGACAGTATGTATTGCAGATGTCCACCAGATAGATATACATATCCTAGCAGAATAAGGTGTATGCCTATATTGTATAGTATACTACATGCATCTATAGAAATGCACATATACTGCTTGTGTGCATGTTGTGCCTATTGCTGCTAGTCTTTGATGAGGTGTTGGGGGCTGTGTGGCTGTGTATACACCCCTCCAGGAGGATGTACTATACGTTGGATGTGTATGTACGGCTGACTGTAGCTAGACGGGTATTGTGGGAGATGGTGAGTGCAAACATGGCCGCTTGATGTTAGTGTTGTCATAGGTGATGACACTGTAGGTATGCTGCAGTGGTAACCTCTGTCTTGTATTGTCAACTGCACTACACCTTCAACTCATGTGAGCATAACCCCTGGCTGCACTGAGGTGTTTGTCATTGGACTAATGACATCTCTCCGCACAGTTGTGTGCTGTCATGGGTACGCCTTACAATGCATGTTACAGTAAATGAAGGGACTCAGGTTCAGGGTACAAACACAACTCCTAATATCGTTGATTATGTCTATATAGGCAGAATGGGATTACTGGTCACATGTAGTGGCTGGCAGCTAGCTGTCATCTGCATAGGTGTGTGCTGTCAGTGGTGAACTACTCATGCAGTGTCCCCAATGCATCTTACTGGCTGTACAGCGTGCAGGTGTTTATGTGTCTCATATTTACTGAAACACCATGTCCCATGCCATTACCGGCTTCTCCTTTATGTTCCGAATGTACGTTAGGATGCTTGACCAGGTAAGGCTGGGGTGCTCTCTGCAGCTGTGAACCATGGTGTGTGTGACTGCACAGATGTCTGCAGTTCCCAGGATTAAGAATGCTTGCAATGAGGTCTGAGTCATGTATACACCTCTATTGTTTAGCAGCATGGCCTTCAATGTGTGCCGCACTGACAGTGGTATATTGGTATTGATTACTTCTCCTTTGTAGACTCAGTCAATAGTAACCGTAACAAAAAACTAACATCCTCTGCCCTCTTTCTTGACCTATCGAAAGCTTTCGATATGGTTAACCACCAACTACTACTATATACCCTGCAAACCCTTCATCTTGACAACTTGGCCCTAAACTGGTTTAAGGATTACCTTGCTGGTAGGCAACAAGCAGTACAATGGCAAAATAATATATCTCATCTGCTCTCAAACAATATTGGTGTTCCACAGGGCTCCATACTTGGTCCTCTTCTTTTTTCTATTTTCATAAATGATCTGCACACAGTCAACCCCGCAGCCACCTGTATTCAATATGCAGATGACACAACAAAATCTCCAATCAGCTACCCAGCAATGTTTTGCCAAAGTTGAACAATGGTTCTCTGACCGAAACTTTTACTAAACCCGACTAAAACCAAGTTACTTATTTTTCCCCACGCCCACCACTTCCCTACCCCAAGAAATACCACCTGATAACTCCAGGACCTTTAATGGTACCATCATTGACCCCCGCCCCCATACCAAACTACTTGGTGTCACTATTGACCATAAGCCATGCACATTGCCCAAACTATTAAGACAGTTAACAAGAAAACCACCTACCATCATATTGCCAGATTTGTAACATCTTCACCCTACCGTACCCACCACTGCCTCAACCTCAAAACTTGGATGGTTGGAACTGCCCAACCTGCTTAAACTAAACCAACTCGCATTCAAAATAATCAATCATCATCCTCAAACAGTCTTCAGATATTAACCATCAAATCAAAGATGTTATTACTGTTTGATTTTATTTTTATTATAATTTCTTGTATATATTTGTAAACTTATACTTATCTTAATTAATACTTCACCACAATTACTAATGGGGTCACTATGGGGCTGCCGACAACCACAGCTAGACCCATGAAGACCTGTGAAGACAGATGGAGGCCATCACTTGCAGAGCATCATGGTCTGTTTATCATATCATCCGACAATCATAGGTATTGGTACACCATTAGTATCTCACAATGAAAGGGGCACATGTTAAGGCCAACCATTTCATGACTGTATTGTGCCATCTGTCTGGGTGACAGTAGAATATTGCTTAAGGCTAGGGACATACATGCCTGGGGCACTATCAGTGTGCTCACTCCTGTCTCACTGCATATAATCCAGAACTGTACATGTCATGCCAGGAACATCTACAAGTACTGTGACAGACTCATGACAGGACCTGTTGGTGAGAGACAGCAGTGCGTATGATGCAGGTGAGGATGGTTTGCATGGTACTGTGTTTGACATGAATGGAGTGTGCGTTCCTGAAAAAGGGCATCCTGTGATAGCAAAATTGCTGTCTCATATGGGATTCTGGTCTGTTGTGCTGGTAATGTTTACAGAGATATGCTCACATATATAGGACAGATGTTGAAGGATTGAGCACAACATTGCCATCTAAGCATGCCACAGCCCACCTGTGGTAAACTTGTCAGATACAGAGTGGGGCAGTACTAGATCTGGGATGTCTGCGTGCAACAGGTGTTGAAGGCCATGGAGAACATTTATGGGTGTTAACATAGCCTTTCCACTTCCTGCTGCTGTCTGCATAGCTACATTACAGAATGGCTAAGCCGATAATGTATTGTAGTAATGACCGAGGACTTAATAGAGGTAATGTCCACCTTTTGCCTAGATCCAGTTCCTTTAACAATGTGGTAAACATGTACAAGCCTTTTCTGACCGCTGCCACTAGTTGTTGCCTGACTGGGACAGTGTTATTCTCCTGAGTACCCAGGTCTGTCAACATTGTCTGTTTGTTACTGGCATAGCTGTTGATGTGAGACATAGTGTGGCCATGTCCATGACATATGGCATGATGGTACTGTTGATGCATTCAGCTTGACTCCAGGATGTTGGCACCATTCCATAACCACTGTATGACTCATACCAGTACGTTAAAGGCAGTTTCTGTGTTTATGACAGACAGCACACTATGTACAGTGGACGCAGCCTTGGGCAGTACCAGCATATGTGAGTGGTGGCAGTTAGCATTCATGCCTACATACATGTGGGTCATTGGGTGCGGCAGCTAATCACAGGACTTCCACAGGTCTACATACTGCACACACATATGCAACACAGATTGGTTTTGCAATATTATCAAATGTGGACTGTGTTACATGTCTTGCAGTACCATGACAGTTGCCAGGACATACCACACACACGAGAAGTGCAACTGACAGGTTTTCTAATAAGACAGCTTCTTGGAGTCATATTACCTTTGCTTATGCTATTTGTCATAACATCCAGGTGCTTCTGATGTGAAATAAGTGCTTTAGACAACTAGTAGACAATGTTAAGGGTATGTTTGTTGTCCTAAACTGTGGGGACCTCTGTATTGCTCTGGGGACCTCTGTATTGCTTGAGTCATTGTCACAGGTAACACCTTGCCAAACATGGACTGCAACCTGCAGGGTTGGACACATGGTGGCCATACCTCTCTCCTCTACATAATTTTGCAAACTGTCCTGATGTTTGCCACATACATTTGTTTCACTCCCCATGACATTGTGGTTTTGTGGAACATATGTGGCAAAACATAACAGAGTAACACTAAAAAAATGATGATGCATATTGTCAGGTCAGAACACATAACCTTCATGGGATGCATGCCAATTCACAACCTGCTATGCTGTCTAGTTTTTGTGTGTGTCACGGCAATATGTTAAGATTGAGTCTAATATCCGGCCTTTGTCCAACTCTTTTGTATGGGTTTATCAAGGTGTTCTTCTATGATGGTTTGAGAGGTATTGCTGGTGCATCCCAGTGGACACGAAGGTATGTGTAAGCTTGAGAATACTAGCCACAGGTACCTTTCAAAGACCAACTGGGGATATCCTGGGGATCTCACAGGCATCAGCATCCAGGGTACTCCACCAGTTCCTGGATGCCACGTTACTACATGCCAGTGAGCACATATATTTCCCCCAAACGCAGGAGGAGTTGGCCAGCAATATGCATCTCTTCCACCGTGTGGCAGAATACCCGGAGGTACTGGGTGCAATAGATTGCATGCGCATACACATCAAGTCACCACCCGGTGAGCAGGGTAGGCACTACATAAACAGCAAGGGATACCCCTCCATCAACTGCCAGATCATGTGCAATGCCCAGGGCATTATCATGGATGTGTGTGCTGGCAGCCCTGGAAGCTATCACGACTCCCACATCTGGCATGCCTCACAGCTGTATCAGGTATTTGCCAGGGGGGACATCCCATATGGCCACCTGGTGGGGATGCTGGCTATGCACTGGAACCGTGGATGATGACTCCCATCAGAAATACACACACACCCATGCAAGAACACCATTATGAGGAACATGCACATACCAGAATCATCATAGAGCTTATGTTTGGGATGCTGAAATCACGGTTTCGTTGCTTGGGCATATCTGGAGCCTTGCAGTACTCTCCATGCACGTGTGCCCACATCTTCATAGTATGTGCCATGCTACACAATATGATTCTGCAGAAACAGCTGCAGCAGGGACAGAATGGTGAAGGCCCTCACAGCCCACCACCATTGCCAAGGGCCCCACAGGCACAGAGGTACTCAGACCACGAACCCCCTGAGCCAGCCCCAGTAGGCAGATGGAGGCGTACCCAGTATCCCCATGCCTTGGCAAAGAGGGAACGTATAGCACACATACTGACAGTGTAGGCACCTACGGACTGACACCCTTCTCCACCTGCACACACAGTAAACATGGATGGCACACACACAAGACCACTTGTAAATTGTCATGTATAGGTGGTCTACTGTGTGCATCCTACATAGGCAGCCCTCAACTATTGCACACACAACTGCTATTGGCACAAGGTAAGCCAACACCTGAACAGTAAATTAAGCTATCAGTATGTGGTGATACTGTATGTATAGGTTCATAGGTAGGTACTTGGCTAACTGCCTGAGGCCATTTATACACCTAGTCGAAATGTGTCAGCTGTCGCCACTCCATTGATTAACTAACTCTCTCTCTGTGGAGCAGAGGCAATTGTGGGATCACTGGGGTGTACCCACTGTTCCCCATCCACGCTGCAAGGTTTTCCTGGAGTATTAGTGAGGGGGCTCCATATAATGTAATCAGGGATGTAGTTCCAAAGCATGGGGAGTACCTGTGACAGGAATCTGTCACTCTACCATCTTCCAGTTATGGTTGTGGCAAGATGTAGCTCATTACAGTGTGTGGCTCAATGTGACATGGATTCCCATAGGTGGAGCATATCCATTAAGCCTGACTTGGACATGGCTTTGTTGGGCAGCAAATATCATCTCTGAGTAAACGAGATTCCACTGAGTAATGCAAGAGTTCATGCAGTCTGGCAGCAGCCAGTAATGCTCTTGGCGAGGTATGTTCGTGGACCCTCTAGCTGTTGGATGTGTCTTCTGAGGTACATCCCAAATGTTTTGTCATACTCGATGATGGGATTGATGAGTGATGAGTAAAGGGGCACAATAACCTCAGTATGTCTAGATGCGAACCCTTAAGTAATCAGATGGCCTACATAGAAGGATGGGTCCAATTACTTTGGAGATATGATTGTCAAAGGAGAGATCACTATCTAATGTAGTCCCCACATACCCATTACCTCATCTGTTTTAAAGTGGCTGCCACTCATGTGTTAATATGTAGGTGTTTAGTTTTCCCAACATGGAATGACCATGCCGTTCATGGCCTTAATCTGGAGGCCATGACTGTGACACCCTGTGTTGGTCTATGTGAGGCCCCTTGAAGGACTTCTGTGAAAGCTGGACTGTCAATTATGGATCCCAGTTTGCAGTAATCACCAAGCACGGTCTGCTGTAGTCCTCCTGCATTTTTCTGTACCTCTGAAAAGTAAATGGCAAACAGTAGGGGTCCCAGGACTGAGTCCTGTGGGACAACAGTTGTGATTGGTTAAGAGTTGGACCTGTAGGCTACTAGACTTACCATGTGGGTTCTGTGTGTAAGCCTGTTGGCAACCCGACCTGTGATGTATGGGTGTATGTACTGGCTGGTGAGTTTATAAACAATACCTTAGTGGGGAATGGTGTCATAATCCTTGGTGAGGTTCAGGTAGCATGTGTGAACTACCACACCTCACATCTAAAGTCTAGGTGACTGTAAGACATCAAACAGGTTCAGTAGGCATGATCTTCACTCAATCAAGCAGACCTGGGTTGGGTTGAGTGTCTGGAGGTTCTCAATGTCTCTGTTAATGAGTTCCATGATGATGCACTCCATAGCCTTGCAGACCAGGCTAGTCAAGCTTATAGGGCAATAATTCCCGGGGTCCATTGTGGCACCACCTTTGTGGAGTGGGACAACTGTTGCTGTACGCCACTCTGTGGGTATGTAACCTGTAAAGAGTCTGTGATTAAACAGCGTGTTTAGGTGAGGGGTTAGTCCATTTGTAGCTCATGTAAGACAAAGGCTGGGACACTGTCCGGTCCCATTGAGGCTGTATTTGTGGCTTTGGATAGGGCTGTTTTATCCTGTGTGTCGGCGATTGCCGGGGCTGTACATTCTTCTGGTATGGTTAAGGGCTGTTTAGGAGTTGAGAGGGGTGTGAAGTTTGCACTGAACCTGTCTGCCAAAATGTTGGCAATATCAGTCAGTTCAGTGTATTTTGTGCCATTCTGCACCAACTCTGAGCAGATCTGAGAGTTCCCACTTAGGTTCTTGACATAGCTAAAGAATGCTCTGTGGTTGTCTGTAGGGTCCTTGGGAAATGGTCTTTTGAAGCTAGCCTTGGATGATTTCATGAGGGATCATAGTTACTTGCTGATACTGATCAGGGATGTCTGTCCTTCTAGGGATTTCACTCTTATCTGTACTATTTACCTCCTACAATTGTACAGCCTGTGTATGGCAGGGGTCCATCAGACCAGTTTCCTGTTCTTGGAGGAGTAAGACTAGGTTTGACTTGGAATAGCATGAGCCATGCATTCCTGCAGATGATCAAAGAGTGCCTTTGTATAGGTGTCAGCATCTTGGACAGCAGTGTACATTGGCGTGGGGGCTGTGAACCATTCCACCTCGGGCATAAGCAACTTGAAGTCTGCTTTGGAAAAGATTTTCATGGTGGTTTCCTTGTTTGGGGTTGTGGGCGGAATGTGAATATTCAGAGTGATTACTCTATGGTCTGATCTAACCAGCAAGGGATTGACATTGGGTGTGGAACACCAGTCGTCCATGTTGGTGATGACAAGGTCCAATATGTTGTTCCCTCTGGTGGGGGTGTAGACCAGTTGTTCCAGGGCGTTTGAGTCGAGAACTTCTAGGAAGTGCTGGGCAAGGGTGTTAGTACTTGAGTAGTTCTCCCAGTTAATGTTTGGGTAGTTGAAATCACCCAGTATTAGGGTGTTTGGTAGGACCCGCATATTTCCCAGTGTCCCCGGAAATGCAGAATGTGGGTCCTGGGTCATGGTGGTGATCTGTAGCAAGCTACAATTTGGATTGCAGTGTTTCCCATTGTCAGTTTCACATGGATGATCTCTGATGTATCGTGCTGTGCCACTAACCTGGAGGTGTGAGTATCCTTGAGGAATATGGATACACCCCTGCCTTTTTGTGTTCCGGTCCGGGTTCTATGGCCGAAAGGTGTGGTATGAGTTATAGCCTGGTTGTGCTGGGGTGCTCTGGAGCCTTAAACCGGGAGTCTGTCACTGCACAGATATTGATGTTCTCCATACTGAGGAGTGCCTTGAGTGTGTGCAATTTGAGGTTTAGACTTCTGGTGTTGAGTAGCAATACCCTCAGTTTCTGGTTACTTGTGCTATGCACGGTGCTGGGTTTGTCTTATGAGCCTTGCCTAAAAGTCCACCTTGCCTAACATCCAACTCTTTACTATTGTTTGCAAGCAATGACAGCTGTGCATGTGTACATGTTCAGCAAATGTGTACTGACCCTTGTTACAGGGCTGTGCCAAATGGCTATGTGCACACCTACATAGAGTGGATACTGACAGTAGAGACACACTGGTTGAACATTTAGATTTGTGTAGCCTAACCTCTCATTGCCAGACTAACAGCCGCTTGGAAATATGTTGACAGTACTGGTAATGAAACAGGGTGCAAATCATCTTTAACTCCAGTGTGACATCTGCAGTAGGAGTGTAAGATGTAGGAAACTGCTGCCCATGTGTAATAGCTGCTTCATAGGTGATGGTGTACACTATCTGATTATATCCTGATTATGACGATAGTGGCAGCAGAGTCTATTGATATTTGACTCTTTGTGGGGAGTGGGTGTCTGTGCCCAACAGAGCTCATAGTTCTGCTGAGTATGTGAGTATATACCCAGACAAGGATACAGCCCTGTTCACACTTGCATCATCTGTAATCAACTATCAGGATGTGATGTGGCCCTCAGAGGGGGATTACTACAAAGGTAGCTACCATGTTCCTGTAATAGCTAGTGTTGCCATGTCCATAATGCAGATATTTACATGTGAGCATCACTGTCTAAAGCATCTTCATAAGCAGTAAGTATACTAAATACAGTATGTGGTACTTGCAGTACTGAATGCTCATACAGGCATGTCCATTAGTCAGCTACTGGTGTTTACTAATGTCAGCTTTGTGTATGTGGCCATCCTGGGGGAATGCAATCTCTATGCCATGTACACTGCCAAACTGCCTAACACGACACCCCACACATTGTCTGGGATGCAGCTACAGGGGTGATCATGGAGGCAGTCCATACTACACCCATGACTGGACTAGACAGTCAAGAAGTGTAGGTTAACACATGCATCTCATCACAATAACCAACACATACCCTTACCAGAACACAGTAAGGACACACACACATTCCACCAGATATCACACACATCCACAGGGGCCTCTAAGTATCTGGCCAAGCAAGAGGCCTCTCAAGTTGGAATAGACAGACAACAGGATACAAAGACTGTACAACATAGTTTGCATACCTGTGTCACACCTCAGAACACATGGCCAACAGTACTCATTTGTGAATGCAAACCCTAGCACTATGTTACACACCAAACTATATGTGGGCAAGCATACTGTCAACTGCCTGTCTGCCATGATTAGCCACATACCCATACACTCCAACCACCTTTACAACTATACACGTCTCTGGCATGTGCTATGTTGTTGTGCAGGACCTGTGATGTAGTAGCCTGGACTGCATGGAAACACATACAGGAACTGTCAAGTCTTGTAGCCCATGCAGGTATGTCCCAACTCCTGAGTAGCATTCTGTCAGTGACCAGAATGATGCAGCAGTACAGGGACAAGGATTGTATTCCACAATCACGAAATGTACTGGTGTAATTCAAAGAGTATCCAGCATCTCACTGCCTGGGATAACATGGTTGACAGACCATGATGCTTTGCCAGACAGGGCATGCACCTGTCACCCCTGAGAATCTGGATAATGGCAACGGCCCATGCTTCACCTATAGTGCCCTCATCATGCCAGGTTCAAGTGAAAGTCCACTGGTGCAACAGGGACAGGCAAGAAATAAACTGTGGGTTTTGCTACTCAATGATACAAATCAGGTACTCAATATGGACTCACGGCAATCTGAAACATGGAGAACATATCTGTGCAGTGATTGAGATATGGTTCAATGCTTTGTAGAGCATCCCTGCATGACCATGTTATAACACATACATCATCTCTTGGCCAACATCCTTTATTGGAACACATGGGCCACAGTGTGTCCAACTTCCTGAGGGATATATGTACACTCCCACGCAAGTTGCACTTGCACAACATAAGATGCAGTATGCTGAGCAACTACCTTTGTGCCAAAGTGTAACCCAAAGTGCACCTTGTGACAGATCATCCACCATGCCTCAGAAATCCCAACTGTCATTGTGCTGTAATGGGGAATACCAGCTGTGAGACAGGACACCATAATCATGGCCACTCAGCTATCCCATTATGAACCGGGATAACTCATCATGTACCAACACGTGCTCAATGCATGTTGGATGTCACCAACACCAATGACCTGGATCACCATAGTCACACCAACAGGGCTAACAGCATGCCACACATGGTCAGTCTTCAAAGCCAATGTTATGCTCCTTAAGAGCGAAGTGGTAACTGTCATGGCACCCATGCAGATGTATAATGCATGTGCAACTGCTGGGTCCTACACAAATGCACTTTAGGCAGTCACATATGTGCAGTGATCGTGCCACTGAAACAGAAACAGGATTCAAACAAACACAAACATGAAGGCAAACCGGTGGTACCCTGCCTTAAACTGTACCACAGAAGGTAATAACTGTTGCAAGAGTCAACACACATGAGTGGAAGTTGATCCATGGTCAGCCTCAGTAAGATGCAGATACACCACATAATGCCAGGTAAAGCTACTGTGAAACTACTCATCTACATATTATGAGGCCAAACACAGAGGATTTCATAGCTGTGTCATGAAACATAATGGCAACAACAAGACCTGCTGTGCTTCAGAGCACTATGGCATGAGAAGTACTGTACCTATGGAAATAGCACCTGTTCAGCCAGATAGGGTCTTAGATAACAGAAGCACACTGCCCCACCCCCAACAGGTACACATTCATATATCGATGTACACTGCAGAGTCCCTGTAATAACAACTATGCAGGTACAAGCTGCACTCACTAATGCCATACATACAGGCTGCATGGGACCTGTCCACATTCCAGGTTATATCCTACACAAATGTCAAAACAATCTGCTCCCCACATAAACATATCGTACAATCATTGCTTCATGTCAGGCTCTGTACACACTGAATGGTGCACAGCAACATTCATCTGTTAATGCTGTCAATATCAGAGGGACCCTGGTATGTGTACAGCTGACCTGGTTACAAACAGTGGTATCATTGCATTGCATAACACATAATGCAACTGTGTCAGTACATGGGTACTCTGCACAGTTGTTGTACGGCTAGGTACAGTCCAGTCAAAGGTTACTTGGTGTTGTCCCATTACATGTCATACCACATGTATGGATGTGTGTTGGTGGTCTGCAGACATGGTGGTGTCTGAGGATTACATCCTAGAATGCAGCTTTTGACACTGTGACCTGCACCTGGCTCATCTGTGATGACTTATGTTGGAGTACTGGTCTGTACATGTGAGTAGCCATTATGAATGTGGGGACACCACAACCTGGAGTGGTCCATACCAGTGTTATGGCCCACATGTCTGCTTCTGAGTTCTATGGTGGTAGTGCTATTATGCACTACAGAGCCTTCAGCCAGGTGTTCCTCACTGCACAGATGTCAGTATTCCCCATTCTAGGTTCAACAGTGAGCAGCTGTGATTACTACAGCAACACATCTAGCACTGGTTAGCATAAGCATACAATGCAATTGTCTTCTAGGTGTCAGGTTGTTATCCTGTGTTTAGGTCATTTGCCTTGGAATGGCACTACATGGGCAAATGTGAACGAGGTATTATCACCACTCCCTTGAATCATGGATGCATGTGATCTGTGACAAAAGCTTGTCTTCTGTCAATCATGTCATACAAGACTGACAGACACTGGACAACCTCGTAATTACAACATGACATTGGCTCATAGTGTTGGTCAAGCAGTTGCCATTCCTAGAATGAAATCACTGCGAGTGGTAGTATTGTACTTGGTATAGACTGATACATCTAAGGTGACGGACAGCAGCAGATGTTGTGTAGATGACCAGTGTCCAGATACATGTAGTGCAGTGTTCCTGCTAACAATGACAACTACTAACACCGGAGACCATTACAACATGTTCTATACGTCTAACTGTATGAGCATGGCCACTGTGGCCTTCCGTGTTTAGAATCAGTGCGCATCCCAAACAGCCCCTGTGCTGCTAAGTGTTTGAGCATGCCCACTGACACCTTGTGTAAGTTATGTGCTTCTATGTGTATGAGCATGGCCATTGTAACCCTGTATAGTGATAGTAGTCGTCCATTCCACAGAAGGGCTTACTCCTGTTCAGGATGAACTCCTACATTAAACACACAGGTTCACAGCTATGTACATCTTAACTGTCAGCATCCTTGTTGATGTCCGCAATCCTAGAAGGTCATGATGACTGCCTTGGAATGTGTAATCTCTGTGGCGCAACTCGTAAATGCATAGTACTGTCATAGTGATCTGTAGATAGGCAGGTGTTCTGATCCCATCACTGGCGTGCGTGTGTGTGTGTGTGTGTGTGTGTGTGTGTGTGTGTGTGTGTGTGTGTGTGTGTGTGTGTGTCCATCTGCCGGTGGACAGAACAATGCTTTTTAGAGTACTCACACTCCGTACAATTTCTATACTCAGCTTTGACAAGGCTGATGATGTCACCCACCTAGGAATACACCTCTGGGATTTCTATGACACAGTAATCTCGACAGTGCGTTCTGTAACTGCATAATGCTGTAGTGTGATAAAGTAGGTAGGTTGGTGTTCTAATCTCAGACATGCCAAATGTGTGTGTGTGTCCGTCTGCCAGTGGACAGAACAATGCTTTTTAGAGTACTCACACTTCGTACAATTCCTATACTCAACTTTGGCAATGCTGATGATGTCACCCGCCAAGGAATACACCTCTGGGATTGCTGTGACCCAGTAATCTCGATAGCGCATTCTGTAACTGCGTAATACTGTAGTGTGATAATGTAGTTAGGTCGGTGTCCTAATCCCAGACATGCCAAGTGTATTTGTGTGTGTGTGTGTGTGTGTGTGTGTGTGTGTGTGTGTGTGTGTGTGTGTGTGTATGTGTGTGTCTGCCGGTGGACATAACAATGCTATTTAGAGTACTCACACTC
The DNA here is from genome assembly GCF_019279795.1 of Protopterus annectens. Lineage (NCBI taxonomy): Eukaryota > Metazoa > Chordata > Ceratodontiformes > Protopteridae > Protopterus > Protopterus annectens. The sequence continues at coordinate 1,881,938,030 of NC_056731.1, read as the reverse complement.
CTTACAATTCCTATACTCAACTTTGGCAAAGCTGATGATGTCACCCACCTAGGAATACACTTCTGGGATTGCTGTAACCCAGTAATCTTGGTAGCTCATTCTGTAACTGCGTAATGCTGTAGTATGTTAAAGTAGTCAGGTAGGTGTTCTATTACAAGGCATAGCAGGTGTGTGTGTTTGTCAGTCATACCCTATGTGTTGGTGGCTGTGAGTGTCTAGCCACTGAATGTGTTAAGGAGTGTGTTTTGTAGTTTCCCTATATAGTGGCCATATAAGTCACAATCAGCGAAGAGACCAGTTTGGCAAGACATACCCATACACTTGGCAATAGGCCTGGTGAGTAAAGTCAGCAACCCTAATATTACCCAGAATAGAGTCTGAGCCCATGTGTCGGACAGAAAACACACATGCCCTGGGATAAACATCAGTACATAATACAGGAGCTGCAGGTGTTTACCTTTTCATTCTTTTCTAATGCTTTGGTGTCATGAGGTTTGTTCTTGGGATATATAATGTAAATCTATGTTTGTGTGTATACATGACTGTGCTGGATGATATGTTCGTGATAACAACCAATGTCTGTATATCTGCCATGGCTTAGTGGTAAAGCACATCAGCTGTGGTGTGCAGGGTCCTGGTTTTGAGCCTTGCAGAGGCCGGTTATATTGCTGCTGGGCAGAACAAGGGCCGCTGGATACGGAATGAGTAAGGCACATTTAAGCTGTTGTGAGCGGGTGTGTGCAGATTTGTGCGACGGTAAGCAGCGGTTAGTTTAGGGGAGGCTCGGTATGGGACATGTAACTATGCATTAGCAGGCAATCCTATGCGAATGAGGTGAAGGATAGTGAATCCCAGTTTTTCCTAGGGTGAGAGGCAGGTCCCAAGCAGTGTAAGAGTATAGATAGCCGGGTGCAAGACTTGGATATAGGTGAAATCATGGGGGGTGTGTCATCATGGGGGGGGGTGTCAGGCATACTGTAAGTGGCTTGGAGCCCTGTGGCTCAGGATTGCTCCAAGCTTAGCACGGCTATGTTATAGAAAAAAAAAAAAAAAAGGTTGGAATCTATCCCTGTAAAGAAAAATTTTTGGTTTCTCCAATGGTGTTCTGGTGAGTATAAAAAATACTTCAGATGTTTTTCTGATACTTTGGGGCAGAATGTAACACTGAAAGCCAAGAGGGATCGGTGACCTGCCTCCTCCCATTTTTTTTACGACTAGGGCTGGAATAGAGCCTCTCGCCTAGAATTTGTGAGCATTTGTTATAGGTTTGTCTAAACCTGACTAGGGCAATCAAAAGGGGTAACCGCAGTAGGAAAGTAATCAAGGAGAACTAGCTGAGCTGACAGGTGAAATGTATCAGGACGAGCCAATTACAGAGGCAGCAGACCAGCCCAGCCCAGAACACTACTATAAACTAAGCAACACCTTCCTCTTTGGTTTTTCCACACTCTACACCACCGGAGTATACAAGAGGGGAAATTTTATCAAACAAACCTACAAAATGAAAAGGGCTGCAGCAGGCAACATAGAAAGTACAGTTGTGTACACCTACCATAAATGTAGATGTTCGAGTGTCTTCACTGTTGCAGTCATAACTGTAGGGTGTTCCTGCCGGCAGGCAGCCCGAGGTCGGCCAGAATTCCAAAGTCTGGGTCCGGCGTCGGCTGTACCAGCAAATACCCTGACGTCAGAACGCAGAGGTATAAAGCCGTCAGCCGACTCCATCTTCTCCAGCCTTTCTTGCCCCAGATGTCAGAAACCCCCAGTAAAAGGTGTCCAAAAAGGGAACACAAATACACCACAAAAGAAGTGGAAGAGGGACCAAACAAGAATAAGAGGGGATAGGTGGGAGGGAAACACCAACTGCAACAGTGAAGACACTTGAACATCTACATTTATGGTAGGTGTACACAACTGTACTATGTTCTTCGTGTTTCACTGTTGCAGTCATAACTGTAGGGTGGAATCCCAAATCAGTGAAAGAGGGAGGAGGTTATGCAGAAATAGGGGCAGCAATAAGACCCTGCAAAACAGCAGAGGCAAAGCCTGCCCTAGACTTAGAATACAGAGGGAGATTATAGTGCTTGGAAAAAGTATGCACTGAACTCCAAGTGGCAGCTTCCAAAATATCTTTGGTAGGAACTCCTCTGAGAAAAGCTGCTGAAGTGGCAGCTGCTCTAGTAGAATGACTTCTAACAGTACCTGGAATCTGTTTCCCATAGTGAGAGTAACAAAACCTTATTCCATGAGCAATCCATTTGGAAATAGTTTGTTTGTTGGCCGAGGCCAATTTGGAGCTAGAGAACTGGAGGCATAAGAGATAAGCAATTGATCAGATTTTCTGAAATCCTTTAGTTTTGTCCAGGTAAAATCGTAGCTGTCTGTGTACGTCCAATGAATGTAAAATCCTTTCCCCTTTATTTTGAGGATTAGGAAAGAAGGTAGGAAGGTGAATAGTCTGATTTAGAGCCACTTTTGAAATCACCTTAGGCATAAATGTAGGATTGGTCCTCAAGGAAACTCTGTCTTGGTGGAAAATAATATATGGTTCCACAGCCATGAGAGCTTGCAACTCTGAAACCCTTCTGGCAGAAGTCAATGCTAACAAAATAGCTGTCTTCCAGGATAAGAACTTGATATCTGAAGCCGCAGCAGGCTCAAAAGGAGGCAAAGTAAGTTTCTCCAAGACATAATTAAGATCCCAAGCAGGAACAGGAAGAGTTCTGGGAGGTCTTAAATTCTTAGCCCTCTCAAAATTGTCTCACCAATTGGTGAGAAAAGATGGGAGGATCAGTGTTGAAATGAGCTGAGATAGCAGAAGCATGAATTTTGATGGATGAAAAAGAGGCCTTTAAGCAAAAGGTCTGAGAGGTAAAGTAAAATAGAGGAAATATCAGGCAAAATAGGGTTAGAACCTCGGTCCTGCATCCAAATACAAAATCTTTTCCATTTAGAAGCATAAGATTTCCTAGTGCTAGGTCGTCTAGCTTCTAAAAGAACATCCAAAACTTGTTTGGGAAGAGCAGAAGGAATCAATGGCCCTTGAAGAGCCAAGCTGCCAGACATAGGGTCTTGATTTGAGGGTGTAGCATCTGACCCTGATGCTGGGACAGAAGAGAAGGGTTCAGAGGTAGAATCCAAGGAGGTTCCAAGAAGAGGTGTTTTAAGGTTGGATACCAAAACTGCCGAGGCCAATTTGGAGCTATCAGAAAGATTATCTTGGGCTTGTCCTGCTTTATTTTCAGTAATACTCGAGGAAGAAGAGGAAGAGGAGGGGAGGCACATCCCGAAAGGTTCCTCCAGCTCAATGACAGGGCATCCACTTTCCAAGCTGTTTTGTGGAAGGACCTGGTGCAAAAGAGAGGCAGCTGATGATTGAGATGGGATGCAAACAGATCTATCTGAGGACAACCCCAAACTGCAGTAATCTTTCTGAATAGGCTGGGGTCCAGCATCCATTCGTGAGGATCCAAAAGGTTTCTGCTTAGACTGTCTGCTAAGAGATTCTGTTTTCCTGGAATGAATTGAGCTTGAAGATGCAGATTCAGATTTAAAGCAGTGTCCCATAAATTCATGGCTAGTCTGCAGAGGGGGTAAGAATGAGAGCCCCCTTGCTTATGTACCACATAACTGTGGTATTGTCTGTACGAATCAGAAGAGGCCCCGGATTTAGATGTTTTTGGAAGGCTAGAAGAGCATTTTGAACTGCCAACATTTCCTTCAAGTTGATGTGCCAGGCTAGATGCTTCTTTGTCCAAGAACCCTGCTGGCAAAGATTTTGAAAATGAGCTCCCCAAGCGTAATCCGAAGCGTCCATGGTTATGGTCTGAGAAGGTTGAGGCAGACGGAAGGGATTCCCTTCGTTTAAAGCACAAGCCCTGGACCACCAAAGGAACTCCTTCTGGAGGCAGGGAATCAGTGGAATCATTGTGTCCAGACTGTGGTAATGCTGTGACCATACACTCTTTAGGTACCATTGAAGTTTTCTCATGTGAACCCTTGCATTTGGAATCAACAGGATGCAAGAAGCCATGTAGCCCAATGCCTGCGGGAATTTCCTTGCAGTGAGCTGAGTTAAAGTAGCCAAGATTTTGAAAATTGAGGCCAGCTGCAATTGTTTTTCTGGAGTGAGGAAGGCCCTTTGCAAGTTTGTGTCTAGAAGAGCTCCCAAAAAGATCATTTGCTGAGAGGGGATCAAATGTGACTTTTTTGTGTTCACTGAAAATCCCAGTAGAAGGAGAAGACGTTGAACAAAATGCAGATGCTGACGTAAAAGGTCTTTGCTGTCCGCCTGAATCAGGCAGTCGTCCAGGTAGGGGTAGATTTGAATCCCTTGGAGTCTGCAATAAGCTACTACTGGAGCCAGGCACTTGGTAAAGACTCTGGGTGCAGTAGATAAACCAAAGGGCAGTACAGAGAATTGAAAGTGCCTCGAACCTGCCTTGAACCTGAGGTATTTCCTGCGTTCCTGCCTGATGGGAATGTGTAGGTAGTCTTCTTTCAAGTCCAATGTCACCATCAAAGCATCCTGGGAGAGCATTGGAAGAAATTGTTGTAAAGTAAGCATCTTGAATTTTGGAATTTCCAGGAAGGTGTTTAATACCGAAAGGTCCAGAATCGGTCTCCATGAATTTTGCTTTCTTGGAACCAGAAATAGTCTTGAGTAAAAACCTTTTCCAATCTCTGAAAGTGGAACAGGCTCTATGGCTCTCATGGCCAATAAGGCGTCCACTTGATTTAAGGCCTCTGACCACTGATGTTTTGGCAGGTCTGGCCAACCGATAGACCTTGGCAGAGTATGAAAGTGGAATTTGTAACCTCTTAAAATCACGTCTAAAACCCATTTGTCCTGGGTAATCTGAGTCCAATTTTGTAGAAAAGAAAGTTTTCCTCCGAGAGGGGCTTCCAGGCCAAGAGGACCTGTAGCCCAGCAGAGGGAGTCATTGGATCTGCTTCCTTTGTGATTGAGATTTGTCTTCACCCTTCTAGGTGATGAAACAGTCCATTGTCTGGACCTGTAAGAGGCCTGTGCCTGAGCTCGACCTGGGGCATCTATATCTTCCTCTTTGAGGCCTGTCAGACGTGGGAAAGGACCAATTTTGGAGGCCAATTTCTAGAAAATCTAGGAGGCTGAACCTGTAAGAAATCTTTCACAGTCTGCATAGATTTTGCTTTTTCTTCCATCTTTTTAATAACCTCCTCAGCCTTGGATCCAAATAAAACATCATGCTGAACAGGGGCATCTAACAGTTTAGCCTTAACCTGCTCAGGTAAATTCTGCTCACGAAGCCAAGCATGTATCCTGATAACAGTACCAGAGGCTGCAGCCCTGCAAGAAGCTTCCAAGGCATCAAAACCACAATGTAAACTATGTTTGCTAACTTGTTCAGTTGCATGCAATACATCCTGTAATTCCTTGTCCTCTGCACATGCAGGAAAGGTAGAAATCCTTTGCTTTAAAACAGACAAAAGAAATTGCTGATACTTGAACATGTGAAACTGGCAATTTAAAGCTCTAATAGAAAGAGTAGCAGAAGTATAAACCTTTTTGCCCCACCTGTCCAAGGCACGAGAATCCTTTTCGGAGGGAATAGGATTTTTAGATGAAGCGGCCTTAGCAGCCTTAGAACCCTGAGAAATAGTTTCAGGATCTGCAGAATGGTTCTTAAATAAGAATTGATGGGAATCAGGTACTCTGTAAAATCTATCAGGCTTAGAAGGAGCAGGCGGCAAGGAATCAGGATTCAGGTTAGCTTCAGAGAAGGGCTCTATGGCTCTCATGGCCAATAAGGCGTCCACTTGATTTAAGGCCTCTGACCACTGATGTTTTGGCAGGTCTGGCCAACCGATAGACCTTGGCAGAGTATGAAAGTGGAATTTGTAACCTCTTAAAATCACGTCTAAAACCCATTTGTCCTGGGTAATCTGAGTCCAATTTTGGTAGAAAAGAGAAAGTTTTCCTCCGAGAGGGGCTTCCAGGCCAAGAGGACCTGTAGCCCAGCAGAGGGAGTCATTGGATCTGCTTCCTTTGTGATTGAGATTTGTCTTCACCCCTTCTAGGTGATGAAACAGTCCATTGTCTGGACCTGTAAGAGGCCTGTGCCTGAGCTCGACCTCTGGGGCATCTATATCTTCCTCTTTGAGGCCTGTCAGACGTGGGAAAGGACCAATTTTTGGAGGGCCAATTTCTAGAAAATCTAGGAGGCTGAACCTGTAAGAAATCTTTCACAGTCTGCATAGATTTTGCTTTTTCTTCCATCTTTTTAATAACCTCCTCAGCCTTGGATCCAAATAAAACATCATGCTGAACAGGGGCATCTAACAGTTTAGCCTTAACCTGCTCAGGTAAATTCTGCTCACGAAGCCAAGCATGTATCCTGATAACAGTACCAGAGGCTGCAGCCCTGCAAGAAGCTTCCAAGGCATCAAAACCACAATGTAAACTATGTTTGCTAACTTGTTCAGTTGCATGCAATACATCCTGTAATTCCTTGTCCTCTGCACATGCAGGAAAGGTAGAAATCCTTTGCTTTAAAACAGACAAAAGAAATTGCTGATACTTGAACATGTGAAACTGGCAATTTAAAGCTCTAATAGAAAGAGTAGCAGAAGTATAAACCTTTTGCCCCACCTGTCCAAGGCGAGAATCCTTTCGAGGGAATAGGATTTTTAGATGAAGCGGCCTTAGCAGCCTTAGAACCCTGAGAAATAGTTTCAGGATCTGCAGAATGGTTCTTAAATAAGAATTGATGGGAATCAGGTACTCTGTAAAATCTATCAGGCTTAGAAGGAGCAGGCGGCAAGGAATCAGGATTCAGGTTAGCTTCAGAGAAAGCATCATCCACAATATCAAGTACAGGAGGAATAGCCAAAGGCCTGTGTTGAGGGAGAAGGAGAAATTCCCTAAGTCTCTTCTTGGAAGCAGAGTAATCCTGACCTTCCCAATGAAAATGCTCTCTCATCTCATGTAAGGTTTCCTCAAAAGAGAAATCTTCAGGGGGAGAAGTAGAGGGAATAGAGTCCTCTGCATCAGAATCCTCATAAGGAGGAAAAGAATAATCCTGGTCAGAGGAAGACACAGAAGCCTGATCAGAGGAATCATAAGGTATATCCTGTCTAGGCCTTTTTTCAGGAGGAGGGTGAGAACCCCTAATCATTGTAAGCAAATCCTCAGCCATCCGTAGTAATTGTTTCAGGGTCTTGGGAGCTGTATCCGAAGCAGCTTGAGAAGAAACCCTTGGTTTAACAGGAGTCTTTGACTTTGCCTTTGTAGAAATAGTGATATGAGAAGGCCTGAAAACCCCCTCAGAAGCCGGTACCTGCACAGCGGTTCTGGACCCATCTGAAGGAGTGACGTCCGAAGGTCTTGCAGCAGATAAAATACTAGGCCTAGATGGCTCCCCATGGGAGTCCGTGTCGGCCATCGGTTCCGAAGTGGCGGACGACAGGGGCTGCAAAAGCGCCTCACTGACGACCGCCGAACCCGAAGCTGGCTCCGGCTGCAAAGTATCCTGTTTGGACCTCGGAGGCCTATTCTTGTCATTGCGTTTCTTTTGAATTCCGGTTGTCGGTAAGGTATCCGATGACATCCTGTAATTGAATCGTCTACCGAAATAATTCAAGGCCCAATCGTACCTACGCTTGATAGTGCGAGAATTAAACCTGGCAAAGAACCGACAGCAAGAAACGTCGTGGTCAGGGCCTAAGCAAGGTAGACAGTAAGAGTGGAAATCTTTATGAGGTATTTGTTTTCCACACGATATACAATTATTAACTTTTTCTGACATCTGAGTTGCAAGAAAAAGATTCCCCAACGGGGTACTTAGCTTGAGAAGAGAAGTAAAAACTTCGGACCAACAACAATCAAAGCACGTTGTCCTGAATGCGCCAACCAACGACTTGCGAGCTGCTTTCCACCGCACGGCAAGAAAGACTGGAGAAGATGGTGTCAGCTGACGGCTTTATACCTCTGCGTTCTGACGTCAGGATATTTGCTGGTACAGCCGATGCCGGACCCAGACTTTGGAATTCTGGCCGACCTCGGGCTGCCTGCCGGCAGGAACAGCCTACAGTTATGACTGCAACAGTGAAACACGAAGAACATCAACATGTGCAAGAGGCTGAGGGTGGTGAGGATGTGAATGCTACCGAACAACCCACAGTGAGAAGACAGAGAAGAGTGTACAGACTCAGGGTATCCTACCAGGGGCTACATGAGGTGGAGATAGTGGAGCACTACAGGGTGGACAAAGACCTCCTACAGCAAACTGTTGAGCTGTGCCGGCCACACCTGACTCATCAAACAGGCCGAGGGGAACCCATCCCAGTGGATACCGAGGTATGTGTAGGCCTAGGTATACTAGCCACAGGTACCTCCCAAAGCACAACTGGGGATATCATAGGGATCTCACAGGCATCAGCATCCAGAGTATTCCACCAGTTCCTGGATGCCATGTCAGCACATGCCAGTGAGCACGTATATTTCCTCAACACAAGTGAGGTGTTGATCAGTAATATGTGTCTCTTCCACCAAATAGCAGACTACCCTGGGGTAGTGGGTGCTACAGACTGCACGCACGTATGCATCAAAGCACCACCCGGTGAGCAGGGTAGGGCCTACATTAACTGCAGGGGCATCCCCTCCATTAACTGCCAGGTCGTATGTGATGCCCAGGGCATTATAATGAATGTGTGTGCTGGCTGCCCTGGAAGCTACAACGATTCTGAAATATGGCATCTGACGCAGCTGTACCACAGATTTGCCAATATGGACATCCCTTACGGTCACCTAGTGGGGTATGCTGGGTACCCACTGGAGCCATGGCTGATGACAGCCATCAGAAATGCACACACACCTGAACCACAATGCCATAATGAGGCACACGCACAGGCCAGACATATAATAGAGTGTGTGTTTGGGATGCTCAGGACACGGTTCTGGTGTCTGGACACATCCAGTGGAGCCTTGCAGTATTCACCAGCTACATGCACCCAAATTGTTATGGTATGTGCTATGCTACACAATATGATCCTGCGGAAACAGCTGCAGTAGGAACAGCATGGGGCAGGGCCAGACAGCCCCCCACCAATGCCAAGGCTTGTACAAGCACAGAGTGACTCAGAGGAGGAACAACATGAGCCTGACCGAGAAGGAGGCGTGCCCAGTATGACCTGGGCTTGGCAAAAAGGCAACTCATAGCATATGCACTGACACAGTAGGGACCCAGGGAATGACACCCTCTCTGACTCGCACAGAAAGTAAAAGGGATGCCAAACATGACACTACCTGTGCCCAACCATGTATAGGGAGTGTACTATGTGCATCCAACATAGGCAGCCCTCCAGCACCATCCTCACGTCTGGCACACCCTCAAGGTAAGTCAATCAACCTACCAAGTGCCAAATGGAGTAGAATGTGTTGTTACCTGTAGCTATGGTATGGATGTGAGCATGCAAGGGAATTGGGAGGCCAAATGTTAAGGCAGCAGACACCCATAGTGGCACCATGACATCTGTAACACATACTGGAGTCACCATAGTAGCCAGTACTACACAGGGTGACAAAACCCAGTACAGGTAATAGGCAGAGCAACATGTGTGTCCATAAGACCCACACATGTCTCAGCCAGCAGGACAGGTGTAGACAGACACAAACAAATTCTGTATTATGGTCTCTGACTGTGCACTATGGGTAATCCCTCCCCCAGACCCACACAGACAGACTACAGCAGGGCAGCCAGTTGAATGAAGGTTGTGAAGGCTAGGAAGTCAGACACTAATATGTTGGTAATTAAAGCTAAGATCTGTAGTACACTGGTATGCCTCCAGCCAGCTCAATAGGTAAGACTACACACTGAAATGGAGTAATATCTTGAATATCTATTAAAAAAATCCAATCCCCCTCACTTCAGGAATGCTCTTAAACAGGCTACCAAAGCTGTTAAAAGCACCATTAGGAAATACAACCAAGTATGAAGTTAAATTCGATGCAGACACCAAATGGAATTATAAAACCCTTCTTCAGCCATACTTCAAAAGTGAAAAACAATGCCTTACAATTCAGTCAATTGGTCCACAATAACAACTCACTCTGACCCAAACTACATACCAGATATACGGGCTGACAAATTTAATTCTGCTTTTACGCCATCAACCCATATCGTCCCTCCCACTGTCCCTGCTACATTACCTTCACCAAAACCACTACACAGCAACTCTTTGAAACCCTGTCCAGAGCTAAAAACGATATCCTTATAGGATCTAATAAGATAGCAGGGCAAAACCACTTCTGTGCTAAATAGGAACTATCTGAAACCTTTCTCAGTCTTATAAACCTTAACGTAGCCACTGTTTTTTTTACAGAAACCTAAACAGTTGCTACAGTCATGCCCTACATAAAATCAATTTTTTCTGACCATGGTAACTATAGACTCAGCCTCGTTGGCCTTGTATGTAAAGCCATGGAATGAACCACATCCGAATTTATAAGTTCAGACACAGGCAGCATTGCTATTCTTCACCCACACCAACCTGAATGTGTGTAGGGCAAATCCTACTTCCTAAATCTGATAAGCTACTTTGAAAAGGTCACTGAAACAGTGGACAGCAGTTTCTTAATGCACGCTGCTTATCTCAATCTAGCCAACATTTCTGATAACATTCCCCATGTTGGTGTCACAGATAAATCAATAAAACTCAATATAAATCATTTAATACAATCTGTCATATGTAAATTGGTTATGAGATACAGCCCAAGTTATGAAATTGTAGGTACCTCCCTCAGAGCATAAAACTGTAACTAGCAGTGGTCGCAAGGTTCTGTGCTTATAGTTACCCTCTAGAGCATCTATTTTTCAGACATTCAAGCCAACACCCAGGAAGTGCAGCTATGCATCTTTGCTGTTCATTGCAAATGGGGGTACTATTGCTCTATCCCTACAGATACCAAAGTGCCCCACCAAGAGCTGGATTATATCCAAAACTGGTATCAGAAAATTGCCTAAAAAACGCTAAAAATTGAGTGTGCTTTTGTTTGGCAAGCAAGCCATTCTCTGCCTCTTATCATACACATGATACTCCTCTACAGACAGATGCTTTTGTAAGAAATCTTGGTAGTGCATATTGGATAACTCCCCCTCATTTTACCACAATTCCTTCACCGCAGTTAAAAAATATTTCAGTCGAGCCCCCCAGTGATATCAAAGGAGATTCCTTGAAGATTTAAGTATGGCTTTGTACAACTGTACCTCTTTAATAGAGCTACTACTAAATATAATGCCCCGCTTTGCACATACCACAGCACAGTGCTCAACTTGAAAGGTTGCAGGAATTTCTAAGTTAACTGCCCTTGCATCTGTAGCTTATATACTTCTTTGTGGTGACATATCGCTAACCTACTATGCTATAAATGAACCAGTCCTGTTTAGCTTCCGATACCTGGGCAGGGATCAGCAACAAACGCCCACATGAAAATATGTCAAACTTACAATAACAAATTCAAACTGTTTGGAATGCTGGGTTCCTAACCCAACACATTCCCCACCTGTAGAAGCATGACAAGGCTATGGCCATCTCCAAAACAAGCTTTACCGCAGAGATGCCCTGCATGGCTCTCCTAGATAAAGGATGAATGCACTATCAGTAGCATTATTATTTTTTTCTTTAATGGTGTGTGACGATTGGGGAGAGATGGGAGAAGGCTGCCAGCCTAGACAAATATAATTTGATATAGAATTCTATCATTTGTATAAATAAATGTAAAATACAGGCTTGTGTTTTTAAATGTAGAAAAACACTGTAAAATGTGAACTTCATGATTGTTGCAACATTGCCATCTGCTGTAAGGAAAACCAAGCCAAGCATTTCAAATGTCTTTGAAAGTACAATTATCTAAAAAATAGTGACAGAGTGGCTAGCTGAACACATTCTTCCTATTGTCTTAACTTAAGGAATAATTGTTAGAGTGTACACGTGGAAGGTGCTTTACTGATTTGGTTTCTGCTAGAGTGTATATGTGAAATGCCTTTTATTGTTGTATTCTCTTGTGCAGGTGTCAGATTGCTAAATAATGTAAATGGAGTTTCTATTAGCCTGGGAACTCAGAGCAAGTGTCAAAAATGATGTAATCTGGGGAAGACCCAGAGACATGTTTGTTAGTGATGTTTTATAAACTATTTCTCACAATAGACAGAGCACTTTGATCTTGATATCCAACTTACCAGCCCTCTGCTTATGCTCACATGTACGTTTTTAGCACTGTGATTTCTTGTAGGAACAGTTAAAGCTAGTAAAGATTAATCATGTATTTATCTTTGAAATCAGACCTGTCCTACTGTATTATTTTAAGTTTCTGTGTGATCTGTGAACTCTTAGATATCTCTGTGGTGTAGTAGTTTTGTCTTGTGTTTTAATTATTTATTATTAAATATTTTTAAAACCTTCTACACGTGGCTGGTTTATGTAGAGATAAATTATGCTTTACAGTACATTATATATTTATACAGTTTACTGTCTAAGCCCTTCCAATAAGCCTTAGACTGAATAGTTACATTACCATTGGATATTAACATTGCACAGTAATAATTGGGCACCCTTTTAAGGGCCTTTTAGTAGCTGATATTATTAACTGGGTGGTGGCAGTAATTACTACCATATAGTCTGGATAAAGGGACACAGTTGGAGAATCTGTGTCAGCCTTTCCCAGGAGTGTCTGTGAAGTTGTATAAATACTTATCTTAAAGTGTGTGTGTGTTGTGTCAGCCACTTGGCAGGGACACGAAGCACTGGTAGGACAGAGTGGGTACTGGAGGTTTTAGCTTGCCCAGTTAGGCTGAGACCTTGACCCTATAGCTGTGCCAGTGGGGAGTCTTATTGGGGACCTGGTGAGTAAGGGAGCTACCAGCCCCAGACTGACTGTGATCTCTGTGTGCACTTAAGGGAAATTGTACTTTGCTGTGTGTATTAGTTATCCTTTCCTCTTATAGGAGACACCCTCCCTGGTGTTAGTGGTGAGGATTGAGGCTCCTTGATTGCTGGGCAAGGACACGGTCATCACAAGTGGTGGCAGTGATGGGATCTACTTCACATACTAATTGGCTTGTAGTGGTGTGGGTAGAGCGAATTCCTGTAGCTTATGTACAATGATCTCTAAAAGTGTTTTGTACTCTAAAACAGCCACACAGTGTATACTCAGAGTTTAGATCACAATTGTTTTATTTCTTTTGTTAGCTTAGTGTTAGTCAGGGTGAGCAGGCAGCATGTCAGCAGAGGAGTATGGAAAGCTGACAAGGAGCCAGCTGGCAGAGATGTGCCACGCTAGGGGACTTGGTGCATGGAAACCTGACTAAAGCAGACCTGATTGCAGCCTTGGTTAAAGCTACATCAGAAAACAGCAGCCTGGAGGGTGGAGATACAATATCCTGGGAGAATGGACAGCTCAACCTTTCTGCAGTGGACTTAAAAATCCAGCTGGAGCTAAAGAGACTTGAGTTGGAGGCCAGGAGTATGGAACTAGAAGCAGCCGAGGAAATGAGGAGTCTACAAGCTGAGGAAAATGAACGGCAGAGGAAGCATGAGAGGGAAATGCTGTCTCTTCGCCAGAGTCATGGAGGTAATGGAGAAGGGAGTAACTGGACCCCAGAAGCACAAAAGGTCAGTAAATTTCTTCCACAGTTTAAAGAAGGGGATAATTTTAATAGCTTCATTCATATGTTTGAGCGGGTATGTAAAGAGTATGAAGTTGACCAAGGGCTCTGTGTATGGTTCCTGACCCCCTTACTCCATGGTAAAGCTGCAACTTGTTTAGCAAAAATGCATGACACTGACTGTTTTGATTATACTGCTATAAAAAGACATTCATTAGAAAGTTTTTAAGCTAACACCTGAAATGTATAGGAAAAGGTTTCATGAGCATAGACGCAAGGCAGATGAAAATGTATGTGAATATGTTGTTGAACTGAGCACTTATTTTCATAGCTGGGTGAGTGGATGTCAGGTCACCACTTCTGAAGGGCTGGCAGACATTTTGGTAAGAGAACAAGCCCTTAGCATTTTGTCTGAGGACAAGAGTATCTGATTAGCTGATAGACAATGTGCTACTTCAGAAGAGTTGGGGAAGAAGGGAGACCTATACCTAGCAAGCAGGGCAGCCCTGCACAGGAAATGGACCCCCAGTACTGCTCATGGGACTAAAGGAACCCAATGGTGGGCAGCACAGACTGCCCCAATGGAATCCGCCAGTAACAGGGGAAGGCACTAGTCCAGGTACATGTCCAGGAGCTAGGGTTAAATGTTTTGAATGCAACCAGTGGGGCCATGTGGCATACAGATGTCCACGGAGGCAAGGTGGGGAACCAAAGGTGAGGGAGCCAGTAAGTGGGAAAGACAAAATGCTAACACTGGGTTGTCTTGATACAACAGGGGTATGGAACTACCATCCTGCAGATGTCCTGAGAGGGAAGGATTTGGATGCGGCAGTACTATGTACTTATGCAGTTACATGCAGTGAGGCTAAGAGACAAGCATGTGGGTCTGGTAGCCTGGGGGAGACCCAGATAGACTGCATACTTGCAGCCAGGACTGCTGAGGTGTTTACTTCAGGGAGTGAGCTACGCTGTAGCAGTGAGACTGAATGTGAGCCACAGCTGCTTGTGGGTACTGATGTTCCCTGGGATAGGGTATCTGCAAAGGAAGATGTGCATAGTAGTACCCAGGCTGACAGTGAGGCACTGCTGTCAGAGGATGCCAGACTTCCTGTGGAAGGGGAGCTGGGAAGGGTTACAAGGAGAGACTTGAGACAGGCTCAGCTCTCAGACCCTACATTGCAAGGCCTGAGACAGGTAGCTAGGGAGGCACCGATTCTCAAGGGAAGGGGGAAATCTGTATACTGGAACAAAGGGTTACTGTACAGAGAGTGGACCCCTGAGGGAGGGCTAGAAGGTGAGAGAGTACAGCAGTTGGTAGTGCCTAGAGCTTACCATCTGGCGCTTCTAGCCATAGCCCATGATATTTCCTTTGCAGGTCATACGGGCATAAAACGTACAAAGAGGAGTATTATGCAAAACGTCTATTGGCCTGGAATTTCCAGAGATGTAACTGGGTACTGCAGGACCTGTGAGCAGTGCCAAAAGGTAGGCAAGGCAGGAGACAAGGTGAGAGCTCCTTTGATGCCTTTGCCTGTGATTGAGGAGCCATTTCAGAGGGTAGCTATGGATATTGTGGGTCCTCGGAGTACCCCAAGTTCCCTAGGGAAAAAGTATATCCTAGTGATTGTAGATTATGCTACACTATACCCTGAGGCAGTGGTGTTGTCCTCCATTGAGGCAAAGAAGGTGGCAAATCCTTTGCTAGAGATTTTCAGCAGGGTAGGTTTTCCCAAAGGAAATAATGTCTGACAAAGGTGCCAATTTTATGTCAGACCTGCTGGCTTGTCTGTGGAAGTTTTGTGGGGTGAAGCACATGAAGACCACCCCCTACCATCCCCAGACTAATGGTCTTGTTGAGAGGTTAAACTCTACAATCAAGTCCATGCTACTGGCATTTGCAGATCAGTTTAAGAGGGAGTGGGACAAATATTTTCCCCATCTGTTGTTTGCTTACAGAGAGGTTCCCCAGTAATCCACAGGTTTTTCACCCTTTGAGTTGCTGTATGGGCAAAGGGTGAGGGGACCTCTAGATTTAATTCAAGGTAAGTGTGAGTCTCACAAGGAGTCTTGTTGTGGCATATGTCCTGAACCTCAGGACAAAGCTCAGGGAACTCATGGGCCTGGCCCAGGAGAACCTGGAAGAAGCCCAACAACAGAAAAAGGTGTGGTATGTCAGGAATGCTCGAGCTAGAGAGTATGCTGTAGGGCAGCAGGTGATGGTTCTCATTCCTGTCAGACGCAACAAGTTGTAGGCAGCTTGGGAGGAACCATACAAGGTGGTAAGAAAGGTAAGTGATGTTAACTACATAGTGGAAGTGCTAGGCAGATGGCAGGGGCACAAATTGTACCACGTTAACATGATGAAACCTTACCATGATAGGGAAGCCCTTGTGCTCAGCATTTGCAGTGGATTGCAGGAGGAGTCTGTGGGAGATCTGGGGACTTATCTCCTCAGTGAGGCTCGGGCTGACACCTCGGTGGAAGGGGTAGCAATGTGCCAGCATCTATCTCCTACTCAGGTTCGAGAAATCCGAGCAGTGTTGCAGGAGTTTAGGGGCATGTTCACCAAGAATCCAGTGACCACCCAACTGGTCCAGCACCTGGTGGATATAGGACCCCAAAGGCCTATCAGGCAGGCCTCTTATAGGGTGCCCGAGAGAGTCAAACAGACTCTGAATTAAGAGGTACAAGAAATGTTGGAACTAGGGGTGATTCAAAAGTCCAACAGTCCCTGGGCCTCACCAGTGGTGTTGGTGCCAATGATGGATGGCAGCAACATGTTGTGTGTGGATTACAGGAAATTAAATAGTCACACAGAGGCAGATGTTTATCCCATGCCTAGGACAGATGAGGCCCTACAGCAGCTGGGTGGGGGGTAAGTATCTTACAACCACTGAGCTTACCAAGGGTTACTGGCAGGTGTCCTGGACTCCCAGTGCTAGAGAGCAGTCAGCCTTTGTGACTCCTTTTGGCATGTATGAGTTCATAGAGATGCCCTTTGGGATGAAGAATGGCCCAGCGACTTTCCAGAGGCTGGTAGATCATATCTTAGCAGGAGCAGGAGGGTTTGCCCTTGCTTACATGGATGATATTGCTATCTACAGTCATTCCTGGCAAGAGCACCTTCAGCATGTCAGGGAGGTGCTGGGCAGACTACAGAGGGCAGGCTTGACCATTAAGCTGAGCAAATGTCAGGTGGGTATGGCAGAGGTCTCCTACCTAGGATATAGAATGGGGAGTGGTAAGATAAGGCCAGAACCTGAAAAAGTGGAAGCCATTCAGGCATGGCCTGCACCTGTTACAAAAAAGCAGGTGAGGGCATTCTTGGGGACAGCAGGGTACTACAGAAAGTTCATCCCCAGTTATAGTACCATAGCTGCTCCCCTCACAGACCTGACAAGGAAGAACAGGCCAGATAAGGTAGTGTGGACCCCAGCATGTGAGCAGGCATTTCAGAAGCTTAAGGAATCTTTGGGAGGACCCCCTGTGTTAGCCAGTCCAGGCTACAGCAAATAATTTGTTTTGCAGGTGGATGCTTCAAACTATGGGGTGGAGGCTGTACTTAGCCAGATTTCTTCAGAGGAAGAAGAGTACCCAGTGGTTTATTTCAGTCATAGGCTCCAACCCAGGGAGGAATGCTATGCAGTGGTAGAAAAGGAATGACTAGCCATAGTGTGGGCACTACAAAAACTTCAGCCTTATCTGTATGGAAAAAAATTCATTGTGATGACAGCTCACAACCCTCTAACATGGTTAAACAGAGCCTGTCAGCAAAATGCCAAGTTTCTAAGATGGAGTCTGGGGTTGCAAGCATATATGTCAGTGCAGCACCGGGGTTGCAAGCATATATGTCAGTGCAGCACTGGAGTGGGAGTATAAATGCCAATGCAGATGGGCTCTCAAGACATGGAATGGGGTGAGGTACACCCAGATAGACCTAACACTCTCAAGCGATGTTTCTCAGGGGCACTTGAAAAACTTGCTTGAGTTCCCCGGGGGGGGGGGGGTGACGATTGGGGAGAGATGGGCGAATAGAATTTGATATAGAATTTTATCATTTGTATAAATACATGTAAAATACAGGCTTGTGTTTTTAAATGTAGAAAAACACTGTAAAATGTGAACTTCAAGATTGTTGCAACATTGCCATCTGCTGTAAGGAAAACCAAGCCAAGCATTTCAAATGTCTTTGAAAGTACAATTATTTAAAAAATGGTGCCAGAGTGGCTAGCTGAACACATTCTTCCTATTGTCTTAACTTAAGGAATAATTGTTAGAGTGTACATATGGATGGTGCTTTATTGCTTTGGTTTCTGCTAGAGTGTATATGTGAAATGCCTTTTATTGTTGTATTCTCCTGTGCAGGTGTTAGCTTGCTAAATAATGTAAATGGAGTTTCTATTAGCCTGGGAACTCAGAGCAAGTTTCAAAAATGATGTAATCTGGGGAGGACCCAGAGACATGTTTGTTAATGATGTTTTATAAACTATTTCTCACAAGAGACAGAGCATTTTGATCTTGATATCCAACTTACCACCACTCTGCTTATGCTCACATGTACGTTTTTATCACTGTGATTTCTTGTAGAAACCGTTAAAGCTAGTAAAGATTAATCAGGTATTTTTGTTTGAAATCAGACCTGTCCTACTGTATTATTTTAAGTTTCTGTGTGATCTGCGAACTCTTGGATATCTCTGTGGTGTAGTAGTGTTGTCTTGTGTTTCAATTATTTATTATTAAATATTTTTAAAACCTTCTACCTGTGGCTGGTTTACGTACAGATAAATTATGCTTTAAAGTACATTATATATTCATAGAGTTTACTATCTAAGCCCTTCCAAGAAGCCTTAGACCGAATAGTCACATTACCATTGGATATTAATATTGCACAGTAATAACTGGACACCCTTTTAAAAGCCTTTTAGCAGCTGATATTATTAACTGCGTAGTGGCAGTAATTACTACTGTATAGTCTGGGTAGAGAGGTACAGTTGGAGAATCTGTGTCAGCCTTTCCCAGGAGTGTCTGTGAAGTTGTATAAATACTTATCTCAAAGTGTGTGTGTGCTGTGTCAACTACCTGGCAGGGACACGAAGCACTGGTTGGACAGAAAGGGTACTGGAGGTTTTAACTTGCCCAGTTAGGCTGAGACCTGGACCCTATAGCTGTGCCAGTGGGGAGTCGTATTAGGGACCTGGTGTGCAAGGTAGCAACCAGCCCCAGACTGACTGTGATCTCTGTGTGCACTTAAGGGAAATTGTACTTTATTGTGTGTATTCCTCTTCTAGGAGACAACCTCCCTGGTGCTAGTGGTGATGATTGAGGCTCTTTGATTGCTGGGCCAGGGCATGGTCGTCACAGGGTGTTTAACAGCTTGGCAACCTATGATTCCAGTGACTGCTTGCCAAGTAAATCCTATGTTCCTAAACAGCTGATTAGCTGCCCACAAACTTGAATGCCTGTGTTAAACTGCCAAAATATTCATTTTAGCCTATACAGCTGTAATTTATCCACTTCACAGATTCTTCCCTTAAGTATCCCAAGTCTGTACTGCTATTAATATCAATTTCAAACCGAAGCAAATCTTTTTCAGCTTAATGTGTTCAACTGCTTTAAAATTACATAACACAAATCTCTGAACTATACAAATGAAATCCAACAATCTCCCAATACCCCATTCCTCAAGTATCACATTGATTAACAGGATCACAAAAACATTACATACAGTACCGACAGTTTTGAGTTCAGCTGCTCTTTATAAGTAACATCCACCTTCCTGCATGTGAACTAGACATACAGATATTTTCAGATCCCCACGAATGCTTCCAACTGGTAGAGCAGTATATAATCCTGTGCTGTTTCCAAATTTTGCAAATTGTAAAGTACATCAACCAAATCAAAGATAATTAATGAACAGGTTCTATGTTCAGAGTCAGTATGAAAAGTAAGAGGTTTTCAACAATTGCTAACAAAAGGATATTGACAAATTGGATATATATCAGAAAAGTAGAATTGGGTAAACAAAACAATAAAAATTGCCAGTCTCACTTGTGTGCCTGCTAATTTTTTGAGGCAAAAGACTTGCATATCTAATTCTTTATCAGCAGGTATGAAACAATATGCAATCTGTCATGCTAGCTTTGAATAACGACACTAAACTAAGTATGGCAAACTTTCATAAATGCTTCACTTGTTAACCAGTAAATACCCAAGACACTCAACATTAATGTTTACTTTGACCAACACTGTTCACATTAAATTCTAACTCCAGATTTTGTTGCACTTATATAACACTCTACAGTAAACAGCAGCCTGCAAGCACTGTCACACGAGATGAGAAAAGCTTTAAACATAAACAAGGCGCAATATTAAGCAACAATGATCAATAAAATATAAACATTAGAATGTTTTGCTATCAATTTTAGATAAAAAGGTATGGTAACAGTTTGTAAAACATGTTAGTGCAAGTCCTGGAGTAGAGTAAAGTTTAGAGACTGAATGAGCAAAAATGTGGACTTAGATATACCACGTTCAAGACAGATGTCTCTCCAAGTATTCCCTTTTCTCTGCAGTACAGTGATCTTACAGATGGTATATACTAGTTTGAGGGGGTGAGGTATTTGCTACCTCCATATCACTTTAAATGAGAATAGTGATGGTTGATATTCCCTGTTAGACTGCATTTTCACAGTTATTTATTTTCATTATTCCAGGGCTTTCACTTACAAGCCTCAGGCTTACTAGGGAGATGCAATTACAGTAATGTACATTACATAAACCACAGCCATAAAACATAATGACCTAACAAACAACAGGTAATGTAGCTCAGTTTTATTTCATATAGCCTCTTTACTACTGAATACACATATGCAGACATTACAGCTCTTCTCCTACATGCAAGTGGCCCGTTCATTATGTCAAGGGTGTGAGACAGGCCGCCTGCAACAAGGAAGAATCCTATGTTCCATTCATTATGTCAAGGGTGTGAGACAGGCCGCCTGCAACAAGGAAGAATCCTATGTTCCATTCATTATGTCAAGGGTGTGAGCAACAAGGAAGAATCCTATGTTCCATTCATTATGTCAAGGGTGTGAGACAGGCCACCTACAACAAGGAAGAATCCTATGACCCAGTCATTATGTCAAGGGTGTGAGACAGGCCGCCTGCAACAAGGAAAAATCCTATGTACCATTCATTATGTCAAAGGTGTGAAACAGGCCGCCTGCAACAAGGAAGAATCCTATGTTCCATTCATTATGTCAAG
This sequence comes from Protopterus annectens, assembly GCF_019279795.1. Lineage (NCBI taxonomy): Eukaryota > Metazoa > Chordata > Ceratodontiformes > Protopteridae > Protopterus > Protopterus annectens. The sequence goes on along the minus strand of NC_056731.1, from coordinate 1,881,917,123 downwards.
GGTGTGAGACAGGCCACCTACAATAACGAAGAATCCTATGACTCAGTCATTATGTCAAGGGTGAGAGACAGGCTGCCTACAACAAGGAAGAATCCTATGACCCATTCATTATGTCAAGGGTGTGAGACAGGCCACCTGCAACAAGGAAGAATCCTATGTTCCATTCATTATGTCAAGGGTGTGAGACAGGCCACCTGCAACAAAGAAGAATCCTATGTTCCATTCATGATGTCAAGTGTGTGAGACAGGCCGCCTGCAACAAGGAAGAATCTTATGATCCATTCATTATGTCAAGGGTGTGAGACAGGCCGCCTGCAACAAGGAAGAATCCTATGTTCCATTCATTATGTCAAGGGTGTGAGACAGGCCACCTACAACAAGGAAGAATCCTATGACCCAGTCATTATGTCAAGGGTGTGAGACAGGCTGCCTACAACAAGAAAGAATCCTATGACCCATTCATTATGTCTAAGGTGAGACACAGGCCACCTACAACAAGGCAAGAAACCTGAGATCCATTCATTTTGTCAAGGGTGAGAGACAGGCAGGTTATAGCTAGGAGAGAATCCTGTTACTCATTAAATATGTCAAGCCGACAATTAGGCAAGAATCTTGTGGCCCATTCATTATGCAAGGGTGAGAGACAGGCAGCCTGCAGCTAGGAGAGAATTCTGTGACCCATTCATTACATAAAGGGTGAGAGACGGGCAGCCTACAATTAGGCGAGAATTCTGTGGCCCATTCATTATGTCAAGGGTAACAGAAAGGTGGCCTACAACAAGGCAAGAATCCTGTGGCCCATTCATTATGTCAAGGGTTAGAGACAAGCAGGCGAGAATCCTGTGACCCATTCATTATGCCAAGGGTGAGAGACTGGCAGCCTACAGCTAGGAGAAACTTCTGGGACCCATTTATTATGTCAAAAGCAAATGATAAAAATCACATGAACCATGACATAATCCTTTATTGTAAAGTAAAATAAAACAAAATAAAATCTTCATCTCCTTAAAAACACAACTAAAACTTTCACCCTAAGGCTTCATTAGGCAGATGTCAATTTTAACTCACTTATTAAATTTAAAGGGAGGTGATGAGGTCATGTGACTCAATGCACCTGTTTGCTTAACTCACGTAGTATGGGTTTTTAAATTCACCACCCCATTTAATCCGGGTGATGTGTGTGCTCTTGGCCTCAAAATTCATTACAATTCCTCCATTTCAGTAGTGTGAACAATGTCACAGTACTTAGTGCACCAGTAATGATGCATCTTTTAATGTTGAACAGGTGATTTCCAATTCTTTCTCCGAGCTTCCTATTTGTCATGCCCACATAATAAGCTGGTCATTGAAGCACTAAGTGAGTTAACATTGACATCTAAATGTCAAAATAAAACAAAATATCGAGCCGTACAGCAATGGACACAAATTTTATTAAAATAGAGAGTGAGCACTTTTGCGATATTACACCACTTCTTCAGACTACAGAAATGCCACACTCGTATTTAAGCTACTACAGCCCATCAAGTCAGCAGCTTACTCCAATTAACACTCTTTAAGAGACATGTATACACCTTCTGTCAGACTGTCATAACACTCATACAACAGTACTAAAAAACATACATAAACATAATATTTAAAAAATGTATAAAATATAAATATCAACAGTCAGTTTCAATGTGGTAATTTGCGTGCATGTAAAAAAGGCTTCAAAGTCACAGCATCATTAATACAAGGGGGTCTATATGCTTTAAAGTGAATAATCCATTTCTGCTCTGCTGTCTCAGTTTTATTTTTAAGGTTACCACCCCTGATGCTTTCTAATAAAATCTCTAAGACAAAAAATTTAAATGCATGTTGCAGACCCTCAGCCATCACATGTTTCGCTAGAGCATTACTCTCTTTGGAATTCCTTATGTCCCTTAACTGTTTCATAATATGCTCCCTCAGTGAACGATTAGTCTTCCCAATATAGAAGACTGTGCAGTAACTACAGTAACGTAAGTATATTACAATCGGCATAGAAGGCACATTCAATAGACACTCCTATACCCGTTTCAGTATGGTTACAACTGGTGTGAATATATTTGTGTGCTCCACAACTTCTGCACGGATAGGTGCCGTGCCTCTGTGAGTCAAGTATAGGCTTATGGCCTGAAGATTTATAGCACAGCTGTCTTTTAAGAGACATATTGTTCTTAAAAGAAAAATAGGGTATATCACCTACAATTCCCTTAAGCTCATCAGAGGTCTGTAATATATGCCAATGCTTAATTATCTGACAGTAAGTATTAACATCAGTGGACAATGTTACTGAAACCATGATCCTGTTATCCAAACAGGCAGGAAGATCACTACAAGCAGCATAAATGTTACCTGAAAAATAAGGTTTACCTTTAGTGTCTCTCTGTCTGACAGACACTGTCGAACACAAGCATCTATCTCCTTCTCAGAATAACCTCTGGCCAAAAAAAATCATCTTTTAAAGTCCCTAAGGCCGACATTAAGTGTTCATCATCATTACATAATCTCATCATCCTCAAGGTCTATCCTCTAACAACACTTCTGGGCATATGTCTCAGGTGCATACTGTTTTTATGTAGGACATTATTCTTCCTACTATGTTTCCTAAACAGGCCAGTTTTAAGTGACCCTAAGTCAAACCTACAAATACTCACATCTAGATAGCATATCTCATCCTCTGAATGCTAACATGTAAACTTTAAAAAAGAAGTAGTAGTATGCAAGTATCTAACAAAATCATTCAAAAGTTCATTAGAACCACGCCATTAAAGAAAAATATCATCCACAAAGCGGATATACCAAATGATTTGTCCCAAGTGACCATTGTTATTCAAAACATACACCACTTCCCAATGTGCCAAAGCCAAGTTGGTGTAGCTATTGGCACATGCTTCAACATCAGAAGCAGTAATTATAGCTGTAAATACAGCCTCCTTAGTAAATCCAGCACCTTTTTCCTTCAAGCGGCCATTTCCAATAAAAATGTCAGCATTCAGAGGATGAGATATGCTATCTAGATGTGAGTATTAGTAGGTCTGACTTAGGGTCAATTAAAACCGGCCTGTTTAGGAAACCTAGTAGGATGAATAATCTCCTACATAAAACAGTATGCACCTTACACAAGTGCCCAGAAATGTTATTAGAGGACAGACCTTGAGGATGATGAAATTGTATAATGATGATGAACACTTAATGTCAGCCTTAGGAACTTTAAAAGCTGATTTTTTTTGGCCAGAGGTTATTCTGAGAAGGAGATAGATGCTTGTGTTCAACAGTGTCTGTCAGGGCACATTTATGCTGCTTGTAGTGATCTTCCTTTCGTATTTGGTAACAGGATCAGGGTTCCACTAACATTTTCCAGTGATGTTAATACTGTCAGAGAATTAAGAACAATTGGCATACATTACAGGCCTCTGATGAACGTAAGGGAATAGCAGGTGATAGACCCTATTTCTTTTAAGAACAATATGTCTCTTAAAAGACAGCTGTGCTATAAATCTTCAGGCCATAAGCCTATACTTGACTCACAGAGGCACGGCACCTATCCTTGCAGAAGTTGTGGAGCACACAAATATATTCACACAGGTTGTAACTATACTCATACAGGTACAGGAGTGTCTACTGAATGTAACTTCTATGCCAACTGTAAACGAGAAATGTAATATACTTAAGTTACTGTAGTTACTGCCCAGTCTTTTATATTGGGAAGACTAATCGTTCACTGAGGGAGCGTATTACGGAACATTTAAGGGACATAAGGAATTCCAAAGAGAGTAATGCTCTAGCGAAACATGTGATGGCCGAGAGTCTGCGATATACATTTAAATTTTTTGTCTTAGAGATTTTATAAGAAAGCATCAGGGGTGGTGACCTTAAAAATAAAACTGAGGCAGCAGAACAGAAATGGATTATTCATTTTCAAGTGTATAGACCGTCTGGTATTAATGATGCTGTGACTTTGAAGCCTTTTTCACATGTATGCAAATTACCACATTAAAACTTACTGTTGATATTTATATTTTATACATTTTTTTAAATATTATGTTTATATATGTTTTTTAGTACTTTTGTATGAGTGTTATGACAGTCTGACAGAAGGTGTATACATGTCTCTTTAAGAAAGTTAATTGGAGTAAGCTGCTGACTTGATGGGTTGTAGTAGCTTAAATATGAGTGCATTAGGCATTTCTGTAGTCCAAAGAAACAGTGTAATATCGCAAAAGCACTCACTCTCTATTTTAATAAAATTTGTGTTCTGTGCTGTACGGCTCGATATTTTGTTTTATTTTGACATTTGGATTTTTACTGATATCAAGCCTTTGTCCACAATATTTCTTCTTGTGAACATTGACTTCTGCCTGATGAAGCCCTAGGTCTTAAGTTTTACTTGCGTTTTTAAGGGCTTGAAGATTTTCATTATATTTTATTTTACAATATCGGGTTATCTTGTGGTTCTTGTGTGTTTTTTATGATTTGCTTTTTTACTGAACTTAAAACAACCAGATTTATCGTTGATTACTGTTTTTCTCCTTGGTCATTATGTCAAAGGTGAGAGACAGGCAGCCTACAACAAGGCAAGACTCCTGTGTTCCCTCTTATTATGTCAAGGGTGAGAGAGATGCACCGTACAATTATGTGAGAATCCTGTGGCCCAGTCACTGTATCAAGGTGAGAGACAAGCAGCCTATACCTAGGTGAAAATCCTGTGGCCCATTCAGTATGTCAAGGGTGAGAGACATGTAGCCTACAATTCTGCGAGAATCTTGAGGTCCATACATAATGTCAAGAGGGATAGAAAGGCAGCCTACAGCTAGGCGAAATCCTATGGCCAATTCATTGTCAAGGGTGAGAGACAAGCAGTCTACAACTAGGCGAAAATCCTGTGGCCCATTTTATGTCTAGGGTGAGAGATGCGCAGCCTACAACTAGGTGGGAATCTTGTGGCCTCTTCATTAAGTCAAGGGTGAAACGCAGGTAGCCTACAACTAGGCAAGAATCTGCTGTCCCATTTATTATATCATGGATGAGAGACAGCAGTCTGCAACTAGGTGAGAATCTAGTGGCCCATTCATCAAGTAAAAGGCAAGAGACAAGAAGTCTGCAACTAAGCAAGAATCCTGTGTCCCATTCATTACATCAGCGGTAAGAGACAGGCAGCCGACAATAAGGCAAGAATCCCGTGGCTTATTTATTACATCAAGGGTGAGAGACAAGGAATGCTACAAGGTGAGATTCCAATGGCCTATTCATATTGTCAAGGGTGACAGGCAGCCTATGCTATTGCCCATTCATTATCTCAAGGGTGAGAGACATGCACCCTACAAGAGGCTGAGAAGTCTGTGGCACGCAGCCTACAACTAGGTGAGAACCGTGTGACCCATTCATTATGTCAATGGAGTGAGACAGGCAGTCTACACATAGGTGAAAATCCTGTAGCATTTTCATTACGTAAAGGGTGAGAGACATGCAGCCTACAACTATTAGAGAATCTTGTATTTTGTTTATTAAGTCAAGGGTGAGAAATAAGCACTATATAATTATGCAGAAAAACTGCGGCCCACTCATTATATTAAGGGAAAGAGACATGCAGCCTACAACTAGGACAGAATCTTGTATCCTATTTATTAACTCAAGGGTGAGAGACAGGCAGTCCATAACTAGGCAAAAATCCTGTGGCCCATTCATTATGTCAAGGGTGAGAGACATGCTGTCTACAACTAGGCAAAAATCCAGTGGCCTATTCATTAAGTCAAGGGCTAGAGACAGGCAGCCAACAACCAGGAGAGAATCCTATGTCCCACTTATCATGACAAAAGCAAAATTATAAAAAAAACACACTAGAACCAGAGCATACTTTACTGTAAAGTAAAACAAAACGTTCTCCCTAGGGCTTCATCAGGCAGATGTCTATGTTAACTCATTTACTGAATTTAAAGAGAGAGGATGAGGTCATATGACTCAATGCACCTGTTTGCTAAACTCACGTAGTATGGGTTTTAAAGTCACCACCACATTTAATTCAGGTGGGATGTGTGCTCTTAGCCTCAAACTCCACTTTAATTCCTCCATTTCAGTAGTATGAACAATGTCACCACCTGGTAATGTCTGAAACACAGTACTTAAAATCATAAATTTAAAAGTGTAGGTTTCACCAGTTTCAAGCATGTCTTTATGAAAGAGTGCACTAGTAACGATGCATCTTGAAAGGGGATTTCCATTTTTTTCTTTGAGCTTCCTATTTGTCATGCCCACATAATAAACTGGACACTGAAAAAAGAAGTTATGTACTTACCATAACGTTCCATCTGTGTTGTACTTTTCATAACGTTTCATCTGTGTTGTACTTACCAAAACATTCCATCTGTGTTGTCAATCTTCATTCATCTTTAACAGATGGGTTCGGTTCTGATATAAGAACCAACAGGGCCTTTTCTACAGCTTGCACCAGCCAAAAACTCTCGAGTTTCACCTATACCCAGAATCCCTCCCTCTCAATTACCTCACACTAAGTTTGAAGAAAATATAGAAACAAGTAATCCTGTATACATTTACATATCTATATATATCTCTATATCTATATATGTATACCTATATATCTCTCTCATGAGAAAAGGAGAGCTGGATCGAAGCCTTACCTACTGGTAGTGGGTAACATAACAGTCAGATTGAGTAAGATCCACTCCGCCAAAAACCTTTGAGGTCAGGGGAGGGGGGGTAACTCAAGGATGAATGAAGAGAGAGACAACACAGATGGAACATTATGGTAAGTACATAACTACTTTATTAGACGTTGCCCATCTTCATTTCATCCTTGACAGATGGGACATAGTCCCCAGCTACTCTAAAAAACTTAGGTGGACTCATGGAGGGATATTTCTGAGTACCATCAAGCCAAAGGATGATCTTCCCCTAGATACCAAGTCCAGTTTATAATGAGTAATAAAGGTACAGTATGGGGGAAGGTCAAGTAGCTGCTGCACATATATCATCCATAGAGGCTGTAGATAGAAAGACAGCTGAACTAGATATAGAACTAGTAGTGTGTGCTTTAACTGGTCCAAGAAAGTTCAGTTTATTCTTGTTATATATAAAGGTAATGCAATCTTTTAGCCCCTTCGACAGAGTAATCTTAGTGACTGCCTTGCCCAACTTCTTACTGGAAAATGAAACAAACAGTTGACTTGACTGCCTTATGTCTTTTGTTCTGTGAAGATAAAAACATAAATGTCTATGGACATCTAGTAAATAAAGGGCGTATTCTCCTTTGTTAGAATAATTTGGTAAAACGACCAGAAAATTAATTGTCTGGTTAATATTAGTCTCTGATACTACCTTGGGAAGAAAACAGGGGTTCTTTCTCAAAGACACTCTATCGTTATGGAATACTAGGTAAGGACGATCAGATGATAAGGCCTGAATTTCCAAAATTCTCCTGGCAGAAGTGATGGCTACCAAAAGGAGCGTCTTCCAAGACAAAAAAATCAAGTCACATTCTGCAGATGGTTTGAAGTGAAGATGAATCACTGTTCGAAGAAGTAAATTCAAATCCCAAGGAGGAATCGGATCTTTGAACGGGGGTTTTATAAGCGTGATGCTGAGGATCGATTTGCAAAGTCTGTGGAAGGCCAGGGAACTATGAAAATTAGAGATAGCAGCTAACTGTAGCTTTATGGTGGAAGAGGAAGCTCCAGTATTAAAGAGAGAGGCTAAAAAATCCAGAACATGTTCTATGGAAGCAGAAAAGGGATCAATTTGTTTTTCAATGGCCCAAATAGAAAATCTCTTCCACTTACTGGTGTACAATTTTTGAGTGGAAGGTTTGTAAGCTGATAGAAGGGTGTGGCATACTGGAGAAGAAATAGTGGGGTGCCTGAAAATTGATGGAACTGGAGGAACCACGCATTCAGCTTGAGGTTTGGATGAACAAGACCGTCTGGATGGGACAGGAGATCTGGCACTGGGTCCAGAATCAAGAGTTGTCAACTTAGATAAGGCCAAAGAAAGGGGAAGCAAATTGTCAAGGCAAAAAGGGAGCAATGAGGATCACTATGCTCTTCAACCGGAGTGTTTTCTGTAAGAATTTGGGAATTAGAGGTATCGGGTGAAAGGCATATAGGATACCGGAGGTCAATGGTGGAGGACAGCGTCTCTGGGCGGCTTTCCGAAAGGGGGAATCAGGGTGAAGTAATTGCTGCACTTGTTGTTTAGGAGAGATGTGAATATATCGCAGCAAGGTTGACCCCCATAGGTGGAATATAGTTTTTGCCACTTTTAGTTTGAGAGACCACTCGTGAGGCTGAAGGATGCATCTTCTCAGCTTGTCTGCCACCACAATGGAACTCTCCAGAATGTGCATTGCTATTAGAAAGCGGGTTGAAAGAGATCACCCACTGCTACACTCTGAGGGCTTCTCGACAAAGCAGGTAAGATTTCGTTTCTCCCCGTTTGTTGATATACCAAATTACTGACATATTGTCTGTTTGAATTGCAATGGTCACTTGAGGAAGAGCCATCTGAAATGCTTGCAACATGAGAAGCACCGCTCTTATCTCCAGGACAATGATGTGCAAGTTGGCCTCTACTGGGACCAAGTGCCTTGGACCTTCTTCCTAGAAAAAGCCTCCATCCCCAACCCATCTGGGAGACGTCCATGGTTACTATGGCTGTGGGTTCCAGAAATACAAACAGATGACCTTGAAGTACTTGGTTGGAATGTATCCACCATAGAAGATCCATTTTGCAACAGACGGTGATCAGGACATGATTTGACAATGGGTGATGAAGGATAGACCATTGGGAGGCTAGCAGCCATTGTAGAATTCTCATATGTAGCCTGGCTAGTGGCACCAAGGTTATAGAAGCTGCCATAGAACCTAGGGCTTGCAGGACTAAATGTGCTTGAACTTTCTTTCTGTGGAGTAACTGTTGTACCAGAGCCAAAGGTCTTTGATGTCATTATGGGGTTAGAGATGCTATCGATGTCTAAGTATTCAATATTACTCCTATGAATTCTAATGTCGACTGTGCTTGACAACAACTTTATTTACTTTGAGGGTGAGTATTACCGGCAAACCAGGGGTGTGGCCATGGGGGCAGCTTGTGCCCCCATGTTCGCAAACCTGGTTATGTCAGATTGGGAGACCCATCATGTCTTTCAGAGTAAATTTTACAAGCACATTCGACATTTTGTTTGTGTCTTTCGGCTTTTCCCGGTTAGGGGTCGCCACAGCGGAACTCCGGTCCACTAATGATTGGCAGTAGATTTTTACGTACTGGCTTGCCGGGCCTAATGCACAACCTTCAACGAAGGAATGCCCATTCGACATTACTCCAGGTTTTTGGATAACATTTTCTTATTGTGGGAAGGTCCCTATGAAATATCTGAAGAATTATGAATCACATCAACAATTCAACCACATTTTTACCATTTACCCACACGTATAACACTGGGGGCATAGCTTACCTGGACACATATATATCCAACACTAACTGTGGATTTAAGTCTAAGATATATATAGAAAGGAAACCTTCTCTAACAGTTACTTAGAATATACTAGTAATCACCCTAGAAAATTAATGAAGAATATTTTAAGAGGCAATGTATACGAGCTGCCCGGATGACCTCTCAACATTCTGACATGGTTAAGGAAATGGAGTTCATATGGTACCCTACATACATGTCAGATGATGTAAAGAGGTATGTCATTAGTGAATGCGGTAAAAAATATCCACCTATATTGGGGAAACCCTTATCTGAAACTATAACCAGAGAAATGGAAAATAATGAAACGAACTACCAAAGAGCATGTATTTTGGAATATTCACCATATGCTAGTAAATTAAAGCAGATAATGATTAGTAACTGGAATATTTTATTAGCAGACAATGATGTAAAGAATGTGGTGGGGTCAGTACCATCTTTTGTTTATAAAATGGGTAGTAATCTAAAAGGGAATTTGGAACATAATTGGGTTAGGACATTTCATGATAATAAACATACTAGAAAATGTGGACGTTGTAGGCAATGTTTTGCTATACTTGAGGATGAATGTGTTGTCCTAGAAAATGTGAACAAAACCAAAATCACATTCATGGAGGGGAATTGTAATTCTAAATATGTTGTATACATGGCTAAGCGCATGGCCTGTCCTTGTTACTACATTGGTAAAACAGCGAGAAGTCTTAAAAATAGGATATATGATCAGAAGGCTAGGGCCAATGCTTTATATATGCATTTGGAGGCGAAGGGGGATGGACATACATTTAAGTTTGCAATTCTTGAACAGATCAAATGGGTCCGAGAGGAGATAACAACAAGGTATTGTTGGGGTATAAGGAAACTAAGTGGCAACTTTTAATGGATGCTTTAAACACCCCTGGTCTTAACGACCATATAACAATTAAGCCCATCTTACAAATGCGAACATAGGTGGACTTTGCATTTGAATTTTTATAACTTAGTGGGATATATCACATTTTGGCATGGTGTGTTGTGAATGAATTTATTGTATAAGTGTATGTGCATCAATACTACATTCATTCGTCTGGGATTATATTATGTCTCAACATATTTAAATACCTTTATATTTATTATATACATTTTTTGTTTTTGTTTAAAATATTCATATGCTTTTAAATATTCATACAGTAGAATGTTCATAGATCAATACTGTATTTATATGTATTCATATGTTTTAACGGATGTGTTTGGTCCTTTAAAAGTAGGGCTTGTTTTTTAAAAGTCAAATTTTGGCGCCAAAAAAGCATATATATAAGTAGTAATTAATTAGTAGCAATTATTCTGATGGAAGTCCACGTTCCTGTGGATGAAAGCGCTAAATAGATTGTGCATTGAAAATAAAGAAGTTACAATCTTCAGTGAGGGTGCGACCTTTTATCAGTGGAGTCCGTTATGTTTTGGCGTTTTTTGTGTTTTGGACTTATTAGTTGTATCCATGCCAATTGTGTTTAATTCTAATGTTTGAGATTATTTATCTTATTTATTTTACATTTGTTTACCGGGGAAGTCAGACTGGGCAGGGCTGCCCATTTTCAGCATTGGCCCGGGGAGAAAAGCTCCACACAATATATCAGTATATAAAAAACACATGTAACAAATTGGAAAACAAACATTTAGAAAAGTAAACATTCAAAATTGTCAGACAACATCACATGAGTATTAGTTGTACAAAGTAAAAGTTCTGAGTGTGCTAGACATTGCTGTACATATCAACATTATGATAAATGATTACTACATACACAATACAATAACAGTGAGAAGAATAAGTTCAGAATAAGAAGACTTACTTCACATGCAATTAAAAAGAACTAACTGAGATGGAAGTTATAAAAGGACACTATAACAAATATAGTTATAGTACCAGGTAGACAGGAGATATAAAAATATAGTGGTCTTGGATAACCGATGATGGGGTTCAATGAGACTTTTCTAGATTTCCTGTGATTCCAGATGGCACAGATGTTGAGGGTGTAGTCCATGGCTATTATCAACTGATGCTTGGTCGAAGCGGTTATGAGCCAGTCGTCCAAGTACGGAAATATTTGGAATTCTTGCAGTCTCAAGTGAGCTGGTACTAACTGCCATGCATTTGGGGAACACCCAGGGGGCTGTGGTGAGTCCAAAGGGCAGTACTCTGAATTGGTAATGACTGGCTCCCAGCCAGAAATGGAGGAACCTTTTGGAGCACTTGTCAATTTTTATGTGGTAATACACACCTTGAAGGTTTATCAAGCACATCCAGTCATCTTTCTTCAGAAAGGGAAGGACAGACTATATCATGACCATCCAGAACTTTGTTTGCCGAACTGATTTGTTTAGCACACTGAGATCCAAAACTGGTCTCAGTCACCTGTCTTTTTTGGCACTAAAAATAATCTCGAGTAGATTATGGATCCTTCCTGGTCTGGCAGGACTTGTTGGATGACTCTTTTGTGCAGCAGTTTGTTTGATTTCTTGTACTGCTGAATCCCTCTGATTGGGTGGAACATTAGGGATCCACCCAAACAGAGGGAAGTTGAGAAAAGGAAATGGTATAGCCTCTGAATATGATCCGTTGCACCCAGGAATCTGTTACATCTAGCCAGGCATTTAGGTGCAAGGATAAGCGACTGCCTCCAGCGGAAGACAAATCGGGCCTCCATTCAGGAGCACTGAAAGGGCTTGCCTTGGAAGGAATCCCTGAAGACCTGTTTTTGCAGACCACCTCTGCCACAACGGCATCTTCCATTTTGGTTCACCATCTCACTGGGGGATCTCCCTCCACGTGTGTCCTGGAAAGGCCCTTAGGATTTTTGAATCACATTTTCCACCAATCCTCTAGTTCCTAGAAAAGGACCTTTGGGGTGGATAAATGTATGCCAACAGCAGAAAGGGTCTTACCATCCTTCTCACACCTGGATAAAGTCGCTTCTACCTTAGGGCCAAACAAGGAAGTTCCGTCAAAAGGAACACTGACAAAAGAAGACAGGCACATCCAGGAGTGTATCCTAATGGTTATGCCTGTACCCACCGCTCTAGACGTCCCTTTGACTATATGGGTGATCAGCCTCATAGATGAACTTGACAAAGACTCCGTGGTGGCTAACTGGGTAGCCACTCTGTCTTGCTCCCTCAGCTGCAGCTCCCGACAGAGTGTCTGACAGCTCCTTAATCAGATCCTGTTGGAGACTGGTGAAATGTGCCAGGAAATTCAAGAACCTTATGGTGAAGGGTGATGTAGCATAAACCTGCTTCCCAAATCTGTCCATAGCCTGGGACTTGCTGTTGGGTGGATGGACAGAGAGCTCTTTGTTAGTTCCTTTTTAGTGGCAGCTGCTGCGACCACAACATCAACTGCTAACCCTTTGGCCCAAAACTGTTTGTCCTCAAGTGCTGACAGCATTTTATCTGGCCTTCTGGGGATGGGCTAAATGGTGTATGGAACCTTCCAAGCCCACTGTGGAATCAATTGAATGAGTTCATCAGCAAGCATAGTCACCCAACATGTAGATGGGTTGGTACCAAAAGCCTGCAGGTACACAGATTCTTCAAAGGAAGGGTTTTTGGACTTCCAGCCATCCCTCTGCTTTAAAATTTCTAAGATGCCTCTAAATGAGACATCTTCTGGGGGTGACTGCGGAGACCCTTTGCCTTAACTGAAATTCCTATCTTCTGTGACTAATTCCTGGGGGGAATCCAAGTGCTTCCTCTTGCATTTTTTCTGAGGGACCTCCTCAGGGGGATAATCTAGGGAGGTATCAGAAGATGACAGTACCTGTGTCTGTGACACCTGAGGTTTCAGCACCCGCTGTCCCAGTGGAGAGGCTGGTGAAATAACCAATCTAGAGGGTGGGGCCTGTTCCAAGGGGGTAGGCAACGACTGTGCTTCTGCAAGAGAAAGGGCCCTCTGCATATCCTGAAAGGCCAGACCCCCTGAAGAGGGAAGGGAGCCCAGAACCAGGAGAGACTGCCTCGGAACCGGGGTCACCTTCCGCTCTGAACAACCAATCCTTGAGACCAAAGTCGGAGCCTAACTGACTCGAGCTGATGCCTCAAGGAACAGGGATGACTCTAAAAAACCTGGAGTCAAAACTGCTGCTCGGAACTGACAGGGCAGCCATGGCTCCGGGAGGGCTCCAGTTCCAAGATTACCGAAGAACTCTATGTAGCTACTGATTCCAAAGAAGTGAACAACTCCGGAACCAGTACAGTCAATGCTAGGAGACTTGGAACAGAGGACTCTAAGACCTCAGAGGAGGTTAGAGGAGAAGTAAGGGACCAGAAAGCCCTCTAGCCCATAAGATTTTATTCACCATCCTCTCCATGTCAAGCTCTGGGAGGCTTTTGGTGGACCGACGAAGTAGAGGGAGACTTGGACGTCTGCAAGAAAACCTCTGGTAATCCACCAGCAAAGAGTCAATTGAGGGGGAATAAGCCATTCTTGGCAAAGTTATAGGCATACTTTCAGGTATCGGAGCCTTCGACATGGAAGGGCTTGTACTGACAGAAAGAGCTGGAGTAGATGTCGGCACTGGAGTGTCAATAGCAGAGACCTGTGGTTCCAAGGAATCTATTGGATCCAACGGATTCAACTTCATAGATTTCGGAACCAATGGAGAGGTTGGAACTGAAAGACTTCTTTTCTTATGTTTTTCATGAGAAGATGATGATGATGATGGAGATGAAACATCCATTTTAGCTTTAGCACCAGATGATAAGGCTTTGCCAAAGGCAGACAGGAGAAGTCCTTTTAGTATGAGTTTGCTTTGCCTTTCCGCCAGAGCTCGGTGGCTGAAGGCATGACAGATGCTACAATCCTCTTGTAAGTGGAGAGGTCCTAGACAGTACACACACAAGGCATGATGATTCAAAGAAGGGATTTTATGGCCACACTTACAGCATTTTTTTGAAGCCAGAAGAGGCCTTACACATCAGCCATTATGCAAGAAAAAATGGAGAAAAGGAGAAAACTATCAGCGATGGTAGTAAGAAGTACACAAATGTCTACAGGGAGGGGAAATTTTACAGAAAAGAGAAAGAGAGAGAGAGAGAGAGAGGAACTATTAACAATGAAAATGGGTAATTACACAAAGTATAAAGGGGATAGAAGAATGCAAGATAATATAAAGGACACAGTAAATTTAGCAAGAAAAGTATCAGAAATTTTAAAGGAAGCAAAATAATTATTTACCTAACCCCAAAAATGCTCGGGAGTATCATCTAAAAGCTACTGTTTCAGAAAGAGGCAAATGAGACCTGAGGTAATTGAGAGAGAGGGATTCTAGGTATAGGTGAAACTCGAGAGTTTTTGGCTGGCGTGAGCTATAGTAATGCTGAGTCAGTTCCGAACCCATCTGTCAAGGATGAAATGAAGACAGACAACATCAGCATTTTTAAGAACTTGAAGATTTTATTTTGGTTTTATTTTACTTTACACTAAGGATTGTCTCATGGTTCCAGTGTGTTTTTTTATCATTTCCTTTTTACTGAACTTGAAACAACCAGATTTATCATCAAGTACTGTTTTTCTCCTTGTTCATTCAGTCAAAGGTGGGAGACAGGCAGCCTACAACAAGGCGAGACTCCTATCGCCCATTTATTATGTCAAGAGTGACAGGCAGTACAACAAGCTTAGAATTCTGTGGCCCACTCAATATGTCAAGGGTGAGAGACAGGCAGCCAATAAATAGGCAAGAATCCTGTAGGCCATTCATTATGTCAAGAGTGAGAGACATCCAGCCTACAACTATGTGAAAATCCTGTGGCCCATTCACTATATCTAGGGTGGGAGACATGCAGCCTACAGGTAGGTGAGAATCTAGTGGCCTATTCATTAAATCAAGGGAGAGACCTAGGCAGCCTACACCTAGGCGAGAATCCTCTGGCCCATTCATTATATCATGGGTGAAAGACAGGCAGTCTGCAACTAGGCGAGAATTATGTGGCCCATTCATTATGTCAATGGCAAGAGACAGGCAGTCTGCAACTAAACAAGAATCCTGTGGCCCATTCATTATGTCAGGGGTGAGAGACAGGCAGCCCACAACAAAGCAAGAATCCTGTGGCCCATTCCTTACATCAAGAGTGAGAGACATGCAGCCTACAACAAGGTGAGATTCCAATGGCCTATTCATAATGTCAAGGGTGACAGATAGGCAGCCTACAGCTAGCTTAAATGCCTGTGGCCCATTCATTATGTCAAGGGTGAGAGACGGTCGGCCTACAACTAAGCGAGAGTCCTGTGTCCCATTCATTATGTCAAGGGTTAGAGACAGACAACCTACAACTGTGACGGAATCCTTGGACCCATTCATTATGTCAAGGGTGACAGACAGACAGCCTACAACTAGGCAAGAATCCTATGGCTCATTAATTATATCAGGGGTGAGAGGCAGGTAGCCTACAACAAGGAGAGAATCCTATGACCCATTCATTATGTCAAAAGCAAATGATAAACAACACAAGATAATCCTTTATTGTAAAGTAAAATAAAACAAAATAAAGTCTTCAAGTCCTTCAAAACACAAGTAAACCTTTCACCCTAGGGCTTCATCAGCCAGATGTCATTGTTAACTCACTTGAATTTAAAGGAAAGTGATGAGATCATGTGACTCAATGCACCCGTTTGCTTAATTCACGTAGTATGGGTTTTAAAGTCACCCCTCCCTTTAATCCGAGTGATATGCATGCTGTTAGCCTCAAAATCCACTTTAATTCCTCCATTTCAGTAGTGTGAACAATGTCACAGTACTTAAAATCATAAATTTAAAAGTGTGGGTTTGACCAGTTTCAAACATGTTCTTGTAAAGAAGTGCACTAGTAAGTAACAATGCACCTTTTAATGTCAAAATGAGATTTCAAAGACTTCTCTGAGCTTCCTATTTGTCATGCCCACATAATAAGCTGGACACTGAAACAGTAAGTGAGTTAAAATTGACATCTGCCTGATGAAGCCCTAGGGCAAAAGTTTTACTTGCATTTTTAAGGACTTGAAGATTTTACTTTACAATAAAGGATTATCTCGTGGTTCAGGTGCGTTTTTTATCATTTGCTTTTTACTGAACTTGAAACAACTGGACTTATCGTCTTTTACTGTTTTCTCCTTGGTCAGTATGTCAAGGGAAGGCAGTCTACAACAAGGCAAGAATCTTGTGGCCCATTTATTATGTCAAGGGTGAAAGACAGGCAGTACAACAAGCTGAGAATCCTGTGGCCCATTCATTGTGTCAAGGGCGAGAGTCGGGCAGCTTACAACTTGGTGAGAATCCTGTGGCCCAT
The DNA here is from genome assembly GCF_019279795.1 of Protopterus annectens. Lineage (NCBI taxonomy): Eukaryota > Metazoa > Chordata > Ceratodontiformes > Protopteridae > Protopterus > Protopterus annectens. The sequence goes on along the minus strand of NC_056731.1, from coordinate 1,881,900,325 downwards.
TCATTACATCAAGACTGAGAGACACGCAGCCTATAACAAGGTGAGAATCCTCTGGCCCATTCATTATGTCATGGGTGAGAGAGAGTCTGCAACTAGATGAGAATCCAGTGGCCCATTTTTTATGTGAAGGGCGAGAGACAAGCAGTCTGGAACTGGGTGGGAATCCTGTGGCCCATTCATTATGTCAGGGGTAACAGACAGGCAGTCTGCAAATAGGCGATAATCCTGTGGCCCATTCATTATGTCAAGGGAGAGAGACAGGAAGTCTATAAAACTAGACAAGAATCCTGTGGCCTATTCATCACAACAAGGGTGAGAGACAGGGAGCCTACAACAAGGTGAGATCCCAATGGCCTATTCATATTGTCAAGGGTGACAGGCAGCCTATCCTCTGGCCCATTTATTATGTCCAGAGTGAGAGACAGGTGGACTGCAAGTAGGCGAGAATCCTATGGCCCATTCATGACATCAAGAGTGAGAATCAGGCAACCTACAACAAGGTGAGAATCCTGTGGCCCACTCATTATGTCAAGGGTGAGAGACAGGCAGCCTACAAATAGGCGAGAATCTTGTAGCCCATTCATTATGTCAAGGGCGAGAGACAGGTAGTCTGTAAAACTCCAACTATAATACTTCAAGTCAAATTGCCGAACCCACAGGGATCGGTCCTGGGTCCTCTCCTGTTTGGTATCTACTTCTCGTAAGTCCAGTCTAACACGAAGTGACTCTGGCTGACAAATTTCGCAGAGGATTGCAAGTTGGGAGGCATTATTAACTCCCCAAACGATGTTGACATCCTACAGAAAGACTTCACTGAGACCAACGACTGGTGTCAGATCCATGGCCTTCAGCTCAATGCCAAAAAATGTGTCGTCATCCCCTTTGGGAAAAACTCAGTTCCCATGAGCTACCACATCAATGGTAGTCCACAGAACACGGAAGGCGTTATAAGAGATCTGGGAACAGCAACTTCTCTTTTGACCACCACACTGCCACTGTGGTCAGAAAGTCCTTCTATGTGGCACATCGCATTACTAAGGGTTTTGCATCCAGGAAGAAAGAGGTCATTGTCTTCCTCTACTCTTCCCTCATTAGGCCAATCATCGAGTACAATGCCCCATTTGGCATGTACTACACACTTGCAACAACTGGAGAGGCCGCAAAAGTACTTCACAAAGAGGATCCTAGGCCTTAAACACTTGTCCTATATGGACAGACTCAAAAAAACTCCAATTATTCTGTCTCATATTGCCTACTTAGAGGTGATCTTTGCTTGACTTATAAAGCCATGTCTGACCCAGCGCGATCTCTGTTTGACTTATAAAGCCATGTCTGACCCAGCTCTGTTAAAAATGCTATATCTAAATAAATCCCACTCCCTCTGTACCACATGCTCTAGAGACCTCAACCTCATTACCACAATCAACAGAACGTGCTCGAGGGACAGGTACATAACCCAGTGACTGCCCATGCTACAGAATAGACTTCCCATACATGTCAAACAGAGCACCTCACTGGCCCTCTTCAAGAGAAATCTTGATGAGTGGATGGGAAATAGAAAATTCACCCCGGGGATCACTCCAGTGGCTCTACTCGACAGAGGCACTGGAAATTAAGGTTGGTTGGCACTTTGCCAGGATAAGCCTATCGGCTAGGCTTGTAAAGGCTCCAGGGCCATTAGCCTAGTACACACCTATGAACTAGATGAGAATCCTGTGGCTCATTCATCACAACAAGGGGAGAGACAGGGAGCCTACAACAAGATGAGATTCCAATGGCCTATTCATATTGTCAAGGGTGACAGATAGGCACCATATCCTCTGGCCCATTCATTATGTCCGGCGTGAGAAACAGGCAGCCTGCAACTAGGCGAGAATCCTGTGGCCCATTCATTATGTCAAGGGTGAGAGACAGGCAGCCTATGCTACGGTGCATTCATTATGTCAAGAGTGAGAGACAGGCAGCCTACAACTAGGCAAGAATCCTGTGGCCCATTCATTATGTCAAGGGTAAGAGACAGGCAGCCTACAACAAGGTGAGAATCCTGTGGCCCGTTCATTATGTCAAAGGTGAGAGACATGCACCCTTCAACAAGGTGAGAGTCCTGTGGTCCATTCATTATGTCAAGGGTGAGATGCAGCCTACGAGAAGTTGAGAATCTTATGGCCCATTCATTACATCAAGGGTGAGAGACATGCACCCTACAACAAGGTGAGAATCCCGTGGCCCACAGATTATGTCAAAGGTGAGAGACACACAGCCTTCATTACATCAAGGGTGAGAGACATGCACCCTACAACAAGGTGAGAATCCCGTGGCCCATAGATTATGTCAAAGGTGACAGACACACAGCCTACAATTTGGCAAGTAGCCTGTGGCCCATTCATTATGTCCAGGGTAACAGACAGGTAGCCTATGCTATGGCCCATTCATTATGTCACGGGTGAGAGACAGGCAGCCTATAACAAGACGAGAATCCTATGGCCCAATCATTTCTGCCCAGGAAGGCAAATGAACACATTCATTCACATTCTGGTGAGAGGTAGGTGGTGGGGAGCAGACCAGCAGACAGCAGAAAAGTTAGAGAGCGCAAGACAAGAAAAAAAAAACAGAGATCCTATAGAGATATTTATGAAATTCTATGAAAACACTGCATAAAGCACGGGAATGGCAAAAGCAAGAAAACCTGAAACTGAATTATTTAAGGAATACTCACACATGCCGAGCTTAGACGAAGATGTGGTTCATTTTCAACAATAGCCAAGATGGGAGGGGATGAGATAAAAATCATGACGTATACTCAATCAGTGAGGAAGTCTCTGGGAACAGATGGTATCCCTGTGAAAGTTTGGAAGTTAAGTGACAAAGTGAAAAAGATTTGGAAGTTTTTGTTTATAGATATGGATAGTAAGATGCAAACAGTGAATATATTTTTAGTCCCTTTAGTTTTATATACAAATCAGGTATATATTTTTCAACCAGAAGAGAAGTTGTTGATGGTAGTTAATAAAGAGTTGAAGGAGTTTATCAGGGAGGGGAAAAAATGCAAGAGTTAAGTGGGGTGAATTGAATCTCCCCACAGAACAAGGTAGTTTAGGATTATCGGGATACTTTAGAGCTACACAACTAAGATTCATACGTCTAACTCAAGCAGAAGGTTATAAATCAAAGTGGAAAAAATAATGATGAAACTGGGATGGGGGGGTTCAAGAAATAAGGAAAGGGTAGAATTTTGTATGCAGTCCCATAAGGAGAACAAAAACAACCATACTGGATATTATATTTGTAAGGCAGCAGAAGGAAGGCAACACAGCAATCAAGAAAAGAGGTTTTACCGATGGAGTATTAAAATAGGCAACAGGGGTGTTGCAATTTACTGGAGAAAATTAGGAAAGAAACCAAGGAGCTGGGTGTAAATAACTAGGGAAAGAAAGGTTAGAGACTGACTGCTCCTTTCCTGGAAAGGTTAGTAACTTTCCTTTGCACTTGCTATAAACAGGTATCATATGAATTTATGAATGAAAAAGATATATAAATTGGTCTCAGAATAGAGAAAGGATGGTTATAAAGGGATGGTCTATAGACGATAAGCAAGTGAGCAGGTCATACAAATACTGAGGCACTAAGTTGTTTTAATGACCATCTCCGAGTAAAGGGAGGATGGAGTGAACGTAAAGGATTTTATGTACGAGGTTGACAAACAGTATGTCTGCATGCTATTTTATATGCAATTAGTCTGTTGTAGAGTGATATGACTGTGCTAATTTTTACACGACAGGAAGATAACGCTGCACATTTTACTCAGAGTTTGGAGGTCTTTGTGGGTTTTTATAGAGGTGCTGGTGAGCAGTGGTAAGGCAAATTCAAAATTAATTTATTGGACAGGAAATGGGAGATTTTGCAGCATTCAAAGAGGGTGGAGTTGAATTTTGACTTTAAGTTGGTGATCTGCAATAACAAATTTAAGCTAGGATTTAGGCAATTTGTTTAGCTTTTGTAGAGTGCCAATGAACATCACTTTCATCTTCGCATTTAGTGTAAATTGCTTGTGAAACAAACAGAGGTCGAGGAGGGTGTGTTCGAGACTTTGTAATATTATTTTGGGGTTGGTGGAATCATTGGAGAAGACTATGCAATCACCACCAAAGATAATGACATTTAGTTTTTAGTTTGGTTAGTAACAAATTTTAAATTTTTTTAATGTGTGTGTGTGTGTGTGTGTGTGTGTGTGTGTGTGTGTGTGTGTGTGTGTGTGCATGTATGAGTGTGCATGTGTGAGTGTGTGTGTGAAGAAAGGAGCTATTACATTTGATAGAAAACATTCGGTTTGAGAGTCAGCTGGAGAACCAGCCTATGGACGAGGTTCTAAAAAGAGTATATGACTAAGAAACACTTTATAGTTGACTGACACAAATGCTTTACACCAGTCAACACATGCAGCACCTGTACGGTGCTCTTTGTTTATGATAGTGAGTATCATATCAATAAGTGTGTGAAAGGCAGTTTGGTATACCATTGTTTTATGGAACTATTTTATTGTGAGGTCAGAGTGTTGCAGAAAAGTAGTAACCAGGCTGCATACAGCCGCTCTAGAAGTTTACCAAGATGAGGGAGGAGACAGGTCAGTAGTCAGATATTCTGGAAGGCTTCACATATCTGCAGATGGGAATCACTACCACTTTTTCCAGATATGTGGGTTGTACAAATGACAGGTTCAATAGGTGCATAATGTTGAGAGATACAACCAACATATTGTTTAAGCAACCAAAGAATGGTGCTATCCAAGACAGGAGAACCATAACTAGGTAATGATTGCTATGACATTTTTTTTACATTAAAGAAGGGCAAGCAGGGGTTTAGGTGGGTTAGATCAAGGGAAACATCCAGTGCAGAAGCACTGAATAATTAATTTGTAAAGTAGAAAGGAGCTGAAGTGTGCAGTTCTGTGTGATTCGATATGACCAGTTAGAGTTACTTCTTTCCAGAAAAGTATATGGTCTAAGAAAGTGGGGGGTTGTCTTTTATCAAGATAAGTGGCTTTAGAGTGTATTGTTATTTTTTTGTTTGTTTTCTGTTCTGATTAATTAGTGGTATGTAATTATCATGGTCCAAGGTAGGTTTTTTTTCAGGTGATGTTTCTTTGTTTAAGTCGGTTAAGAAGGTGCTAGACATCACAAGGCATCCACGACAGAAATGAGGATTCACAAAGACTTAGGATGTAAAAATAAGCTTGCTTTTGGATGCTAACTAGAGCTATAGTTAATAAGATGGCTGCCTCGTTGACAGTAGTGGTGGTACACTACAATGTCCAGTTTAAAATGGCACTTTCAACATTCTGTGTTGGCTGAAGAGTTGGTCTGAAGAGGGTAGAGGATATGGCAGATGCTTTAGGTTCCTTTACATACGTATGTAAACAATAAGACAGAGTGGTCATTTTGGTCTGGAGGGTGCACTACTATGGGTGTTGTTTGTGAAGGATGGTTATTAATTTACAGATTACTGGCTGCTGTGCTTGGCCAACTTGGTTCTTTGATTAGTTAGTACAGATCAAGGTCAAAGAGGAAGCTGTAAGGCCATACTGGTCGTTTTCTAGAAAGCTGGTGTTAAGGTCATATAAGTTAAGGGGGTGTTTCTTTTAAAATTTGATTTAACAGGGTTTATATGAGGCCTGTGAAAGCTGTGTGAAATTGGGGGGAAATGCATGCTTTGACAGTAGTTATTGTACTGTTTCTTGGTAGGCTTAGGTCAGCTACTTATTTATTGCTATTTATTTACTAGGTAAGTGAACTGGTTTTTCGACCCTTTTCAGCCTGGGCTCAAAGAACAGTAAATGCATCAAAGCACATACGTCTAGAAATAAGACAATGAAAATTATTGACAGAGACCATAAATGTAATACCTTGGGAACACCAGATAAATTAGCTGTTTGTGAATAGAGACAACTGGATAACTGGATATATAGATGTACTTAGATAGATAGAAATGAAACATGCAGTTAGTATATACAAAAGTACCATGTAGAAAGAGCAAGACGCAATTCAAAAGCAATACATAATGTTGGTTCATTAGGAGATAACAGCAGGTATTAACCATGCTCACAATAGCAGATGCAAATGCGGTTTACTATCAAAATTGCGAACGGCACTACGTCGACTGTCATATACTCGAACATGGAAGTTCAAAATCGGTAATGTCGAAGACAAAATAATCAATCGTTTTAACGTAGGTCGAGGTAGGTGTTCAGTATTATTCCGAACTACAAACATCTCCCCTACCTCGACCCATGTTAAAACCATTCCTAGATTGATTATTTTGTCTTCGACATTACCGATTTCGAACTTCCATGTTTGAGTATATGACAGTCGACGTAGTGCCGTTCACAATTTTGATAGTAAACCGCAAATGCATTCGCACAGGAAGAAACTTTTAACTTGGTCTTTGAATTTAACAGTTTTACAATAAGAAAGTAGTAATCACAGTGATAAATTTATATAGGTGCCATTGCAGGTTTGTTTTGTATTGTTAGGATGTATTAAACAAAAAAATGAAGAAATCTGAACTGGTAATAAAAGTCAAATAATAAATCAATAATACCAGCAGACTGAGCTCACAGAACCTAAACACTTTAATGTCGAAAACTCTGAAAAACATTAAAAATAGTAGAATAAAAGTGATTAAGCACTTTCATGTGTATTATCTATCAGACATCATCAGAACTGCATATACCAAAAAATGATGTCATTAAATACCCCTGATGTGTTGTACACACCTTCAACAACTAATCACAAAGGACTTGTGTGACAAACCCTGTGAAAATCTTAAAAAGACCCACTATCAAATAAAAATGTGCTGTAATAAAATTTCCAACAAACCTATGACAAATAAAATGTACAAAATATAATAGCTGTATGTGAAAACATTAAAACTTGTTAGCTCTTCTTTTCAGTTCACTGACTATAGAAATACCATTATTAATCCCGGGTGAAACAGCTGTGTCCAGTGAGTCTAACCTGCCAAAGCATCTCTCAGAGCAGTAAGGTGTTCTTCCAATCACCAGAGTAAGTCATGGCATCAATTTATTCAAGAACAAAAAACTCAAACTTGACAAAACCCTCAGAAATCATCAAGGAGTGGCTAGCAAGAGCACTTCTGTAATCACCATGCTGTAAACTGTACAAATGTTGGTAAAGCCTTCAGTTAAGAGCATTGGTAGTCTTGCCTACATAGAAAACTTGACACTGGATACAGAATCCCAGGTAAACAAAACGTTCAGAACAACAATTGACATACCACCTTTAGCACTTTTTATTTTGTTGGATAACCACCCCGTGTAATTACTTTCCATGTAACCACACTGGTGGCATCTACCACAATGATGAGTCACCGGGAAGGATACAATATTGAAATCAGGTGGTCCTTCCAAAAGATCTTTGATACCGCATTTTTTCTTGTAGGTAAAAATGGGATATTACAAACCTAAGGATTTTGTTGCCTCTTCACATAAAAACACAGACCGATTTTTTCCAAATAATATTTTTGATGTCCTTAACATCTAAAGAATAATGTACTACCATGTTATTGTGGGTGTTAAAACAGCACTGTTGTGGGTGTTAAAACCAGCACTGTCAAAATTTTTTGGACCGAGGTGCTTATCTAATTCTTGTGTGAAAATATTATTCAAATTCCAAACCAATTCTTAACCAATATTTTCAACCTCTTCTTAACTAGTAGAATTATACCTCAACAATTCAAACGCACACTAACTATTCTTATAACAAAACAGCCTCACCCAACAACACATAAGGCTACAGATCTGTCTTCTGCCTTTCTCTCCTAACAAAGAAATATGAAACAAATATTATATGCCCAAATTATTGAGCATATTACGAAATATGGAGTACTCAGTGACTCCCAAAAAAGATTATGAAAAAAAGACTTGCGCCTCCCAAAAAGGATTTTGAAAAAAGGCATGTCATTCTTACAGCAAATTACCACACACTGACAAAATCTACCCCCTAGTATGGAGAATGGGAATCTCAGGGGGGGAAATTTTCAACGGCCTAAAGAGGGCCTTTGAGAATGTAAATAATAAAATTGTCACAAAAAATCAACGCAGTCCGAGTTCATCCCTCTTACATTAGCTAGGAAGTTACCTGAAGAAAAGAACATTGACTATACAAAAGAATAATGGCATCATTGCACCTGGAACCTTCACTACAGATATCCCTCAAGATTCGGTGCTGGGGCCCTCTTTCTTTCCCCTATTCATACAAGACATGACTTCAGTAATACTAGCCAAGGTCATTGCCCTGAATGTAATCATCATTATTTTTTCTCTTGCCAAAGAAAACCAATTACAAGCAAACTTCACAGATATTTGTAGCTCATTTATAACAAACACGCAAACACTACATAGCAAAAAGTGCAGGCCAGCTTTTTGGCATAAATCAGAAACTGAAGGGCAACAACGTTTTAATTGTAACAGACATTAGCAATGACAAAAATAACACAGCAAGTTTACAGGTCTGCAATGGGATCCAATTCTAACTTTTCACAGACTACCTAACAGATTAAGGCTAGGATTCACAGACGGCTGGGGCACTGTACAAATTAGCACAGGTAGAAGAAACATATAGGGAGTGGATGATTCAATGACACACAGACAGCAGCTGTGTAATGGCCAAAACAGTGTAGTGCATAATGACATGGAAATGAGGAACTCCATGCAAATGAGCCACAGGGATTACGTAAATGAAGGCATCTATAATACCGGAGTGATTCAGAAATGTATAAAATTGCTGTGTTGTGCAGTGGTGCATACCCTTTTGAGCACTGTGATTTGTGGTGTACAATAATAGCCATGCTAGGAATAGAACAGCAGCACGTATGGATGGACACCATCACTGTCAGTGTCTCTACACCACAGGAAGAAGTAAGGACAGTGCCTAGTACTCTACCAGCTCATTGACAGACAGAAGGTGGACTATTTTGGAGTGGAGAGTGGTACTGTAAGGGACCTTGTCGAGCTGCAATGTCAACAAGAGGAAGTGTGCTTTTCCTGTGAATATAATTGTATGAGTAGCCATGACCATCTTAGATATAGGGACTTCCCAATGACCTACAGAGGACACAGTAAGGATACTACAGGGGACAGCCTCCAATAACCTAACCCAGTTCCTCAGCATAACACTACAACAAGTTAAGGAGCATATCATTTTGCCCAGGACAAGAAAGAACCAACACAAAATGTACCTTTTATTACACAGTCCATTTCCATGATATCCTGGGAGCCAGAGATTGCACGCATTGTGATCAAAGCAATTTAAATAAATAAATGCCATACCCTGTACAAAGGATCTGAAATACATCAACAGGAATCAAGTTCCAGTTTCTGAACTGTCAAGGAGATTGTAATGTCTAAGGCTTTATTTGTAATGTATCTAGATACTACCTAGACAGGTCACATGATTTACACATTTGATACACATCTGACCTACACAAATGTCTCCTCTGACAAGGAATTCCCACATCACCTAAATGGTTAGCGCATACACATCCTAGATAGACAGGTCCATGCATACATGAACCATGAAAGCAGACAGCAGGGCACATATAATATACTGCATGTTGCACTCCATGCCTGATAAGCCTTAGAACTGTAGTTGATGACCCCACTACACAACATCCAGACCATGCAGAAAATGAGCTATATCACAGCCCATGCAGAAATGCAAGACATAATAATAATAATGTTTGCATTTGGACTAATGAAGGAATGCTCCGATGCCTAGACACCTCAAGTGGGGCACTACAATACAGACCAGATATATGCAACAAGATCTTGGTTGTATGTCCCATGATATACAACATGGCATTGCACAAACAAATGGAACAGCAGGTGAAAATCATGGCTGGACCTGCTATACAGTCATAGCAATAGCTGAAGGACATGGTGGAAAGTCAGTGAAGGAACCCACAACAGGAGTACCACAGCTAAGGCAGGTGTATTACATTGCAGCAGTGGCAAAAAGTTGTTTTCTGGTCCATAAGTGTGGGTGATGACACAGACAACACAGAAGAGACTGATGCATGCTGTATCACACCTAGGCTGTGCAGGGCAATGCATCGACTGGACACTTTGTGCACCAAGAAATCACCATAATCACCATCCCTACACAGGTTAGGAAATGGGCACAGCCATCATTATTAGCACAACTGGTGAGGAAACAGTGACAGGTGACTGGACCACTACAATATGGGGAGGGTCAAAGGAGGTGAACAATGTAGCCACAGAAAACGGTAGGAAAGGAGGTGAACAATGTAGCCACAGACAACGGTAGGTAATGAGGTGTTAAGGATTACACATTCAACTGGACAGGGTGAAGCTGCCACAGTGTGGTCACTGACAGTGTCCACTGCGTTGGCTTGCAATGACAGAGCTATATTGGTCAGTGGCTGGGAAGAAGTAGAACTACGTGACCATGAGCACTCACCCAGATGGGGTGTCCTGTGTGCTCAGCCTAATAAGTATTACTGCCCATGACCTGGTTGATGCCCCCAACCAGGGATGGTGTCCAGAGGCAACTCCCCCCAATTTCTGTGCTATAGCCATTCTTCAACATATGACCTTGGAATCTCATGTCACCTGCAGCAGGCCCTTTCTATGCTATCCTATATTCATGGTTTGAACCTCTTCAGCCACATGCAGATGGTGTCACAGGTTCCCAGTTACACATGCACTACATTTGCCTCACTAACACCAACGTCCACCACAGGATTCTTGTTATTGCTGGGATACTTTACCAGGTGAGATCCCTTCCTCACACTGTAGAAAGGTCCATGTATAGAGAGGTTTCCTGAAATCCCTGTATTTTAAAGTTGTGTGGTTGTGCATTGTGTTGCATAAACTAGTGTGGAAACTTATAAATAATAATATTAATCTAGAAACTTGGTTTCAGTGCTTCCTAAAGATTTCATTTTTGTAAAATGCTCTAAACTACAGGCATTCGGCTGTTTTGCTCCACACAGTAAGCTTGACTTTGAATGCTTCAGCACTGCTGTATATCTGTGTTATCTGCTTTGCATCCTTAAAGCTTCAAGTTTACGTCATTCAGTTGCTAAATATGATCTCTTTGAAAAAAAAGTGAGGATTAAGATAAAAATAGAATCCTGAGCTGTATTTACAGTTAACTATATCTTGCACACTTCTTCTATGTAATGTATTAATATGAAAACTTCCATAGAAATTCATCTAAGCTCTAATTCTTTGTAAATAATATCCTGTAAATGTTATATATTCCAAAATTGTTCAGCTTAATGTTTTGCAAATTGTCCTAAAGCAATGTCATAGCTCTCTCAATGTAGCATCCTTACTAAAATAGGTAAACCTACCACAAAGTGCTCAAGTAATTGCTTTCCCAATAACATATTAAGCACCACAGTATCGATTTGTATACTGTCACAGGTTCATTGAAGGTTACTAGGCTAACAGTCTTAGAGCCCTTACAAGTCTAACCATATTTATCCCGAGTTGCCCAACTGTTGGTAGTTAGATGAGCAAAGTTTGCAAAGATAATGGTCTATGGTAGTTAATACAGACTTCCTCTGTCCAGGAGGGGCGCAACCCCAGGCATGGATCTCTGGTCATCCATCCATTCATTGATCTAAGCTGCATCTGAAGAGGGTCAGGGAGCGGCTCTGTTTCACATGAACTGGAAGCTTGTTCCAGAGAAGTGGCAGTCTTTGTAAGATGCATCTATCTCTCCAGCATGACCTGTTCATGATCCCTGGAGCGAGTGCCTCTCTTGCAGTTTGACTTACAAATGTGTAGGATTTCATTCAGGGGCAGGTCAGACACTGCCCTGTAAGGCAGGCACAGGTCACCCCTTAGCAACCTGCAGGAGACAGAATACAATGACAGGGCTTTCAGTCTTTCCTCGTAAGACTTGTTTTGTGTACCCTGTAATTTCTTTGTGAGAAACCTCTGTGGTCTCTCAAATTGTTGCAGGTGTCTGGTGAGGTACATGCAAAAGGGAGCATTGTGCTCAATTACTAGTCTGATGAGGACCAAGTTATTGGATCTAGACACAATGCCTTTACTTATAAGATATGCCACATTGAAGGATTTCCTTACTACTGTGGATACGTGGTGGCCAAAGTTCAGATTGCTATCAACCTGAGTACCCAGATCACGTACCACTGGGTCTACACTTAGGGGGGTGCTGTCTATAATGTACTTAGCAGGGATGTCAGCTTTTCTCAAAAGGGACTAATAATGCATTTTTTTAATTTAGCTTTAATCCATGGCTTTGGCACCAATAATTTTTCTGCATTAACCCTGCCTGCAGTATATTAGCATCACTGGGGGACTAAATGATTGCCCCCAATTTGCAATTGTCAGAAAACCTGGTCTGCCACAGGCCGTCCAAGTTGCCTGGACGTCTGAGAAATAAATTCCAAACAGTAAGGGGCCCAGCACAGAACCCTGTGGTATGCCACTGGTGACTGGTCTTTTGCTAGAGGTGAAGTCGCCCACTTTGACAGTATGTGTCCTGTGACTTAAATTATCTAGGCTAGCTCATTGTTAATACTGTTCTATCTGTTGTTTTGTATCCCTGCTGCCATGGTGCTTGGGTCAGAGCTGAAAAGGATCCTTGAACTAGCCAATATACCAGGTAAACAAATTTAAATAAATAAGTAATTAAGTACCTTAAGCAATTTAAATGTACAAAGAAAAATAATTAAATTCAGAAGGAGGAAAGCTGAATTTGAAAACAAAAATCATATTGTTATGCTTAGATGACAGCAGCTGAGAGGTGTGTGCATGAGAAGAAGAAGCTGTAAGTTAATAAAATAAGTTAGAAAGCTTACGGGAGTTGCAGGGAAGTATTATTTCTCAAGAAAGCAAGGTCAGAAACAGTGCCAGAGTTCAAGCATATTGGGTAACAAAATATAAGCTGTTGGTTAAACTGGCTGCACAAGTAACAAACAGGTAGGGAAACAGACTTTGGCAGGCCAAATGGGACTTGTCTGCCATTAAAATGAATGTTTTACATGCATTTACAAACCATAATTCATGTGTTATAATTAGACAATCTCACATAATATCAAACGCGCCATGAAAGACTACAGCACCATACATTGCTTTTTCTAAAACATAAATGCTTGAATTAGTGAAGCCAGAGAACACAGCTTCAAAAAGCACCAAAAAAGGAGAAAGGCACTACAGTAATACGGAGACAATTTTTGTACACAGTCTGGACCATGATTTCTAACACTGACTTAAAGTAATATAAGAATGCATATATGTACACACAGAGACACACACACACACACACACACACACACACACACACACACACAGACAGAGACACACACACAGACAGAGACACACACACACACACAGAGACACACACACAGAGACAGAGACACACACACACAGAGACACACTACAGCTACTGTGGATCGTACTAATACACTACTGTCAGGATGCATACTGTGTTACACTAAATGCAGTTCTAAAAATTGTGTATTTGGGTTATGTGATTGCTGGTAGGGGAGAGAGGCTAGGGACTTAACACTAATACTCAGTAAAGTAGTTCAATTCAGCCCACACAGCTGCAACAGCTGTTACAAAACAGCACAGCCAGATATCATGACATGACACAGACTATAGCACAGTGACAAAACCTGTTGGGGTTAATGCTAAATCATCCAAATTACATTTCTGGGGGCAGCACCCCCCAAAGGTTTGCCCCCTTCTGAACCGTACTGAGTGCTACCAATTCACAGATGTTTGTGGCTATGCTGGCAGAAGTGCAGAGAAGAGGACATTTGCATATTATTTAAATGAAGGGCTTCTGTTTTACAGTACACTAGTGATATGTGGTGCCACTGTGTGGGGAACGGGTGAAGCTACAAGTATGGGTGACATACATAAAGTATTTATATTTATATGCAAAAATTGGTTATTCCTTTACAGATGATGTTTCTCAGCTATGATGTACCAAGCACAATAGTTACAAAACAGGGGCCATCGGGGCAACATTCTTGTTTTCACTGTAGTTAGACAGTTTGCAGTTACTCAAACAAATTCAGACAGCAAATCTGTAGTGTGGTACAAGATTCTCACGTTTCTGCATCATGAACTATGCCGTGCATCTTCATTTATAAACCTATTCCCTACCTGGACTCATTTATGTCCTTACTCCAGGGTGAAGTACAATGTGAACTGCACAGAGCTGTAGTTTAGCTTTACTGCATACCAGACTAGTTTATGAATTCTGGTCCTATTACTGTGAAATCGGGTATTTGCCAGTTCTCTCAGTAACGTTGACCATGAGGGTGATTAGGATAATAAGGTGCTGTGAGGGGCACAGCTCCCACATAAAAACACTAAACAAACTGTCCATTCCTGATAGTCAGAACTTCACTAGGTTCTAGCACATACTTTAGCAGAATATCCAGTACAACTACTTTCCAAGCCTGCTACTTTACGTCTCAGAACATGCTGTACCATACAAGCATGGCCACCTAATTCGAATGATTGCCAGGCCTGCTTCATTACATTACTATGTCTGGCATTACTAACTTCTGGAGACCCTATATTTTCCTGCTTACATCCTTGCATTTCATAATGAAAGACTATTTTATTTCTCGTTATTTTTCTTTTTCAACCAGTAGGATGGACTGATCATAACACTCTTCTCAACCACTACCTGGATACATAAGTCTGCATCTGAGTATATCACAGATTTACATATATAACCATCATACATAGAAAATCACAGACTGTCTGTAATAGAATAACATTACATTATTTCAAACAAAGTAGAAATCTGTAATGCACAATGCTACTGTAATACTCTACAAAAACAAACAGAGTATTTACAAACTACGACATTGCTAATTTTGAGTGTGGCATATGGGAAGCACATCTATCATTATCCTGTAAAAGCAGTCCCACAGTTTTACCAAGTATTACACAATTAAAATTTACAGATATCTAGATATCCAAGAACAATGCACATCTATGTAGCTCAGTTAACTTATAATTATTCAGACATAAGTTCATACTTATATTTGTAAGCAGGACATGAATACTGCTTAACACTCACTGTACTTGCAAGAGTTATGTTTCATCCCTCTTAGTACTATTTCATAGGGCATGCAGATGAGTAGTCCCATTGCAATGAGTTTTACAACCCTACCAGAAATCCTACCTCACAACTTCCACGTACACCACTGTATTTATTATATCCATCTCTCATCACTACTCACTGTAGTCTTATACATAAAGTTCTCTAACCTGCCTGCTGTTATTTATCACACCAGTACCAGCTGCTGTTTCCAGTGTTACTTAATTTCTTAACATAAGTACTTCCCTCGCCCCTTTTTCTGTCTGCCTATTCCATTATCCCAACACACTACATGCTTTATTTTTCTTCTCATCTGCAACAAGCTTTGTTTCCTTAATGTACTAATTATAAGCACCAAATCCCTTATGCTACACCGTAAAATCTTTCTTACTTTTCCATTCCACTGCCTTTTTGTTATAACACTTTTGCCCAAAGCAGAACACACTTCTGTTTGCTTGACATGCCTCCCACTGTGGCTAAACTGTCAGTTCCTGCTGGGAGCACATACCTCTTTGCTGAAAGGTTATGTGTTAAGCAAGGAACTTTACCCCATGCTTATTATACAGTTTGTTTACTTACAGATACTGACGATATTCATGTTCTGCTTTGCCAGAACTCTTAACTTGTGATATCTCTTCATACAGTTCTCTTACACTGTTCTAGACATTTGTGTTTGTATACAGTGCAGTGACTAAAGATATGCATCCCTCTCCACCTCCTCAAAACAAAATGTAGATACGTTATTACTGCATTGTGCACTTGGTTACTCATGATGCTCTTGCGTGTGTTTTTTTTTTTTTACTCTTTTGTACTCCTGTGGGCATATATGTAAACAGCAGATGACTAACTTCACTTACTCTTTTAAGGTAATGATATTTACATGGCATATTCTGTGAGAACTTAATACAAATAAGTAGACTGACAGACAGGTTGTAATCCAGACTTGTTATTCATTTACAAACAACCAGATGGCTACAGTCAGAATACTGGAAGAATTTTGTTTCTTTTCAAACTTCAGTGATTACAGTAACGTCTTACCTCCAGATTCATAATGCAGTTTCAGTTTTTCACCACCTGCTCTTCTCAGCAGCAAAGCATACAATTTGCTCAACTGGAAATTTGCAATCCTTCAGCCCTGGTTAAAGCTCCACACAGGGAAAAGATAAGCACATGTACACTCTTCCTTAGACTTCATCTTGTGTATTCATGGAACCTAAATTCCACTTCCTGTCCATCTCTGAAATGTGTCCCTATGGGTGACACCTTCTTATGAATATTCATAAAAATGTGTCTGCAGGGGAAGATCCTGAACAGGGAAAGTTACAGCTTTTGTTTTGTTTTTTTAAGTGGTAGCATGTTGATATAATGCAGAATAAAAATGGGGGATGCTTGTTCTTATAACTTTTCCTTATATCTGTTCCTTTATGGAGTTCTAGCACACTCATTGTCTGACTAGTGTAATAGTTAGCAATGTGTTTGCTCACCGCAAGACTATTCAAGGTATTAAACTTTTCACTTAAGACTAGTATAAATTGTGTCTTCACTGTTCATTAATCTGATTATTAATGCAGTGTCTTATTGGCCGTAAATCTAACAGCAACTTGTAGAACTGAAAGTATGCATAACTTGGAAGTGTGGTTTTAGTTTCCGGCTACATAGTATAACAAGATAAAATGGCTTAGTTCAGATTATTTCACATACTCTGCGACCTTATATTAAATCAGAAATTCAGCAGGCTATTTGATCAATAATCCATGACTGTATGTAGGTATATCAGGTTTTACCCACAGCTGGTGTGGTTTGATCACCAGTGTGAAGCTTGAGTTAATAAGCAAAGTGAGCCTTGGGTATATCCTGATCCTACCTAAGTGAGCATTGGGTATATCCTAATATATCTACACACAGGAGTGGATTATTGCTATTATATAATAACATTATTTTATAAAGAAACTGCTTACCTTTCTTAAATAATGCAACTGTATAATGGCACTACAGTGTTCTTTCGCCTTCTGACTTGCAAAGTGATGTACTGCACATGTGTTTGGTATGTACTTCTGCACACTTGTACAGTACATCACTTTGGTACAAGTAATCAAATGGGGAAGGCAGCTTTTGTGTAGTGCTGTCTGTTTTGTTTTCCCCCTTGTGCTGGGTTATGTTCTGGCTGTTTTACTCAAAACTAACAAAAATGCCAAAGAAAGCATTATGGATTTTAAAAATATTACAAGGCATAGGGCAGCAATAGGAGGAAAATCACAGATGTTCTGCAAATATATTGACAGTTGACAGGTATGGTTATGTTTAACATAAAATTGTTTACAGTTTTGTAGAACGTTTCTGTTTTTCTTCATATTTTTTTCTGTCCCTCATAAAGTATGCCTCAAAAAATTAACAATCATATATCAATGCAAAGTCCAGATGCTGAATACTACTTGAAAGGCCAGACGTTTTGCATTGGTATGTGCTGTCCAATCAGCATGCTCATTTCTGAATAGTAATGAGCCTTTATTGTATAATTTACATATAGCAGCTAAACTTGCCTTACTGCTGTGATAACTGTAGCACAGATGAATAGACTAAACACTTAAGAAGAAATGCAGATGCATAGATTCAGGCGTCAGATAAAGACCGAATGGCCCACTCGGTATCCATTTATAGATTCGCTGCAGATTATTCCCAAGTCCTGATAAGATTTTTTTTCTTGAATTCAGTCATTGTTTTGACCTTGTTATATCCTGTGGAAATCCGCACCATTCATCCACTACCCTTTACAAGAAATAATGCCACCTTGAATTTCCCATAAGTTTCTGAATTGCACCTTCATACTCTAGCTCTTGTTCCCATATCTTTAAATACATGGTACCTGTCATGCCATAAGCTTATATGGTGCCAAACTCTGAAATGTAGTACTCAATAATGACATGAGATTCAGGATTTCAAGGTTATGATGCAGCCTAAATTTCACACAGAATGGCAGCTTACTGAAAACACAGTTAACAGAATGGCTTCTGGAGTGAGTTGAGAGATATATGTATTAAGGGCATAAAGCAATCTTAAAGGTACAATCACACTGCTGTCATTACATCTTCACCCTATCCCCACCCTGGGAGACATAAAGAGAGAGACAGGTTCTCTCTCTAAATTACTTATATTGCAATTGCATAATGTCTGATAACCATTCACTAACAAGCAACTCATCTTGGATCCCAAAAATACCAAACTTCTACTATTTCTCCCTAAATCTCTCTCCCACCTCAAATCTACTTTCTCTACCACCTCACTAAATAACACTATCATCAATGCAGAACTCCACACAAAATGTCTAGGGGTCATCATAGATGACCAAGTCAAATTCGACCTCCATGCCCACCATTGCATAAAAAAACACCAAAAACTTGGATTACTCTATAGAAATACAAAGTTCCTCACTCAACACTCCAGAATCTCACTAGCTCATGCCTATCTTCTCCAAAGTCTCTTCTATGGTTCACAAATCTAAACTAACCCACAGAACACTCTGCAAACCAAACTCAAAGGCATCTACAACAAAGTTACCAGGTTTGCTGCTTACCAGTCTTCTAACTCACATCACTGTCTCTCACTCTCTGCTTTAAACTTGCTACAGTACCCCTGTCAACTACAACTCTCTTAACTGTCTATCATTCACGCCATCCTCTACAAAGCTATCACCTGCCCTAGCATCTCTTCCTTGGTCTCTCTGTATATGCTAGCTCGAAACCTCACAAGCTCCAACCAACACCACCTTGAAACTTTAAACCCCAAAACTTCATTGGACAAAACTTATATTGCTACTCCCCTGCTCTAAACTGGGGCAAGCTTCCCCCAGGCATCAGAAAAATAACCACTAGTCACGAATTCAAAAAAGCTCTCAAACATTAACTTCTTGACACCTCAACTTTTAACAGCAAAAGCCAACTCCACCCCCCCCCCCCAGTACATCCACATTTTATTTATTTTATTTATTTATTTATTTAACATTTGTTAACTGGGAAAGTTACAGTAAATTGACTGCTTAGTGGTGCAGCGGTAACATTGTTGCCTCAGTGGAGTCTGCATGTCCTCCCTGAGTTCATGTGGGTTTCCTCCAGGTGCTCCAGTTTACTCCCACATTACAAAGACATGCATCTGGACCGTTTCTCCCCGGGCCCCTGCTGAAAATTGGCTTTTTTCCAAGTTGGACTTTCCCAGTTAATAAATATTAAATAAAAATAAAATAAAAAAAAACTTCCCATCCTCCTCTCATTCCTACATCCCTCCTAGCTCCTCTACCTGTAGTATGTGTACAGGATATTAACCTGTAAATTAATGATCTATTGCATCAGCAACTGATAGATATACTTACAAATCTCATTCATCACTGTCCCTGTATACCCCCATAGCACCAACACCATGTCTTCTAAAGCATTCTTCAACTGTCTTAACTCAAACTTTTATGGTGTAACCTGTGCATAACTTAACTACTGGCCTTCCAACTGCTCTGTAATATAGCAATTTTCAATATATCCAAATCTCAGCATCTTCACACTGTAACCATGATAAGAAATGTAATTAGTTTTTTTTCTACCGCATTTAGCAAACTTGTACTGTGTAATTTACTGTATCCAAATCTCAGCAACCTCCCACTGTAACCATGCTGAGAAGTGTAAATAGTTTTCTGATTGTTGTAATTTTCTTTATAATACTCACTGTATGTATCTTTAGATTGCTTGCTTGTCTGTAACTATTTAATTTTACTCTAATGGAGCTTTTCTCCCCAGGCCTCCACTGAAAAAGGGCTTCTGCTCAGTCGGACACCCCTGGTCAACAAATGTCAAATAAAATAAATAAATGTATAATCAACATTCCTAAAAGCACAATTAAAATGTTCGAATTTTAGACTTTGTACTCATTTTAACTAATAATTTTTAATAAACAACTTTCAGAAATTGCCATGAAGTTTTCATTAGGAAAAATACTCAATGTACCATTTCTTGATATTAAATCAAAAACAATCATTCACTTATCTTCCCTTGAACACAATTGCGCTCTGTTTTGCTCAGGCAGATGACCCTCATGTCAGCAAGTTGTCACTTACACTGAAAAATAACCTGTATATAAAAGAGGGTTAGATAAAGGCTTACAGCTCCTAACTGGATTAGTTTGAATGGTATTTCCACAGTTACTTCAGGCTTCAGAGCATTCTGGGTAATCTCATGACTCCTCTCAGATTTGGAACTTCCACGTTTTGTCTCAGATTGATGACTATGATGGTACATTTGACAGAATAATTACAGGTTCATTAGCTAAGCACGTCATTATCCTTGGCTTGAAAACTTGAATATGGCTCTCTGATATGTGGCTTTTTGGATGAGGCTCCTAACAAATGGCCTCAGAATGTCTCTGGTTATGTCTCACAATAGCACCATCATCTGTTTGAACCATGTAGGATCATGGTTCATCTGCTGTTTGTACTGTAATGCCAGTTGTTTGCCGTATTCTTGTCCCATCAAGCTTTAGGCACACAGTTTGTCCTGGCTGAAGGACAAACAGAGCATGAGTGGAATATCACTTGTCATAGAAGCTTTTATAAGTGTCCTTAGTTTTTAGATCATTTTTCGTAACAGATTTGAAAGGAATAGTCTTAGGTCTCATTTTGGTCTCAGTTTACATTCTAGTATGGGTAGAATAGTCACAATTTGTTACACAAGTGTCAGCTGTGCAAGCCTTACACCAGTAACACTGTGTGAAATGGCATATTATGACATAAGCACATCAGCTGTGCAAGCCTTACACCAGTAACACTGTGTGGAATAGCATGGTATGACATGAGCACATCAGCTGTGCAGGGCTTACTCCAATAATATTGTGTGGAATAGCATATAATGACATAAGCACATCAGCTGTGCAGGGCTTACACCAGTAACACTGTGTGGTGTAGAGTGGTATGACATCACAGAATTATTGATGCAGGGTTGACTCAAGTAACACTGTGTGGTGTAACATGGTATGTCATGAGTGCATCAGCCGTGCAGAGCTTACTGCAGTAATACTGTGTATTGTTGAGTGGTATGACATCACAGCATTATCTGTGCAGGGCTTACTCCAGTAGCACTGTGTGGTGTACTGATATGACATCACAGCATTATCGGTGCAGGACTTACTCCAGTAACACTGTGTGGTGCAGGATAGTGTGATATGAGTGCATCAGCTGTGCAGGGTTTACTATAGTAACAAATTGTAGCATAGGATGATAAGACATAAGATCTTTGTGAGGATCAGGTTCACAAAGAATCTTTTAGGCATTTTGGATAGCTTCCTGTTAAAATGTCAATGATCAAAATACCAAGTGCCAAAACAACAACAAGGACTAAAAATACAGGCGAGCAGTCAATACTGAACATTGCTCTTCTCCTAAAGTCTTTTTTTTTTTGCAGGGAGACAACCACCCCTGATGTGAAGGTCCCCATATTCCCAAAATTATGCATACCAACACAAAGATCACCATATGTTGGAGAAAAGGGAAAAGCCTGAGAAATGGTGATCTTGAACTTAGTATTTGTAAGTCTGAATATTCTGTCAGTCAGTCTTATCATTACAGAACTCACTCTAGCGGGTCCCTATATTTCAAATGCTTACTAGTTTGGACTGTTCTTTCAGCAGCTCAATTACACTGTGACTAATGAGGCTTTAACATAGTATGTATAAAGCTATAATCCTAAATCAGCTCCCAACTAAAGTGTCGGCATTCAAAATGCAGAATGCCAAAAAGCTGGAAAAAAAAAAGACCCAAACACAGGAGAAGAATGAATCTCAAAAAAATGCTCTTCTCCTTAAAACTTCTGTTTGCAGGGGGGCAAGTCCAGAACTTATATGTACGCCAACTCTGAGATTGCCATACCTCAGAGAAAGGGGAATTTTTCAAGAAATGGCATCTCGGACTTAGTATATGTAAGTCCATTCTTTCAGCCATTCAGTCTCCATGTCTCTGGACTTGCTCTAGCGTGTCCCAACATTTTAAATGGTTACTTTCTAAGCCACTTGTGGGAACTCTGATTAGTTGGTCTGCCATTACTTGTAAACATTGTCTCGAATCTGGCAATAATTTGTTAACTAGTTATTGTTGGTACATGTAGAATATCTATATCTTGGGCAAAATAGTGCACAAATGCAAGGTAGCTGTTTCTTTCAAACTCACATAGATCTGTGGTTATTCTCTGTCATGGACCTTACAGCTCATTGTCATGTTTATTAGCTTGCTTTAATCTGTCAAGACTTTTATTAGTTACTGGTTGGTTTTAACATGATGGTTTTCACACAGGTAACAATGATACCGACGTGGAGAAATTAAAAGGTAACAATTATATATGTATCGCTTTGGCACTGAAATTCCTCATTCTTATAGGCACTCTTTTATCTTGTTGCTGCTTTGTCCAGATAATATTAATTATTCAGCGGAACCAGTGGATTGTGTTCAGTATAGAGCTGGAAGCTCTCTAGCCCAGCACGTACCTGGAGTACTTCTCACAAGCTCACACAAGACATTGTTTTACTAGTTATGAATATCTTTGTTTTGCATCAGTTTTCTGTAGCTGTAGGTCATATGACTTGTCCATTCCTGGTGGGAAGGAAGCTCCTAGACCATAACTATCTGCATCAGCACTTGTAACTTTTTTTTTTATTGATATCATAGCAGGCAACAATGGAGCAAACATCAACATTTGTTTTACTTTGCTTAAGGTTCTGGCTGACCATTATTCCATTACCAGGGTACGTCTTTCTTTAGTAAGTCTGTCAGTGGACATAGCACTGCAGACACATCTGGTACAAACTGACACAAAAACATTTATCATAGCTACAGCCTAACATATCTCAGTTACACAGGCACGATCTTTGCCACCACTGCAACATCTTACTCACGTGTGCTAACTAACTATAATCCTAAACCTTCGCATTACATTACTAAAAACCCTTTACCTAACAGTACCACTACACAAGACAAAACGACACGAGCAGTACCCCAGGAGTGAATTTACAGTTCCCCATCCATTTATCCAAATTATTTTTGAGTAGAATGAGGGATGGGCTTTGCTTTACAAAGATGGGAAGTTTGTTCCATAGACAAGGTAGCCTTTGGGATATGAATCTGTCTCTCCAGCAAGTTCTGTTAGAGTCACAAATAAGGTTCAGGTCCATGGACAGCATAACCCTTGTATATTTGTTTTTTTGTGAATATGCAACAGTTTCATCACTTCAGTGCACACCTTGGATTTTAAGAAGAGCTGATGCTCCCCCAGTCTTCAGGGATGTTTTTTTCTTTCAGGGAGTTTTATAAATTCTGGCAAAATACCAAAAACTATAACTCTCAACTTCTTTGGTAAAGAATTCTACGCAGTGCCAAAAAATAATAGCAGAATAAAGGCTGATAATTAGGAACATGTTTTAAATATTATTCTAATTCACTTAAAAAAGTTAATAGAACACCTTTTACATCAACATGCATTTTTTGGACAATAAGAGATAAGAAACTCTGATGTCTGGATGTATTGACTGTCTGTAATCCTGAATGATTTACCAGCAAATCAAACTTTGTATGAAGGATAGGGCAAAATTATGAGACAAAATCAGGATGGTGACAGCTATCCATTACTCCTTAGTGGGGTAAATAAAAGTGACTTACCCCTACTGCTGTTTGGCAACTGCTAAGCAACAGTCACTCATCTGGTATACCAGTACCAGTGTTGCACAGTGCATTGCTATTTGCTGAAATAAGTACAAAACTATTATTGCTATGGATTTTGTGTGTGTGTGTGTGTGTGTGTGTGTGTGTGTGTGTGTGTGTGTGTGTGTGTGTGTGTGTGTGTGTGTGTGTGTGTGTAAAAATGTCACTGATTTTTATCTGTGCAAACAGTCAATAAAGCCAGGACACATACATTATTCTTCTGGGTATCAGTAAAAAATACAACTAGCAAGTTATTACATTTCAAAAATAAAGCATAAAATATATCACAGAACATTCATAGAGTTAGGCCATGTAGGATTCCTGGGGTCCCCCACTCCCCAGAATAATAGATACAAGGGGCCCCCATAATCATCCTTGACTGGTTGGGGAAAAATGAGGAGAAAAAATGTATTAATTTTCTAATTTTACTCTTTAACCTGAACAGTGCTGTGATATAACCCTTTTAGAATAAAGCTGATAATGGCCTTTGCTCTCAGCCACACCCATTCTAAAACCAGCCTTGCTTAGATATGTGTGTGTACAGAAAGCTGATGAGGTTATGGGTGTGGGTGGGGGGGTGCTGGGGATTGTGTACTTATTACTTCTTTAATTTCAATCAGAGTCAAACCTCAGAGATGTACACAGGAGATTATCATAGCTTGTTAGTGTTTGGGCTGAGGACAGTGTGGTCATTGTTTATTTACTTTTCTCACAGACCTCAGAGATGTACAAAGAAGGTTACTATAGCTTCTGCAGGGGCAGTGTACTGTCTAGGAGCAATAAAAATGGAGCAACAACATAGAAGACATTACTATAATCATTATTTTTTTTCATCTTCCTCACAATCACATATCAGGGATGTATACAGGTGGCTGCATTTGGGGGGTTAGGAATGTTGAAGCATGCTATGTATATGTATGTCAACAGTCACCTGAAATACATGACTGTGGCAATTTGACCCTCTGCTTTGATCACAGTCTAACCCCAGAGGGATGCATAGGCAGTGACTGTCTTTTTTGTTGGGGCGGGGGGGGTTAGAGAGGCAGGCATGTTTCCAGATAGGACCTGTGTATCCTCACAATAATTGGATTGTTAGTTTATTGTGAGCTACTCTTTTGTCAGCTTTGAACATTAAGACTTGTGCACAGCTTATGTCTTCCTTTAAAAAATAATACTGAAATTATTTTCTTACTCATGATTTCTGTTCAGGTAACTGTTGGATGAATTGGTTGGGAAAATACTGTAAAATACATCTCAGAGAATCTATAACTCCATGGCTTCTGGGGGCACTAGCTTAATTATTTCTTAAATGTTTATTACTGTGCTGTCCTGGTCAGGAAAGGTATGTTGAAAGGATGCTAGGAAAACTAAAACTGAACAGCAACACAGAATTGTTTTCATTATTCATAATTTCTGTTCAAGACATCTTTAGATGAAAAGGTTACGTAAAAAGAAAACAAAATTAATATGCACTTCAGAGAATATAGAAAGTTACTGCTTCTTGAAAAAGCTGAAGAGTAAGGAAAAATCTGAGAAAAGGAAGAAAAAAAAAACAATGTATATGGTGTGTGGAGCCCAACATGGAGGGAGCACTGAAGGATGTATGGGGGGGGGGCTAAAACAGTAGGTATTGCCTAGGGCACAATTTCATCTAAGTTCAGCTCTGTACATAGAGTTGTTGTAATGTATTATTGTTGCATCTACATGCCAGTAACTGTAAGTGTCCCTCTGTGGGGGGCCAACATAGTGGGGTACACAGGCCTGTTGTAATATAAAAACACTATAGCTACAGTTCAGTCTGTGCGTACTGCTCCTAAAGGTTTGCAGCACAAACTAAAAGGTTGCTTAGGATGGGCAGTAGTGGCAGGGTGATAATTAGACTAGAAGTGCCTAGGGTGCCCCCAACTTGACATTTGCTGGGTGTCCCCAAAATGCTAACACCTGCCCTGTATAAATTACACAAAACACACAGAAAATACATGCAAAGATACCAGATATAACATTGCCCAGCTAAATCTGCCACCTGAAATTAAATGTATTCTTATTACAATTAAGAAAGGTAAATAAAAAATATAACAGGTAAAGGAAAACACAAACTGCAACTACCTAATCAGAAAACAACATTTACCATCAAACTGGATCTGATTCAATCTAAACAAGCAAATAAAACATAACAAAACCATACAACTAACAAAGACTAGTATAAAGCTTACTGAACTACTAAAATACATTGAATAAATGAACTTACACTTCAGAAAAAAATATTAGAATTTACCATCCACAACTACAGGAGAAAAAGCACTTAGAAAACTCTCCATTCATAAAAACCCATACAAAGTACTGAAACTCATTTTTTAAAAACAAAAAGACAATTAGTATATTCTACTGAAGCCAATGGAAATACTAACATTAAAAGAAAAAGATGCACAGAACACATAGGGGCCTGGTTTGTATGACACATGACATATTTTACACTGTTGTCAGTTCATGACTGATGGTGTCAACATTCTTCAAGAAATGTATTTGTTAAATCTACAGTACAATATATTTAATGACTCACAAGCCAGATCCTGACATATTCTAAAAATAGATAGACATATATATATATATATATATATATATTACATTCAGTGGATTGAAGGCACAGGTGGTCAAACATTTTTGTAATGTTATCATCCATCAAATGGAAAATGCATCTAAAATATTGCCCAGCTAATTGAAAGGTGTCATTTCTCAGTTGTTTGAGATTTTGGTACAACAGGGATTGAGGGCGCATACCTTTTGCTGATGTGCAGTCTCAGAACTGATATATGTATATAAAGTTGCAGGAGTGTGGAAGGTACATGGGGACTTACCTTTTGCCGAAAAAAAGATGATAGTGATGTTTGAGAGTTTATTTGTATGTTGTGATATGTCACATTGTGTGTATGTGGTCTCAGACTGTCTGTGTTTGTGTATGCATGTGTATGAGTATATTTGTGTATGCAGTTTATAGTTACAGAATCAAGTTTGTGTGTGAGCCCACTTTGAGTAAATATGCAGTGTTTGGGGCATGCATAGTAGTGTGAGATTATATGCACGATTACTTTCTTCAATCATTTGAGCTGCAATCACTTTTAATTTAAGCAATTCAATTTTTATTTACTGATTTACTGATATTTAATTAGCAGGAAATTCCAAAAGGGTAGGTGCCCATTTTCAGTGGAGGCTCATGGAGAAAACTTCTGAGGTATTACCAAATATTTTAAGAACAATAATTTTACACTCTCCAAAATAATACAAAACATCTACAGTTTAAATAATTATACCAAAATAGACATAATGTGAGAACATTTATGCAGTCACGGAGACCTGGTTCAAAGTTATGGAGAGCACCCCAGCCATATCGGGCTACATGTCCTTCCAGACATTCAGGCCAAAAACTGAAGGCGTGAAAACTAAAGATGGTGATGTATTAAGATTCATTAAAGATAAATACACCTCCGGATTGGTTAGACAGCATGATTCCCTGGAGATACTTAAGGTGCAATTAACTGTTGGTAGGACACCTATTCAAGTCATTGCCAGCTACAGAACCCCTTCCATGAATCAGGACACCCACTCTGCCTATTTGGATCTACTTGATTCTATGAAGATACATCTGAACATCATAGTTTTGGGTGACTTTAACTACCCATCCATTGACTGGGGAAATTACTCATGCGGAAACTCATTTGCCAAAAGGTTCCTTGACTTCATTAACTCCAATACCCTGGACCAGATTGTTGACACCCCCACAGGGGGTGCCAACATCGTGGATTTGGTGCTTACCAATATGGGTGACCACCATAGCACCCCCATTGTGAGGTCTTCTCTGGTGAGATCTGTCCACAAACCAATCTCATTCAAAGTTACTATCACACCTGACGCCCCCATAGCACAAACTAAACTAAAAAACTTCTCCAAAACAGATTATAACCTCTTACAGGATGGTATAAATACTTTCATTTCACCCCCTCCCTCAGATGGAACTGGCAGCTATGCCCAGTTCTCCAAAAAAGATTTATACAAACACCCGAATAACTCCATTGACGCAGCTGTACCTGATAGGACCAAAATAAGCTCCTCGAGGAACAGCAAACATGTGTCATTAACAGGCTTTACAATAAGAGGAAGAAATTGCTGTCTAAGAGTAAGAGGGGGCAAGCCCCAAACTGGAAACACTCCCTCCTCAGCTGAAACAAGCAAATAATTTTTTATTTATTTATTTATTTATTTTACATTTGTTGACTGGGCTAGTCTAGCTGGATATATGTCCATTTTCAGTAGAGGCCCGGGGAGAAAAGCTCCAAGCAAAAACAATAACAATGTTAAAAAAAAAAAAAAAAAAAATGTATATTGTCCCCGCTAAATATATATTAAACTCCTTGTGAAGTCCTCCAAAGCTAACTATGAATCCAAATTAGCTTCCTCAGCTAAGGACAGCCATAAGGCATTCTTTAGTTACATCTGTAATCTAAAAGGAAAGGGTCAGATTTGTTTTGAACCGGTAGTTAATGATACCACATACACTGACCCTATAGACATCGCTAACCTATTAGCTGACAGGTTCTGGGAAAGCTTCACTCCCCCTTCCCCGCTACACTTGCTCAAGACATCCCTACCACCGGTTGTCTACATTGTATCTCTAAAGAGCAGGCCATGAACACCCTCTCTAAGGTCAAAAACACAGCATCCATAGGACCTGATAACATCTCAGGCTGCGTCCTATATGGGCTCAAACAAGAATTAGCAATGCCATTGCGTACTCTCTTCAATTAGCAATGCCACTGGGTACTCTCTTCAATCATAGTCTAAGCACTGACTTCATCCCAGCTGAATGGAAAAAGGCCACTGTTATTCCCTTGCACAAAGGCGGTGTTTCCACTGACAATGGGAACTATAGACCTACTAGTCTGACTAGCCTTATCTGCAAGGCCATGGAGAGAATCATCACTGACCTTATCAACAAAGACATTGGTAACCTCCAAAGACTTGACTGTATGCAATCTGGATTTGTCAAAGGGAGATCATGCATGTTAAACTGGCTGGACTTCTTTGAGACAGTCAGCAAGTCCCTTGATGAGGTGAAATCTATGCACACAGCCATACCTAGACTTAGCCAAGGCATTTGACACTATCCCCCACTCAGTCATCATTGATGAACTCACCCAACTAGGCATCAATCATTATATCATTAGGTGGGTCACTAACTGGCTCACTGATAGAACCCGTATAGTCAAAATAAGGGAATCCACCTCCAACAGCAGACCTGTAACCAGTGATGTTCCACAGGGATCAGTCCTGGGACCTCTACTGTTTGGAATCTATTTCTTCTAAGTGAAAACTAAAACTAAAGGTCTGTGGCTGACAAAGTTTGCTGATGACTGCAAACTGTGAGCGGTCATAGAATCTCCAAACGATGTCAGCATCCTACAAGAAGGTCTTACAAAACAGATGACTGGTGCCAAAGTCATGGCCTTAAACTCAATGCAAAAAAATATATTATCCCTTTCGGTAAGAGTGATGTTCCTGCTAACTACCACATCAATAACAACATGCTAAGCATGCACTCAGTGGTGAGAGACCTGGGCACATAGGTTGACAGCAACCTTACCTTTGATCACCATGTCTCCACAGTGGTAAGAAGGGCATTTTATATTGCTCATCTCAAGTAAGGGCATTGCCTCCAGAAAAAAAGAAGTTATAACCTCCCTGTACTCTTCCCTCATCAGGCCAATAATTGAGTACAATGCCCCTTTTGGTATGTACCTTTCCAAGCACCTGCAGCAATTGGGGAGACCACAAAGATTCCTCACAAGGAAAATTCAAGGTCTTCAACATCTGCCCTATGAGGACTCTCTGAAATCACTGTCACTTTATTCTGTTTGAACACTGGTTAAGAATAGATGCAACTTATATGATGATTTAATATTTAGAGAAACTTTAGCCAATTTACAGAAAAATTAAAGGTAAGATAATATAATACAAACAGGAACTGCAATATGAATTGAGAGACAAACAGGGTTATGGCATATTTAGAAAGAGAGACAAAAGAGATAAATTGATTCAAGTAAGGAAGTGAGTGAAGAAGGAAGAGCAAGGAGATATAAGGTATGAAGAGGCATTTTGTTCACATTTAGGGATATAGTTTGTCCAGGTGTTGAGCAAGAACAGAGCCAACCTTTGGCAAGGAAGTCTTCCAGAATAGTTTTGAAGGACTGGAGGGAGGGAGTGTATTAACATGATGTATGCAGGTAAGAAGGTCCAGGCCTTAGCAACATGATGTGTCTACAGATCATGCCCAGCAGATTTGATACATTTGCAGACAAGGAGGAATTTTTAGTCATTGAACTGCAATGACCAATTGGGAACATAATTATGTAGAATGGTATTTAGTGCCAGACAAGCAGATGGATACTGATTAATTTTATAGGTGATGATAAGCTGTGTATATGTAGTTGATGGGGGAGTTCAACCAATTTAGGCTTTTTAATGCTATACAATGGTGGATTCTGAAAGGGATATTTGCTGTAAAATTACTCACTTTATTCTGGCATTGTTCAAGTTTTGATTTTTGTGATACCTGGAGATTAGTAAGGAAGAGACCATCATAAAGTATTGATGAGAAGGAGGTAAGTAGTGGCAAGTGCAGTTTTAGTTGCATCGGTTAGAAAGTTTTCGGCACTGTAAAGCATCAGTAGTTTTTGGTGATTTTGCTTTACGCAATTTTGTATATGCAGGTCAAATTTAAGATTATTATCCACTATCATACCTAATAATGTGTGATGAGAAGTGACATTAATGGTTGTTATTATTAAGAGAAAGAATTTTAAATTTTGTATTTTCATGAGATTGATTTGGGGGATAAGTAGTATTTTTTTTGGGGGGGGGTTGAGCATGAGTTGTGAGTTACAAAGCCATGTTTCAGTTGCTGTTAAAGGTTTCCTGATTTGTTTGGAGATGTGTGATGTTGTCGAATGTGCATATGACAGTGGAGTCATTTATGTATTGTATTAAGTAGGTCTGTTGTGTGGATGGTGTTGGTGAGAACGTTAAAGAGGAAGGGTCCAAGGATAGAGCCTTGTGGTACACCAATGGTGGCAAGCTGGTATGGAGAAAGGGTGGAGTGCCATTTTACTGATTGACACTTATTGGACAAGTAGCTTTTGAACCATAGCAGGATGGACTGAAATACACCTAGTGAGGACATTTGAAGTAGAAGTTTGCTGTGGCAAACTGTGTCGACGGCTTTAAATAAGTGTAGAAAGAAGGAAGAGACCAGTTTGCCATTATCTCTAGCTTTATTGACAATATCTATAAAGGTTAGAAGTGCAGTGTTAGTACTATGGGATGGATGAAAGCCATGTTTTGTGGGGGATATGAGTTCTTCCTGCAGGAGATAGTTTAGCAATTGCTTTGAATACATTTTCAAGTATTTTGTAGAGGGGGAATACGATTCCTATAAGTCTAAAGTTAGTAATGTCTGTTGAATTTCCTACTTTGTGTGGAAGGATAATGTGACATTTTTCCCGGAGAAAGGGAACATTGGATTCCTGGACTGACCAATTTATAAGACTTGGGACAAGATAGGCAATGCTAATGGACTATTTCAAGATACTCACTTGCAAGGTCATTAGCTGAAGTAGAGCATGGTTTGAGTTTGAGTAGTTTTATATATGATGCTGCTACTTTTGCAAAAAAAAGTGTTTTTTATTGCTGTTTAATGAACTACACTGATGTGTTCTATCATCGTTAACCTTTTCTTATCATATTTACTTTGTATTACTGTGAGATAATCTGTAATGTATATGTGCAATGTGTACTATGTATTTGCATTTTTCTGGAGCTTTCCTCCCCAGGACTCCATTGAAAACAGGCTCCTTGTGGCCCAATGGACTACCCTGGCAAACAAACTGCAAATAAATAAATAAAATAAATGTGGGAACAGGTTTGAAGGTGAGAGTGGATGTGATGACATGTGGCTCGGATTAGAATTTGGAGAATCCATAGTTAGAGACTCTATACTATCTATGAAATAAAAGTTGAATTCTATTGCAGTTTTGAGTGGTGAGTTATTAGGAGAGGGATTCGGGTTGAACTTTTGACAGGAATTTAAGATTTCATTAATGGATGACCAGAGTTTTTTAGGAATATGTTTACTATTGTTGTGAATATTGATATAATACAGTTTTTATAGGTTCATAGGTTCATAGGTTTATACTAGGCTATCTTCCCTAGGGCATTTATAAGCCTAGCCTGAGTGTGTGTGGCTTTCACCACCCCTTGGAATGAGAATACTAAGCCCATTTAGGGTTTAGTTTACTGTGCCTCTGTCTAGTAGTGACACAGAAGTGACCCCCGGGGTAAACCTACGAACTCCCATCCACTCGTCAAGATTTCTCTTGAAGAGAGTCAGTGAGGGGCTCTGCCTAACATGGACTGGGATTCCGTTCCAGAGTGTAGGGAGCCTCTGGGTTATGAATCTGTCCCTCCAGCACATCCTGTTTATTTCTGTGTTGAGGTTCAAATCTCTCGCTCTCGTGGCTCTGGTGGATTTGGATTTTCTGAGGTGGAGCATGTCCTTTAATTCCGGATTGGACATGGCCTTGTACGTCAGGCATAGATCGCCTCTGAGTAGGCAGTATGCAACTGAATAGAGCTGGTGTTTCTTCAGCCGGGCAGCATATGACATATGTTTGAGACCCTTGATCCTCTTGGTGAGGTACTTTTGGGGTCTTTCTAACTGCTGCAGGTGCCGGGTAAAGTACATCCCAAATGGGGCATTGTACTCAATTATGGGCCTGATAAGGGAAGAGTACAGGGGCACAATGACCTCTCTTGATCTAGATGTGAATCCTTTCATGATAAGGTGGGTAATATAAAAGGTCTTCCTAACCACCTTGGCAACGTGAGTGTCAAATGAGAGGTTACTGTCAACTTGGGTCCCTAGGTCCCTGATTACTTCTTCCGTACTTAATGGATTATCACCTATGTGGTAATTTGTGGGTACTTTGTTTTTCCCAAAGCGTATGACTATACATTTTTTGGCGTTCAGTTTAAGGCCATGACTCTGGCACCAGTTATCCATTTCTATGAGGCCTTTCTGAAGGATGCTTGTGTCCGCTGGAGTATCAATTATGGCGCCCAGTTTGCAGCCATCTGTGAACTTTGTTAGCCACAATCCTCCTATGTTTGCTTGCACCTCAGAAAAATAAATGCCGAACAAGAGAGGTCCCAGGACCGAGCCCTGTGGGACACCGCTTGTGACTGGCTTAGAGTCTGACATGGCTCCAGCAATTCTGACCTTGTGGGTTCTGTCCTTGAGCCAGTTTGCAACCCATCTTATGACATATGGGTTTACGTTTAAGCTGGTGAGCTTGTCTATGATGCCCGAGTGGGGTATTGTGTCGAAGGCTTTTGCAAGATCAAGGTAGGCTGTGTGAACTGCCTTACCCTCATCAATGGCCTTAATGACTGTTTCAAAAAAGTCGACCAAGTTCAAAAGGCAGGATCTGCCCTTAACAAAGCCGAATTGGGTAGGATCCAGTGTCTGTAGGTCCCCAATGTCTTTGTTTATGAGTTCCATAATGATCCTCTCCACAGCTTTGCAGACCAGGCTCGTCAAGCTTATGGGGTGGTAATTTCCAGGGTCCGTAGAAGCACCTCCTTTGTGGAGTGGGACCACTGTTGCTGTATGCCATTCTTTGGGTACGTATCCTGTAGTAAGGCTAAGATTAAACAGCAGCCTTATGTGCGGGTTTAGTTCCTCTTGGAGTTCATGTAGCATGCAACCTGGGATACCGTCTGGTCCCATTGATGCTGTGTTTTTAGCTTTGGAGGGGGCGGCTCTCACCTGGGCATCTGAGATGTCAGGGATGCTACACTCTGCTGGGATAGATATTTCTCCTTTTGGGGGGGAGGGGGGAGAAAAATTTGCACTGAACCTGTCTGCCAGTATGTTGGCAATGTCTGTGGGTTCAGTGTATTTTTTGTCATTTTGGACTAACTCTGAGCATATCTGGGAGTTTCCACCCAGGTTTCTAACATAACTAAAGAAGGCCTTGTGATTGTCTTTAGTGTCTTTTAGTCTTTATTTATTTGCTTTTTAGTATGTATCTATATATATCTGTCTATCTTTGTATATATGCATGCGTGTGTGTGTATTCTAATTGAAGTGTCAAGATTTTGAACATCAAAAGACTGTCAAAAACACACTGAACATTCAGAGTATCAAAAACACAAAACACTGAACCTATTAAAGATTGTAAAAGGAAAACAATTTATTTGATGATCTTTAAACCACAAACCCACTACAACATATGGAAATATGTCCATTATAGTGTTATGGAAAGGGTTTTTTGAAGGTAGGGTATAAGGTTAGGGTTATCATGTATTACTAAAGCGGGCCGGGGGGGTTAGCATGTATTACTAAGGTGGGCAGGTGGGTTAGCATGTGTTACTAAGGTGGGCAGAGGGGGGGTTAGCATGTATTACTAAGGTGAGTGGGGAGTTAGCATTTATTACTAAGGTGAGTGGGGGTTAGCATGTATTACAAAGGTGGGCAGGGGTGTTAGCATGTATTACTAAGGTGAGTGGGGATTAGCATGTATTACTAAGGTGGGCAGGGGGGTTAGCATGTATTACTAAGGTGGGCAGGGGGGTTGGCATGTATTACTAAGGTGAAAGGGGGGTTAGCATGTATTACTAACATGGGCAGGGGGGTTAGCATGTATTACTAAGGTGGGCAGGGGGTTAGCATATATTACTAAGGTGAGTGGGGGGTTAGCATGCATTACTAACGTGGGCAGGGGGGTTAGCATGTATTACAAAGGTGGGCAGGGGGGTTAGCATGTATTACTAAGGTGAGTGGGGAGTTAGCATGTATTACTAAGGTGGGCAGGAGGTTAGCATGTATTACAAAGGTGGGCAGGGGGTTAGCATGTATTACTAAGGTGAGTGGGGGGTTAGCATGTATTACTAAGGTGGGAAGGGGGTTTGCATGTATTACTAAGGTGGGCAGGGGGTTAGCATGTAGTACTAAGGTGGGCAGGAGGGTTAGCATGTATTACTAAGGTGAGTGGGGGGTTAGCATGTATTGCTAAGGTGGGCAGGGGGGTTAGCATGTATTACTAAGGTGGGCAGGGGGTTAGCATGTATTACTAAGGTGGGCAGGAGGTTAGCATGTATTACTAAGGTGGGCAGGGGGGTTAGCATGTATTACTAAGGTGAGTGGGGGGTTAGCATGTATTACTAAGGTGGGCAGGGAGGTTAGCATATATTACTAAGGTGGGCAGGGTGTGTGAGAGAGAGTGAGAGAGAGAGCAAGGAAAAAATAAAACAGTCTTAAAGGATAGCTTGAGTCAGACCCCATGCCCGGTATATCCACAAATGGCTGAAGACCTCTATCTAGATACAGGGTATACTGACAGTAGAATCAGTACTATCTTATATCAAAGATATGATTCTGATCACCATCTTTCAGCTTATGCTGGTAATATACTTAGTGCGGTAGAAAAAAGTTCTCTGACCATTAGAAGACTCTCTTTGCTATAAGACTAAACCTCTCAATGCTAGAAGTCTAAACCTCAAAATGTACTCTCTCGTGGCACTCCTAAAAATGGAGAACATCAATATCTGTACAGTAACTGAGACCTGGTTCAAGGCACCAGAGAGCACCTCTGCAATACCAGGCTACAACCCTTATCACACTTTTCGGCCACCAAACCAGGACCGAAAAACTAAAGGTGGAGGAGTGTCCATATTCACCAAGGAAATTCACACCTCCAGGCTAGTTGCCCAACACAATGCATCTGAAATTCTCCAGGTGCAGCTAACACTAGGTAAGACTGCAATTGAAATTGTAGCTTGCTACAGATCCCCCACCATGCCCCAAGATTCTCACTACACCTTTCTAAACATACTGGAAAATATTAAGATACAACCAAACACCCTAATACTGGGTGATTTCAACTACCCTGCCATTAACTGGGAAAACTACTCATGCACCATCACCTTTGCCCAACGGTTCTTGGAATTCATAAATTCCAACACCCTGGATCAACTAATCCATAGTCCCACCAGGGGCTCCAATATCCTGGACCTGGTCATTACCAACATGGGAAATTGATGCACCACACCTATGGTCACCCACTCGTTGGCCAGGTATGACCATAAGCTAATCATCCTTAACATCCACATCCCACCCCCACCCCCTAGTAAGGAAACCTCCATAAAAAACTTCTCCAAAGCCAACGTCATGCTACTCAAGGCAGAAGTGACAAACTTCATGACACCCATGCAGACAGGAACCTAAAGTTTGACTGCTGAATCCTCCACTAAGGCACTGCACAAGCACATCCACTAATGCATGAATCATGCCATCCCAAATAGAACCAAGATGTTCTCCAAAAAAAGGAAGCCATTCTGGTGGTCCCCTGCCATACACAAACTTTACAACAAAAGGAAGAAACTGTTGCAGAAAAGAGGAAAATCCCACGATGCAAAAAAACTCCCTTACCAGCCTCAGTAAGAAGCTGAGATCCCTCATAAAATCCTCCAAAGCTAGTTATGAAGATAAAATTGCCAAAGATTCCAGAGACAACTACAAGGCATTCTATAACTGTGTCAAGAATCTAAATGGCAATGCTCAGATCTGCTCTGAGCTACAACAGAATGGCATTAAATATACTGATCCCAAGGATATTGCCAATATCCTGGCAGATCAATTCAGTGCCAACTTCACCCCCCTCTCACCCCCTAAACGGCCCATCTCAATACTGGAAGACTGCCAAATTCCAGTAATAACGACCATACAGGTAAAAAAAACACTCTCCAAAGCTAAGAATACAGCATCCATGGGTCCAGATGACATCCCGGGCTGTTATTTACATGAACTACAAAATGAATTGGCACCTCACCTAAGTGTCATGTTTAATCATAGCCTCACCTCAGGCTTCGTGCCCACTGAGTGGTGCACAGCTACAGTTATCCCACTCCACAAGGGGGGATCCACCTTGGATCCTGGGAACTACCGTTCCATCAGTCTGATGAGCCTGATCTGCAAGGCCATGGAATGTATTATCATGGGACTTATAAACAAAGACATTGGCAACCTTCAAATTCTGGACCCCACCCAGTTTGGGTTCATGACGGGCTAATCTTGTCTCCTGCACCTGAATGACTTCTTTGATTCAGTCTCCAGAGCTGTGGACGAGGGTAAGGCGGTCCACACAGCCTATCTGGACCTCACCAAGGCCTTTGACACCATCCCCCACTCTGGAATCATAGATAGACTTACTAAGCTGGGCATTAATCCCAATGTCACTTGATGGGTTGCCAACTGGCTTACTGACAGAACCCACACTGTAAAAGTAGCCAACTCCAAATCCAGCTCCAAACAAGTGAAAAGTGGAGTACCTCAGGCTCAGTTCTGAGACTGCTCTTGTTAGGCATCTACTTCTCTGAAGTACAGGCCAACACTCAGGGACTCTGTCTAACAAAGTTCACAGATGACTGCAAACTGGGAGCCATTATTGAATCCCCAAATGATGTGGATACTCTACAAAAGGGCCTTACAGAAACAGATGCTTGGTGCCAGAGCCATGGGCTCAAGCTCAATGCCAAGAAATGTATTGTTATCCCCTTTGGGAAAAAACATGTACCCGTGAATTACCACATAGGTGGCAGTACAATAAACACTGAAAGTGTGATAAGAGACTTAAGGACACAGGTGGACAGTAGCCTCACCTTCGCTAACCACATCGCCACAACAGTCAGGAAATCCTTCTATGTGGCACACCTCATCACTAAGGGCTTTTCATCCAGAAAAACGGAGGTCATTGTCCAACTGTACTAATCCCTCATTAAACCCATTATAGAATACAATGCCCCATTTGGTATGTACCTCTCAAGACATCTGCAACAACTGGAAAGGCTGCAGAAATACCTCACTTAAAGAATCACAGGCCTAAAGCAGATGACCTACGCTGACCGTCTTAAAAAACTTCAGCTATACTCTGTCGCATATCATCTACTCAGAGGTGATCTCTGCTTAATATACAAGGCCATGTCAAAACCAGAGCTGTTGGACATGCTACACTTAAAGAAATCCCAATCCCTCAGAGCCACACACTCCAGGGATCTAAAATTGTCATCACAATAAACAAAACATGCTGGAGGGATAGGTTCATGGCCGAGAGACTCCCCAGACTCTGGAATAGACTGCCCATACATGTCAAGCAGAGTGCCTCTTTGGTCCTCTTCAAAAGGAACCTTGATGATTGGATGGGAGAAAGGAAATTCACTCTGGGGATCACGTCAGTCACCCTGCTAGACAGGGGTCCAGGGAAGTAAATAGTGTGGGAAGAAATAGCCAGGGAATTGTTATGGCTAGGCTTGTATAGGCCCTAGGGCCGATAGCCTAGTACCATCCTATGAACTTATGAACCTATGAACCTTTTCTATTGTACACACAGTGCAAACATTCAAAAACTATATTTGTAGCCAAAAAGGCTTTACTACCAACAGAACATCAGCCCATTGCCCTTATGGCATTGACTTTAGCCTCCAGGACAAACCATTTGAAAAAAAATACTAAAAATAATGACAGCCCAACTGAACAAGGAATGACAGATCTGCAAATGCATGACTGCACAGAATCTGAATGGCTTAAGCAACCACCTCATTAGTTTTCTGCATTAGAAATCGCTAGACAGAAAAGCAGAAAGCAAAATTATTATGAAAAAACCTACCTAAAGCTTATGCTGATGACTGCTCTTTTATTCAAGATAGAAACAGATATTGTGGCTTGGATGTAGTGGCATGAAGCTAAACCATGCCCCCTTGTCAAATAATAATGACAACCCTTTGTGCAACAGTTCTGATAACTGGTGATCTCTGTGGATGGGAACATGAAGATAGGTACATTTTATAGCCAGGATGTTCATAAGAGCTTGGGGGAACATAAGAAGTAGAATGAAGTGCAGGGTTAGCATTTCGAACTTTGGTACCATCTTCTTAGTCTTCTTCTTCTTCTTCTTCTTTCGGCTGCTCCCATTAGGGGTCATCACAGCAGATCAACTGTTTCCATTTCTTCCTGTCCTCTGCATCTTGCTCTGTCACACCAACCACCTGTGTGTCCTCTCTCACCACATCCATAAACCTTATCTTAGGCCTTCCTCTTTTCCTGTTACCTGGCAGCTTCATCCTTAGCATCTTTTTCCCAATATACTCTGCATCCTTCCTCAGCACATGTCCAAACCAACATAATCTTGCCTCTCTGGCTTTGTCTCCAAACCTTCCAACCTGGGCTGACCCAATAACATACTTATTCCTAATCCTGGCCACTCTCGTCACACTCAGTGCAAATTTTAACATCTTTAAACACATCCACCTTCACCACCTCTACTCCCTGCATCCTCACCATTCATCTATACTGCCTCTCATTCACACACATAAAGTCTGTCTTAGTCCTGCTGACCTTCATTCCTCTTCTCTCCAGAGCATATCTCCACCTCTCCAGGGTCTCCGCCATCTGTTCCCTACTCTCACTACAGATCACAATGTCATCTGCAAATATCATAGTCCACGGGGACTCCTCTCTGATCTCGTCTGTCAACCTGTCCATCACCATTGCAAATAAGAAAGGACTCAGAGCTGATCCTTGATGTAATCCCACCTCCACCTTAAAAGCATCTGTCACTCCCACTGCAGACCTCACCGCTGTCACACTACCCTAGCACATATCCTGTACCACTCTTACCTACTTCTCTGACACTCCCAACTTCCTCATACAATACTACAACTCCTCTCTAGGCACCCTGTCATATGCTTTCTCTAAGTCCACAAAGACACAATGCAACTCCATCTGACCCTCTCTGTACTTCTCCATCAACACTCTCAGAGCAAACATCACATCTGTAGTGCTCTTTCCTGGCATGAAACCATACTGCTGATAACTAATCATCACCTCTCTTCTTAACCTGGCTTCCACTATTCTTTCCCATAACTGTGACTGATCAATTTAATCCCTCTGTAGTTACTACAGTTCTGCACATCACCCTTATTCTTAAAAATTGGTATCAAAACACTTTTTCTCCATTCCTCAGGCATCCTCTCACTTTCCAAGATTTCATTAAACAATCTAGTTAAAAACTCCACTGCCATTTCACCTAAACACCTCCATGCTTCCACAGGTATGTCATCTGGACCAGCAGCCTTTCCATTCTTCATCCTCTTCATAGCTATCCTTACTTCCTCCTTCCTAATCCATTGCACTTCATGATTCACTATCTGCACATCATCCAACCTTCTCTCCCTCTCATTCTCTTCATTCATCAGCCCCTCAAAGTACTCTTTTCATCTGCTCAACACTCTCCTCACTTGTGAGTATGTTTCCCTCATTATCCTTTATCATCTTTACCTGCTGCACATCTTTACTAGCTCGGTCCCTCTGTCTAGCCAGTTGGTACAAGTCCTTTTCTCCCTCCTTAGTGTTCATCCTTTCATACAACTCTTCATACGCCTTATCCTTAGCCGTTGCCACCTCTCTCTTTGCCCTGCACCTCATCTCCTTATACTCCTGTCTATTTACTTCATCTCTCTGAAAATCCCACTTCTTCTTCGCCAACCTCTTTCTCTGTTTACTCTCCTGTACTTCTTTATTCCACCACCAGGTCTCCTTGTCCTGCTTCCTCTTTCCAGATGTCACACCAAGCACCTTTCTAGCCATCTTCCTTACTAGCTTTGCTGTAGTTACCCATCTATTTGGTAACTCTTCACTGCCACCCAGTGCCTGTCTTAACTCTTCCCTGAACTCCATCTCACAATTACCCTTTTTCAATTTCCACCATTTGCTCCTTGGTGCTGACCTCACACTCCTCCTCCTCTTCTTGATCACCACTGTCATCCTACAAACCACCATCCTATGCTGCCTAACTACACTTTTCCCTGATACCACGTTACAGTCTCCAATCTCCTTCAGACTGGCTCTTCTACATAAGATATAATCCACCTGTGTGCATCTTCCTCCACTCTTGTATGTCACCCCATGCACCTTCCTCTTGTTAAAATATGTATTCACCACAGCCATGTCCATCCTTTTCACAAAATCCACTGCCATCTGACCTTCTGCATTCCTTTGCTTAACACCATACCTACCCATCACTTCCTCATCCCCTCTGTTCCCTTCACCAACATGCCCATTGAAATCTGCTCCAATCACCACTCTCTCACCCTTGGGTATGGTCATCACCACTTCATACATACCATGAGGTACTTATTTAGTCCTGACAGATCTAAAATGGATCTCCATATTTCTTTGGAACTAGGAATAGTGAGTAAAATATTTTTTCCAAGTTCCTTCTGGGATTCATTATCTATAGCCCGTTGCAGAAAAAGTTCCTTCAGAAGGGGACTGCACCAACTTTGTTCCCTAATGCCTTGGCACTAGCAGTATACCTTGAAACTTTGGGTCTGTTTGAAACTGAAGCCTGTATCCATGGGATACTACTTGTAAAACCCACTTGTCTTGGATTATGTTTCTTTAATTGTTTGTAAATAAGGCCCATCTGCCTCCAATTTGTTTACTGAGAGGATGTGGGAGGCCTGCTCCACTTTGGGTGTGAGGTTCCAAGGGCCACAAAGTTGCATTTGTGGGACCCCCTGACATTTTTTCTGGGTCAACTTTTTACCCTTCAGCTGCTTGTATTTTCCTTGTTTTTAGTAAGTCAGCCAATTTTCAGAGGGATAACGTCTATCATATCTAGCAAAAGGCAGGTAAAACAATTGCAAGACTGCAATTTCCCTCCTTCTCTCTTAAACGCTTCTTAAACCAGGGAAGTGTCACCTAATGGGGCATTAGGGATCTGTGCTTTCACATCCTCTACCAAGGGCTGTATCCTGAGCCAGACATACAAATATGTTTTTATGTATATGAATAAAGGACCCATGGCAGCTGTACTAGACATGGCATCCATTGCATCAGAACCATACATGAAAGTGTGTCTATTCACCCTTACAGCCATTTTGGCCTGTTGAGTAACTTTGTCCTTCAGAGCTGCATTATTTATCACCTCAGCCACTGTCATTAAGTGTTTCAAGGCACTGGCTTGATGGTTAACTATAGAGGTATGTCAATGAATAATGCTGAAAGCCAGGGTAGCTGCCATGTACACTTTCTTCTCAAAACAATCCAAGGTATGGCTTTCCCAGTCAATATGGTGTGTATTAGAGACTGGAACCAGTTTACTTACTTTTTTTTGGGATCCAGGAACACTACAACTGAATCCACAAAAGGATTCTTCTAAAGGAAAGATCAGAAGTCAGGGACCCTGTAAAAGCAGTGCAACTTGTTGGAAGCAAGAGTCTGGGAGTCCATTTCAAATAAGATTGCAATAAATGCATCCTTCAAAGCCTTCAAGACTGGAAGAATGGCTGCTGGTTTATGTGTCTCTAGGCCCAGAAGGCCAACATATCTTATGTGGGCATCCAACCCTTCCTTGGCTTCCCATATGAAGTGATCCTTTTATAACAGATAAAATATCCCCAAATGACATGTCCTTTTCCCTAGAGGATATGGTGTCCTTCAATGTCTATATCAAAACCCAAGGGAAAGACAGCTGGAAGGTGCAGGACAGGTCAACCTTCACTGACTTAGATGACTCCATTTCCAAATAAGGAGAAGATTCCCTCTTTCTCTTTGAGAGGATTTGGCTGACATCAATGGCTGGTGTGGTTTTAGCTAATGACTTGTATAATGGACAAAGCTCCACACTAGTCTGAATTAATCTCAGGAAAGAGCCTGGGGGAATAGATGACTTGACTCATCTTATACCTGCTCAAAAGCAGGGAAGGAAACAGGCATTATAGATTTGGTAGCAGTGGTCCTAACCTTTGTTGTGGTCACCTCTGAGGTCTCTGCACTAGGGTGTCCCTCCTGGACTTCTATCTTAATTCCATGGATGTCCTCTTGTAATAATTAAAGATCATAATATGGGTATCAGAACCAAAATCCTGCAGGGAGGTATCCATACTGATTGACTTAATCAAGGGTTCAGCTTGAGAGGATGTGCCATGGTTCAGTGGCATGGCAGCTTCTCCAGGGACTATGGGTAACGTGAACATCAGGGATGGAGAACATACAGGCATCTCATTGGAACCTGCATCAGTGAGAACTGCAGTAAATAAGCATTAACCTAAAATAACTCTGCAGTTGTTCTACCAAATTAGCAAATTACTACAGCTGGTAAAATCATATCCCCATAACTGCAGCCAAGGTATCTAAACAATTACAGGCCCTTTACACTTATTCAGCTACCTCAACAATTATTCCAAGTGCTTTTCTGAGGTAGCCATTTTGGTTCCATGGATAACTTTAGCATGTTAACTCCTACTGCAGAATGCGCTGCAAATGGGGGGAGGGAGGCTATGTCTGGAAGCCTTGGTGGGTGGCTGCAAACATTTGTGGGTGTTTTAACTGATGCAAAGGCTACATGTCTGAGTTGACTGTTGGCTAAGGGCTTGAGGTTGTAAGGGCACATTTAAAATACTGCTGTACTCTATTCCAAAGAATCTCCATTTGCCTAAACAGTAGTGATAGTTAATGACTTTCCCCAACCCTTACTGTGACTAATCAGCTAAATCCAAAATTACGCACGTTATTTAAAACACTACTGCCTTTGACTCTTCTGAAGCATAACTGTGGCAGTTATGATTTATAGACTTCATAAACAATACAAAGGGTGAACAACACTTTGTTAAACTGGATTATTTCTCCTGCAGTGTGTCTCAAAAAGTTTTATTAAGTGTGTTACTATTAGAGTTTATCAGTGACTATGCCTGCATTATGCAAAAATTTCTGCATCCTACCATATGCTGATAGTGAAGCTTTTCTTCATGAGTCCTCCCCACAAAATTAGGTTAATCAAATGGGGCAGAACACAGTAACATGCAGTTAGATATGAGGGAGTACAGATGGTACAGATATTACTGCATTCCCAGAGGTGACGTGAGGCATGAGCCAAAACTGGTATACTAAATAGGCATAAGCAGGGGCTTATTAGATGAAACATTTACAAGCAGGGGCCACGGAGATGAACTATTTACAGGCTGCTTGTGTCCATCAGAGACATGGGTGCTAAACCAGGGATGGATTTCCTGTTCCCCATCCAATTGTTCAAGTTACACTTGAATTGGGTTAGGGAGGGACTCTGCTTCTTATGGATGGGAGCCTGTTTCAGAGAAGGGGTAGTCTTTGGGATACATACCTATCTCTCCAGCAGGTCCTATTTATATCACACGTAATGTTTAAGTCTTTAGAACTGGTAATTCTGGTGCTGTTTGTTTTGTGGATAATGCTTTGTATGCCAGTCATAGATCTCCCCTCAACAGCCTGTAGGAAACAGAACACAGAGACAGAGCCTTGATGTGGTCTGCACAGAACATGTTACTTATGCTCTGTATTCCTTTAGTGAGGTACCTCTGTGGATGTTCTAATTGTTGGTTTTGCCTGGTTAGGTACATACTAAAGGGGAGCACTGTACTCAGGACAGGTCTGATGAATGCCAAAAACAGTGGAACAATGACCTCCTTGGACCTAGCTGCAATACCTTTGTTTATAAGTTAGTCAACATAGA
Source organism: Protopterus annectens (assembly GCF_019279795.1). NCBI lineage: Eukaryota > Metazoa > Chordata > Ceratodontiformes > Protopteridae > Protopterus > Protopterus annectens. Next base: position 1,881,855,815 of record NC_056731.1, on the reverse strand, counting down.
ATTATTTCCTCACTACTGTAGACACGTGATGATCAAAGGCTACATTACTGTCTGTGTGTGCCCAAAAAAGGTAATTACTAGGCTAATGACCCCAGGGGGCCTTTTTAGCCTAGCTATGCTTCCAAAAGGTGAGACTCAAACCTTGTACATTGTAACTGTAAGGTAAACACTTTAACCATTATGCCAATAATATGCCAACACGAACGCACCACTGCCAAGCCTGAAAATGTTTAAACAGGCTTGAATTGTCCCACTATCTGCAAAAATCCCAACTAACACTCATCTACAAACTACTGTATAACCCTAATTATTGTCCCTCTCTTCAGACGTTGCTTCAAACATACACCCCAACACAACATCTCAGGTCTTCAACTAAACAGCTCCTAAGTGTATCAAAACCCAACAAACGTGCAGGACAAAGCCTTTATTCCTTCTCCATTGGCAAACTTTGGAATGCTCTACCCACTCCTATTGCTCAAATAGACTCCTTCAAAGCTTTCAAAAGTGCACTAAAGTCCCATTACCTTGATAATCTTATGTGCTCCTGCAACAACTGATCTAAAACACCTTGACTACATTACTTTCACTAGAAACTACCTAATAATATTTCCTTAGCTTTTCACCCCCAATGTTTTCCTATTTTTTTTATTTTTATTTTTTTTTATTTTACATTTGTTAACCGGGCTAGTCTGGCTGGATACAAGTCCATTTTCAGCAGAGGCCCGAGGAGAAAAGCTCCACTATCAGACTAATACACTACAATATATGAAGTCACTAATAGTACTAACTATACAAATAAAACTAAAACTAATATAGTATAATACGGCAAAATACAAATGCAAATCCTTTTTCATGTACAAATCTGACTACATGACAATCAAAATTCAGTCAGGGGCTGAGGAGAAAAGCTTCAGTATCAAAAAACAATTTAAAGTTAAAACAATATCCATAGTAGCTAGTAATAACAACAAATAGGTATTGGCTGAAAGCATAAAAGTGGTTAATATATAGTGTTAAACAGGCAGGTTAGTAGTGTAAAAGATATTAAAAGGTTAGGGATAGGTAAAAGGCAGAAATGATGTAAAGAGAAAGGAAATAATAAAGTACAGTTACTGTTAGGTATAGGATTTCTGGACTTAGTGAGGCTAAGGAACAGGCAGTAGGTAAAGGAGAGGGGGAAAAACAAAGATAGTGAGAAATGTAAAAGGTAGCAGGATTATAGGAGGTCAGCTAATAGATGCAAGAGACAGAAAAAACATTTTTAGTTCCCATCAAACTCCATTATATGCTACTTGAGCTACTTTAGTAGCTTAATAGAACAGCCCTTTTCTTACGATTGCCTAACTGCTTGACAAAAAAATGAATATATATATATATATATATATATATATATATATATATATATATATATATATATATATTCTGTATATACCTTCTGTAATTGATGCTTTTTTCTGTATAGTTGATGATAAAATGTCTCAGTAACCTTTGCAACTGTTTGCAACTTATGTAACTTTCTGTATTGTTTTCATTGTAACTATACTTCAGCTTCTTTTTAAATGCTGTATATACTTGCTGCCACAATGTTATAACCATTTATTTGTAACTGTTTTTGGAGCTTTTGTTCCTGGGCCTCCACTGAAAATGGGTCACTGATCCAGTGGACTTTCCCGGTCACCAAATGTCAGTAAATAAACCCTGTTATTAAGTTGTGGGCATGTGCATTTTTATGTACATTAACTTTAATTGAACTAGTTTAGGGAACAGAATAATTTATTTGATATAATAGTCAGACTTTAGAAAGTCCTTCCACCAAAGGTTACACATGCTATTGGAGATAGTAGAATCTATACTTCTATGTGGATTTAAATGTTATTGTTGGTTCCATTTATGGTGCTGTCTAAATAAATGGGTATTTTGTGGATTTATCAAAATTCTGGAAAATTGTAAAGCTGTGAGCCAAGTAATAATAACATTACTAATGATCTTTCAAGTATTTGTGAAAGTCTGGGAGTTGCAAATATGCTTTCCAAAAAATGTTTAATAAATTCTGACAGTGACATTGTAGCATCACAAAACAAGTAATTTTGCTATTGCTGTGTTGAATCACTTTTCATGATGTAATGTTGCAAATATAGTGTATGACAATTTATAAACTGGGGATTCCAAAGATGGTATGTTGAAAATCTACTCCCTAAATCATACTAATACTGTAAACTGTAGCTCTTTCTCTTACATCTCTCGTTTTATTGTAATCCACATTTTTTCTCTGCTAAACCCTCACTTTTCCGAATCTTTACCTATTTCCCCATCTTTACCTGTCACCATAATAAACCTCTATGCATTACCTTTCCACAGTCTTAAACATCGGTTCATGCCATTTTTATGATAGTCTATAAACTTCATCTCCTATAACTATCTTCTTTGCTTCTACAGGATCTATGAACTCCATAATCCACTAAAGTATATTTACTCCCTTTCAGTGTACCTATTTTGTACTATTTTTACTACGCCTGAGATTATCTAATTGTGTAACAGGTATACATATGCAAATCATGTATGTTTTACAGAATCATGTATAACCGCTGTTTCCACTGTGGATTATATATAAGAAGAATTTTGATTTTCTGTAAACTCGTATGTGAAATTTTTCTCCCAAGGCTTCTGCAGAAAATGGGATTATAGCTAACCGAGCTTTCCCATTCAAAAGTAAATAAATAAATATTTATTTTAAATGAGTAAAGTAGCAAATAAACATTTACCAAACATATGGCAAGTATGGGAGTACAGCACAAATGGTTAAGGCTATGAGCTGCAAGTAAGCTTTATAGTTCTGGGTTTGAGTCCCTCCGTCTGCTTTTATAAACATCTGAAATGCATCTGAAGAGTTTCAGGTTTGCCCCCTCACCCAAGAAACTGCATTTTCCTACTTTTTCACGCAGAATCACTGCAACCTTTTTTCTTCAATGTCTCTGCCCGCCCCCCTCGAAAGCACAAATTGCCAATCATGGAATATTAGCTGATTATTTCTGTTGAGATGTGTAAACAACTGAATATAAAGTGGTTTCTACTTAACACACTTTCAATGCAGATTACAGGCAACAATAAACAAACAATTTAGTCTAATGTCTCGCATGTATGGTAATGCAGCACAGCCAGACTCAAGAGTGGATGGTAACACTACAACAAATTTAAATCAGAAGATCCTGACCATATCCCCTTAATCTGTTAAACATGCAGTTAAAAAGATCCTGTCTCTCTCTGTCTGCAGTTTTACAAACAGTTGTGAGTTTGCTTGCATTTAACAAATACAAACTGAGAAAATATATGCCATAAAAGCTGTTGTGAGTTTGACCTTATACTGTGTTCGCTCTTTTATTTTATTCTCTGTCTCTGGCAGTGCAATACATGTAATTATATACCAATCTAGCCTTCCCAAATGCAAATCTAAAGCATGATAAATGGAAATCACCTGGAATCTTGGTATGTTAGATCCACAACATTTTGCAGAAATCCATTATCCTGATTGGGATGCTTTGTTAGGCAACATCAGGTAAAGATGGATGCTTCCATCTGAGTTTTTTCTAGTCTTTCGCCCCCCCCCCCCAACATCCTTCTCTCTCTTTGTTGTTTGCCATAAATCCATACTGACAGCATCTGCCAGATGTTTAACGTCAGCGAAGCAAAGGAAAATGTCAGACAGACATCAAGAGGTGCCAGTCCTTATGGAAAGGCTCAGGCTGCTGTCATTCTTGGTAGACAGAGATAAAAGGTAGCGTTAATCGTTCAATGAATGTCTGATTTACAAATTTCAGTGTGTGCTGGTTAAAATGATTTTAGGGGCAGGGGCTTGTAGGCTACGAGATCTCACAAAATTATGACCATAGGAAACATCTACTATCTGCCCTTGATTTTTTCTACCTCTTATTTTGAGTATAACCATGAATGAGGTTCAAACATTTGTGCCATGAGGAATTCATTACTTCTACATATTGTGAAAAGCAGAGTTTTTTCTGTCTAATGGGTAGCTACTAGGCTTTCAGCTCAGGAGACTAGTCCAGATTCCTAGTTGCCCCTAAGCCCTCTCCAGTTAATTGACATGCTCAAGGTCACATAGTAGACAAACAGAGGCTTAGGGAATCAAACCCTGTACCACAAGAAGTACAGCACTCACAGCCTTAACCTTCTGCACCACCTGCCAGACATAGTGATTTGTAGTACAGTGACGGGTTTCAAATATAGCAAAATTTTTTAAATCATTTCATTCATCCTATTTCTTGGATAATACCAGAAGATTCTTTAGAAGGTTCCCTATGGATGAACCAAGGACAGGGATAGAAGATGACTGACAATCAATGTATTTTAGATAATTCTATTGACCAAGATGGACAATAATTTAGTTTCTTGGAATATTAATGGGTAGGACAACCCTACTAAAAGAGTTCAGTGTTTCCAACACTTTTGCTTGATAAACCCAGCTATAATGTATCTACAAGCGTAACACCTGAACTCACAAGATTATCTGAAGCTCACTTGTATGAGATATGAGAGCCTCATCAACATTTACTACTTCCCAAAGCCAGTGCATGCTGGAAATATCGTCTAGTTCAGAACTTTATGTCACACACACATTAGAAGCCCCAGAGTTACTACTGGGGCTTCCTCTGTTATATCTTCTACCTGCTTCAGTACATGAATCCATTTCTCTCAACTGTCCAGATTTTTGCAGAATGTTCAGATTATTGCTGTGTATTTTTGGTTTATTTCTCATAAAATTTTGTTTTTCTGGTCGATTTTTATTAAATCAGTGAGGAATGAGGTCAGAAAACATTGCTAGGTATTTAAGTTTCAGACTTCATACCCTTCAGAAAATTAATGCAATATAAAACCTGTTATTCTATCAACTTAATACATTTGTAAGAGGAATATTTAAAAATGTCCCTATGTAGGGGCCTTTGTACCCTCATTATTTATGGCTTTGTCCAGATTTCTTGCTCTAAGAGGTTGAGAGGAATGCATGAACCTGATATTTTATCAAACAAGTCTGAGGATTTAATGCTCTGAATGCAAGGGTGGAGGACATATGGGGCATTTTCCAAAGCAGTCTAACACGACTCTAACACTGGGTACAGTATTTAGACAGGGCACTAGTTATGATCCTCTGGCTACATACAGTGATACCACTGTTGGGATGGCCACCTGTGTGAGGCACTCCATAGAAACTGTCAGGGTGCTTAGCAGGCAGGCAGCTGTGAGCCTGGTGGATGGGGTCTAGTTTTTAGCTCCATGTATGTATTTTAAAAGTTATAAAGCAAATTTTAAAGATAACTTTTATTGTTAAAATGCAGAACGTGTATAAATGTGTGCCTAATGAGAACTGTTACCATCACATGAACAAAAGCTGATAGCATTCCTTTGTACCCTTTCGTAACATTTCATGTAATTTTTAATTTTAGTGCCCAGTTCAAGTTTTTCCACTCGTAAAGGCAGAAGCCATGTTTTCTTGAAGGAGAAGCTTCTAGATCTGCCCATTAATTTGTTTGTAATCCAACAGGTGTATGGGATGAGGGCTTATTTGCACTTGTAAACAGAAAAGAGTTGATGCACACATAATTAGTAATATGACTGGGACGTTTGTTTTTTTTTTTGCTCCTTTTTATAAAATGATATAAACAAATGTATTGTGTTATCTATGTGTCAGGTAGCTGTCCCAGTTATTCCCTAACATTTCAACACAGCTGTGAAAATACCAGTTTTTCTTTTTATTCCAGTTCTTAACACTACACTGCATGTCTTGTTTTACTAATATTTCTGCTCTTGCCTTTTTGTTCTTTTTTAATTTCTCCAAATGTTTTAGGTTTCTAATACTATGATGAGAATGGAGCCCATTCCTAAGTCAAAGTACGATTAAAGTTCATGAAATTAGTATTGTTTCAATCTTTGGTGTCAGCCAAAAGTGCATTTTGTAGCACTCACAATCTGCCAAGTAATGACTTCTTCTGCAATTTGTATGGGGTTACATGGATTGGTAACATATCTAAATACAACTGTAGATTCTTTTTTATAAGACCCATTGCTCCTACTACTATTGGAACAGTCTGGGTATCTTTTTTCCACATTGCCTGCAGATTCTGATATTTTATGACTTTGTGTCTCTCTCTACACAAGACACTGTAGTCACTGGGTGTAGCAATTTCAATGATCAATGCTGCTTTTGTCTTCTTTTCTTGGACCACTATATCCAGTTTTTTAGCATTTATCTTTTGAACTGTTGGCAATGGGTGATCCCATGTGATGTAGACTTATTCATTTTTTATGATGCTTTGTGGCTCATGTTTCAGGTGTTTTTCAGCCACTTTAATACCATAATGTTTGAACAATCCCTTGTGCAACAGTCTTGCCACATTATTATGCCTTTCAGTATACAGTCTTTCTGTCATTAGTATGTCACAAGCAACGAGGTGTGCGACTGTTTCCAATTCGGTTTTGCAAAACCTACATTTGTGTGTTTCTCCCGCATGTTCAATGGAATTTGTAAACCAGCATGCACGTAGCCCACTATCTTGGGCTGCCAATATTAACCTTTCATCTCTTGGTTTGAATTCGCCTCTGCTTAACCATTCAAGTGTTCGTTCCTGATCAACATGAGGTTCTTCCAGACATTTTCTATGCTTGCAACTATATTTATGTTTTTTCCACATTTCTTGCCTTCTCACCTGGTCCTTCATCTTATATTCTTTCTTTTGTTTTTTGGCACATTCATTTGCTGCCTGATTTTTATCTACTTATGGTTTGATTTCCGCTCCTGCTTGACACCGATATGCTTCTGCTAAATTAAGCAGAGAAGTCATCTTAGATTTATTCTCCTCATGTTTCAAAACTTTCATTACATTTGGGTCTTGTGAGGTCAGCATATATGCATGGAATCCTACGATTGCAGATCTGTACATGTAATCAATTTCAAAGTGGCCTATCCGTCCGTCAGAACAGGGAATATATAATGTTGGTATACCCTGATTTTTATTAATCATTTGATGAGCATGAAGCATGCTTCTTGTTTTCCTATCTAATCTATCCAACACATTTTGGGGTCAGTCAATCACTCCAAAACTGTAAGATAGGACAGGAAGATCAAACTGGTTTATAGCTTGGATTTTGTTCCTAGATGTCAGTGTTGTTTTCAGAATTACTTTTAGTCTTTTAAAGTATTCCTTTCTAAGTTTTATTTGCATTTGTTCATGTTTTATTATTGATCCTTCATCAATTCCGAAATATTTATACACTCCCTCTTGCTCAAGTTCTTTTATATCACATTCTTGTCCCAAACTGATGTTTTCCTGGTGCTGCAGTTTTCCTGCTTTAAAGGTTGCTTTTGCACACTTATCAAGACCAAATGAAATTCTTATATCATCTGAAAAAGTTTTGTCAACCTGCAGCTGTGCTTTCTGTTCCTCATCTGATGAGTGATACAGTTTTAAATCATGGACAAAGAGAAGATGAGAAGTCTTTACACTTTGTTGTTTTTTAGGAGCCAAATTGTAGCCATGGCCTAAGTTGTTAAGGAAACATCTTAATTGGTTAATGGTAAGGCAGAATAGAAACGGGGACAGAGAGTCACCCTGGAATATCCCTCTTTGAATTTTTATCCCTGGGATAATAATCTGTCCTATATCATGGCTTAATTGCAAAGTGGTCTGCCACTGTTTCATGGTCTCTGTAATGTAGTCAAGCAGTGTAGGGTTTATCTTATATATTTTTAAGCACTCTTTTATCCATGAATGTGGAATACTATCAAATGCTTTTTTATAGTCAATCCATGCCATCCTTAAGTTTTTTCCCCTTTTTATAGTTCTCCAGTATGACTTTATTTAACAACAAATGATCCTTTGTTCCATATGACTTTCTTTTATTGCCCCTTTATTCTACTGCCATAATTGCGTTTTCTTCTAAATTACTATAAACTCTGTTGGCATCAATTCCCGTGTACAGTTTATACGTCGTCGGAAGGCAAGCTATTGGTCTATAATTTTTAGGGTAGCTTGCAGATTCACTCTTAAGAAGGAGCATTGTTTTGCCTGTTGTTAGCTAGGTTGGTGTCTGTTCAGGGTGTGCATATAAATAATTCTTACTCATGGCTAAATCCTCATGCAAAGATGTTAATACTTTTAACCAAAAGTTAGGTACTGCATCTGGGCCTGGGGTTTTCCAGTTAGAGGCTTTTCTTAACTTTGTTTCAATCTCTCTGGCTGTTACTTCATCCCATTTCAGATCCTGTACCTTTAAACTTTTTTTTCTTTCTTTTACTTCTTTTATCAATCTAGCATCTTTGTTATGTTCCACAGGATCTTCATAAATACTTCTCCAAAATGTATCTACTTCCTCTTTTTTTGGCGATCTTTCAATTCCTTTTACCTTATTTCCCAATTCTCTATAAAACATTTTTGGGTCATCAATAAATTGCTTATTTTGTATTTTTCCTTTATATTTATCTGTGTATCTTATAAGTTTTTCTGCTTGTGCTGAAATTTTTCATTTGTTATTTGTGAAAGTGCATGATAGATCCTGGTCTCTTCTAATAGTGTGCTTTGCTTTAATCACATCTATCTTTCTTAGTATTTTTGTTGATCTGTTCCCTCTTCTATAGTCTTCTAAGAATGACACTTCTTGTTGTAATTGCTTTATAGTTTTCTCAGTTTGATACTTCCATAGTGGTATTCAATTTCTCCCCTTCCTTTCCCTCACTACTCTGTGTTCTTGTGGTAGAACTTTATCAGTTATTGATTTAGCAGCACAATAATATATCCTGTTTACTTCTGTTATATCATATGGATCCCTATGGAAAATCCTAATTACTGCATTAATTTGTTTTATCAGACTTCTGACTTTTTGGGTTTTATCGACCTTCTGCAGTCTATTTCTCTCATTGATCTTGATATATCTATCCATGTCTATTAAATCAAGCAACTCTTCTCTTAGCTCATTTTCTTCCAAACTGAGGGCACATCCCTTGTTTTCTGTTTTCTGTTTCCTGTGGGCATTCTATAAGTTCTATAGTATCTTCTATAGTTCTATAGTATCTTCCTGTGGCAACTTCTCTTCAATTTAATCCTGTGCCATCTGTTGCTCTGTCATATGGGGACTCACTGACCTTTCACTCCTCAGCATTGACTGCATCAGAGTTTCCACAGTCTCCTGTTCCTTCCCTTGTTGTCTAGCTTCAAGTGAATGTTTATACTGATTTCCTGTGGAAGGCTTCAAAGTATCTTGATATGGCACCTGACCAATTCCTTTCTGTTCCACTGGTTTCCCCTTAATTTGGATATCCATTGCTCTATGCTGTTGTGGTACTTTCTGCATTCGATTTTCTACACTAAATCCTTCACTTTGCAGGTACTCCATAACCTCAGTTTCTATTTCTTTAACTTCTCCATTTCTAATCTCCTTTTCTACTTTTCCTCTTTGTCTTCTTATTTTTTGTATTGTAAAGTTTTCCATGTCCAGATTCCTTTGCCTGTATTTCTCTTCAAATATCTTTGGTGTTGCTCTTTTTATATTGGCTTGTTTTGCTTTCTCCTTTGTATAAATATTACACCATATTAAATCTCTTTTTCTTTCCCATGTCCGTATTTCTTCTTCAGATGTCTCCTGGTCTTCCTGTTTCTCCTTACTTTGGGGACTCACCCATCCTGCTGCGATATAACCTCTACTAGGCCTTCTACACCAAATCCTTCACTTTGCAGGCACTCCATAACTTCAACTTCTATTTTTTAACTTCTACTTTACTAATCTTCTTTTCTATGTTCCATCTTTGTGATGATATTTTTTATTGTAAACTTTTCTATATCCAGATACCTTTGCCTGTATTTCTCTTTGAATATGTTTGGGGCTGCCTTCTTCATATTGATTAATTTGGCTTTCTCCTTTGCATAAATATTGTACCATATCAGATCTCTCTTTCTTTCCCATGTCCATATCTCTTATTTATATTGTTCAAATATCTCTGGGTTTTGTTGTTTATATTTTTTCACTTCCTCAGATGCTTCTTTCTCCAAACAGATCAAAGTTTCTTGATCTATATACTATTTTTCACAAATCTGTTCTACTAATGAACGCAAATTTTCATCTGAAGCTTCTGACAGTTTTTCTTGCAGAAGTATTTTTCTCTCCTCTAATTTCTCTCTTAATTGCTTTGTATATTTTGTGTCTGGAAATTCTGGGCTTTTTGCATAATAGTAACAATACATAATTTCTTTCTTATCCTCACTAGTCTACTCTATCATCTTTATGGCTCTTCTTTGGCCTATCAGTTTTTGTTATTTTTGTGGACTGCTACTTCTTTCTACAACAGAGGGGGCATCCTCCCCCTGGGCCTGGCCTAACCCCATTGTAGGAATGTTTCCATAGTTTGAGGATTCTACACTGCATTTTTTTCCAGTCCTGGCACCAGTGCACCTATCAGGATTGGACTCTTTTTATCCTGGGTCTTGTGCACCCAGCTCTCTTTTTTAATTTTTGACCTACTTCTGTCCATGATATATTCTATATAAAATACAGTCTATATATCAATGTCGTCTTAGTGAGATGATGTGAAAACAAGGTCCACCTTGTGAAGGTACTCACCAAGACTGAGGATTAATTCAGTTTCAGCACTACTCCTCTCTTTGCTTCCTAACTTTTCATCTCTCCAATCAGACCCCTGTTCTCCCCTTTTTGCCGTACATGAAAACGCTTGATGTATTTTAAGGTTCTTTTCATAAACAAAACTCCTGCTACATTCAGCACATTTATATGGTAGAACCTTTTTAATTTCTTCAAATCTTTTGGGTTTCTAATACTATGATGGGCATGGAGCCCATTCCTAAGTCAAAGTACGATTAAAGTTCATGAAATTAGTGTTGTTTCAATCTTTGATGTCAGCCAGAAGTGCTCTTCTCAGCACCCGCAATGTTCCCAATAATGACCCCTTCTGCAGTTTGTATGGAGTTACATGCATTGGTAACATATCTAAATATGACTGTAGATTCTTTTTTATAAGCCTCATTGCTCCTACTACTATTGGAATTGCCTGGGTATCTTTCTTCCACATTGCTCTCGTTTCTGCCTGCAAATCCTGATATTTTATGACTTTGTGTCTCTCTGTATGCAGGACACTGTAGCCACTGGGTGTGGTGATTTCAATGATCAATGCTATTTTGTCTTCTTTTCATGGAGAACTATATATATACTGTTTTCTAGCATCTATCTTTTGAACTGCTGGTAATGAATGATCCCATGTGATGCAGAATTCATAATTTTCTATGATGCTTTTTGGTTCAAGTTTCCAGTTATTTTCAGCTACTTCAACACCATAATGTTTGCAGAATCCACACTGCAACAGTCTTGCCACATTATTATGCCTTTCAGCATACAGTCCTTCTGGTATTAGTATGTCACAACCAGCAACAAGATCTGCAACTGTTTGCAGTTTTGTTTTGCAAAACCTACATTTGTCTGTTTCTCCCACATGTTCAATGGAGTTTGTAAACCAACATGTACATATATCTTGTGCCATCAATATTAACCTTTCATCTCTTGGTTTGAATTCACTTCTCCTTAACCATTCCTACATTCTTTCCTGATCAATATGAGATTCTTCCAGAAATTTTCTATACTTGCAACTATATTTATGGCTTTTCCACATTTCTTGCCTTCTCATCTGTTCCATTACCTTATATTGTTTCTTTTGTTTTGGCACATTCTGTTGCTGCCTGATTTTTATCTACTTCTGGTTTCATTTCCATTCCTGCTTGACGTCGATATGCTTCTGCTAGCCTAAGCAGGAAGCCATCTTAGACTTATTCTCCTCGTGCTTCAGAAGTTTCACTACATTTGGGTCTTGTGAGGTCAGCAGATATGTGTGAAGTCACACAACTGCAGATCTATTCACGTAATAAATTTCAAGGAGGCCCATCCCTCCTTTAAAATGGGGAATATATAATCCTGGTATGCACTGATTTTTATAAATCATTTGGTGTGCATGAAGCATCCTTCTTCTTTTTCTACCTAATCTATCCAACATGTTTTGGGGCCTATCAGTCACCCCAAAACTGTAAGTTAGGACAGGAAGATCAAATTGGTTTATAGCTTAGATTTTGTTCCTGGATGTCAACGCTGTTTTCAGGATTAATTTAAGTCTTCTAAAGTATTCATTACTAATTTTTATTTGCATTTGTTCATGTTTTACTGTTGATCCTTCATCAGTTCCCAAATATTTATACACTCCCTCTTGCTCAAGTTCTTTTATATCACATTCCTGTCCCAGGCTGATGTTTTCTTGGTGCTGCAGTTTTCCTGCTTTAAAGGTTGCTTTTGCACATTTATTAAGACCAAATGACATTCTAGTATCATCTGTAAAAGTTTTGACAACTTGCAGTTGTGCTTTCAGTTCCTCGTCTTATGAGCTATACAGTTTTAAATCACTGACAAAGAGAAGATGAGAAGTCTTTACACTTTGTTGTTTCCCAGGACTCAAATTATAGCTATGGCCTAAGCTGTTGAGTAGATAGCTTAATTGGTTAAGGGCAAGTCAGAATAGCAACGGTGACAGAGAGTCACCCTTGAATACCCCCCTTTGAACTGTTATCCCTGGAATAATAATTTGTCCTTTATCATGGCTTAATTGCAAAGTGGTCTGCCACTGTTTCATGGTCACTGTAATGTAGTCAGTCAGTACAGGGTGTCTCTTATGCATGTTTAAGCACTCTTTTATCCACGAATGTGGGATACATCAAATGCTTTTTTGTAGTCAATCCATGCCATACTTAGATTCTTCCCCTTTTTACAATTCTCCACTATGACTTTATTTAAAGACAAATGATCCTTTGTTCCATATTTCTTTCTTGTATTGCCCTTTTGTTCTATTGCTATAATTGAGTTTTCCTCTAAATGACTATAAACTCTGTCAGCATCTATTCCAGTGAATAGTTTATACGTCGTTGGAAGGCAAGTTATTAGTCTATAATTTTTAGGGTAGCTTGCAGGTTCACTCTTAAGTAGGAGCATTGTTTTTCCTGTTGTTAGCTAGGTTGGTGTCTGTTCAGGGTGTGCATATAAATAGTTCTTACTCATGGATAAATCTGCATGCAAAGATGTTAATACTTTTAACCAGAAATTAGGTACTGCATCTGGGCATGGGGTTTTCCAATTACAGGCTTTTCTTAACATTGTTTCAATCACTCTGGCTGTTACTTCATCCCATTTCATATCCTGTACCTTTAAGCTTCTTATTCTTTCTTTTACTTCTTGTATTCATTTAGCATCTTTCTTATGTTCCACAAGATCTTTATAGATACTTCTCCAAAATATATCTATTTCTTCTTTATTTGGTGGTCTTTCAATTCCTTTTACCTTGTTTCCCAATTCTCTATAAAACTTTTTTGGGTCATCGATAAATTTCTTATTTTGTACTTTTCCTTTATATTTATCTGTGTATCTTCTAAGTTTTTCTGCCTGTGCTGATATTTTTAGTTTATTTGCAATAGTACACGATAAATCCTGATCCATTACAATACTGTGCATTGCTTTTATCACCTCTATCCTTTTGAGTATTTTTGTTGATCTGTTCCCTCTTCTATATTCTTCTATCAGTGACACTGCTGGTCTTAACTGCTTTACAATTTTCTCTAGTCGATACTTCCATGATGGTATTCAATTTCTCCCCTTCCTTTCCCTTACTACCCCATATCCTTATGGTAGAATTTTATCTGTCATTAATTTAGCGGCACAGTAATATATCCTGTTTATTCTGTTATATCAGATGGATCTCTGTAGACAGTCCTAATTACTGTGTTCATTTGTTTTATCCAACTTCTGACTTTTTGGGTTTTATTGACCTTCTGCAGTCTATTTCGTTCATTGATCTTAATATGTCTATCTAGCCATGTCTATTAAATCAAGCAATTCTTCTCTTAGTTCATTTTCTTCTAAATTGAAGACACATTTTTGTTCTCCATTTCCTGTTTTCATTCTATAGAGAGTTCTGTAGCATCTTCATGTTGCACATTCTCTTCAATTTCATCCTGTGTCATCTGTTGCTGTCATATGGGAACTCACTGGCATATCACTCCTCAACATTGACTGTGTCAGAGTTGCCATAGTTTCCTGTTCCTTCCCTTACTGCACAACTTCAAGTGAATGTTTATAATGGTTTCCTGTGGAATGGTCCAAAATATCTTCATATGGCAACTGACCAGTTTCTTCCTGTTCCACTGGTTTCACCTTAATTTGGATGTCCATTGATCCATCCTACTGTGGTGGTTTCCAAGTTAGGTTTTCTACACTGAATCCTTCACTTTACAGGTACTCCATAACTTCAGTTTCTATTTCTTTAACTTCTTCATTTCTAATCTCCTTTTCTACTTTTCCTCTTTGTCTTATTTTTTGTATTGTAAAGTTTTCCATGCCTGGATTCCTTTGCCTGTATTTCTCTTCAAATAACTTTGGTGCTGCCCTTTTTGTATTGGTTAGTTTTGCTTTCTCCTTTGCGTAAGTATTGTACCATATTAAATCTCTTTTCCTTTCACATCCATATTTCTTCTTCACATGTCTCCTGATCTTCCTGCTTCTCCTTACTTTGGGGACTTGTTCTATCATGCTGTGATGTAACCTGTGTTTGACCAAACCCTTCACTTCTCAGGCACTCCATAACTTCAACTTCTATTTTGTTTAAATTCTACTTTACTAATCTTCTTTTCTACATTCCCTCTTTGTGACATTATTTTTTATTATAAAATTTTCCATATCCGGATGCCTTTGCCTGTATTTCTCTTCAAATATCTTTAGGGCTGCCTTTTTTTGTATTGATCAATTTGGCTTTCAACTTTGCATAAATATTGCACCATATCATATCAATCTTTCTTTCCTTTTTATACTTTCTCAGATGCTTCCGAGTAGGGAATTCTACTGCAGCACTATGATAATGCCCTTAGAAAAAAATTACTTACAGGAGGAGCTATCAGGCAAACTGTCTGAAAAGACAGCAGGAATACTTAGTACCTGGCAGTGTGGAACAATACAGCCATATGTATTACGACATATGCTTGAGCTGAAACAATGGAAGGAGATGGGTCACAGGTCACAGCAGATATGTATATACATACATATGTATATATATATATATATAAATATATACATACATATGTATATATATATATATATAAATATATACACAAACAAAGAGGTATCTATATAAATATGTGTCTAATTTCATTCATCGAATTTAAGCTTCACCGAACTGCAGATAACTGACACCATTCACCTGAAACCTCATTTCTCATTATTATGAAAGTTCACTTTGCCAGTGTCTGTTTAATAGACATAGTTACTGTGTTACTGGTAATGTGAGAAGTAGAGGTATAAAGCCTTTGTGTAACTTTTCAAACTTTCTTGGTCTATATATTGTTTTTCACAAATCTGTTGTATTAACGAATACAAATTTTTATTTGAAGCTTCTGACAGTTTTTCTAGTAGAAGTATTTTTCTTTCCTCTAATTTCTCTCTTAATGGTTTGTATATCTTGTGTCTGGAAATTCTGGGATTTTTGCATAATAATAACAATACATAATTTATTTCTTATCCTCAATAGTCCACTTTATCATCTTTATGGCTCTTCTTTGAACTATCATTTTTTGTAATTTTTGTGGACTGCTACTTCCTTCTACAACGGGGGGGGGGGGGCATCCTCCCCCTGTGCCTGGCCCCATTATAGGAATGTTTCCGTATTTTTAGGATTCTACACTGTCATTTTTTTCCAGTCCTGGCACCAGTGCACCTACCAGGACTGGGCACTTTTTTTATCCTGGGTCTTGTGCACCCCGCTATCTTTTTAAATTTTTGACCTACTTCTATCGATGACATATGCTATATAAATACAGTCAATATATCAGTGTCGCCCTGGTGAGATTTTGTGAAAAACGGAGTCCACCTTGTGAAGGCACTCACCAAGACTTGAGGATGAATTCAGTTTCAGCAATACGACTCTCTTTCGCTTGCTGATTATCACTCCGTTCGGACCCCAATTCTCCCATGGAATCAATGAAATGCTGTATTAGGCAAGGCTCAAAAGTCAAACCCACCTCCATAGGTATCACAAGGGATAAGAAACTAAGAGTAATGCTACTCAATGTCAGAAGTCTAAACCTCAAGATGCATGCACTCGAAACTCTCCTTAGCATGGAGAACATCGATATCTGTGCAGTAACAGAAACCTGGTTCAAGGCTACCGAGAGCACCCCATCACTACCAGGTTATACCTCATACCATGCTTTTCAGCCCCAAAACTTGGACCGAACTACAAAAGGAGGGGGAGTATCAATATTCGTCAAAGATACACACACCTCCAGGTTGGTGGCACAGCACGAAGCATCAGAGACTATCCATGTGCAACTAACAGTGGGTAAAACTGCCTTCCAGTTTATAGCCTGCTACAGACCACCCTCCCAAACCCAGGAACCCCACTCGGCCTTCCTGAGAACACTGGAAAATATGAAGGTCTCTCCAAACACCATTATATTGGGTGACTTCAACTACCCAAACATAGACTGGGAGCATTAGTCTAGCTCCAACACCCTAGCTCAAAGGTTCCTAGAATTTATAAACTCAAATGCTATGGAACAACTTGTCACCACTCCCACAAGAGGGGAAAACATACTGGACCTGATCATCACCAACATGGGGACTCTATGCTCCAGACCAGAACTGTATCCCTCACTGGTAAGATCAGACCATAAACTAATCTCACTGGATATTCACATCCGCTGCCCAGAAAACCACAGTGAAAAACTTCTCTAAAGCAAATTTCACACTCCTCAAAACTGAGGTGAAATCCTTCAAAACCCCCAAGCCTGTGGAAAATATGGCCCACACTGCAGAATCCTTTATAAATACATTCTATGAACACCTTCAGGAATGCATGGATCATGCAATCCCAAATAAAACCGACCCAGTCCTCCAAATTCAGACGTCCTGTCTGGTGGACCCCAGCCATAAACAAACTATACAATAGAAGGAGGAAGCTACTACATGATAGAGCAAACTCCCAAAAAGGGAAGCCATCTCTGATCAGTATTCGCAAAAAACTACGGGCACTCATAAAATCATCTAAGGCTAGCTTCGAGAGAAAAATTGCACAGGACACTAAAGATAATCGCAAGGCTTTCTTTAGTTATGTTAGGAACCTGGGGGGGAATTCCCAGATATGCTCAGAATTAGTCCAAAATGACAAAAAATACATTGAACCCACAGACATTGCCAACATCCTGGCAGACAGGTTCAGTGCAAACTTCTCCCCCCCTTCCCTCCCAAAAGAGCAAATGTCTGTCCCAACAGAGTGTAGCCTCCCTGACATCACAGATGCACAGGTGAGAGCTGCCCTCTCCAAAGCAAAAAACACAGCATCAATGGGACCAGACGGTGTCCAGGGCTGCGTCTTATATGAACTCCAAGAAGAACTGAACCCTCACATAAAGTCACAGTTCAATCTCAGCCTTACTACAGGATATGTACCCAAGGAATGGCATACAGCAACAGTGGGCCCACTCCATAAAGGTGGTGCTACAACGGACCCCGGAAACTATCGCCCTATAAGCCTGACTAGCCTGGTCTGCAAAGCTATGGAGCGTATCATCATGAAACTCATAAACAAAGACATTGGGAACCTCCAAACACTGGATCCTACCCAATTTGGCTTTATTAAGGGCAGATCTTACCTCTTGAACCTGGTCAAATTCTTTGAAACAATCACCAAGGCCATAGATGAAGGAAAGGTAGTCCACAAAGCCTACCTGGACCTCGCAAAAGCCTTCAATACAATACCCCACTCGGGCATCATAAATAAGCTCACCAGCTTAAATATCAACCCCTATGTCACAAGATGGGTTGCAAACTGGCTCAGGGATAGAACCCACATGGTCAGAATTGCAGGTGCCATGTCAGACTCTAAACCAGTTACAAGTGGCGTCCCACAAGGCTCAGTCCTGGGACCTCTCTTTTTCGGTATATATTTCTCCAAGGTTCAGGCTAACATGGGAGGACTATGGCTTACCAAGTTCGCAGATGACTGCAAACTGGGTGCCATAATCAACTCGCCGACTGACACAAACATCCTCCAAAAGGGTCTCACAGAGATGGATAACTGGTACCAGAGCCATGGCCTAAAGCTAAATGCCAAAAAGTGCATAGTCATCCCCTTTGGGAAAAACAAAGTGCCCACAAATTACCACATAGGTGGTAATCCATTACGTACGGAAGAAATAATTTGTTGCCAAAGTGGTTAGAAAGACCTTCTATATAGCCCACCTTATCATGAAAGGGTTCACATCTAGATCAAGAGAGGTCATTCTGCCCCTCTACGCATCACTCATCAGGCCCATAATTGAATACAATGCCCCATTTAGAATGTACCTTACCAGACACCTGCAGCAACTGGAAAGACCCAAAATTACCTCACCAAGAGAATCAAGGGACTCAAACAGATGCCATGTGCTGTTAGGCTAAAGAAACTCCAGCTCTACTCAGTGGCATACCGCCTGCTCAGAGGCGATCTCTGCCTGAGATATAAAGCCATGTCCAAACCAGAATTAATGGACATGCTCCACCTCTGAAAATCCAAATCCCTTAGAGCTACACGCTCCAGGGACTTAAACCTCAGCACAGAAATAAATAGGACATGCTGGCGGGACAGATTCATATCCCAGAGGCTCCCTCACTCTGGAACAAAATCCCAATCCAGGTTAAGCAGAGTCCCTCAATGATCCTCTTCAAGAGAAATCTTGACGAGTGGATGGAAGATCATAGGTTTACCCCTGGGATCTCTTCTGTGTCCCTACTAGACAGAGGCACAGTAAACTAACCTCGAAAGGGCTATCTTCTGTGACCTACTATACAGAGGCACAGTCAACTAATCTAAAATGGGTGGCGAAAGCCAAACACACTCTGGCTAGGCTTATAAATGCCCTAGGGCAGATAGCCTAGTATCAACCTATGAACCTATGAACACACCACACACCCCACACCCCCCTAACTATATATTCTAACGGTGAAATGAAGAGTCGGTCAAATGGTCGAAGTTAGGGCAAAGGTCATTCGAAGTTTAGGCAATGAAGTAGACCCATATATATATATATATATATATATATATCTATAATTTTATATAATCCACTTCTTCAAATCTCATTATATTGAACTCCTGGAACTAAGAACAGGAAACCCATGAAAGGAACCAGTTGGCCACCACACCATGGTGAACTTTGCCCTTCCTCCACTGTAGCACCATCTCAGAGTTGGTATATTTAGATAGGGGGTGTGGGGGGCAGATCCCACCACATCGAGGCGTGTGGGAGGTGAAGGCCCCACTTGAAGGTTTTTTTTGTTTTTCTGTTTGTTGGTTTGTCCTGTGGGATCGATAAAGTAAGTGTTCAATTTTGAAGTCACATCAAATCTATTCTCAATAGTGGCTTTTGAATAAACTTGCAAATAAAAACTAGTTCAAATCAACAATCAAAATATAACCAAAGTATGCACCCCAGATCCTGATCACAAATTAAAAATTAAAAAACATACTCTTATAACTTGACCTCTGTGAGATTAAGCATTAGAGCTATGGAAATATGCTCATTTAAATCTGCAGAGTTGCAGCATTTAACCAGAGCTGCCATAACATTGTTTTTTCTATTCCAGTTTATTTTTCCATGCCTCCCTCTTAAATCTGGGGTAACAACTTCTAAATTCCCAAGCTGGAACTTTATAAAACTATTGCACACCACTGAGTATTTTTACAAGGCATTATTTACATTGTTCTTAAAAATATTGTTACAGTGTTCATAAATGTGAGTCTTGTAATCAATATCTGTATATTTTTAAGGGGAACAGATAAATTGAGTATTGAGAGTACAGCCTGTAGAAATATCCAATTACAATATGGTAATTGTCACTTATGAGGCCTTTTTTTCTTGTGAAAAGTTCCAGTTGCTCCAGCTTTTATGCTGGAATGCCTATAGCACTTTGCCCAAAGTAATTTATAATCCCCTATTTAGGAGAATATATATATAACTAGGTGACAAGAAAGTGGATTTGGGCAGACTTGTGATAAGTCCCAAAAATATTGGTAGAATTAGTGCAGGCTATGTAGAAGGCCACAGTGATACAAGAACAAACAGTGTTCAGACACAGAGAGGGGTTCCTAGTGAGTGTAAGGTGTGCATCAGGCTTAAGTTCTGAGCCCACTGTTGTTCATACTAGTAATGGAATACATTAGCAAACAGGTCAGAGGAGACAGATCAATAAAGTTTCGGTATGCAGATGATTTGGCATTATAGGAAGACAGGAGTATAGATAACACAGTTGTAATGGCAGCAAATGGAAGGACATCAGAAGTAGATAAGAACTGAGATAGAACTTAGAACAGTGGTACAAGTTAACAGCTAAATGTACGTAGGGGTGTGTGGTCGAGGAGAAGGGAAGTCTGAATGAGGATATCAAATCTAGAATATAGGAGCTGCAGCCAACTGGTACAGACTGTCAGGGGTACAGTATGACAGAAAAATGCCAAAGAAGCTGAAAGGTATGGTGAAAAAATGTGGTGCAAATAGTACTACTGCATGGTGTAAAAACCTAGGCAGAGCAGATGAGGAAGCTAGAGGTGATGGAGATGAAGTGCCTGAAATGCATAGTAGGATGCATATTGTGGGAGAGATGAAGAAATGAGGACACGAGCAGAATCCCAACGTAGCTCATATTGCACAGAAGGTTGAAAAGAACAGATGTCAATAGTTTGGGCATGTGCAGAAAAGCAGAAGACAATCTGATGAAGAAGATTTGGGCCAGAAAGGAAGAAGACAAGATGAAAAAGGGCATCCAACAAAGAGATAGATGGACTGAGTGAGTGAAGACTTGTGGCAATCAGGCATGAGTGTTGAGGAAGGTAGGAGAGTGACAATTACTTGAAAGAGAATGTGATGGTCCATGCAACACCTTGACCCCATGTACAAAAATTGGGATAAGGGGGTTGATGATGATCATGATTATACAGTTTGATTAATGCATCGTTAAAGATGCTAAACAGAATTGAATGCTTCTGAATTGCTGACTTAGTTACCTCCACAACTACCTCTGCCCATACTGAAATAATCATGCTGTGCAAATAAAAAATAACAAGCACAACAGTAGTAATGTCAGTGCATTACCATGCAGTTATGATCTATACATCTTTTTATTTAACATTTGTTTACCGGGAGAGTCCGACTTGGAACAAAGCAGCAGAGGCCTGGGGAGAAACACTCCAGATGCATGTTTTTGTAATGTGGGAGGAGACCAGAGCACCCAGAGGAATCCCACACAAATGCAAGAAAGGCATGCAGACTCCGCACAGAGAGCACCCCAGCCGAGAATCGAACTAGAGAACCTCTTGCTGTGAGGCAACAATGCTACTGCTGCACCACTGTGCCATGCATGCTTTAAATGAAATGTAGTAAATGATTCCTAGGAAGGTGCTGTTAAATGCCTGTCAGCTCTATACTTATTTTTATTCCCAGAGAGCTTATCAGATATTACAGAAACGGTGACTTACAGCCATGAGCATGAGCACCAAGACAGGGGCACAGGAAACGTTTAATGTTTTGTGCAGTCATTCAAGGGGATTCTACTGCAGCACTAAGATAATGCCCTTAGAAAGAATTACTTACAGGAGGAGCTATCAGGCAAACTGTCTGAAAAGAAAGCAGGAATACTTAGTACCTGGCAGTGTGGAACAATACAGCCATACGTATTACGACATATGCTTGAGCTGAAGCAATGGAAGGAGATGGGTCACAGGTCACAGGAGATATGTATAGACATACATATGTATATATATATATATATATATATATATATATATATATATAGAACTTTTGAAATCTCAATTTCAAAAGCTCGAGACCATGTAAATTCAAAAATGTTAGGGATTTTGAGTTACAGGTGTGTGTGTAAGTGGGATTGTGAGGGGCTTTAGTGTGTGTAAGTGTGTATTGTGACTGTGGTGTGTGCGTGTGTGTGTGTGTGTGTGTGTGTGTGTGTGTGTGTGTGTGTGTGTGTGTGTGAGGGATGTAATGTGTGGGTGTGAGTTTGCCTTGTGTGTATGTTTGTGCGATCCGGGTAAGAATATTTATCTTTAGTGTAGGGTGGTTTGTTTGGTTATGGGGAGGCTGTGTGTATGTTTGTGTGTGTGCTGTATGTATGTAGTACTTTCAAGATTTTGAATTTTGGCTTTACATTTTTAACAATGTGAGTTTCGGGCTTATAGTCTCAGTATTTTGGGCTTGGATTGTGTAATTTGGGATTCAGTAGTGAATCCATATATATATATATATATATATATATATATATATATATATATATATATATATATATATATATATAAATATATACACACACAAAGAGGTATCTATATAAATATGGGTCTAATTTCATTCATCGAATTTAAGCTTCGCTGAACTACAGATAACTGACACCATTCACCTGAAACCTCATTATTACGAAAGTTCACTTTGCCAATGTCTGTTTAATAGGCATAGTTACTGTGTGAGAAGTACAGGTATAAAGCCTTTGTGTAACTTCTCATGCACCATACCAGTTCTGAGGCGTGATGGATGTGATGGTAGTGTCAGCAATCTTCAGGATATAGTACGTTATTTTTACAAGGCCCGTACCTTTCAAATGGAGATACAGGATGAGGAGGATAATCTACCCTGCTGTCACTGTGCAGCTCTCGAGTTGGTATATATAATTTGCAGGGGGTGTGGGGGGTGCAGGCAGGCTTGTCCCACTGCAAAAATATTGGAAAATGTGTGGGGTTTTGTTTTTATATTTTATGTGATTGTTCTTTCAGAATTTGTACGTTGGCAAAGTGACGTGTACATCTGTGTCAGTTATTTGCTGTTCAATGAAGTGTAAATCCAATGACTGAAAGTAGACCAGCATATATATATATATATATATATATATATATATATATATATATATATATATACATACGTATATGTATGTGTCTAGGACACATGCTCAACTAGCATATGTCCGAATCACAAAACATCGAACATGCATACACGAAAGTGCTTAACATCGAAAAGAGCTTCCATGTATGTGTAGTTCAGAAAAAAATCTATGTTTCTACAGGGGGGCTTCACCCCCCCACCCCTCTACTTTATTAGTCTCACTCGAGATGCACTACAGTGGGGAAACAGACACATACACATGTCGATGTTAAGCACTATGTGTGTTTGATGTTTTGTGATTCGGACATATGCTAGTCTAGCATGTGTCCGAATCCCATATATGTATATATTTATATATATAAATATATATATATATATATATATATATATATATATATATACACATGTATGTGTGTGTGTGTGTGTGTGTGTGTGTGTGTGTGTGTGTGTGTGTGTGTGTGTGTGTGTGTGTGTGTGTGTGTGTGTGTGTGTGTGTGTGCGTGTGTGTGTGTGTATATGGGTCTACTTCATTTGCCCTAACTACCGATTGACCGACACCCATTTGCCCGAGACCAAATGACTGAAATTTCATTTGACTGACACTTCATTTGACCGACAAGTATTATTGGCAAGAAAATGGGATATTCCCCCTTCCCCACTGTAGTCCGACCCTGGAGTTAGAATATATAGTTAGGGGAGGTGTGGGGGGCACAGCTCCCCACAATGGGTGGTGTGGGGGGTGAAGCCCCCCCCCACTTAATTTCATATTATATTGTTTAGTTTTGCTTTAATATTGCTTAGTAAAACACCAGGTTAGTGGCACTGCATGAAGCATCGGAGACCATCCATGTGCAACTAACAGTGGGCAAAACTGCCTTTCAGTTTGTAGCCTGCTACAGACCACCCTCCCAAACTCAGGAACCCCACTCAGCTTTCCTGAGAACACTGGAGAATATGAAGATCTCTCCAAACACCACTATATTGGGTGACTTCAACTACCCAAACATAGACTGGGAGCACTACTCAAGCCCCAACACCAATGGTTCCTAGAATTTATAAACTCAAATGCTATGGAACAACTGGTCACCATTCCCACAAGAGGGGAAAACATATTGGACCTGATCATCACCAACATGGGGACTCTATGTTTCATACCAGAGGTATACCCCTCATTGGTAAGATCTGACCATAAATTAATCTCACTGGATATCCATATCCCTCCCCCCAGCCAAGGAAACCACGGTGAAAACCGAGGTGGAATCCTTCAAAGCCCCTGGGCCAGTGGAAAATACGGCCCAAACCGCAGAATCCTTTACAAATGCTTTCTATGGACACCTACGGGTATGCATGGATCGTGCTATCCCAAATAAAACCAAGACTCATTCCTCCAAAGGCAGAAGACCTGTCTGGTGGACCCCAGCCATAAATAAGCTATACAACAGAAGGAGGAAGCTACTACATGATAGAGCACACTCCCAAAAAGGGAAGGCATCTCTGATCAGTACTAGCAAGAAACTACGATCCCTCATAAAATCATCTAAGGCCAGCTTCAAAAGAAAAATTGCACAAGATGCTAAAGATAATCACAAGGCCTTCTTTAGTTATGTCAGGGACCTGGGTGGCAGCTCCCAGATATGCTCTGAGTTAGTTTAGAATGACAAAAAATACACTGAACCCACAGACATTGCCAACATCCTGGCAGACAGGTTCAGTGCAAACTTCTCCGCCCCTTCCCGCCCAAAAGAGAAAATGTCTGTCCCAACAGAGTGTAGCCTCCCTGACATCACAGATGCACAGGTGAGAGCTGCCCTCTCCAAAGCAAAAAACACAGCATCAATGGGACCGGATGGTGTCCAGGGCTGCGTGTTATATGAACACAAGAGACTGAAAACCTCACATAAAGTCACTGTTCAATCTTAGCCTTACTACAGGATATGTACCCAAGGAATGGCGTACAGCAACAGTGGTCCCACTCCATAAAGATGGTGTCACAATGGACCCCGGAAACTATCGCCCTATAAGCCTGACTAGCCTGGTCTGCAAAGCTATGGAGCATATCATCATGAAACTCATAAATAAAGACATTGGGAACCTCCAAACACTGGATCCTACCCAATTCGGCTTTGTTAAGGGCAGACCTTGCCTCTTGAACCTGGTTGAATTCTTTGAAACAGTCACCAAGGCCATAGATGAAGGGAAGGTAGTCCACACAGCCTAACTGGACCTCGCAAAAGCCTTCGACACAATACCCCACTCAGGCATCATAAATAAGCTCACCAGCTTAAATATCAACCCCTATGTCACAAGATGGGTTGCAAACTGGCTCAGGGATAGAACCCACATGGTCAGAATTGCAGGTGCCATGTCAGACTCCAAACCAGTTACAAGTGGCCCCCACAGGCTCAGTCCTGGGACCTCTCTTGTTCAGTATATATTTCTCTGAGGTACAGGCTAACATGGGAGGACTATGGCTGACTAAGTTCGCAGATGACTGCAAACTGGGTGCCATAATCAACTCGCCGACTGACACAAGCATCCTCCAAAAGGGTCTCACAGAGATGGATAACTGGTGCCAGAACCATGGCCTAAAGCTAAATGCCAAAAAGTGCATAGTCATCCCCTTTGGGAAAAACAAAGTGCCCACAAATTACCACATAGGTGGTAATCCATTAGTAATTAGGGATATGGGGACCCAAGTAGATAGCAATCTCTCCTTTGACAATCACATTGCTAAAGTGGTTAGAAAGACCTTCTATATAGCCCACATTATCACGAAAGGGTTCACATCTAGATCAAGAGAGGTCATTCTGCCCCTCTACTCATCACTCATCAGGCCCATAATTGAATACAATGCCCCATTTGGGATGCACCTTACCCGACACCTGCAGCAACTGGAAAGACCCCAAAAGTACCTCACCAAGAGGATCAAGGGACTCAAACAGATTCCCTATGCAGTTAGGCTAAAGAAACTCCAGCTCTACTCAGTTGCTTACCACCTACTCAGAGGCGATCTGTGCCTGACGTATAAAGCCATGTCGAACCCAGAATTAATGGACATGCTCCAACTGAGGAAATCCAAATCCCTTAGAGCTACACACTCCAGGGACTTAAACCTCAGCACAGAAATAAATAGGACATGCTGGAGGGACAGATTCATATCCCAGAGGCTCCCCTCACTCTGGAACAAAATCCCAATCCATGTTACGCAGAGTCCCTCAATGACCCTCTTCAAGAGAAATCTTGACGAGTGGATGGGAGATCGTAGGTTTACCCCTGGAATCTCTTCTGTGTCCCTACTAGACAGAGGCACAGTAAACTAACCTCAAAAGGGCTATCTTCTGTGACCTACTATACAGAGGCACAGTCAACTAATCTAAAAGGGTGGAAAAAGCCAAACACACTCTGGCTAGGCTTATAAATGCCCTAGGCAGATAGCCTAGTATCAACCTGTGAACCTATGAACCTATGAACACACCACACTCCCCACACCCCCCAACTATATATTCTAACTCCAGGGTCGCACTACAGTGGGGAAGGGGGCATATCCCATTTACTTGCCAATAATACTTGTCGGTGAAATGAAGAGTCGGTCAAATGAAGTGTCGGTCAAATGAAATTTCGGTCATTAGATATAAAAAGTTTATACATCCCTGTTAAAATACCAGGTTTTTGTGATATAAAAAATGAGACCACAGTAAATCATTTGAAATTGTTTCCCACCTTTAATGTGACCCATGACCTGTACAATTCAACTGAAAAACAAACAAATCTGTTAGGGGAAAAATATAAAAAATAAAAAATGTACAATAATCTGGTTGCATAAGTGTGCACACCCTTAAACTAATACTTTGTTGAAGCACCTTTTGATTTAATTACAACATTCAGTCTTCTTCAGTACACACGTGCCATCAATTAAAGAGACTCTGATAACTCCAAATAAAGTTCAGCTGTCCTAGTAGGATTTTCCTGGCATTTACTCAGTTGCCTGCTACAGCAAAAGCCATGGTTCACAGAGAACTTACAAAGCATCAAAGGGATCTCATTGTTGAAAGATATTGTTCAGGAGAAGGGTACAAAAAATTTCCACAGCATTGGATATACCATGGAACACGGTGAGGACAGTCATAAAAAAGTGGAGAAAATATGGGACAACAGTGATGTTGCAAAGAACTGGACATAACTCCAAAACTGATGAAAAGACAAGACAAAAACTGGTCAGGGAGGCTGCTAAGAGACCTAACAGCAACACTGAAGAAGCTGCAGGAATTTCTGGCAAGTACTGGTTGTGTACTACATGTGAAAACATTATCCCAGATTCTCCCATATTCTCCATATGTCTGGGTTATAGGGTAGGGTTGCAAGATGGAAGCCTTTTCTTACACAGAAAAGCATCCAGGTCCAGCTAAAATTTGCAAAACAATACATCAAGTCTCCCAAAAGCATGTGGGAAAATGTGTTATGGTCTGATGAGACCAAGGTTGAACTTTTTGCCACAATTCCAAAGGTACGTTTGGCGCAAAAACAACACTTCACATTACCAAAAGAATACCATCCCCATGGTGAAGCATGGTGGTGGTAGTATCATGCTTTGGGTTGCTTTTCTTCAGCTGGAACTGGGGCTTTAGTCAAGGTGGAGGGAATTATGAACAGTTCTAAATACCAGTCACTTTTGGCCCAAAACCTTCAGGCGTCTGCTAGAAAGCTGAAGATGAAGAGAAATTTCACCTTTCAACATGACAATGACCCAAGCATACATCCAAATCAACAAAAGAATGGCTTCACCAGAAGAAAATAAAAGTTTTGTAATGGTCCAGCCAGAGACCAGACCTCAATCCAATAGAAAACCTGTGGGGTGACCTGAAGAGGGCTGTGCACAAGAGATGCCCTCGCAATCTGACAGATTCGGAGCACTTTTGCAAGGAGGAGTGGGCAAATATTTCTTAGTCAAGATGTGCCATGCTGATAGACTCCTACCTGAGAAGACTGAATGTTGTAATTAAAGGGAAGTAAATACTGTGGGAAGAAATAGCCAGAGAATTGTTACAGCTAGGCATGTATAGCCCCTAGGGCCGATAGCCTAGTACCAACCTATGAACCTAAAAGGTGCTTCAACAAAGTATTAGTTTAATGGTATGAACACCTATGCAACCAGCTTATTGTATGTTATTTATTTTTTATATTTTTCCCCTAACAGATTTGTTTGTTTTTCAATTGAATTGTACAGGTCATGGGTCACATTAAAGGTGGGAAACATTTTCAAATGATTTACTGTGGTCTCATTTTTTTTATATCACAAAAACCTGGTATTTTAACAGGGATGTATAAACTTTTTATATCTACTGTATATATCTGCGCATACACACACACACACACACACACACACACACACACACACACACACACACATACTCTATGCATATATATATATATATATATATATATATATATATATATATATATCCGGCCACCACGAGCGCGCGCTTTGAGCTTCGAAAAAAAAAAAAGCTTTTTAAAATTAAAAAAAAAAAAAACACAAAATCTTGAATGAATGGGGGGCAAGCCCCCCACACCCCACCCCCTGCTTTAAATAGATTCCACCCAAGTGGCACGCGGGGGAAAAGGGAATTTTTCCACCTACGCACAGTATATGACTGAACAACAAGCATACTTGCGAAAGTGCTGCTGCTGAACCTTACAGCAACCATTCACTCACCAAAGTGGAATAAGGTGAAGATGCACTTCGACCATCTATACGGATCCACGTATATATATATATATATATATATATATATATATATATATATATATATATATACATACACACACACACACACACACACACACACACACACACACACACACACACACACACACACACATCAGGCTTTGTGCCCACTGAATAGTGCACAGCAGCAGTTATCCCACTCCACAAAGGGGGAGCGACCATTGATCTCGGGAACTATCAACCTATTAGCCTGATGAGCCTGGTCTGCAAGGCCATGGAATGTATCATCATGGAACTCATAAACAAAGACATTGGTAACCTCCAAACTCTGGATCCCACCCGGTTCGGGTTTGTGAAAGGCAGATCATGCCTCCTGAACCTGATCGACTTCTTTGAGGCAGTCACCAAAACCATGGATGAGGTTAAGGTAGTTCACACTGCCTATCTTGACGTCGCCAAGGCTTTCACCACCATCCCCCATTCTGGAATTATAGCTAAACTCACTAAACTAGGTATAAATCTCTATGTTACAAGATGGGTTGCCAACTGGCTCACTGACAGAAACCACACTGTAAATGTTGCAGACTCCAAATCTAATCTCAAAGCAGTGACAAGTGGAGTACCACAGGGTTCCATCCTGGGACCTCTCCTGTTTGGTATCTACATATCTGAAGTACAGGCTAACATAGAAGGCCTCTGGCTAAT
The DNA here is from genome assembly GCF_019279795.1 of Protopterus annectens. Taxonomy (NCBI): domain Eukaryota; kingdom Metazoa; phylum Chordata; order Ceratodontiformes; family Protopteridae; genus Protopterus; species Protopterus annectens. The sequence goes on along the minus strand of NC_056731.1, from coordinate 1,881,826,379 downwards.
GAAGTTCGCAGATGACTGCAAACTAGGAGCCATAGTCAAGTACCCAAATGATGTGGACATCCTACAGAAGGGCCTCACTGAGACAGATACCTGGTGTCAGAGCCATGGCCTCAAGCTCAATGACAAAAAGTGCAGTGTCATACCCTTTGGTAAAAACTCTGTACCTATGAACTACCACACAGGCATCAATCTACTTAACACCGAATGCGTGATAAGAGACCTTGGGACCCAGGTGGACAGTAGTCTCTCCTTTGATAGTCACATCGCCACAGTAGTCAGGAAGTCCTTCTACGTGGCACACCTCATCATAAAAGGGTTCTCATCCAGGAAAAAAGAGGTCATTGTTCCCCACTACTCGACACTCATTAGACCCATTATAGAGTACAACGTCCCTTTTGGAATGTACCTCACAAGACATCTGCAGCAGCTGGAAAGGCCACAAAAGTACCTCACAAAGAGGATTACTGGCCTCAAACAAATGCCCTACACTGACTGCCTCAAAAAACTCCAGCTTTACTCCATAACATATTGCCTACTCCGAGGTGATCTCTGTCTAACATATAAAGCTATGTCAAACCCAGAGCTGTTGGACATGCTACACCTAAAGAAATCCCAATCCCTCCAAGCTACACACTCTAGGGACCTAAACCTTGTCAACACAATAAACAGGGCATGCTGGAGGGATAGATTCCTGTCCCAGAGACTTCCTATGCTCTGGAACAAGCTACCCATCTATGTCAAGCAAAGTTATTCATTAGCACTCTTCAAGAAAAATCTTGATGAGTGGATGGGAAATAGGAAATACACCCCGGGGATCACTTCAGTGTCTCTGCTCGACAGTGGCACAGGAAAATAACTTTCTTTGGTGGCGTAAGCCATGGAACCTTGCTGGCTAGGCTTACATAGGCCCTTGTGCCGATAGCCTAGTACCTACCTATGAACCTATATATGTATATATATATATATATATATGTATATATATATTCATATGTGTGTGTGTGTGTGTGTGTGTGTGTGTGTGTGTGTGTGTGTGTGTGTGTGTGTGTGTGCACATGCGTGTATTTTGCTATAAATGTACTTTTTACTTAAGCAACTTCAAATCAGTCTTTCATTTAATTTATTTGTCAGTGTGAAAGCTGGAAAATTACTATTTGCCTATATCTATTGGGGTTGTTACTGAACACATGCAGTTACCTGTGACCTGTATGACAGTCTGACTTGAGGAAGCCATCACAGATGTAGCATGTTGAGCATCCTTGTAACATAACATACACCACCGTAAATGCTGCATCCAAAGAAATATAAATAGTAGGTCTAATGTTGCCTCAGTGAGTGAGGGCACTGTGTATCCACAAAAATGTAAAAGGTAGGACTGATTTTGCCATGGTGAGTGAGAGCATTATGCACAAGCAATTGCTGGTGCTAATGGCCCACCTGTTAACATCCATCAGCTGTTTACTGCTGTACACCAACACTGATGACAAGATGGCCTCGGTTGTGACTATGCATGGTGGCACTTACTTGAACATCTTTGAGTGAAGCACTTGAAGGCTGCATATGTGGCTATCCATATTGTTATATCAGTAGGATTAGACTGTAATACCTGTACAAGTATCATCTGTGAGGTGTGCAGTTTTTGGACACATAATCATTATTTCATGTGCAGTACATAAGGATTGGGTGCAAAACAGGGCTGTGCACTGAAGGAGGGGAAGAACAGTAGCTGGACAGCATGGCATGTGACCCTCTTGTCTTTGCTTTTTGTGTGTGGCATTATTTAAAGCTTTTGCAGAAAATATTTTGTTGAACTTTTCCCATTGTAAACCTCTACTGAAGAGGCAAGTTCACCTTCATCAGGAGACATCCTATGCATAAGGACAAAAAGCAGTAACATTGAGAAAGATCTGAGCCAGAACCCTCTACTTCTGTGAAAAACTGAGGACCCAGAAAAACAGACCCACCAGTCCAGCCACAGTGGACAAAGAGTGAGGGAATGAAGCTTTGAGCAGTTACTGATCACATGTCAGAGAATCCATGTTTGCAACCTGCTGCTCTACATACCGTTAGTACTTTGTCATTCTCAGAGCCTCCATGCTCTTTACCAGTACTAGCTACACACTTCTTTTCTAAGTTTTTGTCCTCTTGCTTACCTTCTCTTTAGGTCTGATAACATTACCTTCTACGCAAGTCCGCTTTGAATGACACTACTCTCTGTAGACCCCTTTTTCCTTTATACTTCATTTGTTTAGTTATGTAGCCAAAATCTGGAACTCCCTGCAAATTCCCCAGGTGACTATACCTCTCAACCTCTTAGAGCAAAAGATCTGGACAAAGCCATAAATAAAAGTGAGACAAAGGCCCAAAAATAGGGACAATTTTTAAATATTGCTTTTACAAACTTAGAAAGTTAATTGAATAACAGGTTTTGCATTGACATGAATTTTCTGAAGGGTATGACGTCTGAAACTCAAATGTCCATCATTATTTTATAACTTCAGTCTTTAATGATTTGCCACTAATTTGCCAGAAAACCAAAATTTTATGAAAAATGGACCAAAAATATGTGGCAAAAATCAGGACATTCTACAAAAATCAGTACAGTTGAGAGGTATGCAGGTGATGCTCTTTACTCTAGTTATGTAGACAAAATCTGGAACTTTCTACCTCTAGAACTAAGAACATTCACTAATATCACTCAATTTAAAAAAAATGCTTATACACCAACTGTTTAACAAATGGCTTCACCCATGTAATTCCCAGGATAAAACATACTTTCCCTAATTACTTCTGCTGTCCAAGATAAAACAGTAGCTTCCTAAAACTGCTTTAACACACTGTATGATTCTATTAACCATTCTGATTTCACTGTCTTCCTGATTCTATACCCTCTAACAACTATCCAAACCAATTCCACTACAATTCATAAAATTTTAAATTTCAAAATACAGCAGCTCCTATAAGCAAGACATTCTTCTAGTCTGTATAAGTTTCAAGATGAAGACAGTAAAGGGGTTTGACCTTCCCAAATGCTCTCTCTGTAGACAGTACTCTACCTATAACAGAAAACTAACTGTACTTTGAACCTTCTTCTTGAGAAAATGTTAATTTTCTGCATGTATTCTGCTTAAACTATAACATTCCTATTTGCTACTATCTCACTGTATGTTGAACCTTTTACTTGATAAAATGATACAATGTCTACTTGTATTTTCCTTAAACTGTAACATTCCTGTTTTGACAATACACTTGTATATGCTGCATAATTTTTGACTATAAGACTTTTCATTTTTATAATTTGTCCAACTTGTCTTTGTAATAATTTTGTCTATTTTGTATGTGGATCTTTTCTCCCCGGGCCTCTGCTGAAAATGGGCTCACACCCAGTCAGACTTTCCCGATAAAGAAATGTAAAATAAATAAATAAATATATTTAAAGAGCCACACTCAAGCTTGCTCCCACAGTATGGAATTTTCTCCATCCAATGTAAGAAACTCTCCAACCATTTTGTATTTCAAGCACTCCTTAAAAGCTTACTGCTTAGAGTTGGCATTATGACACAGATGAAGCAAACCTCCTTAACACTACTACTGCATTGTACACCTGGCCTAATGCTTTGTTTTCTTACATTACTTTGACAAAGGAATTGTAAACACATTGAAGATACTGTTAATACTGTTAAATTGTTCAGTAGCTATCTCATTGTTAATACGGCTACGCCAATGTTTGTTTTACTTATTGTTTTTTTTTAAAGACCACTCTGTTTGTCTTTCAGTCTCCTTAACCAAGTTCTATGCATATAATTGTATTTTTCCACCTTGCACAGCTTGTGGCTAAAAAGGGTAGTTTGACCAGCCCAACTAATTACCTGAGTAACAAACATAAATCAGTGAACACACAATCAAACAAACAAACAAACAAATACATAAATATGCTAATTAATTAAGTAAATAATGACATACTTAAGGCACTGCGGTAACCAGTCCTCACAGACTGGTCTTTAAATTTATAGAATTTTTTCCTGGGTTAATTAATGTTGTTATTCTTACTGCTGTTATTCATTAAAATAAACTAATTTTGATTACACAGATGTGTCTGTGTGTTCTTGTAAGGTTGCATGAATACGTGTATTCTGGTTTAATGTATATGACAGGGCCTGGAATGGTTTATGTCACATGCACAGTTATTCTTGATAACCTAACCTTGCTCCTTACAACTCCTGTACATTCCTATGTCATGTCACACACACATTTCTGCCACTGCCACAGCTGTGCCTGTCTGGTATTTGGAAAAACATACCTATGTACCCTTGCCCATAAATAGTAGTTATCTTGTTTTGGGTACCCACTGTATGGAACCTTGACAGCACAATACACAATGCAGCATGGAAGCAGCTGTACAGTCTGCCAGTCGTTTCTTCATGGCATGGTTACATGTACAGTACCTTTCATAACACTCATAATGCTCTTAAGTTTTTCTTTATACTACTGTATAAGGAGTTACAATTCTGTGAGACAGTATCAGTATCTTAGCTGATCTTTGTTGCCTAGCTGTGAATGATTCAATAGCCGTCTGGACAGAGAAAGCCTTTAAGTATATTTTTGGCATGTAATCTGTTCTCAGTGATAGTCAAGACAACTGTGCTGCATGTATTAATTTGCTTGAGATTGCTTTCTTGGTGTCTGCATTTTGTTTTAGTTAAAACTATGCTGCATTTATTGGTTTGCTTGAGATAGCTTTTCTTTGTGTCTGCATTTTGTTTTATCAAACAAAACTGTGCTGCATTTATTGATTTTCTTGACATTGTTTTTCTCGCTGTCTGCATTTTCTTTTTTGCTTTTCTCAGTGAAAGCATTTTGTTTTTCCCATGCTCCCACCCTAGTATTGGTGTGTTCTTAAATTTGGTCGCTTTGGAATTGCCAACCCTTGTTGTAAATTTGATTTTGGACAGTCCTCCCAGGCCCATCTCATCAGCTCATTCTACTATGTACAGAGAAAGCATTTGGGAAGGCCAAACCCCCTTACTTTCTTCATTTTGAATTATCTTCTGTTCCTTCCCTCTCCACGAAAAAATAAAATTACACTTTATTTATTTATTTGTTTATTGTGTTCTTCCTCCTTACTCTTAAGTGTTGAAGTGGTTTTATTCCGCTGTATTTATTACTGTTTGTTAGTAGCCTGATTACATTTGTCTGTTATTCTAACTCTTTTAGTTCTGGTTTTAGCACTTGGGCTTCAGGCCAGATATTTTACATTTAAGAAGGTTTTTGTGGTCTACACTGTTGTGGACAAACCCTTATCAAAACGCTCTCACCCCAAGTCCATCCAAGTTTCAGAATACTATGCCTGGACAATTCCCATCAGTTTCTCCTGCCAGTCTGGTCGAAATGGGCATACTGAGACAGTGTAGCAACTGCCTCATGTTCACTGACAACCCCCTTCTCCTAGCACATAATTCTTCTACTTGCAAGAAATGCATCTATATCAGTAAACTGGAATCCCTGCTCTGTCATGCCTTAGTCAGTACCCCTGACAAAGAGGAGATTGCCAGCACAATTATCACACCACCCACATCACATAGCCAAGCACAGCACATATACAGAGGTCCTCAATAAAAACTTACCTAAACAACAGAGACCGCCAAAACACACTTACAGACATTCCACACACAACACCAAACACATCACAGACAGCAGACAACACACCATTGTCTCACAAACACAGCCCATAAGGCATAACAGTAAACTTATACAGCCCATAAAGCACAACATTAAACCAAACATACTAGTCATTGGTGAATCAATTGTGAGACACACCAATGTCCCCCTCACTAGGCTTGACAAACAGAAGATTACGGTTGGTTGTCTGTCAGGTGCCAGAATCCATCACATTACACATGCACTTAAGTCTCTCCACAACAGGTACAAGTATGACTCTGTTATTGTTCATGTTGGTGTGAATGACTTGAGACGTACCTCCTTGGACTATACAAAGAGACAAATGATTGAGCTGTCAGAGTATGTGTCCCAGGTAGGTATGATCCTAGCCCCAAGCAGCATCCTAACTTTGCCAAGAATGATACCACAATACCAACAAAAAATAATTGACTTCAACAATTGGCTTAGTTTCTGGTGTCATTCCAAGGGGATCCAGTATCTGTCTGCCTGGGATGACACAGTTGACAGGCGTCGATGCTTTGCCAGAGATGGCTCCATTTGCCACTCCTGGGATTCAGGATTTTGACCAAGGCTCTTGCCTCCCCCATTTTGCCTTTTTTTAGGAACTGTCCCACAGACAAATCTTCCAACATAAAAGATCTGTCAAAAAGCAAATTGAAGGTTATGCTGCTTAACACTAGGAGCCTTAACCTGAAAATGCACTCACTGGAGGCTCTCCTAGCAGTGGAAGATGCTGACATCTGTGCAGTCACAGAAACTTGGTTCAAGGCTACAGAATGTACCCCTGCCTTACCAGGCTATACCTCATCCCATACATTCCGAGCCCAAAATGAGGTTGGGAAGACTAAGGGTGGTGGAGTTTCTATTTTCATTAAAGACACGCACACCTCCAGACTGGTTTGCCAGCATGATGCACTAGAACTTCTCCAGGTGCAATTGACAATTGGCAAGACACCCATCCAAGTTATAACCAGCTATAGACCCCATGACTCAGGACACCCACTCCTCCTGCCTAGACCTACTTGAGTCCATCAACATACCCCCTAACACCCTGATCCTTGGTGACTTCAACTACCTCACCATAAACTGGGTGAACTATTCCTGCTCTAATGCACTCACCCAATGATTCCTTGACATCATCAATTCTAACGCACTAGACCAGCTTGTCTCATCCCCCACAAGGGGAGATAACATTCTAGACTTGGTTCTCACCAACATGGGTGACTGCTGTACCACCCCCATAGTAAGTTCTTCCCGGGTGAGATCAGACCATCGATCTGTCTCATTCCAAGTGTCTATCACATCCAACCCCCCCCCCTCCAGCCGTAACCAAGCTAAAAAACTTCGCAAAAACTGACTACAACCTTCTAAGGGAGGGTATCAGTAGCTTCACACCACCACCCCCCTCAGAGGATACAGACAAATATGCTGAACAGTATGCCAGTGCAGTATACAAGCACCTGTACAACTGCATGGTCTCAGCCACACCCAACAGAACTAAAACCTTCTCCTCAAGGAAAAACAAACCTATGTGGTGGACAGGTTTACTATTAGAATATCGAAGCGAACTCCATCAACTGTACTATTGTCGAACACAGAAGTTCGAAAACGGTAATATCGAAGACCAAAAACCAACCTAGGAATGGGTTTTAACATGGGTTGAGATAGGTGTTAAGTGTTATTCTGAACTACAAACCTCTCTCCTATCTTGACCCATGTTAAAACCCATTTCTAGGTTGGTTTTTGGTCTTCGATATTACCGTTTTCAAACTTCCGTGTTCAACAATAGTACAGTCGACGGAGTTTGCTTCGATATTCTAATAGAAAACCGGTGGACATCCTCTATCAACAGGCTTTACAACAAAAGGAAGAAACTGTTGACCAAGGGTAAAAAGGCACAAATTCCCAAATGGAAAAACTCCCTCCTTAGCTTCAACAAGCAAATTAGATCACTAGTGAAAACCTCCAAAGCCAATTATGAATCAAAACTAACCTCCAAAACAAAGGCTAACCACAAAGCCTTTTTCTGTTACTTCAGAAACCTCCATGGCAAAGCCCAGATTTGTTCCGAATTAGTTCTTAATGGTACCACTTACACTGATCCTGTTGACTTAGCCAACCTACTAACAGATAGATTCAGTACAAACGTCAACCCCCTGTCCCCCAAAGGCCCATTTGACATCCCCAATACTTGCCCCGCACCTCATATCTCCGTAGATCAAGTGTTAAAGGCCCTATCCAAAGCAAAGAACACAGCTTTCATGGGACCTGATAGTATCCCAGGCTGTATTCTGCAACATCTCCAGCAAGAACTAGCCTCACCACTGAGCACCCTATTTAACCACAGCCTAAGTACAGGGTTCATTCCTGCAGAGTGGAGAACTGCCATTGTCATCCCTTTGCACAAAGATGGTGCCACTACTGACCCTGGAAACTATCACCCCATTAGCTTGACAAGTCTGATCTATAAGGCCATGGAGTGTATTATTATGGACCTCATAAACAAGGACATAGGCAATCTCAAAGCACTTGACCTCACCCAGTTCAGATTCATCAAGGGCAGATCCTGCCTTTGAACCTACTTGACTTTTTTGAGACTGTCACCAAGGCACTGGATGAGGGAAAGTCAGTAAATACAGCTTACCTTGACTTGGCCAAAGCCTATGACACAATCCTCCACTTCGGCATCATGAAAAAGCTAACAGAACTTGGCGTAAATCCCTATCTCATCAGGTGGGTGGCCAACTAGCTCACTGATAAGACCCACAAGGTCAAAATAGGTGCCACTACCTTCATTAGCAGACCTGTCACTAGTGGTGTCCCCCAGGGATCTGCCCTGGGACCCCTATCCATTGAAAGACAGCCTGGCTCAGCTGAGCCTAGACAATTAATAAAATATGCTCAAACATGGGAACTTTCAAGGTCTAACCCTGAGACTCTAAAGATTTTTTGCATATAACAGCAAGGTCTCAAAGCACATGACCAGATTATGATGTATCAGTCCAGTGTCTCTTAGTCCATGTTTACCACTCACTTTCTTTTGTTAGTGCTACTGGATCTACATTTTACAATTATCATAGCTGACAACTTCTCAAGTAAGCTGAAAATGAATGCTTTTACAATATAAAACCTTCAAAGGCAATATTACAATAGCACTCATAAAAGTATTAGGATCTTCTTGAACTTGTGGCTCTAAAAGCAGAAATTATAGAATGCTTGAATTAAAATTTTCAAATGCAGGGAGGTTGGCATAGTGGCTAAGGTGTTCACCTTACAGACATTAGGGGCAGGGTTTGATTCTCATATGGGGTAACTGGCTAGGCTTAAAATGCCCACAAGGGCCATTAACCTAGTATGAATCTTTGAACCTAAAATAGGTGAGTTAATTAAGAACCTTCTATTTTGTGCCGTTCATACCTATAACATCTATCAGTAACTGTTAAACAGTGAATAAGCAGTACCAGTGGCAGTCACTGAAACATGAAGTAAATACCTCAGAGCTGAGTGATCCTGAGATTTTGGCCATTAGCCCTGAGACATTGAGAGATACCTAAGAAACAAGTTAGTGTCAGAGCCTAAGATTTTTCAGGTGTGACAACGACTAGCAACTCTTGGGAGGTACATTGACACAGTAGGTAACTTTGATACCTGACATTGGTTCTCCAGTTCTGTTATTGGCTGTAATATCTTAGTACAGAGTGGGCCATTCCTCCCCTAAGCTCACTTTCTTTTTGTTGGTTATTCCAGTTTCCTCCCCTATCCCAGAAACATGCTGAAAGTGAGGAAGCAATCCTTCAAATTGCCTATAGATGTGTGTGCTGTGTATATGATTAAGTATATGTGACATCCTGAGAGAGACTTGTATCCTATCAAAGATAATTTTCTCTGTCTTGTAATCATGGACTGCGAGGATAGGACTTGATATCCCTATAGCCTTAAAACTGAGTGTTAGATAATGAATGAATTTTACAATGTCCATATGAGTAGTTTTCATATTTTTAAACCGAAATGATAAAAATCAGCTCACGTCTGACTTTTATATATATAATTTAAGCATACTCTATGTGTAGATTAGACGTTTAAGGTTTTTGCATTATCAATTATACAAATTTTTAATTCGTTAAATATAGAGTATGCACAAACCTACATTGTATTCCAGGACATTCTAACAACTTACCACTGAAAATTCTTTTCTTTACCTTGAGACATGAGACTTTGTTACACACTTGGACACCGAGTGGTATAACTACTATTTTACAAAAATACACACACTGTAAAAATATGCAGAATGTTGAATAGTTTCTGTCTTAGAGTTTGGTTTATAGTATTTTTTGAAGTGGCAAAGATTCTTCCACATGAGATAGTCAGTGAAACCTCAGGTTTGTACTGTAGAGTATAAACTGAACCTGAGGGTGAGACACTTTTTTACATATCTGAAATTATTTATCATTTGTTGACTAGGAAAGTCCGAATGACATTTATTTGAATTGTGGGAGAAAACCAACGAGAATATACAAAGTAGGCACCCCAGCTGAGAATCGAACCGTAAAACCTTTGGGTGGGAAACGACAACGTTAACTGCTGTACCACTGCGCCGCATAAGTACTTTTACGGTTTGCCGATACCCTGGGCCTTAGTCCAAAATAATGGTGGGACAAAGTGCCAAAATCCGGAACAAAATTTAAATACCATACCTGCAAGCATATCAGGTTTTGTATAAGCATGCATTTTCTGAAGGATAAGATGTCTGAAATGCAAATGTTTGTCATTATTTAGTGACTGCAAATGCAATCTTCACAGATTTCTTAGAAAAACACACATTTAAATACAGTATTTAAATTGATTTTAATTGTGTGGAAGGAATATTAGCTGAACTGGAAGTTAGTCAGTGTTTGTTGAATTTTGTTATTTGCTAGTAATTACAGGTGTGGGGTAGTCACATTCTTTGATTTCCTGTCCTTGCCTATTTAAGTGGTACAGTGTGAAATATTTTCTGCTTAAAAACCTCAGCTTTGGCCGGCTAAGAACTTGCTATATTCAACTGGATGTATAAGAGAATTTAAGTACCTTTATCTGCTCTTTTTTTTTCAAAAAATACAGTATTTAAATTGATTTTAACTGTGTGGAAGGAATATTAACTGAACTGGAAGTTTTGACTCTGCTCTTCAGTTAGTCCCAGCCACCCTCCGTTTTTGTTTTGGTGCTAATCTTAGTGGCCTTGCAACTGCCCGCCCCTCTTGTAAATTTGTGTTTGGATACTCCTTCTGGGCCCATCTCATTTGCTCACTCAACTGAGTGCAGTGAGATCATATTCTGATTTCAGGCACTCCTACTGTGTACAAAGAGAGCATCTGGGAAACAGAAAAAAAAAAAAAAAAAAAAATTTAAGCTTGTTTCCTGCCTTTCCTGTTAAGTGGTATAGACTATTTGTAGGCTTCTGAGCCCCCAAGCCCTTCTGTGCTGGAGGGAAGCCTTCTAGCTTAGTTTTTTTTTTCTTATAACTAGCCAGTTTTCTAGTTTCAGCACTCAAATCTGTTTCTTTGATCTCAGCACTTGTTCAGAAAAAAAAAAAATTTTCATCTGCTTTTACTGTACTTGTGTTTCTACCTACTTTTTTTACTTTTGCATCATCTTAAAAGTACTCAATTGTATTTATTACTGCTTGGTGTAACTCATTCTAAGCCTTTTGGTTTAAACACTTGGGCTTCGGACCAGTTGTTTTGCACTGAGAGGGTTTGTGGTCTGCACTGTAGTGGCAGAACAGGTAGTTACATCCTTCTAGGTTGGGAACTGCTGATTGAGGGCTCAGTGTCTGTTATTCTAAAAGTGTATTAATTCTGGTTTAAGCACTTGGGCTTCCAGGCCAGTTATTTTACATTAAGAGGGTTCGTGGTCTGCACTCTTGTGGGAGGAGAGGCTGGACTCTGCCCTTCTGAGCTGGGAATTTCTGGTTGAAGGCTTATAGTGCATGCATATCTGAACTGCTTCTTACTGAAGTTGGTGCGCCTTGTTTGCTGTGGCATAGACTGGATTCGGGCCTGCTGGATCTAGCTTTGTTTGTGTAACTTGAGCACTAATCCAGGCATTCTCTAAAGTATTCGATTGTATTTATTACTGCTTGGTAGTAACTTGATTAAAGTGTAGCTATCATTCTAAATCTTTTGGATTAAGCACTTGGGCTTCAGACCAGTTGTTTTACATTAGGAAGGTTTGTGGCATGCACTGTGGTGGCAGGACAGGTAGCTTTCATCCTTCTAAGTTGGGAACTGCTGATTGAGAGCCCAGTGTCTGTTATTCTTAAAGTGTATTAGTTCTGGTTTAAGCACTTCAGCTTCAGGCCAGTTATTTTACATTAAGAAGGTTTGTGGTCTGCACTCTTGTGGGAGAAGAGGCTGGACTCTGCCCTTCTGAGCTGGGAATTTCTGGTTAAAGGTTTATAGTGCCTGAATATTTGAACTGTATCTTACTGAAATTGGTACACCTTGTTTGCTGTAGCATAGACTAGATCCAGGCCTGCTGAATCTAGCTTTGTTTATATGCTTGTTGTTTGTTTGCTTGTTATTTCCCTGGAACGCTAATTCCACCTAATACACGGCTTCTCAGTGATCTGTGGATCACTAGTGATATCTGCATTGCTTACTGTACTTATTTCCTTGTTTCACTTGAAAGAAAGTTACTGTTTGTCATTTTTGCATTTAAGTTACCTGTAACACATTGCACTTAAGTTACCTGGCACTTGCTCACTAAAGCAATTATATAAGTCAGCACTAAAAATTAAAAGCACTACACCCTCACTCCCCACTGGCCCTGGTTTTCAATTATTAAGGAATTCCCAATATTATTCTAGCATGTCCAAAGGTCAGTTGTCAATCTCCTCTCCGGTCCAGCTGGTGAATCTGGGAATCTTGAGGCAATGTTACAACTGCCTCATGTACACAGACAGCCATCTCCTCCTCCCAACAAATTCCAACACATGTGAGAGATGCAACCATATAGCCAAACTGGAGGCTAAGCTCTCTCAACTCAGTACTGGCATAACCAGTCAGGAGGAGAAGGAAACCACACTCACTACAATTCCAGTCTCACATAGACCTACCACGACAGCAAACCAAACACATAATCACACAAAAACATACTCAGAGGCTCTAAATAAAGATCTGCCGAAGCAGCAGAGACCTCCAAAGCAGACACCCAAGCAGCCACTACCCCAAAACAAAACACGTGCAACACATATCTCACAAAGCCAGTGTACCAAACAGTCACAGCCCTTAAGACTAAACAACACACCTGATACACTTGTAATAGGTGACTCTATAAATCAGGCACACTGACGTCCCGCTCACCAGGCTGAACAAGGAGAGGGTCACGGTGAGCAGCCTGTCGGGTGCTAGGATCCGCCACATAACACAAGCACTCAGGTCACTCCAAGGCAAGTACAAATATGACTCAGTCATTGTCCATGCTGGTGTGAATGAGGATGGCCTAATGGTTAAGGTGTTTGCCTTGCAAGCAAAAGGTGCAGGGTTTGAGTCTCACAAGGGATAAATGGCTAGGCTTAAAATGGCTCGCAAGGGCAGTTAGCTTAGTACTAATCTATGAACCTATGAACCTATGAGACATACCTCCCTGGACTACATGAAAAGAGACATAAAGGAGCTCTCTGAGCATGTAGCCCAGGCCGGTATGACCCTGACCTTGAGTAGCATCTTACACTCACCAAGAATGATGCCACAATATGAAGATAAGATGATCAATTTCAACAATTGGCTTAAGTACTGGTGTCATTCAAAGGGGATCCAATGCCTGTCAGCTTGGGATGATATGCTCAACAAGCCACGATGCTTCGCTAGGGACGGCTTGCACCTGTCACCCCTGGGCTTTCGGATATCGGCAAAGGCTCTTGCTACCCCCATAGTGCCTTTTTAGGCAAGGCTCAAAGACAAACCCACCTCCATAGGTATCACAAGGGATAAGAAACTAAGAGTAATGCTGCTCAACGCCAGAAGTCTAAACCTCAAGATGCACTTTTCGAAACTCTCCTTAGCATGGAGAACATCGATATCTGTGCAGTAACAGAAACCTGATTCAGGGCTCGAGAGCACCCCAGCACTACCAGGTTATACCTCATACCATGCTTTTCGCCCCAAAACTTGGACCAAACCACAAAGGAGGGGAGTATCGATATTCATCAAAGATACCCACACCTCCAGGTTGGTGGCAAAGCACGAAGCATCAGAGACTATCCATGTGCAACTAACAGTGGGTAAAACTGCCTTCCAGTTTATAGCCTGCTACAGACCACCCTCCCAAACCCAGGAACCCCACTCGGCCTTCCTGAGAACACTGGAAAATATGAAGGTCTCTCCAAACACCATTATATTGGGTGACTTCAACTACCCAAACATAGACTGGGAGCATTACTCTAGCTCCAACACCCTAGCCCAAATGTTCCTAGAATTTATAAACTCAAATGCTATGGAACAACTTGTTACCACTCCCACAAGAGGGAAAACATACTGGACCTGATCATCACCAACATGGGGACTCTATGCTCCAGACCAGAAGTGTATCCCTCACTGGTAACATCAGACCATAAACTAATCTCACTGGATATTCACATCCCGACCCCACCCCCTGCCCAGAAAAACACAGTGAAAAACTTCTCTAAAGCAAATTTCACACTCCTCAAAACTGAGGTGGAATCCTTCAAAGGCCCCGGGCCTGTGGAAAATACGGCCCAGACCGCAGAATCCTTTATAAACGCATTCTATGAACACCTTCAGGAATGCATGGATCATGCGATCCCAAATAAAACCAAGACCCAATCCTCCAAAGGCAGACGTCCTGTCTGGTGGACCCCAGCCATAAACAAACTATACAATAGAAGGAGGAAGCTACTAAATGATAGAGCAAAATCCCAAGAAGGGAAGGCATCACTGATCAGTATTAGCAAAAAACTACGGGCACACATAAAATTGTCTAAGGCTAGCATCGAGAGAAAAATTGCACAGAACACTAAGGATAATCACAAGGCTTTCTTTAGTTATGTTAGGAACCTGGGTGGTAATTCCCAGATATGCTCAGAATTAGTCCAAAATGACAAAAAATACACTGAACCCACAGACATTGCCAACATCCTAGCTGACAGGTTCAGCGCAAACTTCTCCCCCGTCTCCCCACAAAAAGGGCAAATATCTATCCCAGCAGAGTGCTGCCCCCTTGACATCTCAGATGCTCAGGTAAGAGCCGCCCTCTCCAAAGCAAAAAACACAGCATCAGTGGGACCAGATGGTGTACCGGGCTGCGTCCTACATGAACTCCAAGAAGAGCTAAACCCAAACATAAAACTACTGTTCAATCTCAGCCTTACTACAAGATATGTGCCCAAAGAGTGGCGTACAGCAACAGTGGTCCCTCTCCATAAAGGTGGTGCCTCAACGGATCCTGGAAACTATCGCCCCATAACCCTGACTAGCTTGGTCTGCAAAGCTATGGAAAGGATCATCATGGACCTCATAAATAAAGATATTGGGGACCTAAAAACACTGGATCCTACCCAGTTCGGCTTTGTTAAGGGCAGATCCTGCCTCTTAAACCTGGTTGATTTCTTTGAAACAGTCACCAAGGCCATTGTGAGGGAAGGTGGTCCACACAGCCTACCTGGACCTCGCTAAAGCCTTCGATACAATACCCCACTCAGGCATTATAGATAAGATCACCAGCTTAAATATAAACCCCTATGTCACTAGATGGATTGCAAACTGGCTCAAGGACAGAACCCACATGGTTAGAATTGCTGGAGCCATGTCAGACTCCAAACCAGTTACAAGTGGTGTCCCACAAGGCTCAGTCCTGGGACCTCTCTTGTTCGGTATATATTTCTCGGAGGTACAGGCCAACACGGAAGGACTGTGGCTGACCAAGTTCGTAGATGACTGCAAACTGGGTGCCATAATCGACTCTTCAGTCGACACAAGCATCCTCCAAAAGGGCCTCATAGAAACAGACAACTGGTGCCAGAGCCATGGCCTCAAACTAAATGCCAAAAAGTGTATAGTCATCCCCTTTGGCAAAAACAAAGTGTCCACAAATTACCACATAGGTGGTAATCCATTAAGTACAGAAGAAGTAATTAGGGACCTGGGGACCCAAGTTGATAGCAATCTTTCATTTGACAACCACGTGGCCAAAGTGGTTAGAAAAACATTTTATATAGCCCACCTAATCATGAAGGGATTCACATCTAGATCAGGGGACGTCATCGTGCCTCTTTTCTCATCCCTCATCAGGCCCATAATTGAGTACAATGCCCCTTTTGGGATGTACCTTACCAGACACCTGCAGCAACTGGAAAGACCCCAAAAGTACCTCACCAAGAGGATCAAAGGGCTCAAACAGATGCCATATGCTGCCCGGTTAAAGAAACTCCAGCTCTACTCAGTGGCATACCGCCTGTTCAGAGGCAATCTGTGCCTGGCGTATAAAGCCATGTCCAACCCGAATTAATGGACATGCTGCACCTCAGAAAATCCAAATCCCATCGAGCTACACGCTCGAGAGACTTGAACCTCAGCACTGAAATAATTAGGACATGCTGGAGGGACAGATTCATAACCCAGAGGCTCCCTTCACTCTGGAATAAAATCCCAGTCCAGGTTAGGCAGAGTCCCTCATTGACTCTCTTCAAGAGGAATCTTGATGAGTGGATGGGAGATCGTAGGTTTACCCCGGGTATCACTTCTGTGTCACTGTTAGACAGAGGCACAGTATACTAACCTCGAAAAAGGGCATAGCAAAATAAATTTAAAATGGGTGGCGAAAGCCAAACACATTCTGGCTAGGCTTATAAATGCCCTAGGGCAGATAGCCTAGTATGAACCTATGAACCTATGAACCTATTTTTACAAGGGACAGACCAAAGATATGAGGCAAAAATTTGGAAATTCTGAACAGCTGAGATGTGTGTGGGTATTATACATTTAGTTAGCAGATTTAAAAATCAGTCTCGTGTATGTCAAGGCAAAATTAGTTTAGGTCTTGTGTTTCGGCTTTTCCCGGTTAGGGGTCGTCACAGCGGATCACCAGTCCATAGATTGGTTGGCAGTAGAGTTCTATTTGTTTAGGTAAAAGAAAAAAAAAAACGGTAGATAGAAGATGCACTGAAGTCTCTGGCATGTTTTGAGGGTAGGGGAACCTGAATCCAGAGTGAATGAAAAGTAGAAACACTCGTTTTGTAACTAAGATGGTTTTACATTATGCAAAATGGGGTGGCACGGTGCTATAATCTCCGAATGGTAACAGATAATTTACTTTACAGCTTCCACGTAACCAGGGGAAAAAGTATTTAAAACTAATAATATAGTCACGAATGTAACTTATGAGGTACCGAGTTTTTCTTTATTGTATATTTTCTATTCACTAAATTGAAATGAGTTAATAGAAGAATAGTTATTCCCGGATGTGAAATGCCAATCTTGCTGGTAGTAATTACAGGCATATCAGAACTGAAATATTGTTATTAATAGTGTGTTAACATGTCCTATACTATTTCAGTTCTTTTTTTTTCTCTCTCTCTCTCTCGTAATTCTAGGGTTCGCATTTATGAGTATCAGAATTACAACGGGGAGCTGTATCTGGTACTATGAAGTCATGGAAATTAGTGCTGCGGTTATATCTCACAGTACCACCATGGATACCCGCCCTCGCCTGTCCTATCTCCTGCATATACACCTATACTGACAGGAGCGTTCTAGGTTGCACAACTTCTTTGAAAATAACTACACTATCAACCAATACAGAATAAGACGTTTTAATTTCATTTTCAAAATAACGGCTCAGACGGCTTATAATTTTACTGACTGCCATTTGGTAAATCCAGGAAGAGTAAGGCAAAGATAAATATCGGGATAAAAATTATAGTTACAGCTAAATCAGTTTACAATGACATTTTTATGCTTACATTTTATGCATGTGGGTGGCACTTCACAGCTACTGATCTTTTACGGCCGCTAGCTTTCTTTTTTCGTTATTGCTACAGAAAGTTGAATACTGTACAGTATTTTCAGGGTTAGCTTGCAAATTTCTAGCTGTAAAGGAAATAAACTGATATGTGTGGTTCAACTTTTATTTATTTGTATCAGTTATCGTGGCACCAAACAGCGAATGAAAAACAATTCCCTCTTGACAGTAAAACATCAGCTGCCCTTCCTGGAGGGTTAGGGGGATACATTTTGCTGACACACAGGAAGTGCGCTTCAGACTGACATCTGATAGGAAATCAGGAAAGGAGGGAGATATTGACATAACTGAATTGAAGGATAATGAAGTTGTAGGGAGGGGTAAGGAATGCAATTCCACATTTGCAGCTGCTTGCTTTCAGTACTAAGCTGTGGAGAGGGAGAAAGTTGTGCTCCCCCCCCAAAAAATTTGGTTTATTTTAATTGTCCTGCAGTGTTCTTATAACATGGCAGTAGGATATCTGTGTGTATCAAAAAACAGAAAATGAGTGGAGTTGTGTAAACTGGCCACATAAAATTATATAGCATAAAGCTGGAGTTAATTTTTCAGATGTCTTTTCTAGGAAATTATTAATTTAAATAAATATGTATCAGAAGCTGGCAAAAAATGGTTAAACTGTTTTTGAATAATATTTTAGCAGCTTGCAACATTCTAGCTTTATTTTTCAAATTTCACACTCCTCAAAACCGAGGTGGAATCCTTCAAAGCCCCCGGGCCTGTGGAAAATATGGCCCAGACCGCAGAATCCTTTATAAACGCATTCTATGAATACCTTCAGGAATGCATGGATCATGCAATCCCAAACAAAACCAAGACCCAATCCTCCAAAGGCAGGCGTCCTGTCTGGTGGACCCCAGCCATAAACAAACTATACAATAGAAGGAGGAAGCTACTACATGATAGAGCAAAATCCCAAAAAGGGAAGGCATCTCTGATCAGTATTAGCAAAAAACTACGGGCACTCATAAAATCGTCTAAGGCCAGCTTCGAGAGAAAGATTGCACAGGACACTAAGGATAATCACAAGGCTTTCTTTAGTTATGTTTGTAACCTGGGTGGGAATTCCCAGATATGCTCAGAATTAGTCCAAAATGACAAAAAATACACCGAACCCACACACATTGCCAACATCCTAGCTGACAGGTTCAGCGCAAACTTCTTCCCCCCTTCCCCACCAAAAGGGCAAATATCTATCCCAGCAGAGTGCTGCCCCCCTGACATCTCAGATGCTCAGGTAAGAGCCGCCCTCTCCAAAGCAAAAAACACAGCATCAATGGGACCGGACGGTGTCCTGGGCTGCGTCCTACATGAACTCCAAGAAGAACTAAACCCAAACATAAAACTACTGTTCAATCTCAGCCTTACTATAGGATATGTACCCAAAGAGTGGCGTACAGCAACAGTGGTCCCTCTCCACAAAGGTGGTGCCTCAATGGATCCTGGAAACGATCGCCCCATAAGCCTGACTAGCTTGGTCTGCAAAGCTATGGAAAGGATCATCATGGACCTCATAAATAAAGATATTGGGGACCTACAGACACTGGATCCTACCCAGTTCGGCTTTGTTAAGGGCAGATCCTGCCTCTTAAACCTGGTCGATTTCTTTGAAACAGTCACCAAGGCCATTGACGAGGGGAAGGTGGTCCACACTGCCTACCTGGACATCGCAAAAGCCTTCGATACAATACCCCACTCAGGCATTATAGATAAGCTCACCAGCTTAAATATAAACCCCTATGTCACTAGATGGGTTGCAAACTGGCTCAAGGACAGAACCCACATGGTTAGAATTGCTGGAGCCATGTCAGACTCCAAACCAGTTACAAGTGGCATCCCACAAGGCTCAGTCCTGGGACCTCTCTTGTTCGATATATATTTCTCGGAGGTACAGGCCAACACGGAAGGACTGTGGCTGACCAAGTTCGCAGATGACTGCAAACTGGGTGCCATAATCGACTCTCCAGCCTACACAAGCATCCTACAAAAGGGCCTCATAGAAACAGACAACTGGTGCCAGAGCCATGGCCTCAAGCTAAACGCCAAAAAGTGTATAGTCATCCCCTTCGGCAAAATCAAAGTGCCCACAAATTACCACATAGATGGTAATCCATTAAGTAAAGAAGAAGTAATTAGGGACCTGGGGACCCAAGTTGATAGCAATCTCTCATTCGACAACCACGTGGCCAAAGTGGTTAGAAAAACATTTTATATAGCCCACCTAATCATGAAGGGATTCACATCTAGATCAGGGGAGGTCATCGTGCCTCTTTACTCATCCCTCATCAGGCCCATAATTGAGTACAATGCTCCTTTTGGGATGTACCTTACCAGACACCTGCAGCAACTGGAAATACCCCAAAAGTACCTCACCAAGAGGATCAAAGGGCTCAAACAGATGCCATATGCTGCCCTCTTAAAGAAACTCCAGCTCTACTCAGTGGCATACTGCCTGCTCAGAGGCGATTTGTGCCTGACGTATAAAGCCATGTCCAACCCGGAATTAATGGACATGCTGCACCTCAGAAAATCCAAATCCCATCGAGCTTCGAGCTTGAGAGACTTGAACCTCAGCACTGAAATAAATAGGACATGCTGGAGGGACAGATTCATAACCTAGAGGCTCCCTTCACTCTGGAATAAAATCCCAGTCCAGGTTAGGCAGAGTCCCTCATTGACTCTCTTCAAGAGGAATCTTGATGAGTGGATGGGAGATCATAGATTTACTCCGGGTATCACTTCTGTGTCACTGTTAGACAGATGCACAGTATACTAACTTCGAAAAAGGGCATAGCAAAATTCATTTTAAAATGGGTGGCGAAAGCCAAACACACTCTGGCTAGGCTTGTAAATGCCCTAGGGCAGATAGCCTAGTATGAACCTATGAACCTATGAATAACTTTCAGTCCAGAGACAAAACTTCTAGGCATACCACTCAACTGTTTTTACTCAAGAACTCTAGACAAAGCCGAAAATAATGGGATGGGATGGGATGGGATGAGTAACGCCCCAAATCAGGAACTGATTTTTAATTTTTACTCCAAGTCACTTGGAAAGTTAATATAATAATGGGTTTTGCATCAACTCAGCATGCATTTTGTGGACAGTAAGAAGTATGAGATTCTAATAGCTGGAATTATTAGCTGACTAATCGTAGTTGATTACCTTTAGTGCAATCTAGCGTTTTGTGAACATGAAGTATGCCTTAGCTTTTTTCAGATTTAATACCATTTAAGCTTTGTAAATATGTAAGTTCATTTTAACCTTTTATTGTTATATTTTAGCTTTTAGGTTCATGTGATTGTGTAGTACCATTTAGTCTGTTGTGGTTGTGTAGTACCTTTTAACCGGCTGTGATTGTGTAATTCTGCACATGCACTAGCTTAACAAATAATCTGGTTGCAGCAAAGTTCACAATGCTTTTATTAAACATATAAAATGCTCCATAAACTGTATAAAAAGTACTAACAAGTACTTCACTGAGCAGTTAACCATGAACAAAACACTCTCTCAAAAGACGTTACTGTTAAGCGCTTTTCGTCCGGATCCTATCTGGACTTTTTCAGACAAATAGTACGATCTAGTATATAAGGTTAACAAACATTAAGGAAATAACTTTATGTATTTTTAAGAACACTATTCACACTGTATGACGATATATACACAAGCGAGTACTGCTTTAAAACTTTTGAAAATGGTTTCCCAGTACTGGATAGGCCACCAGTATCAGGTGAGCTTATTTAAATGGGATTTGGGTATTTTATTAATTTGTCTTAAGAAGTTTGGATAACATCCGGATGAAAAGTGCTTAACAGTAACGTCTTTTGAGAGAGTATTTTGTTCATGGTTAACTGCTCAGTGAAGTACTTGTTAGTACTTTTTATACAGTTTACTGAGCATTTTATATGTTTAATAAAAGCATTGGGAACTTTGCTGCAACCGGAGTTTGGTGCTTCTGTGGAACTTTACAAGTTTGTTTTTCGTTAATTGGTGCTAGTTCGAGGTGTTGAATGTTTGGCAGTAATAAACAGCAGCATAAGGAATGAGGATTGTGTTTTTAGCATGGTAAGCAGTGCATAACAGTATAGCTGGATTTTGGTGTGTGTGTGTGGGGGTGTTTTAAATACTCCAATATCTCCTGCCCTGCTTCAGTGGTGCACCCATCAATCACCATGATGTAAGGTGGGCATTTGGAGCATTTAAATGCCTCCTAATGCCACTTGGTGATAGTTGTTTTGCTGGATCTGCCTTTACTTTTCCAGCTGCCTTAGAAACCAAGAAATAGGTGAACTGAACTCATAGTAGAAGTTGGGGGATCAATGGTTATGGGAGTGGAGGATGAAAGTACAAAGGGAAAGAAATGCTTGACAGTGTGACTTTTCTTTTGCAACTGGGCTGACCCAAAATTTCTCAGCCACAGCTTTGGAATTGTCGTGAGAAATATGTAATTAACAATTACAAGATTAAAATTGCAAAGCTTACAACAATAGTGAGAAATACTGCTAATATTTATTTTTATGTCATGTATTTATTAATGAGGTAAGCCCACCAGATACAAGTGTTCTTCTTTTTAAGGGGTGAACTGGGAGCATTATCCTCTTAAATGCCTTCCTCAAAATCACATGTTAGGTAAATGGGAATAAGGGAGTTAAAATGTGGACTTTAGGAAGCACCTCAGAGCCTTAATATTCTGCCCTAACACTCAGAACAACTAGGGAGGGTACTTATTGTTCAAGTAGTTAAGGACACAGCTTAGTAAGACACTCAACAGTACAGAGATGGATCATTGCAGTATTCAGAGATTACACGGTTATCCTCCATAAATCCCCTTCCATAGTCTTTGCCCTTGCCAGTCATGACACTCAACAGTACAGAGATGGATCATTGCAGTATTCAGAGATTACACGGTTATCCTCCACAAATCCCCTTCCATAGTCTGTGCCCTTGCCAGTCATCCCACCACATTAAAGGAATGCAGCAAGGAAAGTTTTAAAAAATGAGCCATCATAAAAGACCCACTAAACCAGTAACATTTGAACTCCTGATTCTTTTTAGTTCCCAAGGAAACAGTGGACCTCAGTTCAGTACCGATCAGAGTATTCGTATCCATCCAAGAGTAATTTCACAAGGTCACAATACTGTATATTATGTTCTTTCTTGTCTATCAGAATGAGACTGGGTGTACTCTTCAGGACACTTGTTTCTACATAAAGATCACAAAGGAGTCCAAGGGTGGGGTTCTGCTTTTCTGTGTGAGAGCCAGCCACTACCATTGTGGACTGTGATGGCACGCCCCTCTTTACTCCAGGCCAGCAGTTAAGGAGCACTAATCCTCACCACTGACACCGGTGAGAAGAGGTCGCTAAACACAGGAATAATGGATTTGCACAGTATTTCAAATGCAGCTTTTTGCATCCAACACTGTTTCCCGCAAGAGCACACAGGGAACACTCTCCACTGAGACTAGACTGGCTGTCTCTCCCGATCCCAAACAAGACCCACGTTGGAGCACTGTGTCCCAGTTCCAAGTATCTGGCACACACACTTGAATATCTGATTTTACACACACACACACACACACACACACACACACACACACACACACACACACACACACACACACACACACACACACACACACACACACACACACACACACACACACACACACACACACACACACACACACAGACCTGAGAAAGGCTGAGAGATTCACCAGCTGTGTCCCGTCTCTCCAGATTACAGGGTAACTGCCACCAGCTAAATACTCTGCCTGTTACAAAGGGTGGCTAATTATACTGTGTCAAATTAATATTGATATGAATGGTAGAGTGTGACCAGAGCAGTAAGGCTTTTCGGAGTGGCCACAGTGACACTAAAATAAGCACAGGTACTTCAAGATATTAAACATTTAATAATGGAAATTAAAAATAGAAAACAGGAAAATACTTAATATTTAGTTAAAGTCAACATCAGAGTTTTCAGTCACAGGGAATATAAAATACCACAGCTGGATATAATCTCATATGGAGAAAAAAGAAGTAATACTGAACTAATCTCATTGTACTATTCCTAACTAAACTAAAGAGAAACTGTCCATAGTAAAGTCATTTAATATCGCAAGGCAAGATGCACTGCTGAGATGCTCACTTCCACAAGGCAAGATGAGATACTCCACACACTGGACTGTGCAACTGCTAGCAACTGAACTGTGATAACTGACAGATCTTTTATATCACATTCTAAAGAAAAACAAACAAACTGCTGCTGCCAGATTTCCGTCCTTCAACTGGTTATGAAATGACATCATGTTTAGCCACCTGACTCAGCCACAGTTCACATTCAGAACTCTAAGACTCTGTTGCAGAATTTTTAGCATAAGCAATTTTTATAAATACATTTTTAATACAAGCATCGGTAGAAATCAATGTGATGGACAAATGACATAAGATTATTTCCGAAACGTCAGCCAGCCATCCTGGCACATTTATTTCATTTATTTATTTGACATTTGTTGACTGGGCATGAGCCCTTTTTTAGCGGAGGGCCAGGGAGAAACTCTCCAGAGTTAACATAAAACAGCAATTTAAACAATAAGTAATACAGAAGGTAGGTATCTGAGTAACCAATAGTGCAAGTTTAACATTAGGAAAACCAATGACAAATAGTGCTCCAGCTGACAAGTAATAAAGCATGAAACAAAAGGGGCTTCTTAGTAGAGATAGAACAATGGAAGATATTCATAATACAGATGAGTAAGTTAGTACTTAGTATCAGTAACATAGAAATTATTTCAAAGGAAGTATGGGAGCCAATTATGGATGGAGAAGAGATGTTAGTGAGGAAGCAAAGGTATAATGGAAAATTGGGTTAGAGCAGGGTGAAGAGGCAGGAGAGTTAAGAATTAGTTAATAGAGAGTATGACTTAGGAAAGTGAGACAGAGAGGTTAGGGAGGAAGAGGAAGATGAGTGGGCAGGAGTAGGAGGAGTGAGGTAGAGAGAAGGAGGAATGTTGTTATTATACACAGAAGGTTAGGAGGAGGTTGGACGTTAGTAGGGAAGGAAGGAATTGTAAAGAAAAGTGCAGGAGGGGAGGAAAGACAGGTGGAAAAAGAAGGGAATGTTTAGGCGGGGCGGTTGCATTGATATTTCCTAGAGCTAAGAAGGTATTGTCGGAGAGCGGTTTTAAAAACTGGAGCATGAGTGATATTTGTAAGAGCCAAAGGAAGCTTTGCCACACATGCACCGTCTCACCTCTCTTGATACAGCTGGCAACATCCCACAATGTTACATCGACACTTGGCATTTAAGCTCATTCCAGCCTGCATGGTATTCACTAAATCCATGTCAATAGTTGCAGCAAATCGGAGACTGCAGGTTGTCAGTGTATTTCCATACCTGGATGCCCCAATGAAGGAGAGTCTAATCTGTCTGTGTTTAATATTTTCCTTTATGCGGGGCTTAATGTGAACATGGCAAAGTCCTAGATGGAGTCTGTTTAGGCATTCACATTTATCAAATGCAGATGTTCTCTGTCCTGTAGGGCTTCTGTGTAATGGGATCTTTCTCCAAAACACTGTAAAACAGATTATTGAAATATGAACAGTTCCTGCTGCTTCTTGCCTCAATACTTTGGATTACATGGCAGCTATAGTTTATATGGTTTCCTGTGCCAGAAATCATATGTGGGTACTACAGTGGGCTCTGAAGCTATAGTAGCATCAACTACCAGATCATTTGTTTCTAACAGCCAAGGTGTCCGAGACTTGCAAGGTTCAAGTGAGTTTACCCTAGGCAGATCTTTACTCATTTTCATTCTGGTTTTGACTTCCACAAAGAATATTTCTGCATCATTGTAGATGAGGATTTTTCAGGGCAAATTTCTAGGCATATGGTTAAAGACAAAGGCTGGTGTACACATAAACATTCTGGAAATAAAGGTAGTACTTCATGCTCTACATGTATCCCATCCCCAGAGTGCAGTTACCATCCACTCTAACAGCGTGGAAGTAGTGTGACGAATAAATAGTGAAGAATTTACCTGCAATGCTTGGTCGAGAGTTATGAAGGTATAGGAATGCACTAGGTGCATAAATCGCTTTCTAATAGCCAAACACTTCCCAAGGGGGAAAGCAGTTCATTAGCAGACAGGCTCACTTGCCGTTCACTGATGATACTTGAGTAATCCTTCTTAGCCAGTGTGTTGAGTAGAAGTTTTTTCTATATAAAAGCAATGCTGCAGCTTCTTTGCCTATTTTCCTAATGTGGAAGAATATTCCAGAGATGTGAAGATGCGCTAATGTGGAAGTATTTAGCACAATGCCGTTATACATTCCCATTTCCCTTAATTCCAAAGTTGACTTGGACAAGATGAACCAGTCCAAGGTGATCTGATAGTCCCATATTGGGCTTGACAAGCTTGAATCCCCCTGTAATGGCCTCATCTTCTGGGAAGGCAGTACCTTTGAAGCCCTTCAAAACTGTTGTAACTCACCTGGACTCTCATTCCCTCCTCCTGACTAAATGATTACTCCAGCTCCAGTAATAGCTGGGGACCCTTGATACTTAGGCAGGGGGATTCAAAACCATATGTCAGCCCAGAGATTGAATATGAAAAAAACATACAGAAGTAGATGAACACTTGCCAGGGATTAGGCCCGTTTGTTGCTCTGTATAAGCCAGTTTAGACTATTTGTCACATATATCTCACTCTGGTTTGAACTCTTCCTCTTCTAAAATTCATCTAGTAGCTCTCTCAAATTTTCATCAGAACACTAATTCTTAATATTTGACTTTCTTCAAGGTTTGTAAGGTCTTCCTAGAAGCACCTTTCTTATATGTTGTCTTGTAAAGGGTGTTAGAAAAATTCTCTGTTTGAACCATCTGCTAAAATACATGTGAAGTATGTGACTTGGTAGACTCTCACAGATTCTTCACTTGGATTCAGAAAGGCTTTCCACCAGCAGGAAGCTGTTTTATCCCTTGTGGTAAGCCTTTCTGATTTTTAGACCACCCTACCAATGAGGTTTTCCACTAGCAGTCCCACCGGCAGAGCTGCAAGCTGGTGCTAATTTTTCATTTGCTGTTCCCTGGAAATGATAGTCCCTTTGAGTTACCCATCTGAGCAGTTCAGGCAATCATTTAGCTGTGTAAATTTCCACTGTTGGAGGAAAATAGTGAATAAATAGTGAATACTGTCAGAAGGTGTCAGTCACCCATTCACTGTTACGGAAGTAGTCACTCTGCAGGCAGGTTCAGTGAAGACATGGGGGACATGTAGTGTGTGTGGATGTGGGTGGATGTGTGCTTCTGTAGGAGTATGAATGAAGCTGGATGAATATGTGTGCATATGTCTGTTTGCCTGGGTGGTTGCACTAGATAGGTTGGAAATCGAGATTGTGCATGTGTGTGTGTGTTTTGGAGCACACTTGTGATTGAATGAGTGACTGATTCAGTGATGAGTACGATTGATTGTGGGGAGGGCTTGTGTGTGCGTGTGTGCGTGTGTGCATGTGTGCGTGTGTGTGTGTGTGTGTGTGTGTGTGTGTGTGTGTGTGTGTGTGCGTGTGTGTGTTTGCACGCACGTGTGTGTGAGGGGTGCATTTGCCAAAAAGATGCACGGGCCACAAAAAAAAAAAAAGATGCATGGGCCATGAGGAAACACACTACTGCTACCAAGTCTGACAGCACTGGTTTAGGAAAAGCTAGATTTAGATATAAGCTAAGGAGTCTGTAATGAGGTCTGTCTTATTGTGGGCATAGCTGTTTATGAATTGGATTTTCTCATTGTCATGTAAATAACTTACCTGTGGTGGGAAGCTTACATGAATCGTTAGGGTGTTGCTAAATCCTAGGGTTTGTGCATCAGTATAATGATAGTGCCCGTGCAAATTAAACCATCTGTCACGCCCAGGGTAGATACTGAAACTATTCTCAACTAAGCATCTGTCATGCCCAGGGTAGCTACTGAAACTATTCTAAACTAAGCCATCTGTCACGCCCAGGGTAGCTACTGAAACTGTTCTAAACTGAGCCATCTGTCATGCCCAGGGTAGCTACTGAAACTATTCTAAATACTGACACTGTTCTAATTGTTCTAAACTGAGCCATCTGTCATGCCCAGGGTAGCTACTGAAACTATTCTAACCCATGTTTCATGCCCAGGGTAGTTACTGAAACTATTCAAAACCAGTCCATTAATCTATCTGTCACACTGTACTCCTAAGAGAGGCAAATGCTTGTCAGATTGTATGGATGTTGACAGGCAGAAATGTATTACAAAAGATTCACAGTTACTTATTTCATTCTATAAAATGACATGGAGCTCTGAATTGTCTAAACTCTCCTTGCCAATGTGGTTGACTGACTGTATGTAGTTTTTTCCCAAAAATATGGTAAGCTGTTACTTTCTGAGCTAAGAGCTTACTCTGTCAGAGCAGTAGCTCCCTCTGAAACATTTATTTTTTATTTTTTTATTTATTTTACATTTGTTAACCGGGCTAGTCTAGCTGGATTAATGTCCATTTTCAGTAGAGGCCCGAGAAGAAAAGCTCCACTATAAGCACTAACAGTACATACAAGACTAAAAATACACAATATGAAGGATACAAGATATACTTATTAAACAGTGTCATATAAAGTTTGACAAAATCCATAAGTTATTCAATAGATAGTACCATAGATAGTATAGGGAAAAACATTTTCAGCACTGTCCTTACAGGGAGAGGCACAGGGTTTAAGGAAGAAAAGAAAGAGAGTGTTGAGAAGTACAGCATAAAATGATTAATCAGGATCGCTGCAGGGGCAAAACCAATGGATTTTCAGATGTTTTCTGAGATTTTGTTTAAAGAGAGGGAGAGAGGGAAGTAAGGTAAGCTCTATAGGTAAACTGATAACACGTTAGCACCATTATAAAGTTTTGTATAATTAATTGATTGATTGATTCTTTGGTTTGTTTGAAGCTCTATAGGTAGTTGGTTCACTAGTTTACCTACAGTATTCGAGAACAAGGAATCACCTGCTTTGTTGTTGGACTTTGTTGTGGTTGCTTGAAGTTTGCTGGAGGAGCGTAGTGAGTCAAGGTTTTTGTAGGGGATGATGAGGTCAGAGAGTATAGGAGTATTGCTAGAATGGTAAAATAGCTTGTGGGCAATGGTAAGTTGAGTATATGCCAGGAGATCATGCAATTCTAGCCATCCTAGTTGCATTAGGGTCAGACAGTGATGGGTTCTATAAGGATTACCAGTAGCAAAACGGGCAATACTACTGTAGGAGTAAGTTAGTTTGCTAAGGTTAGTTTTTTTTAGGTTAGAGTAAATGGGTGAGGTGTAAAGAAGTGTTGAGATTAAGTGCGAGTGAGCAATTTTGGTTCTAGCTGATTGTGTTAGGAAGGGTTTGATTTTATATAAGGAGCCCAGTTTTCTGTTGAGAGATTTTATGGTGTTATTAATATGGTTGTCAAAGTTAATGTTATCAATAGTTATTCCTAGCAGTTTGGTGGTGGAGTCTGGTGATATGAGGGTACCGCTGGTAGAACTGATTGAGAAGTCTATTGGGGAAGACTTACTGGTAGGAGTAAAGAGTAGGAGTTTTGTTTTCTTAGCATTAAGAAGGAGGCAACGCTTTAAGAACCACGTCTCAATTGTATTAAATGCCTTCTGAGTCAGAGAGAGTAGATTTGAGGGGGAGTTAGCTGAGCATATGATTGTTGAATCGTCTGCATATTGTATGTAGGTAGCTTGAGGAATTGCTAAATGCAGGTCATTAATGAATAATGAAAAAAGGAGGGGTCCTAGAATGGAGCCCTGAGGGACTCCAAGGGTGACTGGCAGGAGGGATGAAATGTTCTGCTCCCAGATAACTGCTTGTTGTCTATTGCTAAGGTAGGACTTGAACCATTGGATAGCGAGAGTATCGAGGGAAAGGGACTCTAGAATGTTAATTAGAAGGGTATGGTTAACCATATCAAAAACTTTTGAGAGATCGACAAAGAGTGCAGATGAGAGGATATTATTGTTACGATTTTTATTAATGGTATCTGTGAAGGATAAGAGGGCGGTAGTGGTGCTATGAAATGGCCTAAAGCCATGTTGACAATTGGCGAGAATGTTATGTTGGGTTAAGTGGTCTAGAAGCTGATAGTGAATAAACTTCTCCATAATTTTAGCTAGGGGGGATAAAAGGGCTATAGGCCGATAGTTAGAGTAATCTTTTGAGCTGCCACCTTTATGTAGAGGTATGATATGAGAGATTTTCCAGATTTCTGGGATATATCCCTCTGTAATAGTTCTATTAATAAGGATGGATATTGGGTATGCAATAGCTTTGGCTGCTTTTTGTAGGTATTCAGATGGTAACTGGTCGGCAGAAGAAGTGCAAGGCTTAAGCTTTTGGATGAATTTGAGAATGGGATCTGTAGGGATGGGTTGTAATTTAAATGGTGGAAGAGGGCCAGGAGTGATGGTATGAGGTTTTGAGTTATCAGGGGTTAGTTGACTGGCAAGTGACTGTATGGTCTCAGTGAAGAAAGTATTGAAGTTATTTGCAATTTGGATGGAGGAATTATGATCAGATCCTAGTGTGGTAGGGGTTTGAGAGTGGCCTGGGAGTAAGAGACCAGAATTTCTGTGAGTTATTATGGTGAATGTCCTGCAAGTTACAGTAGTAGTTCTTTTTATCAGTAAGTATGGTCTTTTTAGTAATATTTGTAAGCTGCCTAAAGTTTTGTTGGTCAGAGAGAGAGTTTTGGAAGCTCTCCATTTAGTCCATAGTTTGTATCTGAGTAACATTTTTTGTCTAGTTTCCTTAGTGAGCCATGGGGCTGGTTTGGTTTTCGTTCTGATGGAGCGTTTTGGAGCATGCCTGTCAAGGATACTTAAGAATTTGGAGTTGAAGTATTTAGCAGCCTCATCAAGTGGCAGGATTTTTAAATCCTTCCAATCGCAGGCACTTAGTTCATTTTGAAATAGTACTTGGCTGAAGTATTTGTTGGTCCGTGATATCCTATATGTGGGGGGGGGTTAGAAAAATCATTTTTCTTCCTTATAATGTAGGTCAAACAGTGGTCGCTTATGTCATCAGGCAGAGTTCCAGTTGTATAAGTTAATTTAAGATTGTTCATAAGAATCCAATCTAAGGTTGTTTCTTTTTTATTTGGTTTGTTGATTCTGGTAGTAGAAGTAATTGTTTGAATAAAGCCATGAAGATTTATATGAGTAGTGGGGTTTTCAGTATTTACAGTTTTCCAGTCGGTGTTGAAGTCACCTAATATAATAGTTTCTTGTGGATAAGTAGAGGAAATCCAGCTAAGGATATCCTCAATAGTATTACTATTGTTGCCTGGAGGAAGGTAGATGCAGATGATATACATTGATTTGATAGATAAACATGATTTGTTGTGATTATATTGCTACAGCTGCTGTGCGAGTTTCTCTGAATACTTTTACAAGACACTAACAGCCAATTGTACTTTGAAGATTTTGGTCTCCTTTAGGGCCACAGTCATTTGGAATATTTTCCTATGTGGACTACCCAGGAGAATAATCCTGGGACTCTGTCCTAATGTACCTCCTTATCTGAGAAATAAAATTTACATACTCATAACATGGTTTCCAGATTTCCAGAACTTGGAATTCTTATCCCCTAAAATATCATAACAACCACTATCTACTCACAATTCAAAATACTTCTCAAAACCCATCTAACTTACTGCAGGCAATGCTGCTGCCTAACCCCTGGCAAATCACTCTCACTACTTCTACTATTTTATTTTTTATTTTATTTTATTTTACATTTGTTGACTACAAATTACT
Source organism: Protopterus annectens (assembly GCF_019279795.1). Classification (NCBI taxonomy): domain Eukaryota; kingdom Metazoa; phylum Chordata; order Ceratodontiformes; family Protopteridae; genus Protopterus; species Protopterus annectens. The sequence continues at coordinate 1,881,794,877 of NC_056731.1, read as the reverse complement.
ACTACATTTACTACTACTACATTACTACAACATAACTCTAACTAATTAATTAAGAGCAGGAAACTTGGAAACAAACTTTTAAATATATTTTTTGTAAATACTCATGTACTAGAAATACTATCCTTGTAAAAACTCTGTATAACTCTCTCTATAACTTCCTCTCTGTATAACTTCTTAATTTCTTAAACTGAACAACTGTATTGACCTCCTTAATTGCATTTGTATTTCTGTTTATATAACAACTGAGTTATATATATTTATGTTATAAGTTGATGTCTGTGTCTTATGATGCATGTTTTGTAAACTGTAATTTGTGGGGGGTTTCCCCCAGGCCTCTGCTGAAAAAGGGCAACCAGCCAGACGGACTATCCTGGTAAACAAACAAATAATTAGATCTGGATTTCCCAGGTCTTTCCTTGTCACCTACCCATTCCCCTGACTGAGAAAAGACAATGCCTGAGGGGACATTGTGTGCTGTTGTGTTCTAGTTGTAGTTGCTCCACTTTAGTCCTAGCTAACAGACATCTGGAGGCTCATTTGCAGGACGTTAGAGCTAAAGGAGAGAGGCCAGAAGCTTGGGGGGAGTTTCAGGTGTCGAACCGCCTAAGTCCTGCCAGCATTAGTTCTAATACTTTTATAGGATGAAATTGCTTATCCAGATAGGATGTTATAGAAGTATGTCATCTTTGGTAATGTGCAGGCACTTTTGGTACAACTTGTCTATAGTGAAGAAAACTGATTCAAATGGTTATGCCCGGTTAGAAAATTTTGACATCTGTTGATATGCATTTCTTTCTCTCAGTTGTAAGTTTATTCATCGTTAACTGGATGAAACCTACTTGGTACAATGGTCTCTTTTTAACAATGACCTAGAATATTTTAAGTGGTCTATCCAATTTATGCGTTATTGTATTGGAAGTTGTAGGGAATCTAAACCAAGTTTCCGAACTGTAACTTGAGCAAAGCTCCTTTTGTTGCATTGTCTGTATTTTTTATTATTTGTTGCCTGGGTAGTTTCACTGGGCTTATCAGTGGAATTGGTGTTTTGCTACCTGACCTATGTGATGAACAGTTTAAATTTGGAATTGATAGGGTCAAAGGCAAAAGAAATAACAGTCAAGCTTAGTCTTGATCTTAAATTTCTGAATGTAATTGTAAGTTACTGTTATGTCAAGTGTACATAAACTTGTGCTGCAAGTTGCAACTGGACTATAATTACTCATGCCACATTCTTTAACTAATACATGTTAAGCCCATTTGCCCAACATATTTTACCACAGTACATTACTTTAAGGTCTTCAATATATAAGAAGAATCATGTCATCAGCAAAGTTTGAGCAGAATGTAATGTTTGCCTTGGGATTCCTAGGGGATTTACCGTTCTTTCATCTCTGTGCAATATTTACTGTTTCAAGTGTTTCTGGTTTAGATTTTGATTTCCATTTTCTAGTAATTCTTTTTTTGGAAGCTACCAGAATTAAACTTAACACGGCCTTACTATCTCTAGGCAATTCAGATCTCTATCCCAGCTCAATATAAAAAAATAATTTCCTTAGTTAAACTCATTTGCTCAGCTAGTATTCTTGACAGAGTACTCTGTAAAGAATTTTTAAAGTCTGCGGACTTATTATATTTCCTAAACATGTATTCAAAGTTGCATCTTTCTTCCCCGTCACACCTCCAACATTTGCTTGAACATTGTAAGAAATGTTGAGAACTATATGCATGTATTTGTGCTCATTGACATTGATATAATGAAAGTAACATAGATTTAATTGGAATGTACACATTTTTTTCAGTGAAACACAACTCTTGGGCGGGTCTATATTATGTACTTGAAAAGGCAGTTCAGTGAACGGTATTTACATTGAAAATGCCGGTCAGCGAACTCACTTTTGTGGGGGGCTGTGCCCCCCACACCCCCACTAATTATATATACCAATTCCAAGATCGCACTACAGTGAGGATAGGGCAGTTTTTCCAATCTTTAGTGTACCGTGATCTCACTACGATCAGATAGTTGAGTGGCATTTTCAGTGCAAATGCTGTTTGCTGAACTGCCTTTTCGAGGAAATAATATAGACCCCTTTTGGGCAAGCTAAGATAGATTTTAAATAGCAAAAGAATAGTATGTAACAAAATTATGTCAACAAATGTTAAATAAATAAATAAATAAATAAATAAATAAATAAATAAAAATAAATGTACCACAAAAGTGCATTTGCTGATCATTCATCTATTTAAATTACACTTGTAAGCAAGTAAGGTGTCAGTTGGGACAATCATTGGCATTGTTCAGTATTTCTTCTGAAATGGAAGCTGTTTTAATGGATAAATCAACCTTTAAGTGATATGTTAGTAGTATCTAAGTAGAAAAGAATTTGTGGAGGACTGAGATAATTATAAACTGATCCTAAGGATTTGTGTAAAGTCATTTTGGATAAAATGGAGAAATTAGGAATGATTTGTCATTAGATGAAAAGTGTCCAATTTTGTCACTTGACAAAGTTAAGAAAACGTGTAAAATGATAAAACAGAATTCATGTGATTTACCTAATGGAATTAATGGGTGTTTTTTGTTTAATATAATTGATAATATTGGTCCACATTTATTATATTTGTTTTAAAATTCACATAATAATGGTTACATCTCTGCTTTTTCAAAAGAAGTATTAGTTATTCCTATTCCTAAAGGATGTGATCCTTCCGATGTTGGGAATTTTAGGTATATTAGTGTAACATGCATTTTGGGGATATGTTTTGAGTGAACTATAACTGAATATATTTTGACCATCTGAAATATTCATTGGATAAATTCCAACATAGTTTTGTTAAGGGTCAGTCTTGTGTAACCAGTTTATTACCATTTTATCAACATGTTTGGGAAACTCTTGATGGTTTTTGGCAGCTGATGTAGTTTTTTTTTGGATTTGAGTAAGGCATTTAATAGCTTTTAACAAAAAAAGGATTTTGGCAGTATTGTTGGAAATGTAAGGCGAATAGCTTTGTGATAATATGGGTTGAGAATTTGTTGTATGAGAAACTGGCATGTTATCTCAGAAGAGGAAAAAATTAATTGTGGTGTTCCTTGGACTTCTGTCCTTGGACCTGTTTTATTTAGTATTCTTATGTCTTGTTTTCTTTTGGTGGGTGACCTATAGGCTTGCAAACATGCAGATGATACCAAGATTGGTACAGTGGTTGCAACAATTAATGATCAGTATTATCTTCAAGCATTCTTATGCTTGATAGTTGGGCAGTAGAGAATGTTATGGAGTTTAATATCAGGAAAACAAAAGTTGTACAATTTGGCATTAACAATGCTTGTTATCCTTACTCTTTCAAAGGCAACATTTTAGAGAATGTATAAGGATTTGGGGATTAACATTGATGATAGGTTTAACTTTGCATTCGATTGTTTGGGTATTTGATGATACTATAAATTTGGTAACATATTTAGAACAATTTCTAGTAGAGATACAAATATGCTGTCAAATGTATAAAAACTATTGTGCATTCCATTATAGAGTATGGAGCTGTAGTTTGTTTCTATAGCAGCCTACATATGAGAAAATGAGAGAGAATTCAGAAATTTTTACAAGACAAATTCAAGATCTAAGATGATTTTGCTTAGTGATTGGAAGCACTGTCCCTTTTTACTTTTAATTTACAGGTTTATTAGGAGAGATTTGATAATGGTCCATAAATGTTTTCACAAATAATACCAATTCCTATTGCATATGAATTATAAAGGTGGAGCTCTAATGAGTACAAGAAACAACTTGTTGGTCAATGTTGTGCCTCATACGACTCATTTATTATGAAATTCCTTTCACTGTTGGGCTGTTATGTGGCTGAATATGTTGCCTATTGCATTAAGGAGGGGAAAGTTATTGCGTCCGTTTAAATACAGTTTGGATAGATGAGTTGGAAAATTCAATATTTGATCGTCAGTTTTTTTGGTGGCATACTCTTTGATGGTCTTTCAAGAGTTTGTGTAATTGACAATTGATATTTGATTAGAAATGTGGCCATAATGAAAGCAAAGTTAATATGGAATAATAGTTACAATGGGTTTTTAAATTACTTTAAAAATGTATGGGGTTTACAGAAGCAAGAAAGAATAAGTGGACCACAATAGGTTAATGAGCAACTGAAAGAAACTAGATTTGTCTATGTAAGAAGACTCGGAAAGTATGAACAAACATAGAACAATGGTTTTAAAACTGGTACTTTTAACAGTGATCCTAGAGCAACCATGTTATTGGATCAACGTCTGAGACAACAAAACATTGAAATGATAATGAAAGCTAAACTAAAATCAGTAATTATGAGAATGGTAAGGTAGACGTGGATCCAGGAAAATTATGAATGTAATGGTAAATTATTGCAGTATATATTTAGTGAAGCTGTATCTAAGCTCAACACATTGGATAGTATAACATATATTTTAGACAGTTGCAACTTCCTCAGTTAATAGAAATAGAAAGAAGGGTATTAACATCAAACTTAAAGTGAAATTAAAGAAGACATCCAAAACCAGAGTACAGAAATCCTCTCCCACTTTAAGTCATAGAGTTCCAAAAGATGTGTGGTAAGTGAAGGAGCAGGACTCTGGTCAGTACATTTTAACAATATTTTTCATGGGCAGGGAAGTGCTTTTGATTTGGGAAGAATCAGTAATGATAGTTGTACAAAAGGAAGGAAAGATCCTCTTGATCCAGGGTCGTACAGTTCCATTTGAGTCCGAATCATGAATAAAAAGTGTGTATGATGATTTTACCAAAAAGAATGGCAAAGATATGACCAAGAAGTTTGGATTTTATGGAAGATAGGTAAACATTTGACAGTATTAACATAACCCTTGTAATTCAAAAGGATGTGTTGGACAATAGAAATACACCATTAATAAGGTTGGATACAAAAAAAACATTTGATAGACTGAGTTGGGAATTTTATTAATTTTTATTTTTTTATTTTGATTTTACATTTGTTGACCGGGATAGTCCGACTGGATGCATGTCCATTTTCAGCGGAGGCCTGGGGAGAAAAGCTCCAAGGGTAAGCAGATACAGCATTACATATTACAAACAGAGTATTTATGGAGATTACATAAGTAAGCAAGTTAAACAAGTTCCACAGGTTAGAGTTAATCCTGAGTATAAGTCAGGATTAAATTAAATTACACAGTAAACTGGTTAACAGATTTTTACACATTCTAGAGAGAGTTAGCCAGGCTTGATACATTGACATAGCCAGTTAAGTGACAAATGTTGTTTGAGTCTAGTTTTAAATTGACCTAAGTTGGAAAGTAAGGTACTATCAGCTGGAATAGAGTTCCAGGATCTTCTTACAGAGTTTGCAAAGAGAGAGTCACCAGCTGTGTTATTAATTTTGCTAGTCTGAATTAGTAGTTTGTTAGAGGATCGAAGCAGTCTAGGATTGTTATAGGGGGTGATAATATTTTTAAGTGCAGGAGTATTGTCCATATTATAGAGGATTTTATAGGCCATAATCAGTTGGTTATACTGGATTAGGCTAGGTAGTTCAAGCCACCCAAGCTGATTTAGATTGATGCAATGATGTGTCCTAAAAGGCAGCCCAGTGACAAACCTGGCAATCTGGTTGTAGCAAATTGAGAGTTTGTTAAGGACAGTCTTGTTTAAATTTGAAAGTAGAGAGGATGCATACAGAAGGGTTCAAAGAAGGTGAGTGTTAAATAAAATAAGATTTCAATACACAGGATGTTCAGGTTAAAAGTTTACTAGTGTACACCAGGAGGCAAAAAACGTACAAGTACAGAATTTTGTCTGACATGAAACAGGAAGCACACAATTTTATATAGGTTTAACATTTAAGCTATGCCCACCTTACTGACGTGATATGTCACAGGGCATCTACATCACTTTAGCTTACAGTCTTCTATTCATAAAGCTGTTGATGCTGTATATTTAAAAAAAAACTTTTCCTCTAGATACAATACGGCCTTGCTATCCAGCTGGTCAGACATAATGTCTTTCTGTAAAGTTACTTCTTCAAGGTTTCATATCAGTTTGAATACAGTAGCAGCTTCAGTCTTTTAATACACGTCTTTGTTCTCTGTTACACTTTCTCACACAGCTGTGTGCTATCTCAGTAATACATATACAAGGCCAACTCATTCCAACAGGAAAGAGCAGAAGATTTCATTATTTCACACATTTAATTTCCTGACTAAGCAGATAATCACTTGTGAAAAGCATAAACATTAAAACTTGCTAAGCTAGCATTCTGCCAGGGTCAAAGATCAGCTTTGCTTCAAGCCACACTGCAGTTTCAAAACTACTTACATTTACACATGAATTAATCCTTACTATTATATGATTAATAGAATAAAATGCATTATATACTACTTTGCTTTTAAACTAGCATTTCTCATATATTCAAATACACATTTTTCTAACAGTGAGAGCGAGCTATGGCAATTTTAGCTGGAGGGGTTAGGAAGGCTTTTATTCTGTAAAGTGACCCTAGTTTTTTATTGATGGTTTTGATAGTTCGGTTAACATGTAGGTCGAATTTTAGATTATTATCTATGATGTCACCTAATAGTTTTGTAGAGGGGTCAGGGGGGATTATTGTGACATCATTTGAATTTATGGTAAAGGTGAAAGCGGTAGACCTACGTGTTGGTGGAAATAACAGCATTTTAGTTTTTTGGGGGATTTAGGATCAGACGATGTTCAGAAAGCCAGTTTTCTATCGTATTAAAGGTGGTATGGGTAGCTGACCATAACTCTATTGGAGATGTGGCCAAGCAAAATCAGAGTAGAGTCATCAGCATATTGGATACAGCTGACTTTTGGGATGACAGTATAAAGGTCGTTAATGAAGATGGAGAACAGCAAGGGCCCTAGTATAGAGCCTTGTGGTACTCCAAGGGTGTTAGTAGAAGGTTAGAAAGTTTGTTCTGCCAGAGGACAGCCTGCTGTCAACCATTCAGGTAGGATTGAAACCATTGAAGGGCTCTAGTAGCTAGACAGAATGTTTGCAGGGTGTGAATTAAAAGTTGGTGATCAACCATATCGAATGCCTTGGAAAGATCCAAGAAGAGGGCTGAGGATATATAATTATTGTTGCAATTATGGTGTTGGTAAAGGCTAGGAGGGCTGAAGTAGTCCTGTGATGAGGATGGAAGCCATGCTGAGTGTCTGCCATAAGGTGATTCTGGATTAGGTGGTGCATGAGTTGTCTATGAATACATTTTTCCATAATCATTGCAAGTGGAGAGAGTATAGCTATTGGCCTATAATTGGAGAATTCAGTAGAGCTGCCTCCTTTGTGAAGTGGGATTACACAGGATATTTTCCAGATGGTGGGAATTTTAGCTTCTACTATGGTTCGACTGATTAGTATTGAGATGGGGTAAACAATAGCATCAGCTGATTTTTGTAGGTACTCTGCAGGGAGTTGATCAGCAGAAAGTGTAGTGGGTTTTAATTTTTTGATCAAGGTACGGATAAGTGAAGTGGCAACTGGTTGGAAGCTAAATGCGAGTAAGTTTCTAGGGGTGCTGCTTTCAGCACCAGGGGAGCTAGTTTATAGTTGGCTAGCTAGGGCTTGAATTGTCTCAGTAAATAATCGGTTAAAACTGTCAGAAACATCTTCAGGGGTTTTATCAATAGTAGCAGCAGGGATTGGGGTTGAAGTTTGTCCAGGATGTAGTAGATTATTTAAACCTGCCCAAAAGTTCTGAGGGTTATTTTGATTTACTGTCTGTAAATTACAGTAGTATTGTTTTTTTGTGTTTTAAAATGGATTTTTTAGTTTCGTTCCTGGATTGCCTGTATTTAATGTGATCTTGGGGGTCTTTAGAAGAACCCCATAAAGCCCATGCTTTGTTTCTAAGGGTAATTTTGAGTTTAGACTCTTTAGAAAGCCATGGCGCAGTTTTTGCCTTTGTTCTCTTTGAATGAACAGGTGCATGCAAATCAAGGATCTCAAGGAATTTGTTGTTAAAGTATGCTACTGCTTCCTCTAAGGGGAGGTGTTTTAGAATAGACCAATTACATGAGTTTAGTTTTTGTTGGAATTTGGCAGGGTCAAAGTTTTTATTGTTTCTAACCTTTCTGAGTAAGGGTTGTTGGGAATTAATGGCTTTGTGCTTAATTACATATGTGAGAAGGTGATCGCTTAGGCCATCAGGGACGGTACCAGAGGTGTACAGTTGGGGGTGACTATTTATGAGTACTCAGTCAAGTATGCTTTCTATACCATATATATGGTATGATTGGGTTTACGTATCCTGGTAGGGGTGGATATGATTTGTGTAAATGCATGCAGGTTAATATGGGTGGTTGGGGATTCTGAGGAACAGGTGCCCCAGTCTATGTTAAAGTCTCCAAGTAGTAGGGTTTCTTGGGGGTAGTGACATGATAGCCGGTGCAGGATATCGTCAAGTGTAGATATATTGTTACCTGGGGGAATGTACATACAGATGATATGAATGCATTTATTTTTATTAAGTTGCAATTTGGTGGCAAGAATCTCTGAGTTATTAATATGAGGTGGTTGTATTACATATATGGCGACATTCAACTCAGATTTATAGAGTACAGCTACCCACCCACCCCCCTTCCTTGAAGCACAATCCAGCCTGTGTATGTTGTACCCAGGTGGTAATACTTCATTGTCTGTAGTGTTAGGTTTTAACCAGGTTTCAGATAAACAGAGAATCTCAGGGGAGTAGACATCCAGAAGTGCATGCAATTCATGTACCTTGTTATTAATGCTTCTAATATTGAGATGACAGACTAGAAGAGAGTTAGTTGGCCTATTAATTGTAGGTTTGTAGCTTAGATTGCAATTAGAGGGGGTATGTGTATCTGAAGTGGGTGGGCCAGGGTTGGGGTGAATATCACCACCAAGTATTAGGTTAAGTCTATACTTGGTGGTGAACTTCAGGAATTTGTTTATTAGTTTGTGGTAGTGTTTGGATCTAGAGCTAATGTGCCTGGGGTTGAGATGTTGATAGACTAAACAAGATGTTGGATAGGACCTTGTACTGTAAGTATGGTTGAATTTATGAAGAAATCTGTTGAGGCATTTGAGTATCCACAAATGTGAACATATTTAATACTGACAGAGGCACTCAAGCTAGGATGAAGTGTGGCAGCAACCTTTCATATGTATTTAGTTTTACAAGATTAATGGGCAAGGGTGTTCACTCTTGCCTTTCCTCATTGCATTTTACATAGAGCCTTTAGCCAGAGACATAATACAGTCAGCTATAACTGGATATACATGGAGAAATACTAGTGAAAAAAATAGCCCTTTTTTGTGGATGGTATAATGTATTACCAGTCTGAAAAACTTGATATTTTACTAGTGTAGTAGGGTATAAAGTCAGTGAAGCAAAAAAACAAGGCAATAGTAATGAATTATGTACCAGTACATGAATTGGTACAGAACTTCCCCTCTTTGTGAGGTCATAAAAAGATGATGTACTTGAATTCGGTTATAGCGGGATGTTGTGCAGTCAGCTAATGAAATGGCAGAAACTGCACAGAAAATTATAAATAAGATAAGACTGGAAATTGTTTGGTTTTGGACATCATCAATAAGGTACAAATGATTATGATGTTTTTGGTCCCACTGGTTCTTTATTTAGGTCAAGTTTATATGCATCAACCTAGAGGTTAGATCTCGAACAATAATAAATTATGCAGTTTTTTTTAAAGCAAATGAGAGAAAGAGAGAGAGAGAGAGAGTGCAGCAGGAAAAACTAATACTTAGAAAGGAGTTGGGTAGTTTGGAACGTACAGATTTGGAGGCATACTACAAGGCTATGCAGCTGACATTAATATGTTTGATTCAGGACTTGGAGTATGTACATTTATGTATGGAATGACATGATAGGTGCATTATACCTAACAAAGCAATCACAGGATTATATATGGGCATTTGTGAGAATCCAGGAGGGTAGTATAAAGAGCAATATACTTGTGTACCTAAAACTATTAACCAAGGCTTTAAACAAAGTTAGACCTTGTAAAACAGAATAACACCAAATGCTATACTATAATAACATTCAAAGGCTATGCTATAGTAACATTCAAAAATGTCAAGAATAGTTAAGAATATAACCCTTATCAGTCCCAAAATTCTTCCAAATATTTTGCCAGGGGCTCAGCTTTTTAGCCACCTACTGCAGCAATTGGTCTTAAAGGTGGATCCACAATAGATTTGTGAGTTTGGGGAATTCTGAAACTAGGTGAAACAATAGATTAGGAACTCCCTTGTTCAGGGCAGCATTCCCGTTATAACAACAACATCCTCCAACCATCAATTTTACTGTATGCTTAAATAATTTTGTTGATGGAAACTTCAATAAAAATACTTCCCATTGTTTGGATATTCCAGCATTTTCTGGGAGTACAATTTATCCATTATAACCACTCTGCCTCCCTTGTTGGGCTTCATAATGCTTATGTTTTTGTCATTAGTAATTGTATCAGACAACAATTTCTCTTCCTTTGTTAAATTACAAAATAAACGCATTTTCTGAAGGACCAGTTCCTTATATAATTTTCACAAAGTTTCTCAGAAAGGGCAATAGGGGGGCGCAACAGGTAGATTAAAAGTAATTTTCCTACTCGGACCGGCAGTGTACCTCTCATCAGCATCATCTGCATGTGGCTTAGTGAAGACTGGGACCAGTTCTGTCCCTTTCCCCTACTGTAGCTTTTGTTCTGGCCCTTCTTCATTGATTCTTATTCTGATGAGTTTGATGCAATTGTTCCACCATTCATTTCCTGTCATACATTTCTCCTGTAACCTCTATGGTCTCCTAGGATAATGTTGTTCCAAAAAATCATCATCTTGGACTCTTGGCTGGTTTTGGATACACACTACAGTTTTTGAATCCACCTTATCTCTCAAAATTTTCTTCTGCTTCCTTTCTAAATACATTTTCCCCATAATCATCCACTTTCTTGAACACACCATTAAAGTCATCACACAAAGTGGGAAAAAGCAAATGCTTTGTTATAATTTCGTCAGATTCTTAATTTCTAGTGCCATTTTGTTCATCTCCGTAATGTTGTCATGAATTAACAGTCGCATCAATTTGATAGCCATTCTATCCGATTGTTCTAATAACTCATTGTGCAGAACAAAGCCCTCCCTGATTTCCTTGGGGTATTTTAAATCCTTAAAACATTGGGGTCTCATTTGTGTTTAATACAGTCATTGTAAAAAGAATTGTCTAATTGTAGGGATATGTACTTCTTTAAAAGTCTTTCAAATTTAAAGATTTGTTTTGCCAAAAAAGAACTTCCATCACCTACAAGAACCCACTCACCAACTGCACGTCCACCTACAAAATTATATTTATTAGCAAACTAATGAGTTCATATCCTTAAGATTTACCACATTCATTGTATTTGTATTGCCACCCATCCCATGGGATGCATTATCCAATTTACTTCCACCAGCCAAATGGAGTAACACATCCACCAGCCAAATGGAGTAACACATCCACAAAATCAGGTTCCTTAAGTGGAACAAAATTAAACCCCTTTTTAGGTATAGTGTAAGGTATAGTGTAGGTATAGTGTAAGTACATTCACTACTGGTAGGTCTTCCCCCATTGCATACCCTGCCATCTTTAAAACTGTCATAAAAAATAAAAAACCTGATCCATCTTCTACGTAAAAAAAAATATGAAGTATTGATTTAAATAACACGAAATGGTTACCATATTAATATATTGCATTGTAAAAAATATTTAAATTACTAATTTTAAAATGTTAAAATTTTAAAAACTTGTTATTAAACTGTATTAAAGTAAATTAAATAAAATAAGGGTGTCAAAATTGTAATCATATCCTTGCCAGCCTAAGGCTTAAAACTCTCCCAATCAGAACTTTCTCATTTATGCCCGGGACTGCAAATGCATTGAGAAGGATCTACTAGTATAATTCTCTCTGCTTAACTATCATCTCTAACAAATTATCCCTTGGGTTAGGGGACACCTTTTCTAGCACAAAAAAGGTAAGACTCTTGAAATTCTCACACTCTCTAGCATGCTTATTTAGTGTGTTAGATAATTTGTTCTTTTTGATTTCGTAAATGTGCTTGTAAATCCTTAGTCTTAAAGAACCCTCCATTTTGCCCGCATAAAATGTTGGCCAAGACTCACGTAGTGCAGTATATACCAGACATTTTGTGTTTTTAATTAAACCATCTCAAAGCTGAGATAGCCTTAGGGTACCCAGAAAGTATTTTATATTTTTGGAATCGTGATGAATCTGCACTGTTTACAGACTCCACCCCTTCTCATTCCCACGACCTTAATAACCTTCTCTTCTCTTAAACTTGCTATTTAAAGTTTTAACTTTAAATCCATGCCTTTTTGTGTATAAAATGTGGAACCATTTTTAACTTCTCTGTCAGGTTACAAGCATGTTGGACCATTTGTTATTTGCAAGCCACTTTAGTTTATTTGCACCTGGTACTATATTTAAGGATCATGGCTCTGGTAAACCCCTTACTATTATCGATTTTTGTGTGCTGGAAATTTGTTGTCCCATATTATTTGTCCATATTTAGTCCTCCTTTGTTGATTAATCCAGTTTTTTCAATTCATCCAGTAATCCCAGTGGATATCCTCTCTCTAAAAACATATTACATAACAGATGTACTTCCTTAGTAAACACCACATCATGTGAAACAAAGTTAATAATCCTAATCATCTGCTCCTTTACCAAATTCATCTTTTGCCAAGGGTGTTTTGAATAATTTCCTTCTTTTATAAACTGGACTTTTACCACCCCCAAAAAAACATTTTTCATGATTTCGACATCTAAAAAATGAATAACCTCATATTTACTTTCTTAGGTACATTTTAAAAAAACTAATAACATTTTAATTCTTTCAAGTCTCCATATGCCATATAATGAAGACATTCTTGAAGATACAATTGAATAAAATTTTGAAAAGGTGAGTTGAATACAAAACATTTTTTCCCAATACCATGTTGGCAAAAACTGGGGCTGATGCTGCCCCATTGCCACCCCTTTCAATTGTTTGTAGTATTCTCCATCGAAAAATACAAAATTGTTTTTAGCACCATCTCCATACGTTGTGTAATTGCATTAATGTCTATTTTGGGTCAGGTTGGTTCCAGCCACTGTAGCTTCAAAAAAACATTCAATACCAACATTGTGTGGTATAACTTAAAACAGATCCTTGACATTAATCACTCGCAAATTGGGATTTACCTAAAACATTCAAAAATGCCAAGAATCCTTAAGAATATACCCCTTGTAAGCTACATGCAGATACTGATTTTGAATTTGGCAGCTTCAGTATTTTTAATTAGTCATCTGGGCATTACTCCTGTATTTGATTCCCTTTTTTAAAAAAGGGGTTTAATTTTGTTCCACTTAAGGAACCTGATTTTGTGGATGCTGTATTAGAATTAAAATTATCTGTCACAAAGGTAAATTTCGATAACATTTTTTGGCAAACAGTATAATGATGATGGTGATGTGAGTTATACTATGTTTTGAGTATAAAAAAATACTTAATCCACATATTGTGCCTCGTATTGGTTTTTTCAAGAAATGTTGTGAAAATGATATAAGGAATTGGTGCAGTCAGAAAACATATATAAAATATAATTTAACAAAGGAAGATAAATTGTTGATTGATACAATTACCAGTAACAAAAACATATGCCTTAAGAAGCCCAACAAGGGAGGAGGGAGTGGTTATAATGGATACTTTTATTTACTCACAGAAAAAAAAAAACAATGGGGAATATTGTGTTGATGTTTCTGTCAGCGAAATTAATATAGCATACAATAAAACTGATTTATGTTTGGAGGAGGATATTGTTACAGTAGGAATGCCACCCAAAACAAGGAGTTCCTGATGGTTACAAAAATATTTAATCTATTTTAAGAATTCCAAAAACTCACAGATCTATTATGTTGTTGTTGTTGTCTTTTGGCTTTTAGGGGTTAGGGTCCGCTAATGATTGGCAGTAGATTTTGACGAATGCCGAGGTGCAAGCTCGATGTTCAACCTTCAATGAAGACATGCCCATTTACGCATGTCTTTCGAACGCCCACCCAACTGCGGGGAGGATATGCAGACTCCACACAGAAGGCACTGTCCACACTCCAGCCAAGAATCGAATGGGAGAACCTCTTGCTGTGAGGCAACAATGCTACCGCTGCACCACCGCATATTAACCTTTAAGACCAATTGTTGCAGCAGGTGGCTGAAAACTGAGCCCATGGCAAAATTATGTGGATTTTAGTTTCATGAATTTTGTGATCAATGTGTTATATTCTTAAGGATTCCTGACATTTCTTGAATGTTTTAGCTAAATCCCAATTTGTGAGTGAAATGTTTAGTAATAATAAAGATTGTAGGACAAAATCTGATGAGCATTTAGAAAAGAAAGAACAGGATTTTTAGAAGCAGATGATAAAAGGACATGAAGTAATAAAATGTGAAGAAGCTAGATAAGCATTTGGGTTATTGAACTCTAATCGATTTGCATATACAGGTCTAGGGTTAGAGTTGAAGGAAGATATGAGATGTTTCGGTATCTAATTTGTTAAATTGCAGATAGTATATGTTATAATGTATGCCAAAACAGAAATGACCAGCTGAAAAAGAGTAATAAGTAGACCATATAAGGCAATATTAAAAAAAATAAAACTTAAGGATAGAAATGGAAGACCCACTACATTTCAAGTACAGAATGGCTACAGTAAAGGTGCAGTTCTGTAAATGACAAAAACAATTTAGGATTTAAAAGCTCTTGACAAGTCTGACTGAATTTATAGTATCCCAGATAGTTTTGTTAGACTTTTTATAAGGCTAGCAACCAACTATTTTAATGTATTTTGGATATTAAGTAAGCTATTGCATCTTCAACTGTACTTATCAATAGTCATTGTGTGTGTGTGTGTGTGTATATATATATATATATATATATATATATATATATATATATATGTGTGTGTGTGTGTGTCTGTGTCTTTGTGTCTATATGCTGTAACATTTTAACCTTTTCCAGTTTTGTTTGGATGCATTTACTAAAATTACACCTCAGCAACACAGTTCCCTATAACAGGTTATTACGCTTTACCACCTATGCAACCATCGGCATTCATAGGTTCATAGGTATGTACTAGGCTAATGTCCCCGGAGCCTATACAAGCCTAGCCCAAGAAATTTCCTGGCATCATGCCTCCCGAAGTTAGTTCCCAGGACCCCTGTAAAGCAAGGCCACTGAAGTGATCCCCGGGGTGACTGCCACCCGAAGTTAGTTTCCCGTGCCCCTGTCAAGCAGGGCCACTGATGTGATTCCCAGGATGAACTTCCTATTGCCCAGCCACTCGTCAAGAAAAGAGCAAGTGAAGTGCTCTGGGACGTAAATGGGGAGTTTGTTCCAGAGTATGGGAAGTCACTGGGTTAGGAACCTGTCCCTCCAGCATATTCTGTTTATGATGGTAATGAGGTTTAGGTTCCTGGAGTGTGTGGCGTGGAGGGATTGGGATTTCTTTAGGTGAAGCATATCTAGTGGCTCTGGGTCAGACATGGCCTTGTAGGACAGTGAATAGGCTGCTTGTATTTGTAGCCTACAATCACCATGAAATCTCTGGAGGATCTTGTGTTATTTTTATCTTACAAACAGCCCAAAACAGAAATCACCCCATTATTTAAAATGTTTCTCTTCAACATTTCTCTCTTGAGTCTTTTTATCCTAATCTCTGTTGTTACACCTTACCATCATCACCTTTTCCTGCACCACCCCTCCCCTATAAACTCTAATTCCTCACCACTCCATGCTAAAGTTATACACTTTCATATAGCACCAAACCTTTTAAACTTCACCAAGGTAGCATATTTTACATATAGATGTACACACCAATACACCATACCTCTACTCCATAAATATACTAAACTTGCATTCAAGCTCCCAATCCAAGTTATGCAGGTTAGATTAAATCTCAGACTTAAGAGTGACATTCACCCAAATTCAGGTCCCAAAACTAATCCACTACACCTAAACACATCACCCCTTCCACATACTCACATTACTAGTAACCCTAACCATAGAAAATCTGACTTTTTACTTCTAAACTTGAATCTCAGGAGCATAGTGAACAAAGCACACACATTTTATGCATCTCTCTCACTCTACTTCCCCGATATAGTAGCTTTAACTGAAACCTGGTTAAAGCTTGAGATAAGTGAAAATGAAATTTTAATTCAAGGCTACAGCATCCATAGATTGGACAAATTAAACAAACACGGTAGGGGTGCAGCTATTATTTACAAAAACACACTCAAACTTGAATGTCTAGAATGTAACCTTCCTAATTTCAGTAATGTTGAAACACTATTTTTTAGGTTTTAAATAATCTCTCAGAAATTCATAACTGTTTAGCAGTCTACATCCCTCCTGGTAACAACCCCACCTTAACTTGAGGACTTTCCCCATTGGCCATCTTCTCTCAAGAACTATTGTAATGGGTGACTTCAATATAGACTGGCTTTCCTTCACCACAGACAATCCTACAAATTTCATAAACTTATATAGATTCTCCCAGCTAATCCAATCCTCAACTAGAATTGACAAAAAAACTAAAAGACAGTCACCACTAGACTGGATATTAACCAAACCTACTCTTGCCTCCCAGTCAGATTGCCTCCCAGATACTATTAATGACCATCTGTCCACTTAAATACGGGTCTATAGTATATTCTCGAAAGCCGACCATGTTGAATCCGACATTGTCGACACAAGAATAGTGAACGCTGAAAATCTCGAATGTGTAAATGGAAATCTCAGTAAGGGGAGATTTTCATTTACTGCAATGTAGTGCAGTCTCGGAGTTGGTATATTTAAGTAGCAGGGGTGTGTGGGGGGTGCAGGGGGGGTTGCCCCCCTGCTTAAACCCCTCAGGGTACTTTTTTCTTTCTTTTTTTTTTGTTCTTTTTATAAGTTCAACGTTTGAAGACATCGACCATATGATGTCGACCATATGGTGTTCGATGTTTTCAACCATCGATCTTATAATATAGACCCCCTTAAATACTGCATATAGAAAAACATGTAACAGAAAAAATTTTTCACCTCAAACATTTATGTCAGCCTTACAGCAGTGTGACTGGACCCCACTAATATCACTCCCACTAGATAATGCTGTGTAATACTTTTAATAAATACATTTTTAAACATACTCAACAGTCAAGCACCACCTAGAACCATTAGAATAAAGACAAACTGTGCTCATTGACTAAGGAAACTAAGCTATAACTTAAAACCAGAGATAAAGCTTGGGCACACCAGTGGATCAACAGAAATCAAACCATTCCAGATAATTACCATCAACTAAGAAATAACGCCAAGAAACCGGTTGAAATGGCAAAAATTCCTGTTATATTGTAACACAGCACAAATATAAAAACAACCCCCAAACATTTTGAGCTACCATAAATCAACTACAAAAGCCAGGTCGATGCATAATTCCAACATCTACCACTACAAACAATGTAGACAGTATTGGCACTCAATACATATTTCACTAGCTCCATATTAACTTTGACCAGGACTAACAACAACTCACCTCTTACCATTCCTAAAACTGCAAAAGATCCATACAATGCCTTCTCTTTCAACCCTGTGCAAACCAGTACCATAAAGAAATTATTCAACAAACTTAGATCTACTTCTCTCGCTGCTGATAATTTACCTTCAGAATGCCTCAAAATAGCTGACAGTACTATCTCCCATCCAGTCTCCATTTTGATCAGTCACTCCATAATTGAACAGTATGATCCCAAAATCTGGAAAGTAGCCTGCATCACACCACTTCATAAGGGAGGCACATGTGCAGAACATTCTAATTTTAGGCCAATAGCAATCTTTTCCCTACTATCAAAAATATTAGAAAAATGCATCTATCCCCAATTCCTGAACTATTTGTATCAAATCAAATAACCTTCTCAGTAATTCCCAACATAGCTTCCGACCCCACCACAGTACCACTATAGCTCTCATAACCTTCACAAACACCATCAACCAATACAGAAGTGCTGGTTATCTAGTCCCATCCATATTCCTAGACCTGTCCAAAGCATTTGATATTGCCTCCCACCAAAAGATTCTTAATGAACTTTCATCCCTTAATTTAAGCTATACATCCCTCACGTGGTTCCATGGGTACCTATCTGACAGACAACAAGCTTTAAAATGGAAACATGATTTATCCTCTCTGTTACCTGTTCCAGTAGGTGTTCCACAAGATTCTTTCTTGGGTCCTTTGCTGTTTAGCATTTTCATCAACAGGCTCCACAATGACACTCACCTAGCTACAATTTTATAGTATGCAGATGATTCCACACTCATTTGTTCTGCCCCTTCACTCTCTAAACTCTTAGAAATAACCCAACTTTCACAGCAGTAGAATTTTGGCTGTGTGACTCTGTTAATTTTCAATCCTCATACTAAACTAGGTTCACTTTACAGAATTAAACCTTACCTCACCGACTCCACAAGACAATCTGTTGCCAGGACTCATCTACTCTCTGGCTCTCCTATCTTCACCAGTCTGAAGAAAACTGATTTAATGAACATACATGCTTGTTACAATAAGATTGGCCAGGTTTGCCACCATCTCACCATATAGATCCCATCACTGCAGTGCCTTACGCCAAATAAATTGGCTTGTGTTAGTTAATTACCTAACTTTCACCCAACTTATAATGGCTGATGGCATAATATACCAGCCTGACAAGTGTCCAGCACTCTGTAATCTACTTCAGCCTCAGTGTAACAGTAGACACCCCAGACCTTATAACAAATTTCTGTTACAAGTCATAAAAGCTAGCAGTCACTTTGGAGATGCTGTGTACTCTAATCAAATCTCCATGACTTGGAACTTAACCTCCCAGCACATCCTAACCACTGCCAATCTCTCATAGTTCAAAATACTTATAAAGCCTCATCTAGTTAATTCTAGCTCTGCTGTTGTCTAACTTGTGGTTGACTTTCATTCCCTTTTGTCAAACTCCTGGCTGACATCCAGTTTTATGTATAACTTTGTATTATGTGTAAAATCTGTATATAAATTCTGTTGTTTTGTTTGTATTACTACTGAATAAGATTAGGACCTATGTCTTTTGTCACTTGTAACTATTGGGACTTCCCTGGGCCTTTGCTGAAAATGGGCCTGTGCCCAGTCGGACTATCCTGGTAAACAATTGTCAGATGAATAAATAAATAAACAAATATTAGATTTGCAAAGACGGTATGGCATGAAGTGAGGGATTAACCACAGATGTTATGGATGCTCAGTGGAGGGAATGTGTTATCCTTCTCTTGAAAATGTGGAGTTTTTGCATGAACATGTTTGCACAAATATTTCTGTATTCCTCTGAGACTTTAAAAAAAATATTCTGACAGACAAAAGACATGAGTTGGAGATGTTCTAGACCAGAAAGAGTTTCTTGGGAGCAAATGGAGTCACATCAGTACAAAAATTAATTGAACAATATGATAACTATTCGACCTGGAAGATAATTTAAACTCCATATAGACATGTTCTTTTTGTTATAAAATAACATGTACTAAAGAGATGAAAGCATTGTTATCTTTAATTTTGATAGTGGCTAAGAATGCCATAACTAGAAAATGGAAAACCAAAGACAAATCATCAATAACAAAAGTTTTTAAAAAAAGATGATTATAGAGAATAGTAATATTGAATCGAAAACTATTGCACATCAGAAATGGAACAGCCTAATAAAAAATGGCCATACGAGATTCTGTAATGGAGATTAAATTTGAAGAGGACATGGACGAAAGTACCTAAGTACACAGAGTTATCTAATAAGGTAGAGTGTAATACAAGGTATGATGTAAATGATCCAATTGTTAGGTTATGACATATAGTTTATATTATAAAAAGTTAACTGGAGTGTTTTAAGTGCTTTTGTTTACAGAACAATATTAACTCAATCTGGAGATTAAAGAAAATTAGAATACTTATTTATGATATATTGATTTACACATTTAATAATGGCAAGTTACTGTAAGTTAAATGTAAACACTGAGTGTCTGATATGAAATTAGACTATTTTATTAGCATTATGTTAACATATATTTATAAAATGGTTATATTAGCAATCCTTGCTAAAATAATTATACAATAAATGATTTTCGTTAAAATGTTCGTGATGATTTGTAGTTCAGTCAGTTCGCATGTTGTAAAGCCAGCATTACTCACAGGAAAGAGTTTGGAAGCCATGCTGAAAACTATCCCTACGGTACGGGTTTTTTTTTTCTATATGTATGTTGCCATGAGTGCTCTCTGCCATATAAAAGAACAGGCAGCAAAGCACTCTGCAGGCGGCAAACTCCGAAAATCTAAATGGGGGAAAAACAGTAGATTGAACATCTGCAGTATCGAGGATCATTGCAAACTAAACTTTCAGATACTGAACTAACAAACTATGGAGAAAAATGCTGCCACTCTGTAAACTTTTCAAAATGAAGCATTTTCGTCATTTACAAGAGCTTCTTAAGAATGAAAATGCTTCACTTTTAAACTTTACAGATTGTTCAGAATTTTTCCCTTAAGTACTTAACTCTTACATTTTCAATTAACACACATACAAGAAGCATGTACTGTATAAGCATTGGCACATATATGCGTCACAGTCTCAAACAAAGAAGAATGCAGAAGAACTTTAAATGCACAATGGCATTATTTAAAAAATGGTAGTCGGTTTAATTTTTTATTATTGTATAATAGCAATAATCTATGACTTGGTGTCGGTTTCACAGGATACCCACACCTGGTTGTGGATTATTGGTAAAGTACACCATCCCTGGACATTGTACAATAAAGAAATGAAAATGTGGTGATAAATATATATATATCTTTATATATATATATATATATATATATATATATATCTATATCTATATCTATATATATATATATATATATATATATATATATATATATATATATATGTGTGTGTGTGTGTGTGTGTATCTGCAATTTGCAGGTCCTACTTATAGCCAAGGGTATACTAACATAAAGTTTTAGCCAGTTTATAGAGAAATTAAAGGCATCTTTAAGGTAGGTATATATAACTGCTGCCTGTACAATCTACTAAGTTGCACGTGTGCTTAATATTTAGTAACTTCTACCGCTGTAGAATCTTAGAATGTATAAATGTAATTACTGTTTGTGTATAAATGTAAATAGGAATGTAACTTAATACTTGTATATAAAAGTAGATAGAAATGTAACCACTCTATGTTTAACTGGAATTTGGTGTAATGCAGTGTAAACAAATGGAGCTTTTCTCCCGGACCTCCTCTGAAAAAGGGTATTACCCATTCGGACTTTCCCAGTAAACAAAGACAAATAAATAAATATAAATATTAAATCATTATCATACAAGTTGTACCCGTTCTTAACCAGTGTTTCCACATTGCCCAATATGTTGTAATTGTTTAAACTGTAGATGTTTTTGTATTGTTTTTGAAGATTGTAAAATTACTGTTCTTAAAATGTTTTTGCTATACTTTAGAAATGTCAGTTCAATCAATCAATCAATCAATCAACAAATCAATTGGAAGCAGTGAAACATGCCTTTCGTCTTTTCAGATGCCAGAATCCTTTGACGGTATTGCTGTTGTTTTTGCAGCTGAGGAGTGGAAGATTCTAAGCAGAGAAGAAAAAGTGCTTTACAAACAAGTGATGGTACAGAATTATGAGAATATGGTGTCACTAGGTAGGCATAGTCTCTGTCTTATGAACAGAACTTTATAGAAAAAGGCTTGCATTTAAACTTTTAAGACAAATGAATATGTTGGTGGTTAATTGCATATGAGCTAGTCCAGGAATTCCACTGTAATATTCTTTCGAATTTCAGAAGATATAAGCAGCCCATAGAATATGTTTTTCATTCCAGCTTGTAATTTCTACAAATATGTCAGTGAAAGGTTAGTCTTGTTAGAAAGTGATGCTAGTAAGGCATGACTGACTTACACTATGCTGTATATTACATGTTTGATACTTGCTTTCTGTGCTACTCTGCTACATAAACACAGATGGCGAAGCCTGAGGGTTTTATGAGAGCATATACTCTCCAATACGTCCAAGTTCAATTACTTTTAATGTACAGTACCCTATTCATCAATTTTATAAGTCATTCTGGACAAGAGTACTAGTCTGTCATAGAATACACTCTCTCACACTACATTCACAGTTAAGAGCAACTTGGGAAATGCTAACTTCTCTTTGTCTTTGGGAGATGGGATGAGATTGGATCACCAGGAGAATACCCACTCAGGTGCAGGGAGGACTGGTCATTCCAGCTGAGAATCGAACTGGAAAACCTCTTCCTGTGAGGCAGCAGTGCTGCTTAATGCACCTCTGCTGGATTCCATGTCTACTTATCATAATGCCCCACATAAGGTAGGGCAGGAGACCACTGACCCTTTTAATTATCAACCTGTCAGTATTACGGGCTTTGTTTGTAAAGCCATATCACATATCAGTTGCGACAGCATAACTGTGGACATCGATATGGATACACAGTTAACAAATTATCTGTTTGGCTTCATCAAAGGTAAGTAATGCCTTCCTTTTTTTTTTGCCTCTCTTGGGATATTATTTTACTGGCCTAGACCCCAATGCTGCATGTCTGTGTTGGATGTGCCAACTTGTCTTCTACCCCCCTATATTTGCTCTGATATTGCTAGGGCCAGTTGTCAGTCTCTGCTTCCTTCCTGATAGTTTCTTTAAATGCCCTGTCCACATCCCCTGCCCCACCTACCACACTTGCCACTTAAGTTCATGGACAACTCCCCTCTTTTGAGCCACACCGCCATTGCCAATGAACCATGCCATGCCTGACACTCCCTCAGGGGCAGAGTGGTTCATGGGCAACTCCCATCTTTTGTACCATGGCACCTCTGAGGGATTGTCAGTGATGAAAGCCCTCCCACCCGAGATGGGAATCCCCATCCCTCCCTGCCGCTGCATTAATCATTTAGGATTCGTTGAATCTGGGCTGACTGGGCTGTAGTTAGGGCTTTTTCTCTCTATGCCATTGGAGCACCAAGGTAGGTCATATTTTCTTAGCCTTGAAAATTTCTTTGAAATTGTATCTCAAGCAGTTGATAACACTTACACAGGGCACACTGCATACCTGGACTTGGCCAAGGCATTCAGTACCATTTCCTATGTAGGCATCGCTGACAAAATGGTGGACCTAAATATCAGTCAGTATTTAGTAAGGTGGATAACAAATGTGTTCTGTCCAGAAATCAGTGTTGTTAAGAGTTGCAGATACCACCTTGGAAAGGGAAAATATCATAAGTAGGATTTCTCAAGGCTTGGTTGTTGGTTCTCTTCTGTTTGACCAGACAGTCAAGAGGAGTAGGGAATTACTTGCAGCACACCACCAGTATCACATAGACCTATGAAACTAGCACAGGCAAAAAACACACATAAATACACTAAAACATACTCGGAGGCTATAAATAAAAATCTGCAAAAGCAACAGAGACCTCCAAAGCAGACATCCAAGTAACCTCCACCCCCCAACACAAACTATGAAACACATACTTCACAAAACCAGTGTGCCACGCAATCACAGCCGTTAAGGCAAAATAACATACCCAACACACTAGTAATAGGTGACTCTATAGTCAGGCACGCTGATGTCCCACTCACTAGGCTGAACAAGGAGAAGGCTACTGTTAGCTGCTTGTCAGGTGCCAGGATCTGCCACATAACACAAGCACTCAGGTCACCCCAGAACAAGTACAAATACGACTTTGTCACTGTCCATGTTGGTGTGAATGACCTGAGCCGTACCTCCCTGGACTACATGTAAAGAGACATGGAGAAGCTGTCTGATCTTGTAGCCCAGGCCGGTATGAC
The DNA here is from genome assembly GCF_019279795.1 of Protopterus annectens. Taxonomy (NCBI): domain Eukaryota; kingdom Metazoa; phylum Chordata; order Ceratodontiformes; family Protopteridae; genus Protopterus; species Protopterus annectens. The sequence goes on along the minus strand of NC_056731.1, from coordinate 1,881,770,899 downwards.
CCTAACTCTGAGTAGCATCCTGCCCTCACCAAGAATGATACCATGGTATAAAGAAAAAAATTATCAATTTCAACAATTGGCTAAGCTTCTGGTGTCATTCAAAGGGGATTCAGTGTCTGTCAGCCTGGGACGACATGCTCGACAAGCCACGCTGCTTCACTAGAGACGGCTTGCACCTGTCACACTTAGGCTTTCAAATACTGGCCAAGGCTCTTGCCACCCCCATAGTGCCTTTTTTAGGCAAGGCTCAAAAGACAAACCCACCACCATAAATAGCACAAGTAACAAAAAACTGAGGGTAATGTTACTCAATGCCAGAAGTCTAAACTTCAAAATTCACGCACTCGAGGCACTCCTTAATATGGAGAAAATCGATATATGTGCAGTAACAGAAACTTGGTTTAAGGCTCCAGAGAGCACCCCAGCACTACCAGGCTACAACTCATACCATACATTTCGGCCACAAAACCTGGACCAAAATACAAAAGGCGGGGGTGTAGCCATATTCATCAAGGATACTCACACCTCCAGGTTAGTGGCACAGCACGATGCTTCAGAGATCATCCATATGCAACTAACAATGGGCAAAACTGCAATTCAAATTGTAGCTTGCTATAGATCACCCACCATGTCCCAGGACCCCCATTCTGCATTTCTGGAAACACTGGGCAACATAAAGGTCCTACCAAACACCCTGATATTGGGTGATTTCAATTACCCAAACATTAACTGGGAGAACTACTCATGTACTAACTCCTTTGCCCTGGATCAACTGGTCAACACCCCCACTAGAGGTGACATCATATTGGACCTGGTCATCCCCAACATGGGTGACTGGTGTTCCACACTGTAGGTCAACCCCTCGCTGGTTAGATCTGACCATAAACTAATCACTCTGGATATCCACATTCCGCCCCCACCCCCAGTCAAAGAAAACTGTGAAAAACTTTTCAAAAGCAAACTTTACATTACTTAAGACCGAGGTGCCAAAGGATAATGCTGTCCAAGCTGCAAAATCCTTTACTAATGCACTTCTATGGGCACCTACCACCTACAAGAATTCATGGATCATACTATCCCAAGCAAAACCAAGACTCACTCCTCCAAGAAAAGGAAACCAGTCTGGTGGACCCCTGCCATAAACAAGCTATACAATAGAAGGAGGAAACTAGTACAGAAAAGAGTAAAATCCCAAGAAGGGAAGATATCCCTGATCAGTATCAGCAAGAACCTACAATCCCTCATAAAATCATCCAAGGCTAGCTTCGAAAGAAAAATTGCCAAGGACTCCAAAGATAACCACAAGGCATTCTTTAGCAATGTCAAGAATCTAAGTGGCAATTCTCAGATCTGCTCGGAATTAGTGCAGAAATGGCACAAAATACACTGAACTGGCCAATATCGCCAACATCCTGGCAGACAGGTTCAGTACAAACTTCACCCCCCCCCACCTCCAAAAGGGCACATAACCATAACAAAAGAATGTAGTGCCCCTGAAATCACAGACACTCAGGTTAAAACAGCCCTCTCCAAAGCCAAAAACACAGCATCAGTGGGACTAGATGGTGTCCCAGGCTGCATCCTACATGAGCTCAAAGATGAACTAACCCCTCACCTAAACACACTGTTCAAACTCAGCCTCTCCACAGGTTACGTGCCTGTAGAGTGGCGCACAGCAACGGTTATTCCACTCCACAAAGGTGGAGCCACAATAGACCCTGGGAACTATCGCCCTATAAGCCTGACTAGCTTGGTCTTCAAGGCTATGGAGCGCGTCATCATGGATCTCATAAACAGAGACATTGGGAACCTTCAAACACTGGACCCTACCCAGTTCGGCTTTAAGGGCAGATCATGCCTGCTAAACCTGGTGGACTTCTTTGAGGCAGTTACCAAGGCTGTAGATGAGGGAAAGGTGGTCCACACAGCCTACCAAGACCTCGCAAAGGCTTTCAACACCATTCCCCATTCAGGTATTATAGACAAGCTCACCAGCCTAAACATAAACCCCTACGTCACAAGATGGGTTGCCAACTGGCTCAAGGACAGAACCCACATGGTAAGAATTATGAGAGCTAGGTCTGACTCTAAACCGGTTACAAGTGGCGTTCTGCAGAGCTCAGTCCTAGGACCCCTCCTGTTCGGCATATACTTCTCAGAGGTACAGGCAAGCACAAAAGGACTATGGCTGACCAGGTTCGCAGATGACTGCAAACGAGAGGCTATAATTGACTCTCTGGCGGACACAGACATCCTCCAAAATGGTCTCACTGAGACAGATACCTGGTGTCAAAACCATGGCCTCAAGCTAAATGCCAAAAATTTCATAGTCATCGCCTTTGAAAAAAAAAGTGCCCACAAACTACCAGATAGGTGGTTGCCCCCTACATACAGAAGACGTAATAAGGGATCTGGGGACCCAAGTAGATAATAACCTCTCCTTTGATAATCGCATTGCCAAAGTAGTTAGAAAATCTTTCTGTGTGGCCCACCTAATCATAAAAGGGTTTGCAACCAGATCAAAAGAGGTTATTGTGCCCCTCTACCCATCACTCATCAGACCCATCATATAGTACAACGCCCCATTTGGGATGTACCTTACAAGACACCTGCAACAGCTGGAAAGACCACAGAAGTACCTCACCAAGAGGATCACAGGCCTCAAACAGATGCCCTATGCAGCTCAACTGAAGAAACTCCAGCTGTACTCGGTTGCATACCGCCTACTCAGAGGGGATCACTGCCTGACATACAAGACCATGTCCTACCCAGAATTGATGGACATGCTCCACCTAAAGAAAACTATATCCCCTTGAGCCACATGCTCTAGGGATCTAAACCTCACCACAACAATAAATAGGGCATGCTGGAGGGATAGAGTCCTGTCCCAGAGACTTCCCATGCTCTGGAACAAGATTCCAGTCTACATTAGGCAGAGTTCCTCACTAAACCTCTTCAAGAGAAACCTTGACGAGTGGATGGGAAACAGATAGTTTACTCTGGGGATCACTGCAATGGCTCTGCTGGACAGAGGCACAGGGAACTAATCTAAGGGGTTGGTGAAAGCCAATACATTCCGTCTAGGCTTATAAATGCATTTGGGCAGATAGCCTAGTACCTGCTTACCTATGAACCTAATTCTATAATCCACAAGTCAGTATCCGAAATCTCTAATTTAATATAATTCTCTGACTATAAATTAGGTGGTGCTGATCAAATAGCCACTCAACTTGAAGGTATTGCAGGATGGGCTGGTTATGCAGAGAACTGGTTAATGGAGAATGGCCACAAATTAAATGCTAACATGCAGTATAGTCTACACTGATAAGATAACTGAATCATCTTTGTACTACATAGATGTCACCCTGTAGGAATGGCACTGGCATTAGACAGCTAAGCATCCTTATGGATGATCCCCTATCCTTTGATCCTCATGCCTCCACTGTACATAGAAAATGCTTCTATCTGGCCAAATTAATAACTAAGGACATCTCATCCAGAACAAAAGAAGTTTATTCTAGACCTCTCTTACCTGCCAACCCCCATTGTTTAATAGAATTTCCCTTTTGGTATGTAGTTATTAAAACATATCATTCAGCTGGAGACACCTCAGGGGGTCCTAATGGGGAAAAGGTCAGAAACCTCAAGTTCCTTTTTGACTCAGACTGAGAAGTACCCCCACCAACTCTCTCCCTCTCTCCTTCTCTGCTTCTTACAGACTCTTTAATGGTGATCTGTAAGACCTTTTGGGCCATAAAACATCCTACCTTCCTAGAACTGCTGTGTCTTAAGCTAATGTTTCCTCAAACATAAAATGTCCTTAATCTCTCTCTCATGAAATTTATAGACATGTTTGTCTGACAGGTTCTGCTCCCAGCATATATTTCACACCAATGGAATAAAGTGTTTCATGCACTAGTTTGAGTTACAGTTATTGAAAATCACAAAGAAGGATTATATCAAAGTAGTAAAAAATAAAGCAGCAAAACCAACAAAACCAACAAAACCGGCAACAAACAGGAAGCCTTGTCTAGAAAACGTAACTGGAACAGCAATACTTGAAAATCAGTTGGTGCACACAAAATCCACAAAATCCTCCGATGTGAAGCAGATAACTTATTTATTGCACAAAATCCACGAACAAAAGTACATTCAACACTAGTTAAGCGCTTTCATCTGCCAAGTGCAGACTTCATCAGAACTAGTGATTACAACCAACACTGGCTTTTTAAAAAACAAATTTGGCGCCGAAACTGTAAACGCTCTTTAAAGAAACACACTATGTTCACAACATACTACATATGAATTAAATTATAGAATTAAAATATGTAACTATGTACACTAATCTGATCATATATTTATAAAAACATATATATAATACCTAATAAACCTAATTACTCTACTTTTTAAAAACTAGATAAAAAACTTGATAAAAAATATATATATATGTATATGTGAATATAAATTAGGATATGAATTTAAATATGAATGTGAATATCTAACTACTATTTAACTGAAACTATTTAAGAGACGAAGGGAATAGATAAAAATTGGGAGTCCATAGCCAAAAACGGTTTGATGCTAATATATTCATTTATACCTGGACTCCTAGTGGAATCAGTCAGCATCTGCCATTTACTTTCCTTACAAGCTAATCTAGTTTTCCAATCACCACCATATAATAAGTCCTGCTCCTGATCTATAATGAAAAATAAAAAAATATGATTTTCCCCATGATCCTTGATGTGCCTATATAGTGCATTCTTATAATCTTTAATCTGTATTCTATAATAATGTTCATAAATGCGTATTTTCAACTGCCTTTCTGTTTTGCCTATATAATAGGCTGAACATATCTTACATAGGGCCAAATACACTATATGTTTGGTGTTACAATTTCCACCTCTACTTCTAATCACTGTATGATCTGCATCACCCAATTGGATCTCAGTACTTTCATTAATGTATCTACATTGATTGCACCTTCCGCATTTTTTGGTGTAAACTTTCCCTTCCTTCTTCCATCTCTTCTTATGATTTGTTTTTTCTAATAGTCTTTTAATATTTGGGCCCGTTTTATATACTATTCTCGGTTCATTTCCTAAAATAGCTTTATTAGACTCTACCACCGTAATCACATCCCAATATCTATCAATAATTTCCTTAATCCTGTTACTGTATGGAGTGTAAGTAATAACACATACTCTACCTATATAACCCTGATTGGTGTTACTTTTCTCTGTAGCATTCATGGTATTACCCAATAATGGTTTATATTTATGACCCCATTGTGTTGTGACATATTCTATAGTGTCCTTAAGCATTTGTGTAGGATAACCTCTATTCATAAACAAATTTTTTATTAACTCCATTTCTTCTTCCATTGATTCCTTATTCAACGACATCCTAGCACCTCGAATACATTGCCCTTTGACTGTATTTTTAAATATATATGGTGGGTGTTCACTAGTATAATATAAATAGCCATTGGAGAATGTATTTTTACGGTGTACTCTAGATGTAAACCCATCCTTAGTTAAACTAATAAATATATCCAAATACGCAATGCCCTGATCACTAATTTTATTTGTGAACTTAAGAAAATTTGTAGTTTCATTTATATATTCCAGGAAATTCATAATTTTATCATTCGGTCCGTTCCATAAAATAAAAATATCGTCAAGGAATCTTGCGTAATACGTTATATAAGGATAAAATTCACTATTAACAATAAACTCATTTTCCCAATCAGACATGACAAGGTTGGCAAATATGGGTATGGCCATAGCAACACCCTTACTCTGTCTAAAATATTCACCTTCAAATGTTTAAAAAATTATTGTCCAAAACCAACCCCATCATGTCTAAAATAAGAACAATTTTGTCCCAACTTAACTGTGAAAATTTTCTCAAACTATTTCCAAATCTTTCCAATCGTTCATCTTTAGGTATGCCAGAGAAAAGATCACATACATCGATAGTCACCAAAGTAAGTTGTTCTGACCACAATTCAGGTCTTAATTTTCCCAAAAAATCCCAGGAATCCTTAATAATAAATGGTATATTCTGATAAATATGCTAAGTCCATCTATCTATCGTCAGTCCAATATTATAAGTTTTGGATCTGGAACCAGAAATAATTGGTCTAACAGGAGGTTTCTCCACTAACTTATGCACCTTGGGTATCCCAACTACGCGCCATAACCGGATGTTCTACCTTCAAAAATTAATACAATTCCTGAGTAATTCTATTATCAATCAAATATTCCTCTAAAATTAAATCAATTCTCCTAAAGCCTATATTAATTTGAT